>NC_045618.1:145601380-146256744 GCF_009829155.1 Mustela erminea | reverse complement strand
CAGATGGAGGACAGGCCGGAGGCCACGAGCACCGACGGCGGGAGCAGGAGCCGGGCGCGGCTGGCACAGGGAGCAGAGCCCTGAGGGGCCAAACGGGGGGTCTGTGTGCAACGGTGGCATTTATGTGCTCTGAGACGCAGAGGCTCCGAGGTCAGACCAAGGGGCGACGGCTCCTCACGGCCTTAGAGGCTGCAGGACAGGCGTCCGTGTGCTGAAGCTAAAGCAGACCCTTGGGGACCTGCCGCAGGCGCGGGGTGAAGCCTGCGTTCCTTCTCCGTGGGCGGAGGAGGTCCTGAGGCCGGAGGGGGCGAGCGGAGCCGGCGGAGCCCCGCCACGTGGCCCGTCCCACGCAGGGTGGACAATGGCGCCCACGCAAGAGGCTACAAACTTGGGAGCTGCCACGCCCGGGCTGGAGGGGCACGCGGGCCAGTCGGGGCACTGGAGGGACCCTGCCCGGGGCTCCCGCACGCTCGGCGGGCTGCAGGTTCTGACGAGCTCCAGACGGTGCCAAGGTGCACGGTCTCTTTCCTCCGTGGTCCCTGCGAGACGACAGACAGACCAAAGGGTCGTTTCCCACCAGCAGAGGCGGGAGTCAGGATTCAAGACCTGAACAAACCCAGAGGGAGTGTGTGCCTGCTCGTCCGGAAGAGAGGCTCGGTTCCAGCCGCCCTGTCCCCGTCCCTCCCAGGGTCTGCCCGGTGTGCGTCCCCGTGCGTGAATGGCCCCGGCTTCGGGCCATCCCGCATGACCTCCTGGTAACCCGACGGCGTCTGCAAAGACTGGCTCCACGCCCGGCGGCGCCCTGAGCTGCCGGGAGCAGGTCTTCACCGTGTCTTTCCAGGGGTGGGAGCTCAGCTCAGCCGGCAGCAGAAGACGGAAGGGGAAGAGAAACAGAAAGGGCAGACGGGGCCACACAGCGGCGCGGGGGTGTGTGTGTGTACGAAACCGTGTCGGTGTGCACGACTGCAGCGGAACGGAGCGCAGACCGTCTGGTTTCCGAATCCAGCGGGAGCTTCTCGCAAGCGTGGGGATGCCGACGTGTGGAGGTAGAAGCCTGGGAAAAAACACCCCAGGTGCACAGTCGTCAAAGAGAGCTCGTTTATCTCCAGCAGGACGGACTTCCCACCCACAGCGTTATTAGAAACGAGGCTCCTTCCTACGGCTGCTGCTGCAAATTCCTACTAGTTTACAGGCTACAAAGTGCAAACTCACTATCATTGTCCTGGCGGGAGCCACGGGCTCCATCAGGGGTGCCGGCGGAGAAGCCGCTCCCCTGACTGTTTGGGCTCCGGAAGCCGCCGCATCCCGGGGCTCGCGGCCCCTTCCTCCCTCTTCCAAGCCGCAGTGGTTGCCGGAGCCGTCCAGTCCCTCCACACCCGTCTCCTGGACGCAAGGACCCCGTGCCTACCTTGGGCCCCCGGGTCATCCGAGACCGCCCCCCTCTTGCTCTGTCAGCTGCGTCCTCACCCCCGTTGGCCAAGTAGCCGGACCTGCACAGAAGCTGGCGAGGCGACCCCGTTCACGGGCTCTGGGTTGAGGATGGGCAGCTCTCGGGGGAGGCGGTCATCCCGCCCGCCGTGGAGATGAAAAGCATCAGGATACGATGACCCGGGGCCGATTCCTCTGCAGCCACAACCAGGGCTCGGGCCCCTTACCCATGGGTCACGACAGAGAAAGCCAACCTTGCGAGAACCTCAAGGAAAAGTGGGCGCACCCACCATCCGCACGACGGGGCGCTTCGTCATTTCCTCCCTAACGGCAGCCGAGGCCGCTTTAGGTCAGGACGGCGCCGTGCCAGGCGGGGCCAGGGTGGGTGGAGCGTCCCACCTGCGGGAACACGGGGTGCCAACCCTCGCTCGGCAGGGGACCTCGGGGCGCTGCAAGGACCAGGTCTGGCCCCAGCCCATGCATCCATTCACGATGCTGTCCAGTTGGAGACCAGGGATGGGAGAGGCCTTTTAAGGAGCCCACTCGGAGTGGTGCCTGCCCCTGGTGTGTCCGGCTCGGAGCCGGCTCGAGTCTCGCCCTTTCTTAGTGCCATGACGTCTCTCCGGGGGGTTCCCAGGGACACCCGTCCTCACACTTGTCTCTGTCCCGCAGGAAACGCCAGCACCGCGACCAGCCCCGTGCCAGTGACCGGGCTTCCCGGCACGGGCGCCTCGAGCTGCAACGCGTCCTTCGAGGACACCAGAGTGTTCCTGGTGAGCGTGTACAGCGCCGTGTTCGCCGTGGGGCTGCCGGCCAACTGCATGACGGCCGGGCTCACGCTGCTGCAGGCGCTGCAGGGCAACGTGCTGGCCGTCTACCTATTCAGCCTGGCGCTGTGCGAGCTGCTGTACATCGGCACGCTGCCGCTCTGGGCCGTCTACATCCAGAACCAGCACCGCTGGACGCTGGGCGTCTGGGCCTGCAGGGTGACCGGCTACATCTTCTTCTGCAACCTGTACGTGAGCATCCTGTTCCTGTGCTGCATCTCCTGTGACCGCTTCCTGGCGGTGGTGTACGCTCTGGAGAGCCGCGGCCGCCGCCAGCCGCGCACCGCCATCCTCGTGTCCGCGTCCGTCTTTGTGCTGGTCGGGCTGGTCCACAGCCCGGTGTTCAGAATGGGAGGGGAGCCGACGTGCTTCGAGGCGCCGATGGACGCGGAGGTCGTGGCGTACTACTACCTGCGCTTCGCCCTGGGCTTCGCCGGCCCGCTTGCCGTCATCGCCTTCACCAACCGGCGCATCTTCAGAAGCATCAAGCGGAGCGCGGGCCTGAGCGACGCCCAGAAGACGAAGGTGAAACGCTCGGCCGTCGCGGTCGTGACCATCTTCCTGGTCTGCTTCGCTCCGTACCACCTGGTGCTCCTCACCAAAGCCGTGGCCCATTCCTACTACAGGGGCCAGCCGGACGTCGCGCACGACTTCGAAGCCAAGCTCTGCCGGCTCTCCGCGGTGTTCCTGTGCCTGTCCACGGTGAACAGCGTGGCCGACCCCATCATCTACGTGCTGGCCACGGACTGCTCACGGCAAGAAGTGTCCAGAATCCACAGGCGGTGGAAAAAGTGCTCCGCGAACGCCGACGTCCCCAAGCACACATGTTCGAGGGGCTCAGAGGAGCTGTCACTGCCCACGTTGCCCACAAATGACTCCACGTGCCCCGGGGCCGTCCACCCCCTGCAGTCTGGGCCGGCCACATGGAGCTCATCGCTGGACACCTTGGAGAGGCCGGATGAAGAGTCCCGCTGAGCCCGGTGTCCTGCAGGGCAGGGCGTCCGGCACGGGAGCCGGGGGGCCTGGGGTGTGGTTTCCCCACCCACTGAACTTGCCGACCAGGGTCCACGGTGCTGGCTGTGAAGTCCCCTCTGGAAAACACGCCACCGCTTTCCCGCTCCTGGAGCCATGCCCTCCATGAGCCCTAACCCTCGGGATCCCGGCACGCCTAGGCTGTCCCACTGGGCCCCACACAGAAGGTGGCCGCATGCGGGTACCTGACGGTGCAGGGCAGGCAGGACGGCCTCTTCCTCAGCTCTCAAGCTCGCTGGCTCACCCAGCTATTAGCAAACAGCAGGGCTGCCCGGGGCTGCCAGCAGCTGGCCCGTGCCACGCCCCGGGCATGGCACCGTGATACCCTCCTTTTCCGTGCTCTTCCGCAAGCACCGCTTGGATGACTGTGGTTGTACAACATGGGACCTTTGTGTTCGGCCTCAAGATGGCCCTGGGCCAACTGGGCCGTCCACATGGTGCCTGCTCGTGGGGGGACCACCGAGGTCTGCGAGTGGGGGCAGCAGCCCAGCTCCGGGGGCCCCAGGCTGCTCTGTGCCGAGCTGGTCAGAGGACGCAGGCTGCTGTGGACCCCACAGGCGAGCTCCCAGCAGGGCGGCCAATGTATTTCCTGGAGGGTGCCCAGGTCGGAGATGCTGGTGGACACCCTGGTGGGGGTGACAGGGCCAGCAAAGGGTCTCAGAGAAGAGTTAGAAACCCTCTGCATGGAGGTTCCCTGGCCTTACTGTCAGGGAAGCGGACGCTGAGGACTCAGAAAGGGGCATCAGGAGGGAGCAGGTGACGCCCTGGGCCTCCAGCCCCGCGGCAAGATGCCGAGTGCGGGTGGGGCATGGAGCCAGGCCCGCCACGAGGCCCGGACTCGGGTCCCGCCTCTGCCCCAGCCAGCCTCGTCACGGCCAGGTCACGGGGCGGCGTAGCTTTCCTGCCTGTACAGGGTCAATGACACCTACCTCGCCAGTCAGCTTCGGGGGCTGACCACTACCTCCACTCAGGCCCTCTGAAGCAGGGGCCCGGCAGGCTGCACGCCCCACGGAGGGCCCAGGCACCCCCAGGCACCTGCCCTTCGCAGGTATGGGGCCGTGGTGCCAAGTTACATTCTCGTGTCTGTAAGGCAGCTAGCCGTCCACTGTCCTTTCTTGCTGCGAGAGACGCCGACCAGATATATTTAGAAAATAAGCCTGGAAATAAAGATGCAAAATGCACGCCAGTCCCAGGTTCCTTTCTTACTTATCTATTGGACGGAGATCACAAGCAGGCAGAGAGGCAGGCAGAGCAAGAGGGGGAGGCAGGGTCCCTGCTGAGCAGAGAGCCCGATGTGGGGCTCGATCCCAGGACCCTGAGATCATGACCTGAGCCGAAGGCAGAGGCTTACCCCACTGAGCCCCCCAGGCGCCCCCAAGTTCCTTTCTGATGAAATGACATCCTTTACCTCTTTGGGCACACGCTTTCCTCCAGGGCTCTCGTGGAGGGGTGTGCGCCCCTGGGCTCTCCGAGTGATGGGCCGTGGCTTCCGGGAACCGTCTGGAGTACTCTGCGCGGGGCAGAGAGCTGCGTGCCGGCAGCAGGCACTATGAGCTTCCACGGTGTGCCGTGCGCTGCTTTGCAGGGGCTGCTATAACCAATTAGCACAGGCCGGGGGGCTCGAAATGGGACGTGTTCTCTCCCAGCTCTGGGGCTGGAAGTCCAAGATCAAGGTGTGGGCAGTGCTGGCTCCTTTGGGGGGCTTGGGGAGGCCCTGTCCCAGCCTCGGTGGCGCCGGCCGTCCCCAGCCCTCCTCCAGTGTCTGCCTCCCTTACACGGCCCTTCTGGGGGAGCCCGTCTGCCTCTCCTCTGTCTCGCAGCCACATGTGGGCTCCAGTGGCCGTCTGGACGCACAGGTGCTGCCGGTCCAGTGTGCCCTGCTGGGGCGACCACTCTCTGTCCTCTTTCCTCGGGGAGCTCAGAGCCTGTCCCTTGGGCACCAGGGTGACCAGGCTGTCTGAGGGCCCCTGGCAGGTGCACAAGTGTCCCACCTGGGGGGATCTTCCTGGGTCTTTCCATGCTTCAGCCTGAGAAGCTGCCACAAGCCGCCCGGTCGTGGAGCCTCGGTACTGCCCTGGGACCAGTGTTTTCAAGACCGGAGGGAAGGACAGCAGGTGGGCCGGGGTTTGCTGGCACGAGTGGCCCAAGCTCTGGCACAATCCGGTGGATGCCTCCTCAGGTGGCCAGTGGCCCGGTGCTGGGGCAGCCTCCACCCTGGTGATGGAGAGGTCCCAGGTCCGCAGCTGTGTGGGCGGGGCCAGCGTGGGCGGGGATATGGGGCGAAGCCGGTTATGGGCGGGGCCCTGGCAGGGCGGGGTCTGAAGGCTGCAGCCAGGGCAGGCAGGGCTCCCGGTGCAGGGTCAGAAGGGGTGATCTGGAGGGTCTCCTTCCCTAGGGTGGGGGGTCTGGGGGGGGGCATCTGCAGTGACGGCATGGGACACATGAAATTAGAAAATGTGTATGAGGAGGGACAGTGACCATGGGGACAAGGAGAAGCTCTGTGCTAAGGGCCCAGCCCCCTCTGGTGTCCGCACTCCGACACCAACCAATCCGCTGTCCACGGTGGGCAGGCTGCGTCCACCTTAGCTGAGGGGCTGCCTGGGGGCCCCGATGCCGTGGGTCAGGTACGTGCTGGATGCGGGGGCACCCATGGCAAGTCCTGGGGGCAGCAGGCAGAGGGCAGCGGGCCCAGATCCCAGCCGGATGGGGCAGCGGGGGAGGATGCGGGCGAGGGCTGGCCTGGGGACCAGGGCCCAGCCTGCGCCAGCACCCCCGCCGGCCGTGCTCCCCTCCTCGATGCGAACGCCGGCATTGTCTTCACTCACTGACCGCAGACGCTTCACCTTTCCATCCGACTCCTGTTCACGGAAACTTCTCTGGGGAGCTGTGCTTGCCGTGGGTCACCTAGTGGCCAGACCAGGTGTCCACGCACGAGACCTTTCCTCGCCCAGCCACCTGCTCCCTCTGACGCACACTCACTCTGAGCCTCGCTCCTCCCCCGCTCATCAGTCCCGGCCACAAAATGCTGCCTGGGGCTCTGCAGGAAGGTCCCCCCGGCCGTCCCTCGGTCAGTGCTGGAGGTGGGAGCCCAGAGGCCCCCGCAGCATGGCCCCCACCACCTGGGGCGCACGCCTACACCCTACCCTCCTGGGCTCTCTCCTCAGGTGTGTCCAGACGGGGTGGGCTCCCCGGGATGGGGAGCGTCCTGCCATCAGCTCCCAGGACAGGGCCTTGCCTGAGTCGTCCCCTTCCTGTTCCTCAAGGAGCCGTGGGGGACAGGCGGCCACATGTGTGGGTGAGCTCGGTGCTGGCCGGGCACCCAGCCGGGCTCACCCCACATTTCAGCACCCACACGGACCAGACGTCCTCCTGCTTCCTGCCCTGACAGATGCACCTGGCTGGGCACGGGGTCGGGCCCCTCCTCAGCCCACCCCAGTCTCCTGGCCCTGCTGGTGGCACCCTGGGTGCGTCCCTCAGGAGAGGCCAAACAGCGGGGAATGTGGCCTGGGAGTTCTGGGGTGCTGTGGTCCGAAGTTGGTCTAGAAAGGCTGCAGTTCCCCCAGCCTGAAGCCTTCTGACCTCGGAAGGGAGGCTGCAGGGAAGGGCCTTGGGGCAGCCACGTGCAGGCCCTCCTGGGTGACGCCCAGGGAGTGCGGAGCACTGGCCATGGAATGTCCCAACAGAAGCCTGAGCGCTGGACGCAGGTGCGCTCGCACACCCTCCGAAGCAGGGCCCGCAGGACAGCTCCGTGGAGACGTCTCTTCACCGTTTCCCAGAAGGGCCACAGTACCTGCCCGGGCTGCTGGGGACACTGAGATCATGCATGTCCCTGGCCCAAGCTGGCCTGACACGAGGGTGTGCCCCGAGTCAGTTAGACGCTGGTCTTGGGGTCTGGGGAGGATGCCAGGTCCATTCCTGACAAAGGCCACGCGTTCCGGGGGCGGCCCTGGTGGTGCAGCGCGCAGACACCAGGGGGCAGCACCACCGACGCGGCCCCGAGCCGGGCCTCCAGGAGGAAGGCCTGGGGACCACAGACAGGACAGGCGGAGACCAGCCCCCTTGGAGCTGACGCCAAAAGCCCCCTGGGCCCAGAGCTGGGTCTGAGAAGAAGAGGAACAGGGGGTGGCCTTGAGCCGTGGTGACAAGGGACAGCCACAGTATTGTGGTCAGTGACATCGCCCCCCCCCCGCCCCCCACCAGTGAGACGCAGGGGCAGGGGTGCGGCGAGGGGGTGGAGGCCACCAGGCAGAGACTCAGCTCCCGGGCAGGGCAGCGTGGCGGCGGCCAGACGAGCGGTGGCGGGGGAAGCCCTCCCAGGACGCGTCTGGCACTCCTCCTTCAGGACAGGCCCCCTTGCTCCGAGAGCGGGTCAGAGGGGAAGGGTGTTGGTGTGGCCAGGCCCGAGCTCCTGCCCAGAGCTGGCGGTAACCCAGCGGGTGCGGCTCCTCGGTCAGCTCCCCAGGAGCCACCCCGCCCAGCAGCTCCGCCCTCCAGGCCGCCGGCGGCTGGAAGCACCCGGACACTCGCAATGGCCAGAGGCTGGACACAGGCTGGACACGGGCGGCCTTCCCCATGGTGGGACACAGGCGGCACCGCGGAGGGACGGAGAACACCGCTGAGTGACGGGAGCAGCCACGAGAGGTCACAGCCAGTGGGTTCCAGTTCTGTGAAATGCCCCGGAACCGGGGCCTCTGTAAGGAAAGAGCCAAGGAGGGCTTGCCAGGGGCTGGGAGGGGGGCAGGTGGCCGCCACAGCGTCCAGGGCCCCTCCGGAGGTGATGTCCCAAAGGGGCAGTCCGGGGCCACCGTGGCTCAAAGGAGGGCGGGCTGAGAACCCCGGCCCGGACCGGGAGAGGCCCGGACCCAGCCCCGTGCGGTTTGAGACAACACGGAGGAGAGCGGGCAGAGCGGCCGAGGGTCCACCTTCAGCCCCCGCAGTCAGCAGGGGAGGTCAGCAGGGCTGACTCAGGAGAAGTCACTGTCCTCTGTCACAGTCACGCCTGACAGGCCTGGGGAGGAGCAGCCCTGCCCCTTCTGCCCTGCGGTGGGCCCTGGGGTGGGCTCTGAGGGCAGCCTGCTTCCAGGTCACCCAGGGGGCCTGGTAAAGCAGGGATGCGACCCAGCCCCACGCTTTCTGAGTCAGAGAATTTGCCTCTGTAACAAGTTCCCAGGAGGACCTTAGGTCCACACACGAGAACCTCTGGTCTCAGCCCAGTGCCATCAGAAAGGCTCGTATCCCATTCCGGTCAGTGAGAGGTGGGCCGGGGAGTCCGCTGGCTTCCTGGAGGAAAGGCTCTCCCTTCCCCTGGACCAGCTGTGAGGCCAGGGGCAAGGCCCGGAGCCACAGCAGCCACTCGGAGACTGTGGGCAAAGCCGTCGACGCAGAACGCACAGAGGCAAGGCCCTGCCATCCCACTCCTTGGCCTCATCAGGGCTAGGGATGCTCCCCCCAGTCCACCACTGCTCCTGTGCCCGGGGCCTGCGCGCTCGCGCTCGAAGGCGGGGCAGCCGCCCCCACCCAGTCTCCTCCTTCCCCTCCCCCACGGGCACTCCCCGCTGTGTCCCGCGTCGCTCTCTCCCTGCTCTGCTCACACAGCTGCCACCTTCCTCCCTGCAGACGGCCCGCCGCAGCCTGCAATCCCGCTCTCCTCGACGTCGGAGGTTACACGCTTTTGCACAACCGTCCAGACTATTCCTAAACATTTACTTGCCTACGTAGGCCCCTGTGGAAACTATGTGGAACTGTTTTGCTTTTATCCAACTTTTTATTTCAAAATAATTTCCAATTTATAGAAAAGTGGTACACTTCGTACAAAAACACTCTGGGTTCTCTCTCTCTTTCTAAAGATTCCCTGAGTGTCGTGTTATCTTCAGTATAATTATTTATTTCAGACATGACGCCCGTTGCCCTGAACACCCGAGAGAGTGTTTCCGGAGCCACGGGACTCTCTCCTGCGTAACTGTGTGCAACTTTAAAGGTCAGGAAACCGATCGCCACCGATGGAACACGCGCTCTGTCTCCGTGACGTCCCCGGGGGTCTCTGCAGAGCACCCCTGCCCGGGCTTGCTCCGTCTCCTGTGCTGCCGCCCGTCTGCAGGCCGCCGGGGAGGGAGTCCCCGTGCTCCCCATCACCCACTGCCCGTGGAGCCCCGCACGGCTCCTGCGGTGGCCCGTCGCTGGGGTAGGACGGCACCTGCCAGCACCCCCAGCGTGGAGGGAGCTACTGAGCCCGCGGCGCTCAGTAGTTCATAAGCAGTTTGTGGGGGGAGAGTGCGCGAGCTGCTCGAGGAGGCTGGTGTTTTCCCTCAGAATGTGTGTCGGCGCGGACGCTGGACCGCTGCTTTGCTCGAGGCACTACCGTCCGTAACTTCCGGCGGGTTCCTGAGTCCTCCTGACACATCTCGCTTTGTGTGGACGCGTCCTGACCTTCTGGGACCAGGTGCTGAGCTGACTCGGCTCAGCCTTTCCTCCGAGGAGCCCCGGCTCCTCTCCGCGGAGAGGGCGAGAGCAAGAGCCAGGCCAGGGATGCGCTCTGGGGCCGGGTGGCCGGTTCCAGCCTGGACGGTGTGTGCGCCTCCACAAACACACACGCGCGTCTGCATCTCTCCACGTCTGCGTGCGTGAAACTCCGTGTGCTCTGTGACGTCCAGCTGCAGCCCGGTCCGGCCCCGGCCTGACCTGGCGTCAGCCTGTCCTCAAGCCGCTTCCCCCTGCCTCTGGCACTCGGGATTTACCTGCTGGCTTGGGGGCTGGAGGCTGGTTTCCGAGGACGGAAGGGGAAGGAGGGAACAGAGCTGAGTGTGAAGCCGGAAGGGCTGAGGTTTCACCCGCTTGCAAGTGGTAGGGGCGCTCCGTGTCATGCTGGCCGATGCTCCGGATGCCGGCCGAAGACCTGGGACACGGGAGAGGGTCACTGGCGGGGCAGCGGGTCCGTTTCAGGCCGCATCCCTCGGCCCGGGCGGGTGTGGTGCGCACAGGGCGGGAGCCTGTGTCCGGACACCACCAGGCTTCCAGGGTGCTGGGGGCAAGCCTGCCCATCCCGGTCCCGGGCCGAGGCACCAGCAGGATCCCGGACAGCAGGTCTGTCCTCCTCCTCGAGGGAGAGTCGCTGCTCCTGTCCTTCCCGGTGATCTGCTCACAGCGACCCTGGGAAGAGCCGCCAAGGCCTCTGCTCAGCGGACGGCAGAACGCGGGAGCCCAGAGAGCCGTCCGCCGCGCAGGTGTGCGCTGTTTCATTGTCGTGGAGAATGACACACCCCGCGTGCGGCTGCGGGTCCGTCTTCCTCGTGGACCTGGCTCACGGGCCGGGCACCACGGTGGGCGGGGTGGCCTGCGGCTGAACGTGCATCGTTACTCAGCAGCCGTCCTTCCGACCCCGCCGAGCTCTGCTCCCCAGTCCCTGCCGCAGTGCCTGTCCCCACGGAGGAGCCTGTCCCGGCGGCCTGCAGCCGCACTCCCCGGCCTCACAGCCCAGCACAGCCCCTTACTCTCCAGGACCTCCAGCTAGTAGCCTGCGTCACGCACCCACCGGAGCCGCTGGCCGCGAGGCCGACACAACGGCCGGCACGTGGGAGCGGGCTCTGCCGCGGAAGAACGGTCCCGGCGCAGGTCCGAGCGAGGCGGCCGGTGGGCTGGCATGAGCGCGCTGGTTCTTGCTCTGCTCAGAGGCTGGCAGATGGGAGGTGGATGTGAGCAGACGAGGGGTGTTGGGAGGACCCCCAGGTCTTTGGCCGAGCGCAGGCGGCTGACCGGACTGGCGATGGAAACGTGACACTTCTGTTTCAGGCGTGTGACTTTGCCAGCGTCCGTGAGACGCGGAGGGAAGCGAGACAGGAGGGTGGCTCTGGGGGACGCCGCTGGCCGTCCGCAGGTCAGACGTGCGACACGGATCAGGCGTGCGGCCCGAGCGTCCTCGGCTGAAGCTGGGGTCCTGCACGCTGAAGCGGGCGCCGGGCTCCATTCCTGCTGTTGTGGGTCGCCGGGTGGAGTGTCCCACTTCCTGCGCTGCTGGCCTGCCGGGGGCTGCCCTCTGCAGTGCGCGGTGCCCGCACACCATCTCCCACGGCCCCTCCCTCCTCAGAAGCAGCAGAGGCGGGTGCCCCAGTCCTTGTCTTGCTTGGGCCTCTGTGGCCTCCCCTTCTGCCACGGGGCTCTTTCAGGGGCTCATGTGACCGGGTCAGGCCCTTGCAGACATCTGGGTACGTGGGTCACTCTGCCACAGAACAACACAGCCACAGACCGGCAAGGTGCCATGGTCACGGTCCCAGGTTCTGGGTTGGTGCAGGGAGTCCTGGGGACCCCTGGTAGAGCCCCGTCTGCCCCGGTGGTGGGTGAACGTGATGGGAAACGGGACCATTGCGCACCGTCCGCTCTTTGCTGTGGGGTAGACGGCGCTTCACTGGGGGACTGGGTGAGGCAGCCCAGAAAGTGGGTGTGGACAGATGTGGCTGGAGGCCCGGGCCCCGGAGCACCCCAACATCTGCAGGGAGAGGAGGAGAAACCAGCGAGAGGGGCTGGAGGAAGGGCAGGCGGGTGGCCCCAGGCGTCCGGGGAGTCTGGACATGGGGCCACCCAGCGGCCGATGCGGATGGTGACGGTGACCGTGGAAATCGCTAGTGGCTGCCCGCGTAAGGAAGCCCAGGCCCCTTCAATATATCTCCTCCCAGCCCTCCGGGGCACCCACCTACAGGACTCCCCCTGGGAGGTCGTGCGGGGAAGCAAGTCCCAGAAGTGTGGGGAGGGAGGCCTGAGGGGACCCCAAGGGCGATCCCTCGGCTGCCCACCCAGGTCTGGTGGCATCTGTGTGTTCAGGGACCATGGGCCCATGGGCTCCCCAAGGATGTGCTGGGGGGATGGGCTACCATGGGTCCCATGCCCTTCTGCCTGCCCCTGCGGCCTGGACCCACACGGCGGGTGGGGCCCCCTGCTTGGCTGGGACTGGCGGCGCCAAAGGCCAACGCCTGGCCCTGGGAGAGCGTTTCTTGGGGCACCGAGAGGGTCTGGGCTGTTCACCTGGGCAGGACACAGAAGCTGGGGAACTTCGGGGCGGTTTGCACAGGAGAGGAACAGCAGGGTCCCTGGATAGAGCCCCAGGCAGGGGAGCCGTGCAGACAGAGGCCTGCAGGGGCCGGGGGTGCCGGGAGGAGGCCGGACTCCCTGCCCCCCAGACCTGGCCCACCCTCCCTTCCTGGGAGTGGGGCAGGTTTCCGTTCCCGCAGCAGCAGGAGCTCTTCCTAATACAGCTCCTCTCTGCATCATGCTGGGGTTTTTGTAGACAACACAGAGTCCAATGGGGAACCTTCCGGGATTCTGGGTACGAAGGGTGTGTCGTGGGGAGAGCTCCCCCAAACGGGGCACACGGTGATGCTCACAACAGCGAGGAGGTCACTCGTCAGAGCACTTCCGACTCTGGCCACATCTGAAGGACTCGGGGAGGACTCCGGACGGGTGAGGTCATAGGCCTATCGGTGATAGACCCTCTGACCTATTTTCTTTGGCAGCAAACGTGTCCCCTGCCCAGGGGGATCCCCTCCAGGAATGGACAGGAGATGCCGGGAAAAGTGGCAAGGTCTCAGGGCTGGGGTCTGACGAGGGTCCCTGCCAGCGGGCAGGCCTGGAGCATCTCTGGGACAGGGTCCCCTGGCCCACGGCCTCAGAGTCTCCTCTGTGCCTGTGCCTGTCGCCACCCCACGACCTCACCTCTACCCATGAGACTGGGGCAGACAGATGGACCTCCAGGGTGTAGTCCCAGGAGAGCCCCGGTGTCAGCCCGGCGGGGTACGTGGGACAGTGGCTGCCTCCTCCTGCCTCGAGGGGGCTGGGCACGTGCTCCCCTAGGAAAGGGCTCTGCTAGGAGGCCAGACAGCCGCAGTATGGTCTTATTATAGGAAAGACTGGACTCTTGGACCGGGTCATAAACACGGAATTCCGAGGGTCTGCGTCTGTGCATGGCCGGAGACTGAGGGCCTGAGGGCCAGCCTTCGGTGGACGCCGCCTTCGAGAGAGAGAATGCTCCCAGCGGGAAACCCCTGCCCTGAGATCAAGTATGCACAATCATGGGGTCCCAGAAATCTCGCTGGGCCACCCCCCACCCCACCGTGCCCCTTGCACAGGTCGGCGCCCCCTGCTCAGACCTTCGCGCCTATGGGACGGGCCTCTTCCTCCGTGCGCGGCCATGGCCTGCCCTCAGCCGGTGCCGCCGGCCGGCTCGCTCTCCAGAGGGGGCACGGGGCTGCTCTCTGCTTGTCCATTTGAGGCTATAATGGAGGAAGCCTTTTTTTTTTTTTTTTTAAGATTTTCAAAATTTGACAGAGAGAAGGAGAGAGAGCATAAGCAGGGGGAGCAGGAGAGGGAGAAGCAGGATCCCCACTGATATGGGGCTCAATCCCAGGACTCCGGGATTATGGCCAGAGCAGAAGGCAGACGCTTCCCCCATTGAGCTCCCTGGGTGCCCCAAGGGTCCTTTCTATCAACATTCCTGCGCCAGCGTTTTTGTGAACACGTGTCCGTGCCTCTGCTGGGCACGGCCCTGGCCGCTGGGCCATGTGCACTCCTGCCCTGCGGTTCTCCAGAGTGGCTGTCCCAGCTCAAGGGCCGGGATGCCCTTCAGGACAGTGTCCGCTCGCCCCCGGCCCCGGGCCTTTCCCTGCAGATTTTAGAGCGAACTTGTCAGTCCCCAGGAAGACAAGTTAGGGTTTCGGCAGGGATCGCACGGACTCTACAGCTAGGTTTGAGCGAACCGCTGTCCTTCCAGTGGGGGTCTTCCAGCCGGGGGCCTGCCGTTTCCCCAGCTTCATCCCGGACCGCTCCCCTCCGTGTTTCCCGCTCTTCCCGGACAGCCGCGTGCATCTAGCTACATACAGCTGGTGCTGATGTTTTTGGTGCTTTGCAAACGGTATCATTAAACCATTTTTTAAAATTCTATACTGACTTGTTACTTGTATATGGAAATAGGATTATCTGATGGTCATGCCTAATTTTTCACTCATTTGACCTCTTTATGTGGAGATTTGCTATGGGTGGAAGGGTGTCCCCCTCCCATTGCTATGTGGCAACTCATCTGTGGGTGACCAACCATGCTGGCTAGGACGAGATTCTTTGGATTTTCTATACCCCAACACTCATCTTCTGGGAATAATGATCCCAGTTCCTTTCAGGGCCTTGTACCTTCTAATTCTTCTGCCTGCTTGCCCCCCAGACCTCCGCTCAATGCGGGCAGAAACCTGCCCTAATTCCTGGTCACGGGAGGCAGCTCATGATTTCGCTACAGCACCACAGAGGCACCTGTAGATGGGTTGTAAATAGGCTTCATTCAGGCAAAGGGAGTCCCTTTGAACCTTGCCCAAGGTGGTCTGGTCTCTGCCCCTGGGCCCTGACAGGGATCCCCAGCCCCCTGGGATGTCCTGCCTGCCAGTGGGGACTGCTGTCGGGGGGGTTGGAAGGAGCTTGGGCCATTTGGTGTAGAAGCCCTGGGCAGGGGGCACGGGGGGTTGCCTGGACCCTGCCCCTGCAGGACTTTGGCAGTAATAAACCATGACTGCGAGTGTGAGTTTTGGCAAGTTTAGTGAGTCTTTGTAGTGAATTATTGAACCGAGGGTGGTCGCGGTGGCCCCAAACTTGCAGTGGGCGTCGGAGCAGGGGGGTGTCGTGGGCCGTTCCTACACTCGCGCATTTGGTTTGCCGAGTACTTTGTCGTGAACGGGGTTGAGTGTCGTTGATGGGTTCTTTCCACCTGTTGAGATTTCCAGCTCTACCTTCATTTTGTTTGGAAGGTCGACCTTGTGTGTCCCGGAGCAGCCCTGCCTTGGCTGTGCTTTCCCTTCTTTTCTGCGTATCGTGGGACTTTGAGTTGCTGATACTGTCTGGAAGCTTCAAGGGTGGCTGTGAGAGCCAGCGGCCTGGGACCCCTCCTTCCGCCGTCCTTTCTGGGTGTTGTCGTCACGGGTTATGCCGTCCCCTTCGTTGGGAAGAGTTCCTTCTGCTACCCAGAAATCTTTGTGTAGGGTCGCTGCTATCTCCTCCACGAGTCGTTTTAATACCTTCCCATTCTCCTTGTCATTAACTTTCATGAATAAAATGATTGCTGTTTTTAGAAGTCCAAGAACTCCGATATCAGGATCACTTGTGAGCCATTTTCTGTATGTTGTTTTTTCCCTTACCTTAGGTTTCATGCCCTGGTATGTCTGTTAACTTTTCTTTCTTCTTCTTCTTTTTTTTTTTTAAAGAGATTATTTACGTGACAGAGAGAGAAAGAGAGAGCGAGAGAGGGAACACAAGCAGGGGCAGTGGGAGAATTTCTTTTTTAGGATCTTACTTTTATTTATTTCAGATTTACTTATTTAACAGGGAGACAGAGAGAGCACACGTAGGCAGAGCAGCAGGCAGAGGGAGAGGGAGAGGCAGGCTGCCCGCCGAGCGGGGAGCCTGATGCGGGGCTCCATCCCGATCCACCAGGCGCCCTTCATTTTTCATTTTCTGGACATTTTGGGTGAAGGAGACTGGCGGCTCCGGAAGGCTGACCCACACAGTATTTCTGACTCGGAGCGCGGGCCGGCAGGAGGCCCCGTCCTGCGCAGCCGGACACGAGCGTCCTTCCCTCCTCTAGGAAACGGCCTGTTCTCCCTTCCGCTCTGAGCCCCCCGAGTACCCGGTGTCCAGCTCCCACCCGTGTGCTCATCTTGCTGTCGCATGCAGGCCGTCTGTGCACGACGGAATTCTGTGTGGCCTGCGGCTAGGGACGACCGTCCGGCCAACACTGACATTTGTGCGAGTCACACACCGCGGGCGCCCACGCGAGCACTGCAGGAGCCAAGGGGCCCTTCCCCCTCTCCACCCCTACCTGTCCCCTGCCACGTTCCCCCTCTGCACCCCTACCTGTCCCCTGCCACGTTCCCCCTCTGCACCCCTACCTGTCCCCTGCCACGTTCCCCCTCTGCACCCCTACCTGTCCCCTGCCACGTTCCCCACCTCCACCCCTACCTGTCCCCTGCCACGTTCCCCACCTCCACCCCTACCTGTCCCCTGCCACGTTCCCCCTCTGCACCCCTACCTGTCCCCTGCCACGTTCCCCCTCTGCACCCCTACCTGTCCCCTGCCACGTTCCCCACCTCCACCCCGCCTGCTCTCCAAGCCCCACTCAGCACCTGCCCCTCCGCTGCCCAGGGTCCAGTGGGCTCCTGCCCCCCCACCGTGTCACCTTCCCCCGGCCCGGGGCTCCCCCTCTTCAGCCCCTTCCCGTTGGTGCCGGCGCGACCAGCCCGCCTCACCCGAGGGCTCCCGACGCCACATCCCACCCGGCGGGGCCGCCCCAGCGAGCCGAGTCGGGACTGCGCTGACGACCTCCGTCCGCGGGAAACTCGTCCAGGAGACCCGGCGCCGGGGGGCTCGGCCGCTTGAGCGTCTGCCTTGGGTCAGGCCGTGATCCCAGGACCCTGGGCCGAGCCCCGCCTCGCTCCCCGCCCGGGGCAGGGCCGGCCGCCCCCAAACAAACAAGCGATCCTACAGACTTCCGTGGACGTCTATGGCTTCGTGTCTTGCGTGCCAGCCGGGGCCGCCCCTGTCCCGACCGCGGGCTGTCCGGGAGCTGCGGGCCCCCCTCCCCTCCCCTCCCCTGCAGCCCACCCACCCGATCCCCCTCCGCTCCCCTCCTAGCGTCCCTGCCCCGCCCCCCAGCTCCCTTCCACCCCCCAAGGTCCCTCTGTCCTCCCCTCCCCTCCCGCCCACCGGCCCCCACCCCAACGCCCCTCCTCGCATCCCTCTCCCCTCCCCTTCCTTCCTCCCCCGCCGCCGCCTCCCCCCGCGCACGGCTCCGAGGCCCCGCGCTCCCCCCCCCCCGCTTCCCAATCCTCGGCCGCCACGCCCCGCCCCCCGGCCCTGCGCAGGCGCGCTGCAGCCGCGCGCGGAGACCTGGGAGCGGGAGGGGGCGGGGCGGCCGGGGCGCGGGACCCAACGGCCAACGCGGCCGCGCGGGAACCGCGCGCCAGGCCCCGCCCGCGGTTTGAACCGGAGGCCCCGCCCCCGCGCTCGGCCAATCGGCGGGCGGGGCGGCCGGCGCCAGGACGACCCTTTGTGGGCGCGCCCCCGCCCCGCCCCGCCCCGCCCCGCCCCGCGCGGCCCCGCCCCTCCCTCGGCGGCGGGCGCGGGCGCAGACGGCGGCGGCGGCCAGGTGAGCGCCCCGGTGCGCGCGGCCGGCTTTGTGCGGCGGCGGGCGGGCCTGGGCGCGCGGGGGCCGGGGGCCGGGGGCCGGGGGCCGGGGGCGGGGGCGCGGCGCGGGGCGGGGCGGGCGGCCCGGCGGGGGCTCGGGCGGCCGCGGCGAACCCGGGCTGCCGGGCGCCGAGTGCAGCGCGCAGCGGGGCCTGGCCCGGGGCTGCCTGCGCGCTGCGGGCTCCTTGGGGCGGGGCCGCGGCTGCGGGCGGCCCCCCCGTCTGCGGCCCGGGTCGGCGCCGGCCCAGCCCGCCGGGGTGTGCGGCGCGGCCCGGACGGCCCCGCACGGCCTTCCGCGGGGACCGGGTCTGCCTTCCGGACGCCGGACCCCGGGTGCTCCGGAGAAGCGCGTGTCGCGGCAGCGGAGCCGTCCCCGGCGGCCCCCGGGGCACCTTGCTCGGGCACCCGGGGGCCGACTTCACTCTGGCTCCGTCCCTTTGTGTCGGGGCTTCCGCTGCGTCGGAGGGGAGGCTACGGGCGCTCTGCGGTGCCCCCCGGGCTGTCCGGCCCGGCTTCCCTGCAGCGGGCCGGGGAGCCCCGGGGAGCGCACGGGGGCGGCCCTGGGTGGTCTCCCCCCCGCCCGCCGGCCGTGCGGTCCGGCTGCAGCCGCCCCGGGCCGCGGAGGCGGACATTGGGCGGTGCGGGCGGGAGCATCCCCAGAGCTGGCCGCTGAACGGCCTCCCGCGGGCGTCCTGTGCCCCGCCGCCCCGACACTCCGCCGCGCGGGACGGGACCGGCTGGGCCAGCTTCGCTCCCCGTCGTCTGCAGAGCGCGGTCCCGGGGAGAGAGCTGCCGGTCCCAGCTTGCCGGGGTCGCCGGGTCCAAGTGCAGCGGGTCCCGGCCCTGGTCCTTCTCCCGGGGGCCCTGGCCTTGCCTGCGCAGGACGTTAACTGTCGTTTGAACGGAAGAGGAGAAAAGAAGTTCTGCTGCGACATGAGGCTTGATGCCCCCGACTCGCCGGTGCGGGACGCCCTTTTCCAGTTCTGCCTCTTTCACAACTGAAGCGGAAGCTCGGGGACGTCGGATGACCTCCTTCTGGAAGGGCCGGGCTGGATCTTGGAAAGAGGGCCACCCGGTTTTTCCAGCTTCCTAGGGAAGGGGTTTCCAGGCAGAGAAAGTTTGTGTATTCCACTCCAAGTAACAAAAGTACCCGGGATGTTTTTTCAAAACTGCTTTTTCAGTAATCGCTTAAGGAAAAGTTCAGACAGTGAAGAGGGGCCACCCCGGTGGGCTGCGGAGCACCCTCCTCAGGACGTCGGCAGCCTTGCTCCGTCTCCTGCTTTCCTTTGATGGGTATTTCAGAGACAGTCTGAGCCTGTGACAGGAACGGAGAGTTCACGTTGATTTGCCTGAACACCTGTCACCACATGCTTGGTGGCGGCCGAAGATCGCGGTGACGGGTCGGCTCAGAGCTGAGTCCGTCTCCCGCTCTTCAAGCCCTTCTGCTGGAGTCGGGGTTGCTGGCCAGAGCCCGTGAGAGCAGCTGCAGGAAAGGGAGAGGCCGCTTGCCATGAACTGCGGGGAGTCTGCCAGGCCAGGATCCCCTTTGTTTTGGGGGGCACCCTGATGGGACAGGCACAGTGCCCTTGCCTGGCTCCACCCACCACATGGGACCCTCAGTCCTTCTGTCTTCTCCAGTTTCTCTGTATGGGCAGCCGGTGGTCTGGGGGCTGCTGTGCTCTGACCCGGGGCTGAACCCTGCATGGCCTGCTTGTCCGCTAACATCGGGGGGTTTTGAGCAAAATACCATGACCCGTGAGGAGCTGATGGGACTGAACTCAGCAGGCCCTTCTGGCTGGCTGTGGAGCAGACGGAGCTGTGTAATACCTGACGCTTTCTTTACCCAGAACTGCGTGGTGAGTCAGCCTCTGCAGTTAGGACAGCCTGGGAAGTGGGACGTCCTGTGTGCTGTGTTCGAAGGGTCGAGCGCCCAGGCCACCGTCCCGGGCAGCCCGTGAAGCTGTGCTTGGAGGGGTCTGTGTGCCCACTTCTGCCGCCTTCAGAACCGTCTGTACTCTGTGCTGACTTTGTCCCAAACACAAATGTCTGAGGAGGGTGATCCTCATCGGCCACCGTGATCCTTCCTCAGCCTGACCCATCATCCCGACGTGGCTCTGGTGACAGCTTGTCGGCTCGTGTCATTGGATGTGCTGCCCTTGAGCTACCCCTCCTCAGGTCCTAAGCCGGCCAGCATTTTCTTGCACGGAGTGCAACAAAAATTAACAGTTGCTCAGGGACATTGGAAGGGAGTCATTAGAGTGGCTTTGAGCACATACTTGTGCTGGCGTGCTGAATGAGATCCAGGCACGTGGCAGCGTGTGGGAGGCAACATCTACAGTGGTTCAGACTTAAACTACTGTGGTAGCCTCCCCCACACCAACTTCTTCATGTACTTTTCTTTATAATGAAGGTGTCACCTCATACCGTGCAGTGAGCACTTAGTAGTGGCGCAGTCTGGGGGCTCTGTGAACACCGGGCTCCTGTCGGGATAGGTGAATTTCCATCATCCTGCAGAGTTCTCGCCGACCCTGCTCCTCTGCTGCTGACATTCTGCTATTTTAGGACTTCGGTTAGCTTCGCCTCTTCCAGCAGTGGATGTCAGTGGAAGCCTGCGGTACCTGTTTCTTCATGCTTGCTTCATACGAAGGCTTGTCTGTGTTGTCGCACAGCTCCCTGTGGGTTTTGTTGCTGGCTAGTGTTCCACTGTCAGACACACCACAGTTTACCCGTTTGACTTGCTTCTTTTGAATCTGGAAATAATGTTTACATCCGGGGTGGTCAGACAGGTTCGTGGCAGGGAACTGGAGGACGGAGCTGGGATAATGGGTAACGTGGAGGGGACTTACCCGCAAATGTGAAAAAATCTATACAGAGAAACCTGGTGCAGGGTGAAGTGATGGCGCCTTGTAGAAAGCGGCTTGATGTGTCTCACTCACGTGCCTTACAGATGCTCCTGCCTCTGCCCTGGTGGAAACTGGTAGAAAGGAGCCAAGTACTGCCAGTATCAGCACGCAGAGTCAGAAGCCAGCCTCACTGTACGTGGGGGAATCGTGAGTGGTGTGTATGCACGGAATGAGGCTCCGTCCTTGCAGTGTCTTTATAGCTGAGGGTCACCGCGAGGCTGTCGGAGTGATGGTCAGCCCTTGCGTGTCCTAGGAGATGTGGTAAGACCAGCAGAGCCGGCAGCGAGCTCTCAGGCACAGAGAAGGAGCTTAGGGAGATGCCCGGAGGAACCTGCGTCGTAACTGCTTCCCCGCGGGGTGGCCCTGGTGATTTTTGTCTTGCACTTTTGGTGCTCTCCCCAGTTAGGTGCAGTAAGCTGCGGAAACAGAGGCAACCGCGGGGGAAGAGCAAAGGCCGTTTATTGGAAGCCGCTGCGGCCGCAGAGTGGGCCACCTCCTGGCTTGCAGAATGACACCTGGGGACAGGCGCGTGGCAGCACTGCCGATGGAACCGGCTTTCAGGGCCCCCGCTGGGGGCTGCGGGCTGGAGGAGCGAGCAGCCCTTGTGGTTTTGTGGGCAGCACGTTTGGGTTTTCCTAGGAAGTGGGGACAAGGATTAGGGTGGCCGTTGGTTATTGAGACCCTGTCCCTTGGGGATGACTGTTACCGACGTCATCGACTCCTGGGGCTGTCATGGAGATGGAAGCCTGACCTCCTCCTCTGTGGTCACCTTAACAATGAAGGTCAGTTGTTTTACTAGCAAAAATGGATTTGGGAATAACAGGTGTAAAAAATGAGTCAAAGGACACCGTTTATTTATTTTTATTTTTATTTTTTTTAAAAAAGATTTTATTTATTTATTTGACAGAGAACACAAGTAGGCAGAGAGGCAGACAGAGAGAGAGAGGAGGAAGCAGGCTCCCTGCTGAGCAGAGAGCCCGATGCGGGACTCGATCCCAGGACCCCGAGATCATGACCTGAGCCGAAGGCAGCGGCTTAACCCACTGATCGCCCAGGCGCCCAAGGACACCGTTTAGAACAGCGTCAGGAGACTGGCAGGAGCAGTGCCCAGGCCACGCCGCGCGCTGACCACTGCAGATCCGCCAGGAAGACACCCTTTGCCGGTGGACCCTGGTACCCTTCCGGCGGGAGGAGGGAAGGTTTCCTCCTGCCCGGCAACAGCTCGGCCAATGAGAGGCCGTCCCTGCCCAGCCAAAGGGAGGAGTCTCAGCTCAGCCAATGGGAAGCCTCTATACTTTGAGCTTCTAGTTTAGTCCAATGGACGTTGCGTTTGCAGAAGTTCCCGGGGGGTGGGCCGGGCACGCTGCGGCCGGAGCGAGCGGGGGCGGGGCGGTTCCCGCGGGAGGTCGCGCGGCCGGTGGCGGGCGCTGGGCGGTGGGCGCTGCCGGCTCCGCTTGTCCGGCTCCGCGAGGCCGTTCCGGGCCGTGGCCGGTGGCTGCGGGGGCGCGGGCCGGTGCCCCGCACCGTCGGGCCGCGCGTCCCCCGCGGTGTGTCCGCCGCTGCCGTGCGCTCCGCGGGCTGTGGCTGCCCCGGAGTCAGCGTCGCTGCCGGCGGCCCCCTCGGACCGGCCACTCACAGACCGCGGTCCGGGGCCTTCCGAGAAGGGGCCGGCGGGGCCCCGGGGGCTGCGTGCGCGGTGCAGCATCCCGAGCCGGGGCCGGGGGTCTCGCCGCGCGCGGTGGCTCCGGCGCTGCGGACCGCCCTGGCCACGCGGGGCTCGCGGGGCGCGGCTCGGCGTCGTTGCGGCGGCCCGTGCGGCTCCCTGGGCCTCCGAGCGAGCTCGGTCGGCGCCGGTCGCCAGAGCGGGAGTTTCACGTGGGGTTGGAGGAGGTGCTCGAGGGCCGAGGAGCCCCGGAGCCCGACTCTGCCCCCGGCACGGGTCCCTGCCGCTGGACGGGACCGCACGGTGACCCTCGGTAGAGCCCTCGGCCCCGGGCTCACGCGAGTGCGGACAGAGCAGGCTTCTGCGGAAGTCGCATTTGCAGCCGGAACCAAACCTTGAGTCCGTGGGTGCCGGTAGCGAGAGAGGTCTTCCCCGAGTTCGGGGGCGAGCCCTCCGTGCACTTCCTCGGCAGCGGTCCGTGCGCCCGTGGCCGGTCCCGGGAGGAGCGCCGGGGTCGCGGCTGCAGAGTGGCCGCGTCGGACCTGGGTGCTGTTCTGGGGAAGCTGTCCGGGAGGGAGTGCGCTCGCGCCGCTGGTTTCACAGAGGCACGGCCGCCGCGCGGGCACCGTCCGGGGCTGCACGTGCCTGATGGTGTCGGCGTGGGAGGCCGATGCACAGACGCACGCGTCCCCCGTGCGACTCCCAGCTGGGTGCGACCTGCGTGCCTGCGGGGCTCTGTGCCGCCCAGCACTGTGTAGCTTCGTGGGCGCCCGCAGCACGTCCGATCTAGGTCATCTTACAGTGTTCCAGAAATGCAGTGTGTACCTTGTGCACCCGCTTGGGATCGGCTTGCTCGCTCCCCATAATTCCTCTGAGACCGCTCCGCTGTGGGTCTCTGGGGCGCGCTGCCCTCCCGCTGCGAGGCCTTCTGCGGCTGCTGCCCCACGTGTGCCCGACGTGGTGCGGTCGTCAGAGCTGCTGTGAACGTTCTTGTGCAGGTTTTGGTATGAATGTTGGTTTTCATTTCTTTAGGATAAATGTCCCCAAAGTCCCTTAATTTTTAAAATTTCTAAAAAAGTTAAATGTATGGGGGTGAGGTCTATGACATCAAAAGGATACCCTGGAGACGGGCTGGCAGGAGTGAGTCCTCAGAGGGGCTTCTGGAAGGGGTGCAGAACTCTGGGGCCCTGAGTGCAGAAAGCGCAGGCGCCCGCCCTGCACCCCCCACCCCCACTCTCTGGGAGCCCCTGCAGCAGTCACAGAGAGCCACTGGACTGCTTTTTCTAAAAAAAAAAAGGGGGGGTCTAAAAATTTGCAAATTTAAAAGACCTAATCTTCTTCATGAATAGCTCAGATTAACTATTTGAAATAAGGGCACCTGGGTAGCTCAGTTAGTGAAGCGTCTGCCTTTGGCTCAGGTCGTGATCTCAGGGTCCTGGGATGGGGTCACACATCGGCCTCCCTGCTCGTTGGGGAGTCTGCTGCCCTCTGTTCATGCTAACTCTCTCTGTGTCAAATACATGAAATCTCTAATAAAAGAAAGTCACTTGAAATAAAAACATTTAGCTACTTTATGAGAAGAGAGAGACTTGAGCATATGACTTACCTTTGTTTTAGAAGGGGTGGTCCTCACACGCTGCTGGTGCTGTGCCCTGAGAGCCGGCTCCGTAGCCCTCCGGGCGCCTGGCCAGGTGGTGCAGATACCGAGTCGGGGCCCTAGACCCTTCCTGCTCTGCTTTGTGATTCTCCAGAGATCTCTCAACTAGAATCAGTTCAGAAGAACAGTTGCTCATACTTTGGCTTCTGAGAGCAAGAGTTCTGGTGAGCTGCTGTGTGGTATGAGACCGGTGCCCGCCCAGAGCCTCTAGGAGCGTCCTAAGCTGCCCTGGGGTGTCTGGTCCTCCAGGCTGGAATCGTGGCTGGCTTTGGAGGCCCACCTGTGCCCAGTGAGGCCGAGTTCCGGCTGTACTTGGAGGAAGGAGGGACACTGTTGTCCAGGGAATCAGCCCTGGTGGTGGTCCTCCCCCAGCCCTCTCTAGCTGAGGGGCTGAGGGTTGAGTCCTCTGGACTCAAGGGGCCCATTTCAGCAGGGCTGTGAAAGCCCTGAGGGGACAGGGGCTGCCTGTGGCTGGGACCCACCATCGTCAGCTTGGGCACAGGTGGGTGGCAGCAGGCAGGCCAGCAACTGTCCCGCTTCCCCCACACCCTCCTCCCTTGTGGGCACCAATGCCCAGAATTTGGGTGTATCATGAGTGTATTTCCCATATTTGTAGCCCACTTATTTTTTCCGATGGAGGCGGGGTGGGGGGGTTGGGGTGTTGTGTGGTGGTTTAGAGCTCCTTTGTGAATCAGAGCCCTCCCTCCGGAAGCTGGGGCCTCATGTCCCCAGGGGCCAGACTGTCCCTGTCCCAAGCCCATCTTTGACCGTTGCAGACTGAGTCTCGGGGCGGGGTCTTCTGGGCACTCTGGAATGTGCTAAATGGCATCCTCCTTGCTTTCCAACAGGGCATGATGTTTGCACGAGGGCTAAAGAGAAAAAATGCCGAGGAGCCGGAGGACGTGGAAGGCTGCTCGGCAGGTGCCCAGGCCATGCCCTCCTACAGCCTACAGCGCCAGTCACTCTTGGACATGTCCCTGGTCAAACTGCAGTTGTGCCACATGCTGGTGGAACCCAACCTCTGCCGCTCGGTCCTCATAGCCAACACGGTGCGGCAGATCCAGGAGGAGATGACCCGGGACGGGACCTGGCGCACGGTGGCACCGCAGGCAGCAGGGCGGGCGCCGATGGACCGCCTCGTCGCCACTGACATCCTGTGCCGCTCTGTGCGGGAGCAGGAGGGGGAGTGCCCTGCCCCTGACATGGGAGATGGCCAACCAGACCTGGTTCCAGGACTGGCCGTGGCGCCCGCAGCACAGGCGCCAAGGAGCCCGCAGAGCAGCCTCTGGGAAGGGGACGGCTCGAGAGAGAGCAGAGGGGGCTTTCAGAAGTCCCTGGATCAGATCTTTGAAACGCTGGAGAGCAAAACCTCGGGTTCTGTGGAAGAGCTGTTTGCAGATGTGGACAGCTCCTACTACGACCTGGATGCCGTGCTGACGGGGATGGTGGGCAGCACCTCGTCGGGCCCTGGCAGTGGGCTCCAGGCCTTCGCCTCTGCTGCCACCTCGCCTCCCAGTTCCAGCTGCAGGTCGGATCTGGGCGAGCTGGACCACGCCGTGGAGATCCTGGTGGAGACCTGAGCGGGCAGCTGTGCCCTGATGGGACACGTCATGGATGGGTTCCTAAGGCATCCAGAGTGCTTGGCCTGGGATGCTCGCTGCCCTGCATCTGCTGGCTCAGCGCCTGGCTTGTCTGTGATGAGGAGAACGTTCCAGAACAGCATCCGGTTGGCCTGTCCCCTTTCTCCCTGAGGGGGCTGGGCAGTTTTCTTTCAGGCTGGTCGTCACCTCCCGCCGGCTCTGGGCATCTGCCTCCTCTGTCCTGCTGCCGCTCTGTGGAGAGCTTGAGTCACCAGCTCCGTATCCAGCCTGGTTTTAACTTTAGATAGGTGAACTTTTTTAAATTAAGTTTTATATGTTTGGGGCAATATTTTGTTGTAAGATATATTTTTTAAACTTTTTATACTTTTATCTTTTTAGATTTTTTCAGCTATTTTCTTAAAAGTCTATTTTTTCTATAAACGTTTTCTGCTGCTACATTAGAAACTTACAACCTAAACAGTTGCAGTTGGTGTATTTCTTTTTTTAAGGTTTTAACAGGAAGCTTCACTCCATGTGGTGTACTTAGATCATGAATTTCCACGTGACGCTGGTGTGAACCTTCTGTCCTGTGACAGTCAGGGCACCTTGCACAGCCCCATCTTCTATTCTTGGGTGTCATGACCAGATCTGCTGTGCCAGCCCTGTCTTTGTCTGAGTTATATGGGGATTTCTGAAGGTTTTATTTATGCCTATTTATATGTATATGTTGGAGGTGAAGGTCAGATCCTGTCTACCGGAAGATCAGAAGATCACAGCCACCCCAGGTGTCTCCGGCGGTGCCTTCAGAGGATCTGACTCTCTGGGCCCCTCGTGTAGTTTTCCCAGCACAAGGGGCCTCTCCCTGGAAGACGCTGCCCTCCAGCGTCCCTCACCACTGTAGAGGGTCCCTGGCTTGTATGGACATTAATCAAGGGAAACTTCACTAAAATGGAGTGCGGAGGCCCGAACTGGGGGCCCTCACTTTGTCCCACTGGACATCAAGGATTGTCAGTCACAGACCCAGCAGAAGACTCCTTAACAGGAAAGACTCAGTTTCGGGCCCCACCAGGAAAGGTGCACATTGCCTCCCCCACCAGGAAGTACTAGCCCCAGTGCCGCAAGCCAGAGACAAGCCCTCATCGTCAAGGACTCCTGGTTCTCTCCAGTGGGCTTCCATTCCAAACAGGCCTTCCTGATTCCTCCTTTCTCCATAAATAATGTTCCTCTTGTTTGTTTGTTGGACTTGCCTATGGTTCTGCCCTAGCACGTTGCAATTCTGTCATTACTGAATAAACCCATTTCACTGGTGAAAAGGTCAACACTAACGTGGCCACTGGGCAGGCGTGCTCGGAGGCTGCCGTATGCCGGTGTGTGCAGATAGGGCACTGGACTGGAGAAGGCCCCCACTTGCCCTGTGACACTGGTGCTGGGACAGAACCAAGAGGTTAAGTCTAGGATTAAATCTGGACACTTGTCCCATATGACTTCTCAATCCTGAAGGTGTTTGATGGTGGGGTTGGTGGAGTAGTGCCGCTGAAGTGAGCTTTGGGGTACCTGCCGTGCTCCCTGTGACCCTGCCCTGGACGCTGGGAACACCCACACCTTTTTTAATTTTTTTCACAGGTTTATAAGTGAGCCGGGCCGGCCCTGCCCAGCTCCTGCTTCTCCTGCATTTTCTTCTTTACCCAGCCCTTAGCCAAAACGGTTGTTTTCTTTCCTGCATAAGACCTTTCTCTTGTATCAGCCATGTACACATTACTTAATTAAAAATTACCCAGAAAACAAAATGGAAATGTGTTCGTTATCAGCTACAGCGGAGCCCTCGAGCCCATCTATTTCCCTGGGTCAGTTCAGCTTCCCCGTTTCCCTTGGACCCCCACACTGGCTTCAACGTTCAGCCCTCGCTCCCTGCCCCAGTCCTGGGGCTGCAGGGAGGGATGGTGCCCTCGGAGGAGCCCGCGGCAGGCTGAGCCTTGCACCGCCTGCCTCTTCGGGTTCTGAGCGCCCTTTCTCGCGGGAAGTAAGGTCCACCTGCTCCAGTAAGCAAGAGCCCTGAAGCCGTGTGCAAATGCACTGGAAGGACGGACTCCTCGTTTGGAACGGCGCCAGGAGGCCGGCGGGGCCAGTGCTCACGCCACGCCACTCGCTGACCACTGCAGATCCACCAGGAAGCCACATCCCCTGCCCCTGGGCCCTGTTACCATCCCCGCGGGAGGAGGGAAGGTTTCCTCCTGCCCCGGCAACAGCTCGGCCAATGAGGGGCCGTCCTGGCCCAGCCAATGAGGGGCCGTCCCGGCCCAGCCAATGAGAGGCCGTCCCGGCCCAGCCAATGAGAGGCCCCTGTACTTTGAGCCCAGTTCGCTCCCATAGGCTCTCCGTGCCCCGCCCCTGCCCCGCCCCTGCCCCGCCCCTCCCTCGGGCGGGCGGCCGGCCTCGTGCCCAGGAGAGGCGCGCGCCCCGCGGCGGCTTGTTTCCGGGCTGGGCCGTGGTGCTGGCGCGGTTCGGGGCTCGCGGCCGCCGGGGACCCGGGCGGGTGGGCGGGCCGCCGCTCCGGACCGCTGCCCGCTCGGTTCCGGGCGCTCCGTCCCGGCTTCCAGGCGGACCCGATGCCCCCGCACACCTCGGAGCGAGGCCTCGGGCGGGCCGGAGGCGGGGGCGCCGGCGGCCGGGGCTGGGTCTGACCTGGCGGCGCCGGACTCCGCCGTCCGGGCCGCTGCGCTCCCCCTGCGGCCCCCCGGGCGGGGCGCTCTGCGGCTCCGCGCTCCGCGCAGGGGAGCGGCTGGAGGGCGGCGGTCCGGCCGCGCGTGGGCAGCTCCCGCCAGCGCTCTGCAGCCGCGGGGACGCGGGGTACGCCCGCCGCCTCGGCCGGCGGCTCACAGGGCAGGCGGGGCTCCACGCCGCTGCCCCCGAGCCTGGGGGAAGGGGAGGCAGCTTGGCGGGGTGGAGCGGACCGCCGGCCGGTGGACTCCGGGCCCCGCCCGGCCTGGCAGCCCCGAAGGCCGCACAGCGTGGCCTCGACCGCCTCGACGGGCTCGCGGGCTGGGGCGGGTGCTCCCTCGGGACGGCGCTGGGGCTCGCGGGCGGCCGTCCTGGAGCCTGTGGCATCCGCCTTCCTCAGTCCTTGGAAACGGTTTCTTTTCTCATTCCGTTCTGCTTTTGTGCCTAATTTTGTACTTGCAGGTTTGCAGTCTCTTGGGGAAAAAGCCCCCAGATGTATAGAGGCTGCGGGCCAGCCCCGCACAAGAGCACAAGGGCCGCCTGCTGCCGGGGTGCGGCCAGGGCTTGCCCGACAGAGCAGTGTGGCCGCCACCTGCACAGGCCTTGTCCTCCCTGGAGCCCCGCGCCTACAGGGAGGCCACCATCCACAGGCCCATGCCCTCCTGGCCCCGCCTGTGCCCTCCTGGTCCCTGCTGGGCATGTGAGCGCTGCCGAGCTGAGCCCAGCCGGGGAACCGGGGTCTGAGGAAGGCCGCAGCTGCTGGCCAGGCACTGGGCACAAGGGGGTGCTGCTCCATGGTGGTCTCACCTATTGGACGGCAATGGCCTGGGGCCGGGAGCAGGGCAGAGGCCAGGCTTTGCTTCCCACCCTGCCCCGGTGGGGCTTGTGTCCTGGAAGACAGCCTCCGGGAGGCCCCTGGCCGGGATCTTGCTCTTCCCCTCCTAGGCTACTGGCCTGAGCGCATCATCAGCACTAGGTCAGCAGAGACAGGACAGCTCCCTCCTGGGAGGGCAAACCAAGGAGGGGAGCCTGGGTCCACAGTGGCCCTGAGCAGCTGCTGGGCACCCGGTCCGTGACCTGTGCCCGGTTGCACCCTTGTTCTTGGGGTGCCTCTCTGCCTGCATCCCGGGATCCACCTGCCTCAGGGCCAGGGGTGGGGCAAGGCCAGGGCCTGGCCCGGTTCTTCAGCCAGCACCAGCCTGCCCGAAGCCCAGGCCTCGCAGTGAAGACCAGGTTGAAAGTGAGCTCCCCGCCCTGTGGCTCTGCAGTGGGGGCCCACCCAGCGGGATGGGGAAGGCTCCCCGGGAGTCTTTGGTTGGCATGTGCGTGCACGTGTGTGTGGCTCTTGGACGAGGCACATAGAGGGTGATTTCCCGGGGGTGGTTTAGGGTTTGCTTGTGTGTTACTGCACTGCTATTCATGTCTCCCAGATGCACATGCTGGAACCTGACTTCAGGTGTGCTGGTATGAGGAGGGGGCCCCTGGGAGGTGTCCTCGTGATGGGCTCGGGCCCCTGTCAGAGGAGATGGGACGGCTAGCTTCCCGGCTGCCCTCTGCCCTCTAGGCGCACAGTGAGACAGGAGAGACCCACGGGGACTCCCAGGCTCCATCACTGTGGGAAGGAGCTTGTCCGAGCCTCCCTCGAGGTGGTGTGCTGTGCCGGCGGCCAGAGGCTGTTGAGACACAGCGTCCCCTCTGGCACCCGCCCCCTCTCGTGGGCCGCCCCACTCGCACCTGGTCCCGGCCATCCGTGTCCGTGCCAGGCCGGGCTCCCGCGGGGTCAGGGCACAGGTCTGCTCCTCGGGTCTTCTTCCCACGGATCCTGGTGCTGTCCCCGGGACCTGGGCACTCTGTCTTGTGTCTGCTCCCTCTGTCCGTCTGTCTGCGTCCTGCTCGGATGGTTTCCATGGACCCATGGGCGCTCACGGACTGCTCCCCTGCTGGCCAGGTCTGCCATCAGGCCCTTCTCCAGAAGGGCTCGCGTTTGGGGTGGCGGGGCCCGCTTTGTGTGTTGCCGTTTTGTTCTTTTGTGTAACTTCCGAGTCTCCCACGCGTGTGCCGCTTTCCCACCAGACCCTCCCCAGCTGTACCCGCACCCTTTCACGGTCTGGGACCTGCACCGTTGGGGCCGTCTCTGCCTCTGCTCCTGGGGTTCTCGCATTTTCATGGACCTGTGCTGTCTCGCTGTCTGCTAAGTACCCGCCGGCCGTGGGGCCGAGGCTCGGTCCTACTGCCACTCCCAGAGGCCTCCCGTGTCTGCGGGAGCACTGGCCGGGCTCTGGACATGAGCCCGGCCGCCAGGTTCATAGACCACTGGAGGCTCCCCTTGCCCCATTCTAGGTCCCTGCACCATGCCTCGGCCTTGCTACCCTGTGGAGCCTCTAGAGTGGGCAGCCGGAACCCCGAGCAGAGTGGTGGGGGGGTCTCTCACTTCTCCAGCCCTCTTCTGAGAGAGGCTGGCTCTACTTGGGGATTTTCTGTCAGCCTTCCCTCCTTACAGCCCATTCTGAGCACTCAGCGAGGACCCAGAGCTGGACAAGGGATCCCTGGGGCCCCGCCCCTCCCGCTCTGCGCCGGGGGCACTGAGTTCAACTAATGCAGGTTCCTTGGCGTCCTCAGCTCCGAGATGGCTCTGAATCCCGATGTCGTAGCGGACGGGCTGCGTTCCGGCGGGCGCAGTCGGAGGGGGCCGGCCAGCGCTCACTCTCCCCATTTGGAAGGCCCCTCCTTGAGCACCTGGCCAGACACCGGACACCGCATCTGAGCCAGACTTGATGTCTGCTTGGACACGGACTGAGGGACAGGGACAGCCCTAGCCTCTGGCTTGGGGAACAGAGCTGGGGCGCTGGGCTGGCCAGGGTTCAGGAGAGAGGTCAGCCGCGCAGGGGAGTTCCGTGCATGTCCCAGAGGGAATCTGGGGGAGGAGGCCGAGCACAGAACAGTCCGTCTTGGGTTCTAGTCTGACTTTAAGTACAGGCCGGGAAATGATGGCACGTCCCAGTGGGTCTCTGCTTGTAGGGCCCCGGAGACCCTGGGCGGAGGCTGCCTTCTGGGGAAAGCAGGTGGCGGAACAGCAGTTTCCAAATTTTCTCTCTCTCTAGCTGAAAATGAAAAATGAGGGCAGGTTTCCCGAACCTGCAGCACGAAAGAAACGTGATCACGCCTTCCCATAAGCCTCAAAGACCACTGCAGCCTGGAGAGGCAGGGACACCCCTCTCCCCGGGACAGGCGACATCTGCTGGCCACTGTGTCCCCCCCGCGGTCACTGTTTGGGTCTGACTCCAGGGTGGACGGAGCTGGCCTAAGGCAGGACAGACGCTCCAGCAGAGGGACGGGGCGGGGCGGGGGCAGCATCGGGCATGGGAGCCTGCGCCGCCGCGCTTCTGACAGCGGCCCCCACGAAGCAGATGAGCCAGCGAGAACGCGGCCTTGTCCAGGCCATTTTATTTAATAAAAATTTTACAAAAGTCAGTGCCTTCGCCAGAACCAGAGAAAGCCTGCTGGGAGTCAGAGGGGAGGGCCGGACACAGAGAGAGGCCACCGGATGGGTGCTGGCGCAGGGAAGGGCTCCCAGGGCCTTGGCGTCCCCCTGCCCCAGGTGTGACAGTAACGTGCTCCGGACCCCGAGTGTTTGGACACCTGCCTCCTGCGGACAGTCCCAGCTGACCACCAGGCCAGCCTGGTGTGCCCCTGGTGGCCACACAGGCAGCCAGGCCTGGGGTCCCTCCCCAGGCGGCCACAGGGGCCAGCAGCACCTGCACCGGGTGGAGGCCACCAGAGCCACCTTGGTTCACGTCAAGCTGGGGCAGAGCTCCTGGGGACCTGGGGCACCCCTTTCCTATTGAGACCGGCTCTGCCAAAGGACCCACTCTTCTAAAGGGGCCAGACCCCAAGGTGCACCAGCGGGCACGCACGGCTTCCTGCATGGCTTCCCGCACAGCGTCCCCAGAAACACGCCCACGGAATAGTTCTGGTTTCCAGCACCAAACCAAGCCGGTAAAAAAACGTATAATTCCTCATAAAAATACAAAGTTCTCCTGTTTTAGCAAACGTCACTATTAAACAAGGTCATTTTTAGTTTACGTGGATTGAACATCTTCTTTTTCCACGGAATTGTGATGTACTGCCCGTTTCTGGGTAAGGGGGTCTTCAGAAAGACGCTGTAGGCAAGCAGGCCCCCCTGTCTGCTGCCAGACGTCCCGGGGAGCTGACGGGAAAGGAAGGGCATGGCATGGTCAGGGCCTCCTGAGGCTGGCTTGCTGGCCCTGCCGCTTGGGCCTGTGCAGCTTCCTCCCCTCCCACGGTCGTGCGGTCAACACAGAGATGCACGGGACAGAGCGGACAGCTCTGTGGCCTCTCCCAGGACTAAGCGGGCTCCACGCTGGCAGGATGGCTGTGCCGTGTGCCCAGGGCCATGCAGGCCTCCCCATCCCTTTTTTTTTTTTTTTTTTTAAAGATTTTATTTATTTGTCAGAGAGAGCGAGTGAGAGCGAGCACAGGCAGACAGAGAGGCAGGCAGAGGCAGAGGGAGAAGCAGGCTCCCTGCTGAGCAAGGAGCCCGATGTGGGACTCGATCCCAGGACGCTGGGATCATGACCTGAGCCGAAGGCAGCCGCTTAACCAACTGAGCCACCCAGGCGTCCCAGGCCTCCCCATCCCTAAGTGACCCTATGACCCTGGCCTGAGGGCCTAGGTGGGGTCCCAGGACCCGTCCTGCTCTTGTCTGCAGTGTCCACGGACGTCCACTACCAGTGCCGCGCACATTTCAGTGTCTTGCTGATCTAAGATGGTCCCTTCCTGCACTTCTAGAAGTTCCCACCTCCTGCTCTGTGGGGTTTCCCGTAGAGCAGAGGGACCAGCATGCCTGGAGATGGCCCTGGCCCCGGCTGGATGACAGGGGGCCCACACTGTCCACACCAACCATCAGAGCACACCTTGGTAGTGGACGCCCCCTGGTGCCACTGCGTTCCTGGGGCAGGGGTACAGGCAGAGCGAACCCCACCTGTGCTCCAGGTCCTGGGCAGAACAGGCCCCTCCAGACTGGGCACTGCTCCCCACAGTACCTGGCCACGAGGGGCAGGTGCCCCCACTCCCAGGAAACACTGTGCCCTGGCCTCAGAAGAGGACACCTGCCCCTCACGTGCGCCTCTCTGCCGCTCCCCCCGCCTGCCTGCTTCCCAGCAGCCCCGCGGGGGCCCTGACAGCTGCTCACATCCCAGCGCCTGGTGCTGCCCGGCCTGCCCCGGACGGCGGCCGCGCTCCCTTCCCCCGAGTCTGTGGGACTCAGGGAGCAGGTGTCGGCACGCAGACCCGCGCGGCCCGCACAGCCCAGGCGTCTCCCGGGGGTGGGCGGCGACGACTCACCTTGGTCTGGATCACGGCTCTGCAGGGCTGCAGAGAGAAGGCAGGCGCGCCCAGGTCGTCAGACTGTTTGAGGTCAGAACATTCCAGAATGTGACCCAGGTCTCCAGAAGGGTTCTAGTGAGACAAGCCACTGTCACCCGCCGGGAAGGACGATATAGGACGGCTTTCTCTGCGTCTGCCTCGTGAACCCGGACCCTCCGGCACATCAAACTGCTCAACGGCCACGTGCCATGACTCGGTGTCCGCAGGGTCGGGCAGCCGGCTGGCCCCCGCCCTCCGCTCACCCGGCTCACAGCCATCCCTGCCCTCCAGACCCGCAGGGCCCTCCACCTCCCCGAGTCCGCCCCCACCTCAGGGTGAGCCGTGCTCCCCAGCCTGGCTGAGCCGAGCTGGCCCACCTTCCGCCTCCTGTCCAAGCTGCCCGTCCCCTTCCCCACCCTCCTGGCTGCTTTTCTGGCACAAACACAAAGGCAGGGCGGCCTCGTCAGGCCCCTCCGGCCCCTCCCACCCCTCCCGTCCCTCCCGGCTGGCCCCGGGTGCCCCCTCGGCCCAGCGGCCATCCCAAGACCGGCCATCAGGAAGGCCTGCCAGCCCCTTCTGGGTTTTCCGTGTTTGAAAATTTCCACGACAGCAACAAACAGGAAAGGATCTCTGTGGACTTGACAGCCAGCTCCGCATACAACTTGCATTTTCTCTTGTAACCCCTGCCACGCCTCTCGCCGACGCCTCCCTGCCCCCACTCTGCCGCTTCCAGCCTCAAGCGCAGGGGACCCACCTGGTGGCCGGCCTCACGCCCCGCCCGCACCTGCCGCTCCTCGCAGGGCCCCCTCCTCCCTCCCCTCCCCTCCACCGGGAGCCCTGCCGGCCCCACAAGCTGCCTCGGCCCCTCCCTCACCAGGCGCAGAGGGCGGCGCTGCCCTGGACGTCTGCACGGCCTGCCCCAACCAGACCCCGCCTGCGACGCCTCATCCTCCCAGCACCCCCGCAATGCGGTCCATGTAGGCGGCTCCCGTGGCCCCCCCAGGGGCGCCCGGCTCACCTTCTGAGCAGCATCTATTCCGAGAACGAGGAACAGGTTCTCCTGGCAGCGGGACCCGCTCCAGGGGCAGCGAGAGGCTGACGCGCCGTCTGGGCTCTGCAGGGCTCTCCAGAGTCTGCGGGACTCAGGGCTGAACAGAGACCCATTCGTTAACGGCTGAGCGGGAAGCCTTCCAGACGGACGCCGAGGGACCTGCCCCAGGGGCTGTGAGGACAGAGTTCTCCCTTCCAGGCCGGCCCACGTGTTGCTGCCCCCTGAGTACCCCCGCACCCCCGTCCTCCTCCCCGGGCACCGGAGTGGCCAGCGGCTCCTCCAGGGGGCAGACCCTCCCCGAGGCCCGGTACTTTGCGGTTTTGTTCCTGATGGTCTCGGGGACCACGAGCTGCACCGGGGGCCACAGGGACACTCAGAAACTAGAAGCGGGGCAATGCTTAGGGGATGACCACTGGGTGTCCGCTGTGCACCGTCCATAGCTGCGAGCCACTCCCCAGCGGCCGCGTGCCACCAGGGCGGCTAGCGCGGCTCCTACCACGGAACGGAGGGTGTGCACAGGAGGGGCCACGCTAAGTGCCCACAGCATTTGCAAGTCGTCTTCCTGTTTTCACACCCTGAAGTCACAGCCACCTCCCGTCACACCACAGTGTCCAGCCCTGCTGGACCTGACGGCCAGGACCACCTGTGTCTCCCCGTGTCTGCGGCTCCTGCTCCCACCAGAGGCCCTTCTGCCTGCTGGTCCGGGCCACACCCTGGGGAAGCGCTGTATCCAGAGAGCCCTCTGGCCACGGTGGTGACAGCCTTCCGGGGTTCAGGCCTCTGTCCCCCCAGGCCCCTGCTGGGGGAGGTTCCCTGGCTTGGACCCCAGCAGTAGCCCTGCCTGGACCCAAGGCCAGAGCCCAGAAGGGCAGTCTGCAGAACTCCCTGACAAAGAGAACACGGGTCAGGGAGGCCAGCTCAGCCCCTCCTCCTGTGGCCTGGGCCCCGCAGACCTCAAGCCGACCACGCCGGCCCCCACAGCTGAGCTGCGCCTGTTCTGCCAGCGCCCAGTGAAGGTGCGTCAGAGAACACAGCCATCCGCGGGCCTGCGTCTGTGGTTTCCCAGACAACGAGCCCCGGGGACCATCAGCCTTGCCGGCAGCAGCAGATGCGCTCGGGCGGGCTGGCCCTGTGGGTTCAGACTGTCCCTCGGGGGCACTGGTATGTTTCTCTGTGGCTGAGGATCAGGCAGTCCAGTCCTCCGGGACCAGCACTGACACGGAGACACCAGGAACTGGCGCCCCTGGTCTCCCTTGATCCAGGTGAACACAGCTCTGAGGGCGACCGTGGCCAGAGCATCAACCCATGCTGCCCGGTCCTTGAGGACCCCACGACACCAAGGTTGTGGGGTCTTTGGGACAGACAGGCTCTCTCTAAAAGGCCACTTGGTCAACCAAAGTACAAACTCGGACTCACTCTAAGAACCCAAGTTCATTACCACAGCTGCTGTCCAGATTCCCAGCCGGGCGCTTCTAAGATGCGGTTCAAGGGGGAGACGCCGTCGGTCGCCTGGGGGACTGGTGCGTCTTGAAAAACACACGGGAACACATCCTCGGAGCTGTGTGGAGGCTGGAGGGAGAGAGAAACGCACGTCAGGTCACCTTGCTGCCGGCACGGGGCAGATGACACATGCAGACGATCGTGCCCTCACAGCTGCTGTAGCGTGGCCCACTCGCCCCCTGAAGTCTCTGCTCTACACGCTCCCGTGGGAATCCCAGAGCGTGGCGGGCGAGCTCCGGGCACGGCACTCACAAGCTTTGTCGGGGACACACGAGACAGCGGCACCTGATAAACACATTAGTGTTTCCCGTGTGTCAGCCGGTTGGGAAGGCTGTCCACACGGCGGTCAAGGCGGCCTTTCCTGGGCGGAGACCTGAGGTCGGAAGGTCGGGAGTTAATGTGAAGGGCCGGAGTGAGGGCTGTCCGAAGTCTGGCAGGAAGTGACAGGAGTGCAAACCAGGAGGGGAGGGCGGGCGTGCACAGGGGGCAGGCTGGAGGGGAGGGTGGGTGTGCGAGCTGGGGGTGCGGGGAGCCCCGAGAGCTGCTGGAGGCACGCGTGTGTGCGGCATATGTGCATGTCCGTGCGGGGCTATTTTCTGTCGTCACCTAGTGTCTCTTGCAAAGTTCACATCGTGGTCAGATTGTTCCCTGATCTGTTAGCCCCACAGTCCTGTTTTCACCAGCGCACTCGCGGAGTGCACGGCGCGGGGAGCGCCTCCCGCCAGAGGTCCAGGGCGCACAGACGGGCTCCGGAAGCCAGCGCTCATCCCCAGAACCAGTGACGCTTTCCTCTCATCCCTTCCTGACTCCTTCTGTTCTTACGGTGCGTGGGGGCTTGGGGGTGAGCCCTTGGGAAGAGACGGCAGAGAAACAGGAGCAAGGGGAGGAAGAGGACGAAGAGAGGCGTCAGATGCGTCACTGCGCGTCTGTGCAAGAGGCGGTCGGGCCAAGAAGCGCGTGCGGAGACGACGCGGCGGGGCGGACTCTCCTGGCCAAGTCCAGGGCCCGGTGGCCACACACAGGCTGGAAGGGACTCTAGAGGGTGAGGCTTTCTGAGTAAGGAGCGTGACAGTTTGGACCAAAAGCTCCTTCCCAGTGTGCCCTGAAGGGAGCCGGGAAAGTGGGCTGGCGCGGGGAGCGCTGCGCACACCAGCACCCGCTCCTGAGTGGCCCCCCGCGTGGTCCAGCCTCCCTCCCTGGCTCAGGAGGACAGCGCAGCCAGCCGCACAGGCGGGCCGGGGCCAGGACAGAAGCAGACCCCCTCCCGGGCCAGCCCAGCGAAGCGGAGGTCCGCTGCGGAAATACCTCACGAGGTGCGCTGCCCGCGGCTCCTGGCACCCCAGGCCCGCGCTGGGCAGGCTGGCGAGCACCGCGCTCCTTTTGGGTAGAAGCCACTGTCTGCCGCCGAGGACGCGGGGGTCGCTCCGGGCGCTCCAAGTTTGGGGAGAACTGCTCAGACTGGGCCGAAGCGTCCCGAAAGCCTTCAAACTCCCCCCAGGCGCTGCCGGGCTCCGCGGGGTCCGGGCCTCGGGCCGGGCAGGGGGAAGGGCCCTCGAGCGCCCCGGAGAGGCGCTCCCCGCAGCGCCGCTGCGCGCCTGCCCCTGCCCGCCCCCCGGGCGCCCTGCTCGCGCCGCGCCCCTCAGAAGCGGGGCGCAGGGAGACGGGAGCGGCGCCTGCTCCCGCGACAGGGTCGCTCGGACTCCCGCGGGGAGGGGGCGCCTGGCCCGGCGCGGCGTCCCGCTGCCGCTGGCCCTGCATGTCGGAGCCGCGCGGGGCTGCACGGGGCGCGGGCGCGGGGCTGACGGCAGCCCGGGGCGGGGGTCCCCGCGAGGGCCCGGCCTGCGCCCCCGGCCCGCACCCACCGCGGCTCGCTGGAGCAGCGCGCGCTGCGGTCACCACGCCCGCCCGTTGCCCGGCAACGGGGCTCGCCGGCCCCCGCGCCCCGCGACCGACGCCATGACGTCAGCGCGCCGGCCCCCCCCCCCCTGCGCCTGCGTGCCCCGCCGCACCCCCACCCCAGGCCCTCGCCCTCCCCCTCCTGCGAGCCGGGTCCCGGGTTCCTTGGAGCCCGGACAGCCCTCCCCGCTGCCCCCCGCTGCCCCCCGCTGCCCCCGGAGCCCGGGGCAAGGCCACTGCCCGGCCCGCCCCCAGCTCGCTCCCGGCCCCCTCGCTCCCGGCCCCCGCGGACCCTTCCCCGCGCGCCCCCAGCCGGCCCGCGGACCCCCCGGGAGGCGTGCGCCGGACTCCAGCGTCGCAGAAGTGCCCGCAACCCCGGTCCGCACCCCGGTCCCGGCCCCTCCGTGCGCCCACCCCTCCACCCTGTGACCTCCTCGGGGCCGTCCTGTGGGCACGAATCACCCGCTCTCCTTGGTCCCCGCCAGCCCAGCTACCGAAAATCTTAATTTTGAGAATTACCAGATGAGATCATCCCTGACCCCTGTCCCTCCTGGGCTTCCTGAGGGTACATCGGCCAGCACCACAGTGCGCAAGCAATGCAGTCCGACTGCCCAGCTCTGGGCGGACACCCGGGTGACCCTGCGGGGAGGGCGCCGCCTCTCCGGCCTGCACGTCATCCCAGGGACAGTGTCCGTATCCCAGGGACAGTGTCGGCGCTCGGACCCCCCTCCTCCGTTGTGCCTGCTGTCCTCCTAGTCCAGGGAGCAGGACAGGGGTAGAAGCGTTGTCCTCGTGTACAGGTGGGGAAACTGAGGCCCAGGCCCAAAGGCCGCGTGAGAAGTGTTGCTGGGGCTGGAGCCAGCTCTGGGGAGCTCCGGAGTTCCCCACACCCAGTCTGGACGGGCCTCAGCCGACAGTGGCGCTGTGACCTTCAGGGTGCGGGTGGGCTGACCTATCTTACTAGCTGTGGTGGCTGAGTAATGCTGCCCAGAAATGGCCACATCCTGTCTTCAGAATCCGTGAATATGGGACCCTATGTGTTCTACGAGGGATTTTACAGACATGATTACGTTAAGGCTTTTGGGGTGGGGACAAAGTCCTGGGTTAGGCGGTTGAGCCCGATGCCCTGAGGAGGAGGAAGCAGCGGGTCAGGGTCTGGGGAGCCGGAGAGACTGAACCAGAGGCCCCAGTGATGCGGGGCTCCCAACAAAGGGATGCAGGACCCCCCAAGAACCTGAAAAGGGCAAGGACATACACCTGGCCAGAAACCCCGGAAGGAATACTGCCCCATCGAGGCCGGGAACCACAAGGGAATGGGCGCGCCAGGGTGAGCCACTGTGCAGTTATGTTACTGCCCTCACGGGGAACACACAGACTTGGGTGCCCTCCGGCTGCTGAAAACGTGCTGCTTCAGGGGGGCCAAGACCCCGAGGAGGTGGCAGAGGTGATCTGATGTAGGGTGCTCAGCCCCGGTTGCAGTGTGGGGGGTGGGAGCTGGGGACCGGACGCGGGCGGCCCCTGGCTCCTCCTGCCGGCCACTGGGCAAACTGGGCACAAGACGCAGGGCACCAGCCGAGGGTCAGGCCTCCGGGTGGGGGGTGCAGGGGAGGTACCTGTTCAGGTTGAAAAGGCCTCACCTGCTGAGGGAGACTGGTCAGAGGGGAGCATGGTGCCCTTCAGGTGGGGATTCAGGGGACACAAGCACGAGTGTCCGAGGGGCCGTGGAGGGGGTGGGCACAGTGTAGTCAGGAGGAAGAGCCCATGTGGCCCTCCAGGCTCCTCTCGGGACACCTCAGTCCATCCCTGACCTCGGCCCTACCGAACAGGGGTGGGAGGCGGCTTCTCTGGCATCAAGCTAAGCCTCCCCCGTCCCAGCCCCCAGAAGCACCCTGCTTGCCTGGGGTTCTCAGACCCAGACCACTGGGATGAGTCTGGGAGCCCACTTTCCCCAGGCTGGAGCAGGCCCTCAGCCTGGGGGAGACAGAAGCAGTTAGAGGCCGGGGGTCAGCAGACTCGAAGCCCACTACCTCCTCACCGTGTAGGGCAAAAGGGGAGGGCAGGGGGTTGCCGATGGGGTCCTACAGGGCCCCCAGCTCTGCTGTGATTCTTGGGCCGGGCCGGGCTGGGGCAGGGACAATGCAGAGCTATTTTTGCTCCTGGTGCAGCGGCTGCTGCACAGAGACATCAATCATTGATGCCCTGGGTGTCCCTGCTGCCTGGAGAGGCCTGGGGAGCAGCCTGCCAGGCAGGGGGAGCCCTGCTGAGGAGCCACAGCCTGTGGAGGGGGCGGCCACGGCTCCTCATCCTGGCCCCACCTGTGTCGCGCGTCCTGGGCCCCAGTTCCCAGGCTCGTGGCCTTGGGAAGCTGCTGGTGAGCCTGAGACCCCCGCCCGTCAGTGAGGGCCAGGCTGACATGTGGCCTAGCATGGTGGTCCCAGGGAGGAGAGTGAGCCTGTGTGTGCCCATGGGACAGGGTGTGGGGCACTGCAGAACTGTCACATGCCGCCCAGCGCTCCAAGGGTGCGAGCCTTGTAGGGGTCGGGGCGGCTGTGAGTCGGGCTTGTGGAGTAACAGCGACTCCTGGGCTATGTCCAGTGGCTGTCATCTTTCCCGGCAGGGCGTCTGTCCCTGGAGGGGCCACGGGGGCAGGGCTGTAGTAGGATGTGACGAAGGCAGTCCTGGCAGCTCAGGGCCCTGCGGCAGCTCACAGCCAGGATTCGGCTGGGGTGGGAGGTGGTGAGGTTGGGTGCGGAGTGCGGGGGAGGGACTGGCGGTGGTTGGGGGTGGGGGACGGTGGGGAGGGGCAAGGGGGACAAGGATGGGCTTTACAGCTTTTCTGCTGGGGCCGACCCTGTAACCCTGGGGCCATCCTGGGGCGTCGAGACCCCTGGCAGGAGGGGAGGGATTGAGCACAAGGAGGCAGGGCCGAGTCTGGTGGGCCTGGTGGGGGTGGGGGTGGGGGTTGGGGGCCAACGTTGGGGCCATCGCTCCCGCCCCATACACAACAGCATACACTGCTGAGGCGCCAGGCCCTCCAAGAGATAAAATGGGTCCCCCAGGGACCCCCGAGGCTGTAGGGGTGAGCATAACAGGTGAGGCCAGCCTTTTGCCTGAGAGCAGGCAGGAGAGGGGGCAGTCTCTGGGACAGGAGTGTCCTGATCTGGGCCATGAGCCAATGCCGAGACAACTGCCTTGCTGCAGAGGGAGCAAGGCCCCAGCAGGGCAGTGTAAGCCCACCCAGCCTTCAGCAAGGCCAAGTGCAGGAGTGGCCCCCGAGAGGGTCCCTGGCCAACCAGGGGTCCCAGGGACCACCCAGCCGCACAGGGGCTGGCTGAGGGCTGTTCCTGCAGTAACTGTGTGAGACCTCTGCTCAGGAGGGGCAGCTCCCTGGCCTTCCCCCCAGGCCTCATCATCCCCCTCCCCGCAGAGCTGGGAGGAGCCAGCCTAGCCCCAGGGGCATCATGGTGGACAAACAGAATATGTCGCACGGAATGAGGCCATTTCACTTGGACAGGGAGACAGGGTCCACACAACTTGGCCAAGGTCACTCACCTAGTGGCGCAGGGGGACACAGAACTGGGTCTGTGTCCTAAGGTCCCTGATTATAAAAGTGGCGCTTGTTTCCAGGCCCCCACTTCCAGACTCATATACACAGATGGGCAGGCTGAGATCCCAACAGATCTGGACAGATGTGGGACACAGCCGGGGACACAAAGAATGCCCCCTGCCTGCACCCATGAGCGACGGACTCCCAGATGGACAGAGTGGGGCTCAGGATCTCCATCTCCAGGGCAATGCTGCCCAGCCTGCAGAAAAACCCCAGGGCAGGAGGGACAGGACTGTGCCCTGTTGTGCCACGGGCGCAGTGGGGGACAGGCTGCCAGAGGATCTTCCGAGCACTGATGTGCGTGTCTGTCCGACCTGCTGCTGGCGCGCTGCCCGGCTGCAGCCCAGCTAACGGGAACTGGCACGCATGAGTCATCCTGCCGGGCAGGCTCACCTGGGCCCGGCTGGCCATGCACGTCCCCGCGGAAGCCTGGGAGCAGAGGGTGCCGGTGTGTGCCCCTGGGCGTGTCTGTGTCCTCTTGTGCATCTCTGGGCACACGGACACACCTGCGTAGTACGTGTGGGCCTGTGTGTGCACGGAGACATATCCCAGTCCATCTGTGTCTGTGTGCAGTGTGAGTGTGCACGTCGTCTTGTGTCACGTGTGCGTCTGATGCGCTTCCCTGTGTCTAGTCCGTGTGTCTCCGCGGCCCCCTGTTGCAGCCTGTCTCTTTCTGCCCCAGGAGCGTGTGGTGTGTGTGTGTGTCTGTCTGTCCCAGCAGCACTGGCACCAGTCCTAGAAAGCCCCCAGGAATGGTTCCCCCCAGTAGCTGGGCTTTTCTGGGTCTGTTCTGGCCCAGGCCCCCCCACCCCCAGCCCCAGCAGGACCCACAGCTCCAAGGTCCCCTTCCTCAAATTTGCATCAGGCTGGACTTCAGCTAACTCCCTGCTTCGGTGGAAACAGAGTTCTCCTGGGCCTTGCCACTCCTTGCCCATTCCCTAAGGAGGCCATCTTCTGCATGCTCCCCAGGCCTGGAGCCCAGGGGCCCTTCAGCATCCCACTACAGCCCTTACCAAGGCCCTCTGGCAGCTTCTGGAACATCCTGGGTCCTTGGCTCCCTCCTCATACTGCTGCCCTGCCCAGCCCCACACACGCTCTTGCAGGCTCCGGACTTCCAGCAGCAATCCCCAGGCCACGTGCCTGGACACCGCTCCGACCACCGGGGTGGTCATTCCTCTGTTCCCACTGCCCATGCTCGCTGCCCTGGCCTCACTGCCCCTAATCCTCAGCCTGGGCTGTCTTACCCTGTGCTGGGCACACACGCCACTCTGGCCTCTGCACGCAGCACTCTTCCCGCACCCCTGAAGTCCCAGCTCATCCTGTCCCTTGGGAGCCTGCCAGGACCCCCGCCCCACGCATCCCCACCGCGGCGCCGCGCCGGCCGGCAGAGCGCGCCTCTAGCCTGGGAGCCCCCGGGGCAGGGCAGGGCCGGCGGGGTCGGATCACAGGCCCCGCGCCCCCACGGGCTCCCGCTGCCTTGTGGCCCCCAGAGGGCCTCGCACCCCATCTTGTCACTAAAACGTCCGTCTCTGGGCTGGGGGGTAAGACCGCGGAGCGCGGGTCCGGCCGGGGGCCCGACCCCTCCCCGGCGGCCGCCCGGAGTCACACGCGGGAACCCAGAAAGGCCGGCGGAGGGCGCGGGGCGGGGGCCTGCAGCGGGGGTCGGGCCGGGGTCGGGCCCGGGGTCGGGCCCGGGGGCGGGCCCGGGGGCGGGCCCGGGGGCGTGGCCGGGCGGGCGGCAGCCAATGGGCTGAATGAGGCCGGGCGGGGCGGGGCGGGGCGGGGTCCGGGCGGCGGCGGGGTCCCGGGCGCGCCGGCGGGGTCCGCAGTCCGAGGCGGGCGGCCCGCGGCAGCACGAGCCGGCGGAGGCTCCCCGGCCGCCCGCGCGCCGCAGCCGAGACCCGCGACTGGACGCGACGGGCCGCCGCCGGCCCGCACCGCCCGGCCGCCGCGATGTGCGACTGTTTCCACATGGTGCTGCCCACCTGGCCCGGAGCCCCCGGCAGCGGTGCGCCTCCTCCCCGCCTGCCGCCCGCGCCCCTCGGGAGGGTGGGCTCTGCGCGGGGGCGCGCGCCGGGCGGGTCGCGGTGCGCAGTGCGGGCAGGGGTGGGGCGCCTGGGGACCGGCCCGGGGCGTCGCGCGCGGGGTGCGCCTCGGGGCTGCGCGGGGCTGCCTCCCTCCTGCCGCGCCTGGACCTGGCTCGGCTGTCTCCGTCTCTCTGGGTCGCTGACTCATCTCTGCCGCTCCCTCTCGCTCCCCACCTCTGTCCCTCACGCTCCTTGCCTGTCTCCCCCTCCGTCACTGTCCCCCTGCTCTAGCCCTCTGGGACGTTGTCTTGTCCCTAGAGGCGGCCGCGTGGGGAGGGCTGCACGTGCGAGTGGGGCGTGAGGGCTGTGGGTCACCAGGCGTGGGGACGTGCTACCAGGCTCGCCCTCTGCCCTGCCTTGGGGGAGAGCAGCCTGGCCAGAATAGGACTTAGGGCTGTTGGCCTTGGTGCAGAGTCCGAGGAGGGGATGGGTGCACAGTGTGGCCACTGTGTGGCTGGGTCACTGGCTAGGTGGTGGCTACGGCAGGCCGAGACCTGAGGTCTGGGGCTTGGTGAGGGGTCCGAATGGGGTCAGAGCTCAGGCCACAGAGTACCCAGTGCTGGGCAAGGGAGGGGAAGGTGGGTGTTGCCCTCTCTCCACGCCTCCGGCCGCAGAATGGGAGCCAGGTGCTTTGTTATCCGTGTGTCCCTGCACGAGGTCTGGTTCCAGAGCCTGGGTGTCTCTGCACCCCGGGGGGCAGGGTGGCGTGAGGCAGGGGCCACTCTCCCAGCGCTGGGTCATTGATGCGGCAGCCACACCCAGGGCATCGGGCCAGTTGCCAGCGAGGGGGGCTGGGCCTTGCTGCAGTGGCGCAGACCGGACCCCACTCCTTGGGGAACTGAGAGGGAAGATGGTGATGCCGAGGGGGAGGGGCGCCCCGTGGCCTGGGCCTGCCCCTGCAGCTGCAGCAGGAGCCCCCATGGTCCCTTCTGCTGCCCATTTGTCTGGTGAACACTGAGGCCTAGCTGGCCTCCTGTTTGGGCCTCCCTTGTCTCGGGGATTTTCCCTGGCCAAGCATGTGAGGATGGTGGCTGCAGTGGGCCTCCAGCCCCCTCCCCCTGGCTGTGGCTGGCCCTGGCCCACATCCCTGGGGATCCGCTGCGTCACAGGGAAAGGAGAGGGGGCAGAAGGACCTGGGGCTCCCTCCTGCATCCCACACGGGCCCATATGTTCACTCCCAGGTTACCCAGAGACTCCCAAGGTGCAGGGTCCAAGGCCATCTCGTCCACCTTCCTGCCTCGAAGAGGCCTGGTCTGGACACTCCTCCCCAGCTGAGACCCTTATTTTCTGCTTGGACTTGGGACTGGCTTCTGGGGCCAGCCCTCCTCATGCTGTGCCCACGAAATCATCAGCTCTTAGGGAATGTCAGTGGCTCTCATGGGCACTGACAGGAGACCTGCCGGATCAGAGCCGCTGGGGCTTGGGTCCACCGAGCAGATTCCCAGGCCCTCCCCCGCCCTGCACTAAGGCTGGGGAAGGTGCGTTTCAGATAAGGCGCTGGGTGGGGCCGCGGGGTTGGGGTTGGTCCCGGTCCTCCTAGCCCGGTTCCCTCCTTCCAGGCCAGGGACGAGTAGGCCTTGCCCCATCTCATCGTCCTGCCCAGTCCAAACCTGCGCTCCTGGGCCAGCCACACTAGGTCCTTCGGAGACTCTTCCCGGACCCCCCTCAGGCCCCCGGGAGGAAGCGGGCACCGTCCAGCCTGCACTCGGAGGCTGCCCCCTGGTGGCTGCCCTGGGAGCACACCCGCGGGGGATCCGGCCAGCCTCAGGGCACCTTGGCCATGCCATCCCAGGGGCTTGGCCCCCAGTGCCTTCCAGACCCTGCTGGCATGGGAATGGAGCTCCACCTGGGGGCCCTGCTCCCACTCCACTCTGTGATGGGTAACAGCCATCACACGCCTTCCTTCCCCAGAGGCAGCTAGTTTCTGCGCTAGCAGCACTGGGTCCTGGGCAGCTGGGCTGACGGGGAGCCCCCTACTCCTGCTCTGGGCCCGTGCCCTGCCCCCGAATCCCCTGGCTTGGCCTCAGCCCTCCTCCCATCCCCACTCTCAGAAGCCCCCACTGGGTCCAGGAAGGCCCCACCAGGAGGGAGGGTCTGGGTGGTCTCCCCTTGTGGGGGGCCATGGTAGCTTTGGGGCCCTTCCCAGGAGCACCGCAGTGTGGGGCGTCCCTATGCTGGCCTCCCTCTTTCCAACAGGGCTTGTGGCCTTGCGTGGCCCTGGCCTTGGGGCTGCAAGGGGCTTCGGGCTAGAAGTTGTGTCTGGGAACAGAAGTGGCCGTAGCTGCCCACAGCAGAGGCGGGGCAGAGAGCCGGAGCTGTGTGGTCACGGAGGCCACAGGCCGTGCGGCGGCAGGTGTCTCCGCACTGCCCGCACCGGCAGCTCTCCCCGGGCTGTCCACGTTGGCAGAGGGTTGGGTCCCCCCATTTTGGAGACAGGGACACTGAATCTTGGGGCCGTGAGTCAGAGCCCTGCACCAGCGTGGGGCCTCTCTGGCCTCCACGGGTGCTGAGTGGCCACACCACACGCTTAGGGCCCAGTGGCCAGCAGGTGCAGGCGCTGCCCCCCAGCCGCCCCCCCCTCCCGCCTAGGTAGAGCTCTGGGGCGCCCCCTGCAGCCCGAAGCATCCATGGCAGGAGCGGGCTGCGCGGAGGGGGCAGCAGAGGGCATCCTGCGGGGGCAGCGGGAGACCCAGGCAGACTCTCCAAGCCCCGCTGCGGAGGCCGACGTGCTCCGTCAGCGCGCTTGTTCTTCTCCCTGGGGGGAACTGAAGCTGGACCGCCTGCTGCTGCCCCAGTGCCCCCCGCCTCCCCTGCGCACCACAGTGCGTGTGTCCCCACGGCGGGGGATTGCTGACCGCGGCCTCTCTGTACCCTTTCTCCCATGGCCGCCCTTGGCTGAAAGCTGCTGTGCTTCAGGCTGAGCCTGGGGCTGGCCTGCCCAGGCTGGGGAGTGGAGGTGTCGGGGGAAGGACCCAAGCATTAGCCATCGGGAGGCCCTGACTCTCACTCCAGTGAAAACCCGGATGGCCCCAGTGGCGGGGGGCTTGGGTCCTTCACTCATGGCCTTGTCAGGGGCCCTGACCCTTGGGAGGTCACACAGGAGGGAACAGCATGCCATTGTTTGTTCCGGTAAGGGGAGTCAGACACGGCTTCTGCCATTCGTCCAACCGCGGGCATGCAGAGGAGTCAGGGAGGGCTTCCTGGAGGAAGGTGCATGTGGTAGGGAGAACAGAGGAGTGCAAGAGGGCTGGGGAGAGCTTTGTCTGGAGAACAAGTGGATTACAGGGTGGGTCTGGGGGCACACCTAGGGGTGAAGGGTAGAGAGGCAGGGTCAGCTGTCAGGAGTGAGGTTTGTTCGGGGCAGTCTGCATGGGAAGAGTCGAGGCCAGGCAGAGGAGGAGGAGATGGAGGGGCAGAGGGCTGAGCAGGGAAGTGGGGAGAGCTGGGGCGGGGGCTCTTAGCTGGGTGCGCAGTGAGACCGGGCTGTGTGACCCTGACCTCCCTGGCATGCCCCCCACACCCCCCTTGAAGGGCGGGGGCACTTTCTTCTGGGAGTCTGAGCCTCCCAGTGAACCCAGCTCTGCTTCTACCTCCAGGCTTCCCTCTGTTTGTCTTTTTTGGGAAGCCGCAGGTGGCCGGGAGCCAAGGGTCCGCCTTGCTGGGATAAATATTTACTAGTTTGAGGCACTTTCTCAAATGGAAAGGCCTGAGGGGCTGGGATAGGGGCGTGTGGTGGCGCGGGGCCTTGGGTTCCCACCCTGCTTCCTGCCCTGTGCTGACCCCAGTGTGTGTATGAGGGGGAGTGGGTGGCATGGACCACCTGTCCACAGAGCTTTTGGGAAGGACCCGGGCGCCTGAGGGAGAGCAGGCAGAGAGCAGAGACCTGCTGGCGGCCTCCTGGACCCCACTGGGGGCTGGGGCAGGAATCCTGAGAGGGACCCACAAGCCGCAAGCAGCACTCCTGCCTGCACACGGCCCCGGGTGCGGGTGTCCACTGCCAAGAGGACACTTGAGGTTCTGTGGGGAGCAGCCAGGGACAGGACCGCTTGGGGTCCTTGTCTGGGCCTCACCTGCTGGGTAATGGCATCTTGTGGGGTGGAGGGAGTGGCGGTGACTCAGCCCACCTCTGGCCAGGTCATGTCTCCGTTGTTTGGGGCTCGAGCCCCTGGCGGGCTGCTGCCCTAAGTGGGGGTTAGACCACGGGCAGCCTGTACCAAGCTCTGTCCCGCCCCCCAGCCCTGCGCCTCTGTCTCTGGTTGAGGCCCATGTTTCCCAAGAGCTGCCAGCCTTGCTGGACCCCTCCTGGGGTGGGGATGAGGAAGGCCTCCCGCAGGCTCTTGGCCACGGGACCACTGGCTCGAGGGGCAGCTCCCTCTCTGGCAGGCCTTACCCTCAGTGGCTCCGGCCCCCAGGGCTCCTCCGTGACACATCTCCCAGGAACGCTGTGCGTGGCCCTGGCGGCCTCCCCAGCTGATTCACTATCAGCCGGCCCTGGGCCTGCCCACGCTGACTCCCAGCTGGAGCCTGGGGTGCCCGCGGCTTTGAGCTACAACAGCCTGGGTAGTGGGTATCGGCTGGCACGTGCGGACGGCCTGGGTCTCCGCATCTGCGGTGTGGAGGGTCAGCAGACACCCGGCAGCCAGCCTGGCACCTGCCTGCCCTCCCCACCAGGCTGTGTGGGGCCCTTGGGGGCTGAGACAAGTGAGCAGAGCCTTGCCCCGGGGCCCCTGTGCGCTGGAGAGCCAGGTCTGACCCTCGTGGGACGAGACACCAGCTCAAGGGCAAGGGGTGACAGGCGGCCCCTGACTCTTGCCCCTACAAGCTCCCAGACTGGACCCAGAGCCCTGAGGCCCCGGCCTGACTCTGTGCCTTCCCAGGGCTCCCGGCTGGCTTGCCCCTCTGCAGGTGCTGCGAGACCCCATCGCCCATTGCCGGGGCGGCCGGGAGCACACGGCGCTTCCCATGGCGGGAGCCGGGGCCCGGGCTGGGAGCGCGCCCCCACTCAGAGTCCGAAAGGGGTCTGTGCAAGCCAGGAGCAGAGCCCCGTCTGGGGGGAGGGTGGGGCCGGGGGACAGGCCCCAGCCTGCAGGCCGGGGAGCAGAGAGTGGGGAGGAGCGGGCCGCGCCTCCCTCTGGCGGTGTGAAGTGGGGCCCGGCCCAGGCCACCTCCGCGCTCCCAGGCCAAAAGGCCGGTGGTGGCAACGGAGGTGGGGGTGGGGTGGGGTCCCCAGAGATGGCGATGACGGGGCTCTGTGGGTTTGGGGCCCCCAGGCTTGGGAGCGAGGTCGGGGGTGGCCCTGCTCTGGACCAGCAGAAACCTCCCTTCCATGGGGCTCAGCCCTGCCCTGGGGGAGGGGACGGGCCGTTGGGTGTCAGGCAGTAAACAGTTTCCAGGCGAGCACCATCTGGGGCTGTGGGAGGGGGTGAGGACACGGGCCAGCAGGCTTGGCCAGCTTTCCCGTCTCACTGTAAATAGAGTCACTTGTGACCGTTAAATTTTTAGAGAGGGAGAGGCTGGGAGAGGCCTGGGTACCGTCCCTCCTTCCGGGACGGTGGACCCATGCGGAGCCAAGAGGGTCCGCTGACCCAGGCTGGCCAGAGCCTTCTCCTCACCTGAGAGGCCAGGTGCCCTGCCTCACTGTCCCCCACCTCCAGCTGCTCCCGGCTGCTTGTGTCCCGGTGCGGGGCCTGCTGCCCTCAGCGGTCCCCAGAGCCCCCGGCCCGAAGCTGCCTTGCTGATCCTGGCCGGGGTGCAGCTGTCCACCACCACCTCCCTGGGGCTGGGCCTGACCCCTCACTACCCTGGAGCCCCAGGCCGGGCTCCTTCACTGTGTGGGCCAGCTCCAGCCTGCTCGTGGAGTGCAGGGCGGGGCAGCTGCGGGACCCAGGGAGAGATCTGCTGATGGCACAGCCTGTGGAGTCCTGCCCGGGCCTGCCAGGACTCCTGGGGCGGGGAGGGGCCTAGGAGCAGGAATCTGCCTCCTCCCACCGGCCACTTGGCTGCTCGCGTGGGGGCTGAGTCTTGGGGGTCAGCAGGGTGGGGGACAAGAGGGAACAGGCCAGGTGGGCAATGCTCCAAGGAGCGGATGGCTCCTCGGCCCGCACTCAAGCCCCATGATGGGGAGAGGGTTCGAAATGCAGGTTCCAGGGCCTGCCCCGCCGGGCTCAGCAGAGGCCCTGGTGCTTTGGGAAGTGGTAGCTGCTGAGTCTGGGCTGGGGGGCTGGAAGGAGGCCCCCGAGGGACATGGGCGGGGTCAGGCTGCCCCCGAGGGACATGGGCGGATGAGCAGGGCTTCCCTGAGGGCACCCAGCAGCCCAGGCCATGAGTGGGCTTGGGCTGGCCCTGCTCTGGCCTTGCTGGTCTGTGCAGCGGAAAGGGATGGCTGTGCCCCGGGCAGGGGTCTCCCCAGAGCCCAAAGGGCTGTGTCCCCCTCGCGCCGCAGATGAAGTCCCGATCTGCCGCAGGACTGTCTCGGGAGGGCCTGTCTACCCCTCGGGCCGCAGATGAAGTCCCGATCTGCCGCAGGACTGTCTCGGGAGGGCCTGTGTCCCCCTCGGGCCGCAGATGAAGTCCCGATCTGCCGCAGGACTGTCTCGGGAGGGCCTGTCTACCCCTCGGGCCGTGCCTCCCTTCCCTGCACCCCTCGCCTGGCCGGCCCCAAGCCTCTGTTCCCGCATATACCGGGAAACTGAGGCGCGGGGCCCATGAACAGCCCAGCGGAGGGGGGGGATCCTATCTGACATCTGGGCCTGCCTACCTGTCTACACAGCAGGACTGGACTGGGCTGCGCTGGAGGGTGGTAGTGACTCAGACATCCCAAGGCAGGCGGGCGTTTCCTTTCCCAGTCAGCTGCTTGGGCTTGGGGGGGCACAATCTGGGGTGGGGCGGGCTCCCCAGCTCCTGGAAGCTGCTGGGGGCGGGGCCTGGCCCAGCTCTGGGCCTGTGAGGGGGCTGCCCATCCCTCCGCTGGGCCGAGGAGGGGGGCTTGGCGGGACTCCAGGCCTGCCTGAGGAGGAGGCCAGGGCGGGCCGTGTGGCGAGGGCTGTGGAGGGGAGGGACCCGGAGGGCGGCGGACGGAGCTCAGCTGGGATCTTCACTTCTGGGCAAGTTGGGAGGACGTCGACCTGGGTAAGCCACTGCAGCTGTCCTCTGTCCCTGCTCCTGCCCGCGGCCCACGGCCCGCTGGCCCCTGCCCCCTGCCCCCAGCCTCCAGACCTCTGCCTGCAGCTCCCTGCCCCCTGCTCCCAGCCCGCAGCCTGCAGCCCCCTGCCCCCTGTACCCAGCTGCCAGCCCCTGTTGCCAGTCCCCTTCCCGGGTCCAGCCCTTGTGTGCCTGCCCACCTCACCACCCAGGAGGCCTGTGGGGGCCGGGTGGGGGCTCAAGCTGGGGGCTAAACCAGGCTGTCGTCTCCCTGACTCTCCCCCCTGCCTCAGCCCGAGCCCACGCTGGAGGGACAGGCCTTTAGTTCCTGGGGGCCAAGGGCTCCAGCACAGCCCCTGAAGTCCCAGGGTAGGCAGATCCCCGAGGTGGGACCATGTGGCTGGGCAGGGTCCCTCTGGGGATGCCCAATGTCCTTGTTTGGTGCACTGAGGGCCCTAAAGGTCTGGGGAGCCCAGGTTCACGGCAGGTGGCCCGTGACAGGTAGGCAGGACGTTGGGTATGGGGTTTTCAGCTTAGAGAAACAGGCCCAGGCCCACTGGTGCAGCTGGGATGGGCAGGAGGGTGAGGCCTTTCCTTTCGGCTGCTGGGCCCTCCGTCGTGGGTAGACAGGCACGTCTGCCTTAGCTTCTCCAGGTGCAGAAGGAGACGCGCTAAGCCCACGGCTGCCCTCCCGGTTCCACAGCTCGGTCACACCCTCAGGCTGGGTAGGGCTTGCTCCTTTCCTGGACATCTGCCTGCTCTCTGCACCAGCGTTTGTTATGCACCTACTGTGTGCGGGGCTCTGAGTGCTTGGGATCAGAGGGCAAGTGATGGCAAGGTGGGCCACGCCGTGTCTGTGAGTTGGCAGGGTAGCCACAGGTGAGAAGTGCCAGGGCTGGGGATTGGGGGAAGCCTGGGCCCAGGCAGCTGTGGGTGGGCTGGGCATCTGGGAGCGATGCCGGGTGATGTGGACGTGTCCTGGGTGCAGCCCCGGCAGCAGTGGGAGTGGGTGTGGGGGGTGGCAACCCTCCCCGGCAGGCCTAGGCAGCCAGGCTAGGGCCTTGGGGACAGAGCGGGAGCTGGGCTGGCCTCCCCAAACCACGGAGTTACCTTGAGAAAGCTGGGAAGGGGTGCGGGGAGGGAGGCAGGCCCACGCTGCTCTGGGAAGTCTGCAGGTCTCATGACCCGTCAGCCGAGCCCAGCACTTGCCTCGTGAGGTTCCAGGACAGGGTGAGGTCTGGGCGTGCTGTGCGCTGTGTGGGCACTGGGCCCTAAGCCGAAGGCCAGCGTCCCCTGAGCGGGGAGCCTGCCTCGCGGGCTCCCGCCCCCACAGCTCCCTGGGCAGCCTGGGAGAGCAGGGGGGCCCCATCTGGGACTGCGCGGGAGCTCCAGGGAGGGGCCCCGGCCCAGGCCCACGGGTCCACGCACACGCCCTCGTGGGCGCACGCACACACACACGCGCGCACGCGCACACCGCACCTCTCGGCCCCCATCTGGGCCCCGTCTGCAGTTGTCCTCCTGGCCCTCTCACAGTCCCCCAGGCCCGCCATTGCCCTGGTGACATGCAGACGTGCCCACCCTGCGGCCCCCTGGAGGGCAGCCAAGGTCCATGCAAACTCGGGTTTTGTTTGAGGAAGATGGCCCCACCACAGGCGGCCTCCTCTGGCCAGGGCCTGGCAGGAGAGTCCCGGGGCAGGCCTGGAGCCCCGCGGGCGGCGGTGAGTGTGGGGAGGGCATCCTGGCCAGCGCCCCCCTTTCTGCCCCCTCCTCCACCTGGCCAGTCCGCACACCTCCCCACCTTGGCTCTGCCCTCTCTCCAGACGCACTTCCTTGAGACCCTGCCCCAGAACGACCCCCTGGTCTGTGGAGTGGAGCTGTTGGGAGCGCAGACCCCCGTCCCTCATTGGGAGGGCTCGGGCGCTCCCCTCCAGGGTGCATAAGGCCTGAGCCCTCATGCCAGCCCCGGCGGGCGCTGGACACGGCAGTAGTGTCTGAGGCCCTGAGGGTCAGGGTGGGGGCCTGCGCCGAGCAGCGGGACGGGGCGTGTGGGAAGCCCCCGTCCTCCTCTGCCAGGTGGGGCTTGGGTTCGCCATTAGTCATTATTCGAGGTGACCGCCCTGGGCTGCCTGCAGAGCCTGTCTGTGGGGCCGCAGCGGGCAGGGGGCCAGGTCAGGCTGGCAGGTCACCGGTCACCAGCCATGCGCTCACGGCGGCGGGGGCGGCGGTGGAGGGCCTTGGCTGATGGGGACAGATAGGACGATGCAGTGGGGGATCCTGGGCTGCCTCTTCCCCCTTCCCTGGGGAGCAGGTCTGAGGCTGGCAGGCTCTGGGCAGCTTGGCCCCACAGCAGGCGGGCAGGATTTCCTCCTTCCTGTTTGTGCGTCCCGGGCCGGGTGCTGGCCAGTGACCCTCCTACCTGAGGGGGGCACAGAGGGACCCAGCGCTTGAACCACAGCCTGCGTCCTCCTAGTGCTGTGGCCTCCGGGAACCGAGTGCGGAGCAGGTCCCGCTGCCTCCTGGAGCCTGCTGTTCGCCCCGCGGTGGGCGAGGGACACGGGGCGGGGGTGGTGGCGGTGCGGGGCCACAGCGGGGCTGGTGGCTGGAGCAGCGCCAGCGCCAGCGGGGGGACCCCCGGCTCAGGTTCCTGGCTGAGGGGCGGGGTGGGGGGGGAGTGGCCCCGCCTCCACGCTGCACCTTGGCCTCGACACCCGAAATGCCTCAGGAGTAGATCTGGGGATGCAGGTTCTTGGGGCCGGGGATCCCTGCCCCACCCCGGACGCTTCCACTGTGGTGTGGGGTCTCCCACCCCCCAGTTCCCCAGCACGGGGCGCCTAGCTGGAGGCCCCGCCTGGGTCCCCTTCCCAGGCCAGCGGGGGTGGGGGGCGGGACTGGGTCAGGGGAACACGCCTGCCTTCCTGCCTGCCAGGAGAAGGAGAGGGCGGTCACCCGCCCTGGTTGTGTTGTCTGACTCACAGAAGCTGCGGAGAGCGGGCGGCCGGTCTCTGGGCAGGCGGGGGAGCTTGGCAGCTCTCTCCAAGCCCCTCTGCCAGTGGGACTGCCTGAGACCCCCCACCTGCCGGCCAAGGCCCCACCCCAGACCAGACCCTCCTCCGTGCAGCCCCCACTGCTGCCCCTTGCCCGAGGGCGGGGCGCCCCACTTCTTTCGGACTCAGCCCTCCCCTGCACCCCTCCCCCTGGGGGCGAGCCACCTTGGGCAAGAGGCTTCCCCCCATCCAGGCCCGCTCTCACGTCTCGCTGCTTACACACAGCCCGCCCGCCCGCCTGCCCGCCGTGGGCAGAATTGGAGCGAAACGGAGGCCTTTAGCCGGCAAGCAGGGGAGCCGGGACAAGAGGCGGGGTCTGGAATCCGAGGGAGGGACTTGCTCCCGACTCTCCGCTCCCCATCTGGGCAGTTGCCCTGGGGCTTCTGGGTGGGCACAGCAGCCCTCAGATGTCCCTAGGGAATTCAAGGCCTGGAGAGGGACCGGCGTGTTCGGGGTCACGCAGCAGCTTGGCCGGAGAGTAGGCACCCAAGCCACACGGCTGTGGGGGCTGGGCCTCCCCTATCTGCTCCGCAGGGACAGGGACCTGCCCCGTCCCCCAGGCTGGGTGCCCACCCCATGGGGCAGGGACTCGCTCCTCCCACGTGGCGCCCTGCTGGCTGCAGGGGGCTGGGGCTTGGTCCCTCATCACCGGCAGTGTGGGCCTCAGCAGAGAGGGCGTCCCCAAGCCCAGGCCCACGTGCCAGAGCTGGTGTCCCTCCCTGCTGTGTCTTCGTGGAACATGTGGCCCAGTTCCGGGGGGTCGGGCTGGAGTTGTGTTTGTGGAAAGGCGGTGAACAGGCGGTGACTGTCGGGTCGGGACGGAAGCATGCAGACGGCCGACTTCTCCCCGCGCCGGCCCTGCGCTTCTCGACAGATGGGTCTAGTTCGTCGGGCTGTTCGGACTCATTGGCATGAAGCTGACCATTTCCTCATTTCAGTTTCATGGAGAATTTCAAAAATTCTTTCTTGAGAAGAGTGCAAGTTGTACAAACTAGAACGGGACGGAGAGGGAGAGCGAGCGTGCGCACAAGCAGGGGGAGCGCAGGGGGAGGGCAGGGGGAGGGCAGGGGGAGGAGCAGGCTCCCCGTGGAGCAGAGCCCTCGGACACGACCTGCGCCGAAGGCGGTCGCCTCACCGACGGAGCCCCCTGGTGCCCACAGGTGGGCACTTCTGTACCCGCCTTTTGGGAATGCATTTTGTCGGTCGTGTCCGCGGGTGCAGAGCTGCTTGGCCATAGAGTGGACTCAGCTTCCAGGAGACGTGCCAGGCTCTTTCCCAAAGTGGTCGTGCCAGGTCACCCCACACGCGCCTCAGGATGGGTGTTCCATGGTTCGCCCCCCAGGCTAGACAGCAGCCTGCGGCAGGTCAGCCTCGGTCCTTTCCTCCGCTCCTGTGGGGGCGGGCGGAGTGGGGGCGGCGGGGAAGGGCACCTGGTCTGCGGCGGGGCCTAGGCCGGAGGGCGGAGGCGTCTCTGCCCGCGGGGTTCTCCTGGCCTTGTCCCCGCCACCCAACACGCTGCGCTCAGGTGCTAATTGGCCACTAGATGTCTTCTTTGGTGAGTTGCCTTTCCAAGGTTTTCTTGCCCATTTTCCTATTGGGTTGTTGGTATTTTCCTTTCGGTTGGCAAGAAATCTTCGTACTTTCCAGGCAGGAGGCTTCGGTTTGGTTAGGCATGTTGCGTGTCCCTGCCCAGCGCATGGCCCGACGGCCGACTCCCGTGGCGCTGCCTTTTGATGAGCTGAAGCTCTTCAAGTTACCGTAGGCCAGTTCTCCACCGAACCTTGTCGGCCTGGCCGCTTGCGCGCGATGCAGAGGGATTGCTGTCCCACCACCCCCAAGGTCGTTTCTGTTTATCTTCTGGAAGCTTTACGGTTAAACCTTCTGCTTTGGTCCTATAATCTGCATGAAATCAGTACTTTCTGTGGCTGGTATAGGGTTGAGATTAATATTTTTCACATGGATAGTCACCGGACCCACACAAGTAACTGAAAAGATCATCCATTTCCCACGGCTTTGCATCTGTGAGTTTGGTTCTGGGATCTTTGATCTGGTCTGTTGGGTTTTGTTTGCACTTTCCTGATGGCTGAGGAAGTTGTCCATCTTTTCTAGTGCACATCAGTATATTTTCTTTTGTCAAGTGTCTGGTGTCTGTTCAAATCTTTTGCCCATGTTTAATTGAGGTGGGCTTTTTTTTTTTTTTTTTTTTGGTCTTTATTGATCTGTCAGAGTTTATCTGGAATACAAGTCCTTTGTCAGATCTAGGCACTGCTTTTTCATTTTCTTTTTTTTTTTAAGATTTTATTTATTTATTTGACAGATACCACAAGTGGGCAGAAAGGCAGGCAGAGAGAGAGGAGGAAGCAGGCTCCCTGCAGAGTGGAGAGCTTGATGTGGGGCTCGATCCCAGGACCCCAGGATCATGTCCTGAGCCGAAGGCAGAGGCTTTAACCCACTGAGCCACCCAAGCGCCCCGCTTTTTCCTTTTTTTAAGAATGTCCTTCAAGACCGGAAGTGTTTAATTATGATGACATGTAATCTATCACATCTTCTTTTGTGGGTCACACCCTTGGTCTCAGAAAACATTGCCTCCCCAGGGTGGTGAAGAATGTCCCCTGTGTTTTCTTCCAGAGGCTTATAGTTTTACATTTTACATTTATCTCTCTGATTCATTTTGAATTCATTTTTATGTGTGATGTGAGGTGAGAGTCAATGATTTTTTTTTGTTTTTTATTTTTCAAACACATACCCCATTGTCCCAGCACCTTTGTTGAAAAGACGATCATTTTTCTATTGAAATAACTTGGTCACTTTGTCAAAAATCAATCAACTGCACAAAGTGTGGGGTTACTCTGGACTTTCTGTTCTGTTTCATCGATCTTTTATATTTATATCATACTGTCTTGATTCCACGGGGGATCAGAGAAAATACCTAGCATGATTTCAATTGTCTTAAACTTACTGAAACATTTTATTTATTTTATTTTTTAAAAAGACAATTTATTTCTGAGAGAAAGAGAGAGAGTGAATGACAGGGCCAGAGGGAGAGAGAGATCTCAAGCAGACTCCTTGCTGAGCGTGGAGCTGAGATCATGACCTGAGTTGAAACTAAAAGTTGGATGCTCAACCAACTGTGCCCCCAGGTGACCCCCCTTTTATTCTAAACTTACCGAGACAAATAGTCTATTTTGGTGAATGTCTTGTGCATGTGGGAGGAATGTGTATGCTGCTGTCAGCAGGTGGACGGGTCTCCAACTGCCAATTTGGTCTCACTGATTCACAGGTGGTTCACCTTTCTTACTTGTCCTAGTTTGTACCCAAGGGAGTGTTGGGCTCTCCTGTTATCACATGGATTTAGGTGTCCTGTCAGTGTGGCCATCTTTTCTGTTTGTAACCGGTTATTAGGTGTATACAGACATAAATATATTGTGTTTTTTTTAAATTAATTATTCCCTTTTTAAATAGGGTTATTAATTTGAGAGAGAGTGCACAGTGGGGAGGGGCACAGGCAGAGGGACAGAGTCTCAGACTCTGTAAACATGTGGATCCCGACACAGAGCTCGATCTCAGGACCCCGAGAGCACGACCTGAGCTGAAACCAAGAGTCTGACGCTTAGCCGACTGAGCCACCTACGTCCCCCAATCCCTTTTATCATTACAAAATGTTAGGATGGTTAGTGGGTGATGTATACTTTTCTTTCCTTTCACTTGACCTATCTATATCTTTACATTTATAGTCCATTTCCTGTAAAGAACGTAAAAATAGGTTTTACCTCTTTAAATCATTTCTGACCATCTCTCTCTTTTGATTGGAATTTTAAGTCCCTATATAGTTAATGTGACTGTCAACATGATTGGTCGAAACCCCACCATACTGCTGATGGCTTTCGATTTTATCCTTGGTCCTCTCTCCTTCGTTGCTTACCGTGTTTTAGGATTCATGAAATTCATTGACACATATATAACTATTCAGGAATATACATTTTATATGTAGATACACACGTACTATGTGTGCTTACAGATAATGTGTGTTTAGGCTCCATCCCATGCCCACTGTTGGCTTATCAGCTCTGCGTCTTCTTCAGTGGCTCCTTTATGGTTAATACTGGGGACTCTGCACCCATGGCGGTATACTGCCTCGCACGTAAGGTAAGAACTTTACAACTTTATGGCAACTTCTATCCCCTCAACCCCATCCTCCAAATTATAGTCTTCATAGCTTTACTTCTACACGTGGTCAATTTTACATTTTGTTACTTTTGTTTTGTGCAATTAATTCCATTTTTCTTTCACAGCATAATAGAGGGATACTTTATTGACCGTAAAACCCACCCGTCGTGAATGTACAGTGCAGTCATTCTTAGTAACTTCATGAAGTTGTGTGACCATCTGCACAATGCACTTCGGGGACATTCCCATCACCCCAGATTCCCCTGGGCCTGTGTACGGCCCACGCCTGCGCCCAGCCGTAACCCTAGTGACATGTACTTCCTTCCGGTAAAATACAAAAACTCGACCCAACATACGTGCTTTCCTCCCCTCCCTCTTGCTGCAGTCATCACGTTCGGAACGCATCTATATGTGCGGTCATCCCGACGAGAGGGCCCTGGGACGACTGCCTTCCCTGGGGAGCAGAAGGACTGGCCTGTGCACTGAACCCTGCCCACTGCTCGTTTGGGCAGTTAAGTCTGTTGCAACGGTCATGTGGCTCGTTTTTGTCAGCACGGCCACTCCTTGGCCACAGTTCCTGTGGCCTGCAAAGCCTAAACTATCTACTCTCTGGCCGTCTACAGGAAAACTTTGCCAATCTTGTGTCTTTTAAAGAAGTGAAGACATGGACGGAGGAAAAACGTATTTATAGTGTCTGATGCTCGCCCACGTGTGCGGCATTTAGCACATTCTCTGTGTCCTCCCTGCGGACTCGAGTTAGCGTCCAGCAGCCTCACCTTTTCTTCAATGCTGCTGGTGTGGCCGGCGCCCCAGCGGTGGATTCTGCCCGTCTTTACTCATTTGTGTGTCCCTCCGTTTGCCTTTCCTTGTGCGGGACGGTGTGCTAGACCCGGACATCTAGCTTCCCCGTGTTTTCCCTTCAGCACTGTGAGGGTGTCCTCCGGGTCCCGTGGCCCCTGGGGCACCAGGGGCTGATTGGGCCGTCCTGCCCTTCCCGTGCGGCTCATGTTTCCCTTGTTGCTTTGAAAAACCTCCCCTCTCTCCTCCGTTCGGACTGTGATGGGCCGGGTCCGGATCCCGCTGCCATGGCTTCCAGCCGCCCTCCTCCTCTCTCCCGCCCTGCCCCCGCCCGTCCCCCTCTCTCTCCCGGAGACCCAGGCCACGGGAGTGCTGATGGGCTGACTGTGTTCCCACACAGCTCTCAGGCACTGCCACTTCCTTGAATCTTTTTTCCTCTTTTCTCAAAATGGGTTAATTTCTATTAATTTACAAGTTTTGCGATGCTTTCTCCAGGCGTGTCAGTTCTGCTCCTGAGTCTCTGTAGTACATTTCCAACTCCAGAATTTTCATGTAGCCCTTTTACAATTTCTGTTTTTTATGACAACTGCCCTTCGCTGAGCCACAGCATTTTCTATCTCGAGTTGTTGAAGTCGGCGCCCGGTCCCTCCTCCCTGGGTGTTCGGAGACTCGCCTTGGGTGGCCCTGTTCCCGGGAACAGATCGGATGCTTTCGTTGCTCCGCATGTCTTGTAAGCTCCGGCTGGATGCTGGACATTGTGGGGGAGATGTCCCAGCGTCTCTGGATTCTGGCCCCTCGGGGCGGTGAGTGTTGTTTCTCCGTGTTTGCTTAGTGACTCTCTTGGACTGGATCTGTGAAGGCTGCCTGGCCTGAGCTGCCCTCGTGCGGGCTCACTGCCACCCAGCCTGTGTCACAACCTGCCCAGCCCCGCATGTGCTCTCAATGCAGAATGGGGTGATGCGTGCACCAACACGGCGCAGCGACGGACACGCCTGGCCCCGCCCCCGGGTCCGCCATCTGATCTGCCTGCCTGCACGGGCCCCCCTGACTCGGACTCTCTCTTTACAGTGTCCGGCCGGCAGCTGCAGCCGGAGGAGCAGGAGGCCGAAACAGAAGACGACCCCTTGGTAAGTGAGGCCCCTGGAGGACGCCCACCTACCTCACACAGCCCCTGCTCAGACCCCAGGGGGCTGAGGGCTGCCTGCTTTCTCTCTGCTGCCAGGTGACCGAAGGGCCCGTGGACGACATCATTCGGCCACGGCCACAGGGGTCCTCCCCTGTGTATGAATACGCGGCTGAGGGTACCAGCTTTGGACTCCCGGTAAGCCTGCGGGACAGAGACCCACGGGCCGAGGGGGGGTGCCGGTGTGGGGCCACGGATGGCCATGTCTCCTTCATCACCCTGTGTGGACAACTCCCTTCCATTTGTGCAGCCACACAGCCCTGCCCTGCTGCCCGCTGGGCCACAGTGATGCCCATTCCACCATCCTCTCTGACTGTCCTGTGCCCAGAACCCCTCCCTTCAGTGGGCCAGGACGTGGCTGAGACTGTGCACGTGTGTGCACATGTGGGAAAGAGAGGCTGTGCTCTGGATGTGTGCGTACGTGGGCTGTCCCTGGAGAGGGCCTGGGGAGGGGTGGGAGCAGGGCTGTTTCCTAAAAGACTTGTTCTTGCTGTGTCTCCTTACCCTGCACACAAAACCCCAGTCCTGTGGGGTCTGCCCTGGAGGTGGGGGCTCGGCCTGGTCAGGCAGCACCAGGACAAAGAGTTACCCCCACCCCCGGCCTGTCCCCCAAGCCATGAGGTCAGCTCCCCTGGCAAACAGCACTGCTCTGGGGCCCCCTGGTCTCCTGAGTCCCTCCCGTGCCCGGGGCATGGACAGGTGCATGACCTCTGGCCTCTGTGGCTGCAGGAGGACACACCAAGGCGGCGGGCTTCCTCAGGCTCCGGGGGACTGAGGTCCTGGTGGAAGCGAGATTCAGGGGACTCACGGACATTCTCCAGAATGAGTCGACCACAGGTGAGTGTGGTAGGGCCTGAGGGTCAGAAAGATGGTCTGTCTGCACGGGCCTCAGCTTGGGGGAGGCAGGGCTGGGGTGGAGCCAGGAAAGAGGCCAGGGACGGGCCTGTGGGGAGGCGGGAGCGCCAGAGGATGGACAAGGCTTTGGCCACCCTGCAAGCAGGAGGCCGTTGGCTTTGCTGCCTGCTCGCGCTGGGCCTAGACAGCAGCTCCTGCGAGCTGGCAGCTGGGGTGCAGATAAGAGGAGGCCGCTCCTGCCGGAGGTGGCTTGCAGCTGGCTCCCTCCGAGACCCGGACACGACAGCCCCGGCCCTGCCTGGGGGCCCTGAGCTTGCCCCACGTCACCTAGAGGGTGCACAGGACTCTGGGGTCCCTGTGCTCAGGGAGAGTGGGTCCCCAGCTCTGAGGCCCATGGTGGCATAGGCAGAAGCGCACCACGGCCCTGATGTGCTTGTGCTCTGGTCTGTGCAGGAGGCGACGGAGGTGACGCTGATGACCGAGGTGGAAGCCGGAGCCAGCGGCTACAGCGTCACAGGGGGCGGGCACCAGGGCATTTTTGTGAAGCAGGTGCTGAAGGACTCGTCAGCGGCCAAGCTCTTCAGCCTGAGAGAAGGTGCCTCGAATGCCCCTCCCTGGGCCCCCCACGGTCTCCCTGAGGACGGAGGGACTCGGAGGAAAACGGGCCATACGTGCTGCTCAGGACGGCCCTGCTGAGACGGCTTGGCCACCTCCAGACGGGGCTGCCGCCTGTGTGGGGCGGGGTGGCCTCCTGCCCCCGTGGGGCTCTGTGGAGGGGATGTGGGTCTCCTGCTCTGGGGCCTGCCTCCCCTGGCCCGGTGGACGCGTCTCTCGGGGTCGTGGCAAGACCGGGGACCAACCCGAGGCTCTGTCTGTCCAGGGGACCAGCTGCTCAGTGCCACCGTGTTCTTCGACAACATTAAGTATGAAGACGCTCTCAAAATCCTGCAGTACTCAGAGCCCTACAGGGTTCAGTTCCAAGTCAGACGGAAACGTCCCGCCCCAGACGACGAGGACGTGGCCGCTGGGGGCACTCAGCCTGGCCCGAAGGACAGGGAGAAGCAGGTGAGGCCCCGCAGCCCGGGAGGCCGGGCCCCACTGAGCTCCCCACCTGCAGGGCCGAGGCCGAGGTGGGGGCCCCACACCACCCTCTTCTCTCCCCTGAGCCCCGGGACTCAGCGGTCTGGTCTGAGCACCCGCAAGTTCCCACGCCTTGTCTTTCAGGACAAAGATGTGGCTGACGGCTCCACCGAGACCCCCCCTCAGACCCTAGAAGGAAGCGGAGACCAGGAGAGACTGCTCGCCAAGCCCAGGGAGGGCAGAGGCAGGCGAGCCCAGAAGGAGAGGCTGTCCTGGCCCAAGCTCCAATCCATAACAAGCAAGCGCAGGCCGGGACCGCGGAGGTCCCACAGCTCCTCCGAGGCCGACGGGCACGGGAACGCCCCAGACGTATCCCCCACCAGCACAGACACGGAAGCCCCGCGCCCAGCGGAGGAGCGGGAGCCGAAGGCAGGACCGGACAGTCCGCGCAGGAAGAGGTTCCTGACCCTGAGATTCAGGATGGGCTCGGGGAAGGGCCCGACTCTGGAGGGGCGGCCCAGCGGAGGGGACCCCGGGGGAGCGCTCCAGACCGGGGTCGTAGAGGAGGCCGGGACCAGGGAGGACAGACAACAGGCCGCCGAGGCCACTGTGCTCAGCAGGAAAGAGGACTGGATGGCAGAGGGACCGGAGGGGACACCGGAGCTGCCCAAGGAGCCTGGTGCCCCCGCCCTGGGAGCCCTGCGGGGAGGGGCCAGCATGGTGTCCGGGGGCCGAAAACAAACAAAGGAGGCAAAGGAGCAGGAGGACGCTGTGGCCGAGGGGAGGCCTGGGCCGAGCTCACCTGCACACGGGGTGGACGGCCAGAGACAGGCGGCCCGGGGCACAGAAGTGGGGATTGCTGGGTCCGCTGGGCCAGGCGAAGGAGACGCACGGGGCCTCCACGCAGATATCCACATCCAAATCCCCAACTTACAAACACCCAGGTTTACAGTTTCCAAAGAAAACAAACACGACCCAGAGGGAGGCCTAGCGCCGGGGCCGGAGGACAGGCGCAGAAGGACCCTGGAGGACAGGGAACACGTTGCTGAGCGGGCAGCGCCCAGGAAGCCCTCTGGGCACCGGCAACGGGGCGAGGTAGGAGGAGCAGACGGAGCAGAGGCAGGTCACAGGACAGGACACATGACGGGCGGGGACAAGGACAAAGGAAGGAGGGAGAGCAGGAGGACGGTGCTCAAGTTCAACGTTAGCTCCTTCGCGTGGTCGCCCCGAAAGGAAGTGAGAGCCGCCTCGGAAGCACCAACGGAGGAGCTGCACCAGGAGAAAGGAGGCACCTTAACAGAGTGGACCCTGCAGACAGAGGACAAAGACACACTGAGAGAAAAACAAGAAGAAAAAATACGCACCGAGGGGGGACAGCCATCTGCAAGAGAGACACAAAGACAGAAGAAAGGGGAGGTGACACTGGGAGACAAGGAGGTGTCCGCCAGAGACAGCAAGTTCAAGATGCCCAAGTTCAAGATGCCGTCCTTCGGCGTGTCGGCGCCGAGCAAGGATTTGGGAACCTCCGTGGACGTGACCGTGCCCAAGGTCGGAGGCGAGGCCACACTGCCGTCCCTGGGAGGGGAGGCGCGAGCCCCAGAGGGTGCCGTCCAGCTGCCCGCTGCTGACATCCAGCTCCCTGGGGGAGAGCTGGAGGTGTCCGTCCCCGAGGCAGAGGTGGCTGTGTCCGGGCTGAAGGGCAAAGCGGAAGGGGTCAAGATCAAGGGCCAGCTGCCCACAGTGCAGATGCCCAGCCTCAAGATGCCCAAGGTGGACATCAAGGCCCCGCAGGTGGACGTCAAGGCCCCGCAGGTGGACATCAAGGGGCCGAAACTGGACCTGAAGGCCGCCAAAGGGGAGGTGAGCGCCCCCGATGTGAAGGTGTCCCTGCCCAGCGTGGAGGTGGACGCCCAGGTGCCCGGCGCCAGGCTGGACGCTGACCTGTCCCTGGGAGACAAGGAGGTGGCCGCCAGAGACAGCAAGTTCAAGATGCCCAAGTTCAAGATGCCGTCCTTCGGCGCCTCGGCGCCGAGCAAGTCCTTGGAGGCCTCCGTGGACGCGTCCCTGCCCAAGGTGCAGGCTGAGGTGTCCGTGCCCTCCGTACAGGCCGACGTCAAGGCCGGTGAGGTGACCGTGGAGCTGCCATCCGCCGACCTGGAGGTCAAGACTGCCTCGTTGGGCCTGAAGCTCCCTGAGGGCCACGTGCCCGAGGGGGAGCTCCAGGAACCCTCGGCCGGGGCCGGACTCAAAGGGCACCTGCCCAAGGTGCAGATGCCCAGCATCAAAATGCCCAAGGTGGACTTCAAGGCCCCCCAGGTGGACATCAAGGCGCCGAAGCTGGACCTGAAGGCCGCCAAAGGGGAGGTGAGCGCCCCCGATGTGGAGGTGTCCCTGCCCAGCGTGGAGGTGGACGCCCCGGCGCCCGGCGCCAGGCTGGACGCTGACCTGTCCCTGGGAGACAAGGAGGTGTCCGCCAGAGACAGCAAGTTCAAGATGCCCAAGTTCAAGATGCCGTCCTTCGGCGTGTCGGCGCCGAGCAAGGATTTGGGAACCTCCGTGGACGTGACCGTGCCCAAGGTCGGAGGCGAGGCCACACTGCCGTCCCTGGGAGGGGAGGCGCGAGCCCCAGAGGGTGCCGTCCAGCTGCCCGCTGCTGACATCCAGCTCCCTGGGGGAGAGCTGGAGGTGTCCGTCCCCGAGGCAGAGGTGGCTGTGTCCGGGCTGAAGGGCAAAGCGGAAGGGGTCAAGATCAAGGGCCAGCTGCCCACAGTGCAGATGCCCAGCCTCAAGATGCCCAAGGTGGACATCAAGGCCCCGCAGGTGGACGTCAAGGCCCCGCAGGTGGACATCAAGGGGCCGAAACTGGACCTGAAGGCCGCCAAAGGGGAGGTGAGCGCCCCCGATGTGAAGGTGTCCCTGCCCAGCGTGGAGGTGGACGCCCAGGTGCCCGGCGCCAGGCTGGACGCTGACCTGTCCCTGGGAGACAAGGAGGTGGCCGCCAGAGACAGCAAGTTCAAGATGCCCAAGTTCAAGATGCCGTCCTTCGGCGCGTCGGCGCCGAGCAAGTCCTTGGAGGCCTCCGTGGACGCGTCCCTGCCCAAGGTGCAGGCTGAGGTGTCCGTGCCCTCCGTACAGGCCGACGTCAAGGCCGGCGAGGTGACCGTGGAGCTGCCATCCGCCGACCTGGAGGTCAAGACTGCCTCGTTGGGCCTGAAGCTCCCTGAGGGCCACGTGCCCGAGGGGGAGCTCCAGGAACCCTCGGCCGGGGCCGGACTCAAAGGGCACCTGCCCAAGGTGCAGATGCCCAGCATCAAAATGCCCAAGGTGGACTTCAAGGCCCCCCAGGTGGACATCAAGGCGCCGAAGCTGGACCTGAAGGCCGCCAAAGGGGAGGTGAGCGCCCCCGATGTGGAGGTGTCCCTGCCCAGCGTGGAGGTGGACGCCCCGGCGCCCGGCGCCAGGCTGGACGCTGACCTGTCCCTGGGAGACAAGGAGGTGTCCGCCAGAGACAGCAAGTTCAAGATGCCCAAGTTCAAGATGCCGTCCTTCGGCGTGTCGGCGCCGAGCAAGGATTTGGGAACCTCCGTGGACGTGACCGTGCCCAAGGTCGGAGGCGAGGCCACACTGCCGTCCCTGGGAGGGGAGGCGCGAGCCCCAGAGGGTGCCGTCCAGCTGCCCGCTGCTGACATCCAGCTCCCTGGGGGAGAGCTGGAGGTGTCCGTCCCCGAGGCAGAGGTGGCTGTGTCCGGGCTGAAGGGCAAAGCGGAAGGGGTCAAGATCAAGGGCCAGCTGCCCACAGTGCAGATGCCCAGCCTCAAGATGCCCAAGGTGGACATCAAGGCCCCGCAGGTGGACGTCAAGGCCCCGCAGGTGGACATCAAGGGGCCGAAACTGGACCTGAAGGCCGCCAAAGGGGAGGTGAGCGCCCCCGATGTGAAGGTGTCCCTGCCCAGCGTGGAGGTGGACGCCCAGGTGCCCGGCGCCAGGCTGGACGCTGACCTGTCCCTGGGAGACAAGGAGGTGGCCGCCAGAGACAGCAAGTTCAAGATGCCCAAGTTCAAGATGCCGTCCTTCGGCGCCTCGGCGCCGAGCAAGTCCTTGGAGGCCTCCGTGGACGCGTCCCTGCCCAAGGTGCAGGCTGAGGTGTCCGTGCCCTCCGTACAGGCCGACGTCAAGGCCGGTGAGGTGACCGTGGAGCTGCCATCCGCCGACCTGGAGGTCAAGACTGCCTCGTTGGGCCTGAAGCTCCCTGAGGGCCACGTGCCCGAGGGGGAGCTCCAGGAACCCTCGGCCGGGGCCGGACTCAAAGGGCACCTGCCCAAGGTGCAGATGCCCAGCATCAAAATGCCCAAGGTGGACTTCAAGGCCCCCCAGGTGGACATCAAGGCGCCGAAGCTGGACCTGAAGGCCGCCAAAGGGGAGGTGAGCGCCCCCGATGTGGAGGTGTCCCTGCCCAGCGTGGAGGTGGACGCCCCGGCGCCCGGCGCCAGGCTGGACGCTGACCTGTCCCTGGGAGACAAGGAGGTGTCCGCCAGAGACAGCAAGTTCAAGATGCCCAAGTTCAAGATGCCGTCCTTCGGCGTGTCGGCGCCGAGCAAGGATTTGGGAACCTCCGTGGACGTGACCGTGCCCAAGGTCGGAGGCGAGGCCACACTGCCGTCCCTGGGAGGGGAGGCGCGAGCCCCAGAGGGTGCCGTCCAGCTGCCCGCTGCTGACATCCAGCTCCCTGGGGGAGAGCTGGAGGTGTCCGTCCCCGAGGCAGAGGTGGCTGTGTCCGGGCTGAAGGGCAAAGCGGAAGGGGTCAAGATCAAGGGCCAGCTGCCCACAGTGCAGATGCCCAGCCTCAAGATGCCCAAGGTGGACATCAAGGCCCCGCAGGTGGACGTCAAGGCCCCGCAGGTGGACATCAAGGGGCCGAAACTGGACCTGAAGGCCGCCAAAGGGGAGGTGAGCGCCCCCGATGTGAAGGTGTCCCTGCCCAGCGTGGAGGTGGACGCCCAGGTGCCCGGCGCCAGGCTGGACGCTGACCTGTCCCTGGGAGACAAGGAGGTGGCCGCCAGAGACAGCAAGTTCAAGATGCCCAAGTTCAAGATGCCGTCCTTCGGCGCGTCGGCGCCGAGCAAGTCCTTGGAGGCCTCCGTGGACGCGTCCCTGCCCAAGGTGCAGGCTGAGGTGTCCGTGCCCTCCGTACAGGCCGACGTCAAGGCCGGCGAGGTGACCGTGGAGCTGCCATCCGCCGACCTGGAGGTCAAGACTGCCTCGTTGGGCCTGAAGCTCCCTGAGGGCCACGTGCCCGAGGGGGAGCTCCAGGAACCCTCGGCCGGGGCCGGACTCAAAGGGCACCTGCCCAAGGTGCAGATGCCCAGCATCAAAATGCCCAAGGTGGACTTCAAGGCCCCCCAGGTGGACATCAAGGCGCCGAAGCTGGACCTGAAGGCCGCCAAAGGGGAGGTGAGCGCCCCCGATGTGGAGGTGTCCCTGCCCAGCGTGGAGGTGGACGCCCCGGCGCCCGGCGCCAGGCTGGACGCTGACCTGTCCCTGGGAGACAAGGAGGTGTCCGCCAGAGACAGCAAGTTCAAGATGCCCAAGTTCAAGATGCCGTCCTTCGGCGTGTCGGCGCCGAGCAAGGATTTGGGAACCTCCGTGGACGTGACCGTGCCCAAGGTCGGAGGCGAGGCCACACTGCCGTCCCTGGGAGGGGAGGCGCGAGCCCCAGAGGGTGCCGTCCAGCTGCCCGCTGCTGACATCCAGCTCCCTGGGGGAGAGCTGGAGGTGTCCGTCCCCGAGGCAGAGGTGGCTGTGTCCGGGCTGAAGGGCAAAGCGGAAGGGGTCAAGATCAAGGGCCAGCTGCCCACAGTGCAGATGCCCAGCCTCAAGATGCCCAAGGTGGACATCAAGGCCCCGCAGGTGGACGTCAAGGCCCCGCAGGTGGACATCAAGGGGCCGAAACTGGACCTGAAGGCCGCCAAAGGGGAGGTGAGCGCCCCCGATGTGAAGGTGTCCCTGCCCAGCGTGGAGGTGGACGCCCAGGTGCCCGGCGCCAGGCTGGACGCTGACCTGTCCCTGGGAGACAAGGAGGTGGCCGCCAGAGACAGCAAGTTCAAGATGCCCAAGTTCAAGATGCCGTCCTTCGGCGCATCGGCGCCGAGCAAGTCCTTGGAGGCCTCCGTGGACGCGTCCCTGCCCAAGGTGCAGGCTGAGGTGTCCGTGCCCTCCGTACAGGCCGACGTCAAGGCCGGCGAGGTGACCGTTGAGCTGCCATCCGCCGACCTGGAGGTCAAGACTGCCTCGTTGGGCCTGAAGCTCCCTGAGGGCCACGTGCCCGAGGGGGAGCTCCAGGAACCCTCGGCCGGGGCCGGACTCAAAGGGCACCTGCCCAAGGTGCAGATGCCCAGCATCAAAATGCCCAAGGTGGACTTCAAGGCCCCCCAGGTGGACATCAAGGCGCCGAAGCTGGACCTGAAGGCCGCCAAAGGGGAGGTGAGCGCCCCCGATGTGGAGGTGTCCCTGCCCAGCGTGGAGGTGGACGCCCCGGCGCCCGGCGCCAGGCTGGACGCTGACCTGTCCCTGGGAGACAAGGAGGTGTCCGCCAGAGACAGCAAGTTCAAGATGCCCAAGTTCAAGATGCCGTCCTTCGGCGTGTCGGCGCCGAGCAAGGATTTGGGAACCTCCGTGGACGTGACCGTGCCCAAGGTCGGAGGCGAGGCCACACTGCCGTCCCTGGGAGGGGAGGCGCGAGCCCCAGAGGGTGCCGTCCAGCTGCCCGCTGCTGACATCCAGCTCCCTGGGGGAGAGCTGGAGGTGTCCGTCCCCGAGGCAGAGGTGGCTGTGTCCGGGCTGAAGGGCAAAGCGGAAGGGGTCAAGATCAAGGGCCAGCTGCCCACAGTGCAGATGCCCAGCCTCAAGATGCCCAAGGTGGACATCAAGGCCCCGCAGGTGGACGTCAAGGCCCCGCAGGTGGACATCAAGGGGCCGAAACTGGACCTGAAGGCCGCCAAAGGGGAGGTGAGCGCCCCCGATGTGAAGGTGTCCCTGCCCAGCGTGGAGGTGGACGCCCAGGTGCCCGGCGCCAGGCTGGACGCTGACCTGTCCCTGGGAGACAAGGAGGTGGCCGCCAGAGACAGCAAGTTCAAGATGCCCAAGTTCAAGATGCCGTCCTTCGGCGCGTCGGCGCCGAGCAAGTCCTTGGAGGCCTCCGTGGACGCGTCCCTGCCCAAGGTGCAGGCTGAGGTGTCCGTGCCCTCCGTACAGGCCGACGTCAAGGCCGGTGAGGTGACCGTGGAGCTGCCATCCGCCGACCTGGAGGTCAAGACTGCCTCGTTGGGCCTGAAGCTCCCTGAGGGCCACGTGCCCGAGGGGGAGCTCCAGGAACCCTCGGCCGGGGCCGGACTCAAAGGGCACCTGCCCAAGGTGCAGATGCCCAGCATCAAAATGCCCAAGGTGGACTTCAAGGCCCCCCAGGTGGACATCAAGGCGCCGAAGCTGGACCTGAAGGCCGCCAAAGGGGAGGTGAGCGCCCCCGATGTGGAGGTGTCCCTGCCCAGCGTGGAGGTGGACGCCCCGGCGCCCGGCGCCAGGCTGGACGCTGACCTGTCCCTGGGAGACAAGGAGGTGTCCGCCAGAGACAGCAAGTTCAAGATGCCCAAGTTCAAGATGCCGTCCTTCGGCGTGTCGGCGCCGAGCAAGGATTTGGGAACCTCCGTGGACGTGACCGTGCCCAAGGTCGGAGGCGAGGCCACACTGCCGTCCCTGGGAGGGGAGGCGCGAGCCCCAGAGGGTGCCGTCCAGCTGCCCGCTGCTGACATCCAGCTCCCTGGGGGAGAGCTGGAGGTGTCCGTCCCCGAGGCAGAGGTGGCTGTGTCCGGGCTGAAGGGCAAAGCGGAAGGGGTCAAGATCAAGGGCCAGCTGCCCACAGTGCAGATGCCCAGCCTCAAGATGCCCAAGGTGGACATCAAGGCCCCGCAGGTGGACGTCAAGGCCCCGCAGGTGGACATCAAGGGGCCGAAACTGGACCTGAAGGCCGCCAAAGGGGAGGTGAGCGCCCCCGATGTGAAGGTGTCCCTGCCCAGCGTGGAGGTGGACGCCCAGGTGCCCGGCGCCAGGCTGGACGCTGACCTGTCCCTGGGAGACAAGGAGGTGGCCGCCAGAGACAGCAAGTTCAAGATGCCCAAGTTCAAGATGCCGTCCTTCGGCGCGTCGGCGCCGAGCAAGTCCTTGGAGGCCTCCGTGGACGCGTCCCTGCCCAAGGTGCAGGCTGAGGTGTCCGTGCCCTCCGTACAGGCCGACGTCAAGGCCGGCGAGGTGACCGTTGAGCTGCCATCCGCCGACCTGGAGGTCAAGACTGCCTCGTTGGGCCTGAAGCTCCCTGAGGGCCACGTGCCCGAGGGGGAGCTCCAGGAACCCTCGGCCGGGGCCGGACTCAAAGGGCACCTGCCCAAGGTGCAGATGCCCAGCATCAAAATGCCCAAGGTGGACTTCAAGGCCCCCCAGGTGGACATCAAGGCGCCGAAGCTGGACCTGAAGGCCGCCAAAGGGGAGGTGAGCGCCCCCGATGTGGAGGTGTCCCTGCCCAGCGTGGAGGTGGACGCCCCGGCGCCCGGCGCCAGGCTGGACGCTGACCTGTCCCTGGGAGACAAGGAGGTGTCCGCCAGAGACAGCAAGTTCAAGATGCCCAAGTTCAAGATGCCGTCCTTCGGCGTGTCGGCGCCGAGCAAGGATTTGGGAACCTCCGTGGACGTGACCGTGCCCAAGGTCGGAGGCGAGGCCACACTGCCGTCCCTGGGAGGGGAGGCGCGAGCCCCAGAGGGTGCCGTCCAGCTGCCCGCTGCTGACATCCAGCTCCCTGGGGGAGAGCTGGAGGTGTCCGTCCCCGAGGCAGAGGTGGCTGTGTCCGGGCTGAAGGGCAAAGCGGAAGGGGTCAAGATCAAGGGCCAGCTGCCCACAGTGCAGATGCCCAGCCTCAAGATGCCCAAGGTGGACATCAAGGCCCCGCAGGTGGATGTCAAGGCCCCGCAGGTGGACATCAAGGGGCCGAAACTGGACCTGAAGGCCGCCAAAGGGGAGGTGAGCGCCCCCGATGTGAAGGTGTCCCTGCCCAGCGTGGAGGTGGACGCCCAGGTGCCCGGCGCCAGGCTGGACGCTGACCTGTCCCTGGGAGACAAGGAGGTGGCCGCCAGAGACAGCAAGTTCAAGATGCCCAAGTTCAAGATGCCGTCCTTCGGCGCGTCGGCGCCGAGCAAGTCCTTGGAGGCCTCCGTGGACGCGTCCCTGCCCAAGGTGCAGGCTGAGGTGTCCGTGCCCTCCGTACAGGCCGACGTCAAGGCCGGCGAGGTGACCGTGGAGCTGCCATCCGCCGACCTGGAGGTCAAGACTGCCTCGTTGGGCCTGAAGCTCCCTGAGGGCCACGTGCCCGAGGGGGAGCTCCAGGAACCCTCGGCCGGGGCCGGACTCAAAGGGCACCTGCCCAAGGTGCAGATGCCCAGCATCAAAATGCCCAAGGTGGACTTCAAGGCCCCCCAGGTGGACATCAAGGCGCCGAAGCTGGACCTGAAGGCCGCCAAAGGGGAGGTGAGCGCCCCCGATGTGGAGGTGTCCCTGCCCAGCGTGGAGGTGGACGCCCCGGCGCCCGGCGCCAGGCTGGACGCTGACCTGTCCCTGGGAGACAAGGAGGTGTCCGCCAGAGACAGCAAGTTCAAGATGCCCAAGTTCAAGATGCCGTCCTTCGGCGTGTCGGCGCCGAGCAAGGATTTGGGAACCTCCGTGGACGTGACCGTGCCCAAGGTCGGAGGCGAGGCCACACTGCCGTCCCTGGGAGGGGAGGCGCGAGCCCCAGAGGGTGCCGTCCAGCTGCCCGCTGCTGACATCCAGCTCCCTGGGGGAGAGCTGGAGGTGTCCGTCCCCGAGGCAGAGGTGGCTGTGTCCGGGCTGAAGGGCAAAGCGGAAGGGGTCAAGATCAAGGGCCAGCTGCCCACAGTGCAGATGCCCAGCCTCAAGATGCCCAAGGTGGACATCAAGGCCCCGCAGGTGGACGTCAAGGCCCCGCAGGTGGACATCAAGGGGCCGAAACTGGACCTGAAGGCCGCCAAAGGGGACGTGAGCGCCCCCGATGTGAAGGTGTCCCTGCCCAGTGTGGAGGTGGACGCCCAGGTGCCCGGCGCCAGGCTGGACGCTGACCTGTCCCTGGGAGACAAGGAGGTGGCCGCCAGAGACAGCAAGTTCAAGATGCCCAAGTTCAAGATGCCGTCCTTCGGCGCGTCGGCGCCGAGCAAGTCCTTGGAGGCCTCCGTGGACGCGTCCCTGCCCAAGGTGCAGGCTGAGGTGTCCGTGCCCTCCGTACAGGCCGACGTCAAGGCCGGCGAGGTGACCGTTGAGCTGCCATCCGCCGACCTGGAGGTCAAGACTGCCTCGTTGGGCCTGAAGCTCCCTGAGGGCCACGTGCCCGAGGGGGAGCTCCAGGAACCCTCGGCCGGGGCCGGACTCAAAGGGCACCTGCCCAAGGTGCAGATGCCCAGCATCAAAATGCCCAAGGTGGACTTCAAGGCCCCCCAGGTGGACATCAAGGCGCCGAAGCTGGACCTGAAGGCCGCCAAAGGGGAGGTGAGCGCCCCCGATGTGGAGGTGTCCCTGCCCAGCGTGGAGGTGGACGCCCCGGCGCCCGTCGCCAGGCTGGACGCTGACCTGTCCCTGGGAGACAAGGAGGTGTCCGCCAGAGACAGCAAGTTCAAGATGCCCAAGTTCAAGATGCCGTCCTTCGGCGTGTCGGCGCCGAGCAAGGATTTGGGAACCTCCGTGGACGTGACCGTGCCCAAGGTCGGAGGCGAGGCCACACTGCCGTCCCTGGGAGGGGAGGCGCGAGCCCCAGAGGGTGCCGTCCAGCTGCCCGCTGCTGACATCCAGCTCCCTGGGGGAGAGCTGGAGGTGTCCGTCCCCGAGGCAGAGGTGGCTGTGTCCGGGCTGAAGGGCAAAGCGGAAGGGGTCAAGATCAAGGGCCAGCTGCCCACAGTGCAGATGCCCAGCCTCAAGATGCCCAAGGTGGACATCAAGGCCCCGCAGGTGGATGTCAAGGCCCCGCAGGTGGACATCAAGGGGCCGAAACTGGACCTGAAGGCCGCCAAAGGGGAGGTGAGCGCCCCCGATGTGAAGGTGTCCCTGCCCAGCGTGGAGGTGGACGCCCAGGTGCCCGGCGCCAGGCTGGACGCTGACCTGTCCCTGGGAGACAAGGAGGTGGCCGCCAGAGACAGCAAGTTCAAGATGCCCAAGTTCAAGATGCCGTCCTTCGGCGCGTCGGCGCCGAGCAAGTCCTTGGAGGCCTCCGTGGACGCGTCCCTGCCCAAGGTGCAGGCTGAGGTGTCCGTGCCCTCCGTACAGGCCGACGTCAAGGCCGGCGAGGTGACCGTGGAGCTGCCATCCGCCGACCTGGAGGTCAAGACTGCCTCGTTGGGCCTGAAGCTCCCTGAGGGCCACGTGCCCGAGGGGGAGCTCCAGGAACCCTCGGCCGGGGCCGGACTCAAAGGGCACCTGCCCAAGGTGCAGATGCCCAGCATCAAAATGCCCAAGGTGGACTTCAAGGCCCCCCAGGTGGACATCAAGGCGCCGAAGCTGGACCTGAAGGCCGCCAAAGGGGAGGTGAGCGCCCCCGATGTGGAGGTGTCCCTGCCCAGCGTGGAGGTGGACGCCCCGGCGCCCGGCGCCAGGCTGGACGCTGACCTGTCCCTGGGAGACAAGGAGGTGTCCGCCAGAGACAGCAAGTTCAAGATGCCCAAGTTCAAGATGCCGTCCTTCGGCGTGTCGGCGCCGAGCAAGGATTTGGGAACCTCCGTGGACGTGACCGTGCCCAAGGTCGGAGGCGAGGCCACACTGCCGTCCCTGGGAGGGGAGGCGCGAGCCCCAGAGGGTGCCGTCCAGCTGCCCGCTGCTGACATCCAGCTCCCTGGGGGAGAGCTGGAGGTGTCCGTCCCCGAGGCAGAGGTGGCTGTGTCCGGGCTGAAGGGCAAAGCGGAAGGGGTCAAGATCAAGGGCCAGCTGCCCACAGTGCAGATGCCCAGCCTCAAGATGCCCAAGGTGGACATCAAGGCCCCGCAGGTGGACGTCAAGGCCCCGCAGGTGGACATCAAGGGGCCGAAACTGGACCTGAAGGCCGCCAAAGGGGAGGTGAGCGCCCCCGATGTGAAGGTGTCCCTGCCCAGCGTGGAGGTGGACGCCCAGGTGCCCGGCGCCAGGCTGGACGCTGACCTGTCCCTGGGAGACAAGGAGGTGGCCGCCAGAGACAGCAAGTTCAAGATGCCCAAGTTCAAGATGCCGTCCTTCGGCGCGTCGGCGCCGAGCAAGTCCTTGGAGGCCTCCGTGGACGCGTCCCTGCCCAAGGTGCAGGCTGAGGTGTCCGTGCCCTCCGTACAGGCCGACGTCAAGGCCGGTGAGGTGACCGTGGAGCTGCCATCCGCCGACCTGGAGGTCAAGACTGCCTCGTTGGGCCTGAAGCTCCCTGAGGGCCACGTGCCCGAGGGGGAGCTCCAGGAACCCTCGGCCGGGGCCGGACTCAAAGGGCACCTGCCCAAGGTGCAGATGCCCAGCATCAAAATGCCCAAGGTGGACTTCAAGGCCCCCCAGGTGGACATCAAGGCGCCGAAGCTGGACCTGAAGGCCGCCAAAGGGGAGGTGAGCGCCCCCGATGTGGAGGTGTCCCTGCCCAGCGTGGAGGTGGACGCCCCGGCGCCCGGCGCCAGGCTGGACGCTGACCTGTCCCTGGGAGACAAGGAGGTGTCCGCCAGAGACAGCAAGTTCAAGATGCCCAAGTTCAAGATGCCGTCCTTCGGCGTGTCGGCGCCGAGCAAGGATTTGGGAACCTCCGTGGACGTGACCGTGCCCAAGGTCGGAGGCGAGGCCACACTGCCGTCCCTGGGAGGGGAGGCGCGAGCCCCAGAGGGTGCCGTCCAGCTGCCCGCTGCTGACATCCAGCTCCCTGGGGGAGAGCTGGAGGTGTCCGTCCCCGAGGCAGAGGTGGCTGTGTCCGGGCTGAAGGGCAAAGCGGAAGGGGTCAAGATCAAGGGCCAGCTGCCCACAGTGCAGATGCCCAGCCTCAAGATGCCCAAGGTGGACATCAAGGCCCCGCAGGTGGACGTCAAGGCCCCGCAGGTGGACATCAAGGGGCCGAAACTGGACCTGAAGGCCGCCAAAGGGGAGGTGAGCGCCCCCGATGTGAAGGTGTCCCTGCCCAGCGTGGAGGTGGACGCCCAGGTGCCCGGCGCCAGGCTGGACACTGACCTGTCCCTGGGAGACAAGGAGGTGGCCGCCAGAGACAGCAAGTTCAAGATGCCCAAGTTCAAGATGCCGTCCTTCGGCGCGTCGGCGCCGAGCAAGTCCTTGGAGGCCTCCGTGGACGCGTCCCTGCCCAAGGTGCAGGCTGAGGTGTCCGTGCCCTCCGTACAGGCCGACGTCAAGGCCGGTGAGGTGACCGTTGAGCTGCCATCCGCTGACCTGGAGGTCAAGACTGCCTCGTTGGGCCTGAAGCTCCCTGAGGGCCACGTGCCCGAGGGGGAGCTCCAGGAACCCTCGGCCGGGGCCGGACTCAAAGGGCACCTGCCCAAGGTGCAGATGCCCAGCATCAAAATGCCCAAGGTGGACTTCAAGGCCCCCCAGGTGGACATCAAGGCGCCGAAGCTGGACCTGAAGGCCGCCAAAGGGGAGGTGAGCGCCCCCGATGTGGAGGTGTCCCTGCCCAGCGTGGAGGTGGACGCCCCGGCGCCCGTCGCCAGGCTGGACGCTGACCTGTCCCTGGGAGACAAGGAGGTGTCCGCCAGAGACAGCAAGTTCAAGATGCCCAAGTTCAAGATGCCGTCCTTCGGCGCGTCGGCGCCGAGCAAGTCCTTGGAGGCCTCCGTGGACGCGTCCCTGCCCACGGTGCAGGCTGAGGTGTCCGTGCCCTCCGTACAGGCCGACGTCAAGGCCGGTGAAGTGACCGTTGAGCTGCCATCCGCCGACCTGGAGGTCAAGACTGCCTCGTTGGGCCTGAAGCTCCCTGAGGGCCACGTGCCCGAGGGGGAGCTCCAGGAACCCTCGGCCGGGGCCGGACTCAAAGGGCACCTGCCCAAGGTGCAGATGCCCAGCATCAAAATGCCCAAGGTGGACTTCAAGGCCCCCCAGGTGGACATCAAGGCGCCGAAGCTGGACCTGAAGGCCGCCAAAGGGGAGGTGAGCGCCCCCGATGTGGAGGTGTCCCTGCCCAGCGTGGAGGTGGACGCCCCGGCGCCCGGCGCCAGGCTGGACGCTGACCTGTCCCTGGGAGACAAGGAGGTGTCCGCCAGAGACAGCAAGTTCAAGATGCCCAAGTTCAAGATGCCGTCCTTCGGCGTGTCGGCGCCGAGCAAGGATTTGGGAACCTCCGTGGACGTGACCGTGCCCAAGGTCGGAGGCGAGGCCACACTGCCGTCTTTGGGAGGGGAGGCGCGAGCCCCAGAGGGTGCCGTCCAGCTGCCCGCTGCTGACATCCAGCTCCCTGGGGGAGAGCTGGAGGTGTCCGTCCCCGAGGCAGAGGTGGCTGTGTCCGGGCTGAAGGGCAAAGCGGAAGGGGTCAAGATCAAGGGCCAGCTGCCCACAGTGCAGATGCCCAGCCTCAAGATGCCCAAGGTGGACATCAAGGCCCCGCAGGTGGACGTCAAGGCCCCGCAGGTGGACATCAAGGGGCCGAAACTGGACCTGAAGGCCGCCAAAGGGGAGGTGAGCGCCCCCGATGTGAAGGTGTCCCTGCCCAGCGTGGAGGTGGACGCCCAGGTGCCCGGCGCCAGGCTGGACGCTGACCTGTCCCTGGGAGACAAGGAGGTGGCCGCCAGAGACAGCAAGTTCAAGATGCCCAAGGTCAAGATACCGTTTTTCAGTTCGTCGGTGCGGAGGAAGTCCTCGGAGGCTGCCGTGGATATGTCCCTGCCTATGCTCAGAGGTGAACCGTCCCTGCTCTTCCTGGAGGAGGAGTCACGTTTTGTGTCCCATGCTCTCCACGTGCCCACTGTGGATATTGGCCATCCTGCAGGAGAGCTGGAGCTGTTCGTCCCCGAAGCGGAGATCACTGTGTCCACAACGTCTCAAAAAGCCGAAGCAGTGACCACCATGGGCCCGCCTCTTGAGACGGGAATGCACTCGGTCATGATTCCTGTTGTGGACGTCAAGGCCCCGCAGGTGGACATCAAGTCACCGCAACTGGACATCAAGGGCTCTAAAGAGTTCGTGAGTGCCCCTGAGAGTGACATGTCTGTGTCTGGTGTGGACGTGGACGCCCAGGTCCACGGCTCACAGTTGGCCGGAGGTATTATCTCTGGGGATGGGAAAGATTTTTCCGCAGGGAAGACATTCAAGATTTCTAAAATCAGCATTTCCCCCTCCGTCCCGTCCCCCAGCAAGCCTTCCGGGGGAGCTGAAGACACCGCTCCTTCCTCCTCCTCCGGCCTCGGACTTCCAGTGGTCTCTGGCAGCGGGCAGCATCTCCATACAGACGGTGATGTGCTTTTGTCAGTTGGAAAAGGTGGAGAAAGAAGCAAAAGCAAAAAACCCTATTTTAAATTGCCCAAAGTCTTCTCTCCTCCAGGGAAAACAGGTAAAGGCTTTGCAGTGTCTGCAGAGGAGCACGAAGTCCCATCACCTGGGAGTGTCTCTGCCCAGGGGCCGCCTGTGGCTTCCGTGGAGGCTTCCCTGCCGATGTCCATGCTGGGTCGGCTCAGGGGTCCCCCTGTGGAACCCTCCAGCCTCGGCCCCTGCGAGGACGTCACTCTTACAAAATTCCAGGTGACTGTCCCCAGAGGCCCTGTGCCCCCTGAGCTGCCTTGTGAAGCCCCTTCTGGGTCCCAGATCGATCCTCAGCTTCCGAGCTCAGCAGGGGCGGGCGACCCCAGCTCCACTGAGCACGTTCTACTGTCCCAGCCTGACGGGTCCCCGGGGCCCATGGGCACTGTTCTTCCTGACTCTTACGGCCGGGTGACTTTTCCTAAATTTCATCGACCCAAATTCTGCCTGTCACTCTCAACCTCAGGGTCCGGAGTGCCGGCGCCCGGAGACCACGAGTGCGCGTCCCCTACGTCTGCCCAGCTCGCTGCGCAGGGGCTGGACTCCTCCACGGAGGAAGCCGTGGCCCGCCCAGTGCCAGGCCCCCCGGGGCCACCTGTGGGGATGTCTGTGTCTGAGGGGGCAGAGGGACGCGCAGGCACGGCAGGGACGGCAGCTCCAGGCAGAGGTGTCGCACGCAAGGGGCAAGGCAGTCCGGGGAGCTCACCGAGGCTTCCCTCGCTCAGCTGGTCCCCGAGGAAGGGGGCAGAGACCAAAGCAGACCCTGGCCACAGCCCGGGGGATGCCGGCGCCCTGGGCGGCCGGCCAGGGGGTCGCGTTCCAGCTGCAGAGGCTGCTGCACACGTGACCCTCGGGAAGGAGGGAGAGGCGGGAGCGGTCAGCGCGGCTGCCCTTGCCCTGCTGAAGGTTGCGCCTCCCGGAATGAAGGCTTCCCCAGGAGGGCCTGGCCTGCCTCAGGGAGACCCGGGTCTGGCCCGCAGTGAGGGTGGTGTTGGGGGTGTTGGCGCAGCCATGGGCCTGCCTGAAGTGGCCGATGTGAGCCTCCACCTCTCGGAGACCCCCATTCCCAGCTTGGACTTTGTCCAGCCTGACCTCAGCCCCGGCGAAGCTGCGGCACAGGGGGGCCTGGCCGCAGGCCCCCTCCCTCTTTCCAAACATGGCCTGTCTCCCCGAGACAGCGCCCAAGGCCTTGGGCTTGCGGCCGGCTCAGCAAGCCTGCTGTGTGGGGAGGGGACGGCCGCCTTGGCAGAGGAGCCCCTCCCGCCGTCCCTGATGGTGGGGCGCTCAGAGCAGGGAGCAGCACCGGGGGGCCCCAGGGTGAGCTGGTTTAGGATGCCCTCACTCGGCCTGCCCAGCCTCCGACGCGCCCCCAAGGAGTGGGCGGAGTCTGCAGGTGCGCCAGGGGAGGGCGAGGCAGTGGTCCCCGCACCTGCCACAGAGGTGGGCACGGCTAAGTCCCTGCAGCCCCGGGAGCCTGGTGCGGACAGGGCAGCCGCGGGCAGCCCGGCTTCTTCCTACGCAGATGTCCTGCGGAGGAACCTTGACCCGCGCATGCCTGCAGGGCCGTCTGCTCCCGAGGTCAGGGTCCGGCCGGGCGCAGGCTCCCTGCCCCTCCAGCTGCACGGACCACCTCCAGCAGAAGCAGGAGAGGCCCCTCTTCCTGCACCAGGGGGTCAGGGCCTGGTCGGGGGGCCCGAGGGGAACGAGGGGCCGCCTTCCCAGCCCGAGGGCCCTCTCAGACTGCGGGCTTGCAGCACGCACTTGCCGTCGCAGGTTTCCGTGGTCAGTGTGGGTCGGGTCTGGGAAGACTCTGTGCTGCGCGTCCAGATCCCCAAGTTAAAGGTCCCGAAGTTCAGCTTCCAGGCCCCCAGCTCGGAGGCCGTTGTTTTCGTGCCCAGTGTGAGAGAGCTGTCCTGCCCGCAGAGAGCTCCCGACGCGGCCCTGCTCACATGCAGTGCTGGAGGGCGGGGCACCCGCACCCCGGAGGCCCCCCCGGCCCTCAGCCCCCCCTCAGAAAGTGCCCCCGTTTGTAAGGTCAGGGTGCACATCCAGGGCGTGGAGGCGGCCAGCCGCCAGGTGGCCGTGCACAGCATGGTGACCACTGTGTGCACTGAGCTCTCGGGGCCCGAGGTCTCTCCTACCCAGATCGTGCGGGAGTCAGAGGTCCCCATGTCAGAGACCCAAACGCTTTCTTACGGGTTTTCCTTGCTAAAGGGGAGGGTCCCAGAGCCCCCAACACGGGCACGAGTGCACGTGGCGCCTGCAGACCGTGGGCCAGCGGGACACCGAGAGGCTCAGGAACTGGTGGTCCCAGGACCGGACCCCACTTCTGGAGACCTCCAGCCTGACACCGGGGAGCCTTTCGAAATCATCGGTCCCAGCGTAGACGAGCCGGGACCGGCAGCGGGCCCGTCCGACCTGCGCTCCGGCCGCGGGCGCACAGACAGCTGCTCCGACGATGAGCCGGCGGAGATACTCGAGCTCCTGCCGGAAGAGGACCAGGAGACAGAGGAGGCCGGGGCCCGGGCTGCAGACGACCAGGCTCCCAAAGCAAGACCGGAAGGCAAAAGGTCCTCTGGTCTGTTCAGGTTTTGGCTCCCGAGCATCGGCTTTTCCTCCTCGGTCTCCGAGACCAGTGCCGATTCCCCAGCCGGTGCCCAGAGACCGGCTCCTGTGCAGACCCAGCCCGAGGCGCGGCTGCCTCCCTCGCAGGAGAAGGGGGGCTGGTTCCGATTTCCCAAGCTGGGCTTCTCCTCCTCCCCTACCAAGAAAGGCAAAAGTGCAGAAGAGGAGGCCAGCCCAGCCGAGGAAAACCTCCAGGACGAGGCAGGCACCTTCTACGATGCGCGAGAAAGCCTCTCCCCGGAAGAGCCAGGAGCCGGGGAGCCGGCAGAGGCGGTGGGCGCCGGCGCGGCTCCAGTTCCACGGTGACCTCCGCGGCAAGAACCGAGCGGGTCCTGCTGCAGCGGGACGCAGCCGCCAGCCGGCAGTCCGCGCCCGGCCCGCCATGGCATGAGGACTGGGAAGGGGAGACTGTTCCACGCCCACACCGAGCTCCAGAACCCCCTCCCACCCGACCGCGCGGGCACCCACCGCTCTCCTGGCGCTGAGGCGCGCAACACACAGCCGGCCCCGACGCGCGGCCGAGCTGCAGAAGCGGGGAGGCAGCCCGATGGCCCAGGCGCCAGGCGCCGTCCAGGGTGGGGGTGCTGCGCCGGCGGCTGGGGTGAGGCCTCCCTGAGCCGCGCCTCCAGGGAGCCACAGGCAGTGCCCAGCGGGTCCCAGCCGCGCTCTCGGGGAAGGGGGTGGTTAACCACCGTGGGTGTAGATGTAGTGTTTGCCGTGGCCCCTGTCTTCTCCTGCTGCTTCGGGCAACGTGGTTTCCCTCGACTCCAGGCAGTCGGGTGCGTTCCAGGAGCCCCCTGCCTGCTTCGCTGTAAGGAGCTCGTGTGTGGGACATCCTCCCCCGGGCAAGCCTGGGTGCTTGGTGTAGATGCGGCCCACGCGGCTGGACATGGCGGTCGAGGGGGGAGCCGGTGGAGGTCTGCAGTGTCCCGCCCGCACAGCCCTCACTGTACACGCTGCAGCCAGGACGCCATTGGAACCCCCCCTCCCCGCAAAGGACAATAAAGAGCAAGACCCACCCCAGCACCGGCTGCGGCTGCGAGGTCTTTTGTTCCGGCCGTGCTCTGCCCACACGCCCCAGAGCTAACCTCTCCCGGCCCTAGAGGGGTTGTGGGTCTTCCAGCTGTCCTGGGTCCAACGGGTCCTTCCCTGGCCCGGCAGCCAGAAGGAGGAGCAGGCCGGGAGCTCAGAGCGAGGCCGGCCGTCAGGGCGACACAGCACCCACAAAGGCAGCGCAGGGACAGCTGGGCCGACACCCCTGGCTGTGATGGGGGCCCCGCTCGGGGGCTGCCCTCCCTCCGCCCAAGCAGCTCCCAGGTACCCAGTCTCCTCGTCTTGAGTGCCCTGCAGGCCCCTCCCAGGCCGGGAGCTCACAGCTCCCAGTGTAGCCTGCCCCGCCCCCGCCTGGCCCCGGGGGACTCCTGATGACCCGCTCCTTCCCCCTTTCAGACTGTGGCTGAGCCCCCACCTGGTGCTGCCCCAGCAGGCAGAGCAGAGGGCTCCCCTCCTAGCGTGTGCACGCCGTGCCCTCCCCGTGGCTGGTGGGAAGGCCACCCACCCTGAGGACGGGCCATCCTCTGGAGAACGGGCAGTCTGTGAACTCGAAAGGGGACCGAGTCAGCGGGGCGTTTGTCCCGAAGTCAGGAGAGACCAGCAGCCCCAGGCAGACGCCCCTGGCCTATCCCGTGTGTCAGGCCCTCCTCCTGGGAACACCGCCGTGGGGGTCAGCTAGGCGCCATGGGCTTCTGGCCTCAGGTGAGGCTGCGGTCAGGGCCGGAGACATGGGGGCCTTGGGGCTGGAGGCGGGAAGTGTGGAGGGTCTCCCACGCGGCCTCCATGCTGCGGGCGGCCTTGCCACAGGCCAGCAGCTGACAACAACGCGCGTTTGGACCTCCCAGTTCCTGTGCCTCGAGAGTCCGAGCCCCGATTAGCTGGGTCCTCAGCCCAGGGTCCTGCAGGCTGGAGTTGGGGTGAGGGCCGGGGCTGGGGTCCCTCCGTCCGAGTGGGGAAAGAGCCGCCGGCCGCTCACAGCACTTGCGGGCTGCGTCTCGCTGCGTCTCGCTGCCGCGCTCGGTGCCCTGCCTCGGGGGCCTCGCTGAGGACCGGCCACAGCCCAGGAGCTTCCTCCGGCCTGTGAGGAGCGGACCCCCAGCGGGCGCACTCACAGACGCGCGTCACACAGTCGCAGAAGTGACAGATCGGCCCCTTTGTGTGCTCTATTGCTTACAAGCAAACACGGTTGTGCCCCCCGCCGAGGGGAGGGGTCACACAGGACACGGCTTCCGGGGCAAGGTCGTGAGTCTGTCCACCGAGGCCCAGAAGGAGCCACATCAAGGCACCCCGGGGGGCCTCTCAAGCCTCACAAGCTGGGTCTCCTGACGGGAAGGTCTGCTTTGGAACAGGCCATAGAGACTGCCCCGACGTGTGGCCACCAGCCCCTTCCGTGGCGATGGCCACTGGGCCATGGCTGTGGCTTTTTCCCTGTCATCCAGGCACGACCTGGAGCACGGGGACCTGATGGCTCGTGGCTGACCGGCCCGGGGACACCACTGCTGGGGGCCAGGACCAGAGTGCAAACCCCCACTCAGCTCTGGAGGGCACCATGGGTCCAGGACAGGGTCTCTTTCTGACGGGGTCGCTGTGCAGTCCACAGGCAGGGGACAGGAGCTGTGGGGAGCCGCCACAGAGGCGGGGGGCTTGGTTTGGTCCAGGGCTGCTCACACACAGACCAGCTCCCAGAGGCTGGGCCTGCCCTGCAGGTCTGGGCAGGGGAGCAGGCTGGGTCGGGGACCTTCCTCACCAACAAGGATGCTGACACATGGGGCCCGGCTGCAGCCCTCCTGCTCACTGTGGGGCAGAGAGGACGGGGCGGCCAGGGGGGCGGCACTCCAGGATGTGGGAGGGCGGACGCGGGCATCTCCTCGCTCAGCTCCTCAGAGTCCAGGGTCCCCTGGCCACGGAGCTCACCCCACACTGCCGCCCAGGGCGGCCTCCACAGATCGGGTGGGCTCTGGAGCCTTGGTCAGAAACCAGAAGTCGGGAGAGGCCAAGTGGGTGCGCTGGGACGGCCTCCGATCCGGCAGAAGGGCCAGAACCCAGGTGTCAGACAGGATTCAGAGCCTCTGCAGGGCGGTGTCCGGGCGCCTCCTGGGGCGGTGTCCCCTGGGCAGGTCCATGTCCAAGGCTCCACCCCGGCTTGGTGCCAGTACCCCACCCCCACCCCCCCAGCCCTGGCTCCAAACCAGGTTCTCTCGACCCTGCCTGAAGTGCCGGCCCTCACTGCACATGGTCCTGGGGCCACACAGCAGCCCTGCACCCCTCCCCTCTCCATCTGTCCCCCATCCTGGGTCCGCCTGTCCCAGCACCTGCTCCAGCCCCACCCCCGGCTCCTGTGGGTGAGGCCTAGGCACCGACAGGCAGGCAGAGCCGTCCCAGGGTGGGGGGTGCAGAACCCCAGCCTGGGGCTGGGAGGAGTGGAAGCCGCCCATGCCAGACCCACACAGACAGGGAGGGAGGTGCGTGGATTCTAAAGCCTCTTCGTGGGTAGGGACTGTGGTTCTGTGGGTCAGGGAGGACAATCCCGGAAGGCTCCCTGGAGGAGGTGGGGCGTGCAAGGGGCCGGTTCAGGCGCCAAGGGCAAGCCGTCCATCTGTACCTGCCGGGAGCTGGGAGGTCCTAGACGTGAGCAGGGCTTGTGAGGAGGGCGGCTCAGAGCCCTGACCCGCGGCAGGTGGGGAGGCGCAGCGGGACGTGGGAACTGCGGGCTGGGGACTGGGCAGAGCAGCCCCTCAGCCTCGCCAGGCGCAATCCTGGCCCTGGGCTTGTGCGTCCAGGCCCACGGCGTAGCGGGAATCCCAGTCTCGCTCGAACAGGCGACGCAGCTGCTCCTGCACGGTGAGGAGCCCTGGCCGGCCGCTGGGCGCTCTCTGGCTGACCACCAGGCCCACCCCCGAGGTGCTGCTGAAGTAGTCCTCCGACCAGTTGGAGGTGCCTGGGGCGGTGGGCGGGAGAGAGTCCCGTGTGACTGGGAGGGGGCTCTCTCCCTCCGCAGGGCCCAGCCATCAGGCTCGGCCACGACGCTGGGGACGGAGGGGCTCCAAGGCCACTCTGCTGCCAGAAACTGCAGCCGGGCCAGCCCCTCGATGCAGAAGAGCCAACCAGCTCTCCGCGCGTGCGGTGCGGCTCCTCCCAATTCCCCTGGGGCTGGTGTCCCGACTCAGCGTCCTGAAAACTTGGGGCTTGGGGCTTCCCACCCGCCTGGTGCCCTGAGCCTGGACCTGTCCTGGACCTGAGAGCCCCCCCCGGCTCGCCTCTGTCCTGAGGGGTCCGTGCCGCCCGTGAGAACAGAGTCCCCTTTAGCACCCTGGCCCAGCCACTGCTTGGGGGTCATGTCCCTCTTCTGTGGGTTTTTGTGGCCTCCGTGGTCATGCACACGTGCTCGGTGCCCCTCAAAGACTCGGGGTCCTGGGGCAGCGCCTGCTCACCGATGTAGGCCTCCTTCTCTGTGACCATGAACTTGCTGTGGCTCACCCTGCTGAAGGGGATGTTGGAGTGATTTCCCACTGGCATGATGAAGACTTTCTTTGGGGAACAGAAAGGGAGCACGTGAGGAGGGGGAGGAGGACCACCCACCCAGCCCGGCCCTGGTGGGGGGGTCCTCACCACATCCACCGAGACCCCGGCCGTGGGGTTGCTGAAGGCCTGCAGGGACCTCAGGTTGGGGAACATGCTGGGGTCCGTGTGGGGCCAGCAGCTGACCAGCAGGCGCACGCGCACACCCCTGTTGAAGGCCGCTGTCCGCAGCGCGGTGTCCAGCACCGGCCAGTACCTGTGGGAGGGCGGCTCAGGGTCCTCGGGCCAACGGGGACCCTGACTGCAAGCCGGGGCTGAGCAGGGGTCCCAGTGGGAGAGGAAATGCGCCGGGGGCTGCCCCTCCGCAGAGCGGACCCCCATCCCGGGCTCCCACGCCCCTACCTGGCCGGGTGGCTGAAGCGCGTGGTGGGGAAGTACTCCATCACCGAGACGTAGATGAACTCCCGGGCACCACGCACCACGGCCAGCAGGGCTTCCAGGTCCCGCGTGCGGCCGTGTGGGCAGAGTGCCGGTGGCGAGGCCTGTCCAGGCAGAGAGGTCCCCGAGGGCACTGAGCCACTTGCTTCCTGGACCTGCGACCCAGCCTGCCCTCACCCTCCAGCATGTGGGATCTCAGAGGAAGACCAGAGGGGCCCCCTGGAGAGGTGGGGACAGGGGAGGGAGGCTCTGCACCGGGACCTAGGGCTGCCCTCAGTCTGGGTAGGAAGGCCGGGAAGCCTGCCCCATGCCGCACCCCCGGCCCCCCGGAGGACCCCGCCCCGGCCGATGCTGGGTCTCAGAGACCAGCCCCTGCTCCCACTCGCCCAGATGGAGGGTCAGTCCGCCCCCAGCCCCTTCCCTGACGGACCCACTTGATGAGCTGGTCCGCCCTGGCCCTCCCAGGCCCCAGGCAAAAGCCCCTCCACCCCACCCAACAGTTATTTGAGCCCCCCTCCCTGGGCCACGGGAAGCCCCGCCCCCTCCCAGGCTGCCTGTCTCCCGTGGCCGTGGACGGCGCAGCCTGCGTCCTCTCCTGGTGCTGGGTCTGTGGATAGCCCGCCGCTGGCCGGGGGACCACAGCTGGGTCCTGGGCGCTGGGCAGCACGGCGGCGGGGCAGGCTCCCCGGGGGTCTGGCAGGCCCCCTCGGCCGCTCTTACGGAGAAATAGGCCGTGGTGGGCACCCCGTCAAAGTGGCCCCGGAGAGGCTGGAAGCGGTTGATGTGGGACGAGAAGCTCCGAGGCCAGGCGCTGGGGAGGACAGCCCTCGGTGCCCCCAGGACCCAGTAGGTCTGGAAGGTCCTCTCCAGGTCGAGGGCCAGGCGGCTGCAGTTGTAGATGACGGCGCCCAGCTCCTTCACCTGTAGGGACAGGGCGGCGGCTGCGGGGGGCGGGCCTCTGCCCCGGGACGGAGCGTGGCCCCCGCACTGGCAGCGGCGCTGCGGGAGTCAGGACAGACAGTGTGACAGACAGTGCTCGCAGGAGCTGCGGGGTGACCGGGGCCCTGCTGGTCTTGCACATTGTACCCAACCGTCAAAGCCACGGCGCGTGCTGGTTACCGCAGAAACAGAAAATGCCTAAGAGAAGTCGCTCGCCGCGTCCCTGTCCGGCGACCGACGACCGGCGTGGCTGCGCTGGCCGCCACCCTTCTCGGGCTGGTTTTTCATGCTTTGTTTTTCCTTCAGGGACGCAGGTTTCCCTGGTGCAGAGACTGCGGCGTCTTCCCGTGGGTGCAACGATGTTCCGGGGCGCGAAGGCAGGCGCCGTGTGGGATCCCCGAACCCCCGAGCCGGCGCCTGTTCCGCGCACCAGGGCGACGCCCCACCCCTGTTCCACCCGGGGCCGCACAGGACATCGCCAGGCCCCGGGAGCACGGGCAGCGGACGGGTCCCTGATGGGTCTCCCTCCCTTGGGACTCACCTGCGTCAGGGCCCGCCAGTCCATGTTGGCACTGCCCAGGTAGACATGCCGTCCGTCCACGACCCAGAATTTGGAGTGCAAAACGCCCCCGGTGAGCTTCCTCAAGGGCACGAACCGCACCTGGGCACCTGGCCGGGGGGCGAGGACCGTGCGGTCACCGGGGTCTCGCCAGGTGTCCGCTTCACGGTGAGCCCAGTTCCTCGAGGCGGGACAGCTTGTTGGCCCTCAGAGCAGTCCTGCTAAGCTCATGGCGTCATCATCCCCACTTCGCAGGGAGGCGACGAAAGCACCGACTGGCCCCGCACCCCTCGGGGCAGCCCCTCTCCAGAGCCCGGGGCTGCAAGGATCACTTCCCAGCTGAGCTCCCAGCCCGAGCCCACCCACAGGTCAGAGCAGCTGGGCTCAGGGGGGCCCCGAGGCCACCCACCTCTGCCCACCACGCAGGATGACCGTCTGGCCCCTTGGAACCAGCCCCAGTCCCGCGAGGCTGACTTTAAGCACGCCGCCCCGGGCCCCTGCCCTCCTGGCGAACGAGCGAAGCACGGGGCCCCTCCTGGCCCCTCCCACGCAGCTCTGCGCGCCTTCCTCGTCCGTGGCACCAGCTGGTCACGAACCATGCCTGCCCCCGAGCCTGCGGGCCTGGGCCGGACAGGCACCTACCTCGGGCCGCCAGGACCTGGAGGTCCGTGGAGTTCTTGGCCAGTGACGGGCTGTTGGTCGCCACAGCCAGGGAAATGTTCTTGTCCAGCAGCTGCTCCAGCTTCCGCAGAAGGGCCTCCCCCTGCGAGGCCGGGCCAGCCATGGGGGGTGAGGCCCCACCAACTAGGAAGGACCCAGACCTCTCCCGGGAGGCCACCTTGCCCACCCACAGCTCAGAGTGAGAGAGATGCGCCCCGGCACCCAGGCGGGGTGGGCAGGGCCGGCCATACCAGCTGGGAAGACGAGTCGTTGACCCCAATGTCGGCCCCTGTGAGGGACCAGTAGAAGGAAGCCACGTGAATGCTGTGCCGCGCGGCGTCCAGCAGCTGCAGCCAGGCCTGGGCCAGGGGCTGGGCCGACGGGCTGCCGGCCGCAGCAGGCAGGTCCCAGGGGGTGCTCTCCACAAGGACAAGCCTGCAGAGACAGCCCGTGGGGCCTGAGCGGAGCACGGGGGCCACCAACCCACCTCGCATCCCCTGCCCCGTCCCCACTGGTCAGGCCTGGGGATCACCGCCAACATGGGGTCCGAGCCCAGGCCAGGGGAGCCAACTAGACTGGATGGGGCAGGCATGAGCCCCCACGAGCCCACTGCGGGCAGCGACCCGGGGGCGGTGGGGGCAGCCAGGGAGGGAGCAGCGCAGACTGGGGCCCCGGGCCCAGCCCAGTTCCAGGCACGGCCGCCGGAGAGCCGTCGCTCTGAGCCGAGGTTGGGTCTGGGTTGCCGACCGGAAGGGAGGCCGCGGGAGGCGGCCCAAGCTGACCGGCCGGGCCCAGGGTGCAGGAGCGCCCTGCAGGCCTGGCCCCAGGCGCGGCCCGGACCAGGCGGTGGTGGGAGCGCATCTTGGGCTCCACGGGCTGGGCTCTGAGCAGGACTCCCCCCACAGCAGAAAGCGTGAAAGGCAGGTGGCCGGGCAGCTGGGAACAGCGACACCGTGACAGGAAGGCTGAGAAGCTGCCCAGGCGGCTCTGGGCTTTGCAGCGGAGCTGTGGGGCAGCGGCCTGTGTTGCTGCGCGGAGCACCCCAAGTCCGTCAGCTCCGGCCCATCCCCACCTTGGGGCCGCCCTTCCCGGCCAGCACTCTCTTCTGAGAAGTGGCAGAGGGCCATGCCGGCCGACGGGCCGGTCCAAGGGCGGGAAGCTCGCAGAGGGGCAGAGCTGAGCGCGGCCACGGGCCTGCAGACCTCACAGACACTCACCGGCAGGCGTCCTTCAGCCGCGGCGCAGCCTCCCCTCTCTGGGGCTCCCAGGGCCGGCGGGAGCCTTGGCCCGGGGACGAGGTGGGCCCTTCCTCCGGGTGCAGCCGGCCGCTGGTGGGCGGGAGGTGCATTTGCCACAGGACGTAGGCAAGAGCCCCAGCACCAAGCCCCAGCACGGCCAGCGCTCCCAGCACCTGCAGCAGGAAAGGGTGTCACTGTGGGGTCCCCGGATGGCGTGCGTCTGCTCTACTTCTGGGTGGGCTGAGGTGGCCCTTCGGTGCTGACAGAGACTGTCCCCGGCTCCCAGGGAGGGCCAGGCCTGCAGGGGTGCTGGGTGGGCGAAGGACAGGGGAGGACGCTGAGCAGGGCCGAGCCCACTGCGGGGCAGCGGGACCAAGTGGCCTGAGGCTCTCCCTTGGGCCCCGAGACAGGGATTGGGGAGCTGAGGGAAGCGCGCTGGTCTGGCTGGTTTCATCCTTGCCTGCGGAGCCCCCTCCCTCGAGCCCCCTGTTCTGCTGCGCTAGGCTCTCTGTCCCTGGGCTGTGGGCCTGTGGAGCGGGGGCGCCAGGGCCTCTGATGCGCTCTGCGGAGCTCTCGGCCCCTGACACGGCGACCTGGTGCCACCAGCAGCCGCAGGCCCGGCCCTGGTCTGCCCTCCACTGCCCTCCGCAGGCCCTGCAGATGGGGACCCCGTGTGGAGCCCGAAGCCGGTGTGCGTGTGCGTGTGCGTTGTGTGTGCGTGAGTGTGCGTGCGTGCGTGTGTGCACATGGCTGTGTGTGTGCGCGCGTGGGTGTTCGTGTCCGTCTGTGCCGGAGCAGCTAGCCCGGCCCTGTGGCCCCCCTCGCCCTCTTGCTCTCATCGGGCGCCCGCGTGTCTGAACCTTGGTTCCTTCTTTCAGCCATGTGCGTGGTGAGGCCCGGAGCCATTTCTGCTTTCAGCTGGGCCCTCCTTACCAGCCCGTGAAAAGCTGCTTCCTTTCCCAGGGTGGGGCCTCAGCCTGGGGGGCCTCAGCAGCCCCCTCCTGGGACTCAGGAGGACTTCCTGGCTGGGAAGGCATGGCGGGGGCTGAGCGGAGACCCTTCGCTGCCATCCGGGGGCCTGAGGGCTGGGGAACCTGGGGTGCTGTGTGGGGGCCCCCCTCTGCCCCAGGACTCTACCCCCTCAGGGCAGCTAGTCCCACAGAGAGCTGGAAGCCAGGCGGACAGGGCACCCCCATAGTGGCCTCGGTGGGCCAAGCACTCCAGGGATCGGTGCGCCCGCCGGGAGTGCAGGGAGGGGCCTCGGAAGCCAAAACGAGGCCTCCGGCAGAAGCAGGGAGTCCCCCCAGAGGGAAGCCAGGATGCTCCCCCAGAGCTGCGTTCAGAACCTCACTCTGCCCCCCAAAATGGCAGAGCCCAGCTCAGGGGACCGCCCATGCCCCGGGGTCCATCGAGCCTTCACCGAGTCTCAGGAGATGCAGCGCGTGGGAAGTCCGAGGCTGGGGGCTGAGCAAAGGGGCCCCAGGGACCTCCTTGGACTGGCCGCTCCCTCCCCCACCTTTCCGCTGTACCACAGGGGAAAGGGGCCTGTTCCCCAAGTGTCCCAGGCAGAGAGGGCAGATCAGAGCCCCACAGCCTCACTGGGACTCGGAGCTGTCCCAGGCGCCTCTCTGACCTCCGCTCCCCGGAGCACATCCTCCCCTGTCTTGGGCCCTCGGAACAGCACTGGGGCCTGGGGAGGCCACCCCCGGGGCAGTTCCAAGCAGCTGCAGAACTGCTGGCTCGCTGCAGTGACAGAAAGCCTGTGTCCCTGGGCTGGGGCCGGCCGTGGGGAGGGGGTGGCCCAATAGCCACCGTGCTCCTGGGCTGGGGATAGGCTGGGGCCCTCCGGGCATCAGCGGTCACGGCTGGCAGCGTGCGACTTCCTGCCCTGCGGAGCCGGGGTGAGGCCGCCAGGCCCCGCGGGGCGCCCTGTGATCCCCTGGGCCTGGGCTCGCTGGCCGCCCGCTTCGGCCTGCCTCTCCCGCCTGGCCCCGGGCTCCCGGACTCACCTCCGGAGCCACCGCCTTGGCTTTCATCTTGTTCCGGCCGCGGACTGCAGGACCGCAGGCCCTAAGCCCCGGCGGCCGCCCCCGCCCCCAGCCCACCTGCCTCCTCCCTGCGGCCCGCTGCTTCCCCTTTCGGCCACTTCCTCTTCGTCCGGAGTACCTCCCTCGCTGGCACCCCCAACAGACATCTGGAGCTGGGTGGGCCAGCCAGAGGGTGCGGCTGGGAACTGCCGCCTCCAGAGAAAGTCTCCCCCCCGGCCCCACTCCCCAGGTGGAGGCCCGGGCATCGGTTGGGCTCGACACGAGCTCCAGAGACCCAAGGAGCCTGGCTCGAGCAACACTGTTCATCTCTCTCTTGCGCTGACCGAGCGTAGGGGCTGGCGGCTTAAAGACGCTGTTGGCTCTAAGGCCATGGGGAGCCAGGTCCCTCCGGGCCCCTCCTTGGGGACCCTAGCTCCCGAACCCTGGGGTGGATGAGCAGCCTCGTGGCCCACAATGGCTGCTGGGGTTCAGCCGTCAGCTCCGTGTTCCCAGGAGCGTAGGCCAGGCTTCCCTGAGTCTGCTCAGGCTGCTCTAACCAAGCGGCACGGACCGGGCAGCTTGGAGATGGCAGACACTTGCTCCTCACCACTCTGAGGGTCGGGAGTAAGGTCGCGGCACCCGCAGATTGGGTCCCGCATCTCTCCTCGCTGGTCTTCGCGAGAGGGAAGGGCCGGGGCTCTCTGGGGGCTCTTTCATAAGGGCACTAACAGCTGCATCGTCTGACCTGGCCACTACCCGGAGATCCACCTGCCCTCCCCACGGAGTCTCTGCTCCTCGCCCTGCAACCGGGCGCAGGGAGTGAGGCGGAGACGGCTCGTCCTGGCAGCAATGCCGTCCTGGGCTTCGGGGGCCCCGGGTCCTGCTGGCTCTCAGCTTCCCGGCGTGGGATGCTCTGTGTGACTGTTAGAAAAAAGTGCCTCCTGCCTCGCTCCCAGCAAGGACCCAGGGCTCATGCCCCGCGCGACGCACATTCCTGCTTCCTGACCAGCCCGGCTGCCGGCGCCACTCCGTCCGCGGTCACACGGCTGACGGCCTTCGGCAAGAGCTTCCAAGTCAGCCGCGACATCACGAGGGCTGCTTTCTTTTCTTGCTTCTTAATTTTATTACCCCCCCACCCCGTTTTATGGTGATGGAGCTGGCGTGTGTCACACCGGTTTCCGGGGGACATGGAACCATCGCGGTTTGCTTATACCGCAGGATGACCGCCAAGTCACCTCACAGAATCGGGGTTTTTCCCTCTGATGCGGACGCTCAAGGCCTGCACTCTCAGCAGCGTCCCAGGACGCAGCACCGCGCCCCGTGCGCCCCTGGCCCATCCCCGGCCCGGCCGACCGAGGTGTGTCCATGTGCCCCTCACGTGCTCCGCCGGCCCTGCCCCAGGCACCTGCTGGTCCCGCTCCGAGTCCTGAGGTCGCCGTTGGCATTCCACACCTGGAAACGATCACTCGGCTCCCTTCAAAGTGCGCCTCTGGGTCCACCCACGTGGCAGGATCTCCTCCCCTTTCATGGCTGAGAAGGTCTCGCCGTGTGTGCGAGCACACCACACCTTTCTTCAGCCACTGTCTCCGGGGGACACGAACGCCGCCATCCTGTCTCAGCTGCGGTGGGTCACGCTGCCGTGGACGTGCGGGGACGCGTCTCCCTCGGGGAGGACAAGCTCTCCTCCCGCGCGGGTTTGTACTCCGCTCCCTTCTCTTCCACACGCGAACATGCGGCCCCGGACACTCATACAATTACTTGTTAGCTTTGGCTTATAACATGTTTAACACAGTTTCCAAGTAATAATCCTAGCATCACTACAAACAATAATGCTACTAACCGAAATTTAAGACTTCTCTACAAGGATTTTCTTGCTATTACATGTGTCTGAGGAGGTAAAAATCAAGCACTATGTTCTAAAGCCAGACTTTAAAAACCAAAGCTGGAGGGCCGCCTGGGTGGCTCAGTCGTGAGGTGTCTGCCTTTGGCTCTGGTCATGGTCCCAGGGTCCTGGGATCGAGCCCCGCATTGGGGTGCCTGCTTGGTGGGGAGTCTACTTCTCCCTCTCCCGCTTCTCCTGCTTGTGTCTCTCTCCCTGTCAAATAAATATATTTTTTAAGAAAACTATTTAAAAAAACCCTGAAGCTGGAGGCATCATGTTGCCTGACTTCAAGCTCTATTACAAAGCTGTGATCACCAAGACAGCATGGTACCGGCACAAAAACAGACACATAGACCAGTGGAACAGAGTAGAGAGCCCAGATATGGACCCTCAAGTCTATGGTCAACTAATCTTCGACAAAGCAGGAAAGAATGTCCAATGGAAAAAAGATAATCTCTTCAATAAATGGTGCTGGGAAAATTGGACAGCCACATGCAGAATCAGACTGGACCATTCTCTGACTCCACACACAAAGATAAACTCAAAATGGATAAAAGACCTCAACATGAGGCAGGAATCCATCAGAACCCTAGAGGAGAACATAGGCAGTAACCTCTCCGACATCGGCCACAGCAGCTTCTTCCAAGATATGTCTCCAAAGGCAAAGGAAACAAAAGAGAAAGTGAACTTTTGGGACTTCATCAAGATCAAAAGCTTCTGCACAGCAAAGGAAACAGTCAAAAAACAAAGAGGCAACCCACGGAATGGGAGAAGATATTTGCAAATGACAGTACAGACAAAAGGTTGATATCCAGGATCTATAATGAACTCCTCAAACTCAACACACACAAAACAGATAATCATGTCAAAAAATGGGCAGAGGACATGAACAGACATTTCTGCAAAGAAGACATCCAGATGGCCAACAGACCCATAAAAAAGTGCTCCACATCGCTCGGCACCAGGGAAACACAAATCAAAACCACAATGAGATCCCACCTCACACCAGTCAGAATGGCTAAAATTAACAAGTCAGGAAATGACAGATTCTGGCGAGGATGCGGAGAAAGGGGAGCCCTCTTACACTGTTGGTGGGAATGCAAGCTGGTGCAGCCACTCTGGAAAACAGCATGGAGGTTCCTCAAAATGTTGAAAACAGAGCTACCCTACCACCCCACAATCGCACTATTGGGTATTTACCCTAAAGATACCAATGTAGTGATCTGAAGGGGCACGTGCACCCGAATGTTTATAGCAGCAATGGCCGCGGTCACTAAACTGTGGAAAGAACGAAGATGCCCTTCAACGGACGAATGGATAAGGAAGATGTGGTCCATATACACTATGGAGTATTATGCCTCCATCAGAAAGGACGAATACCCAACTTTTGTAGCAACATGGACGGGACTGGAAGAGATTATGCTGAGTGAAATAAGTCAAGCAGAGAGAGTCAATTATCATATGGTTTCACTTATTTGTGGAGCATAAGAGACAAAACAGAGGACCATAGGGGAAGGGAAGGAAAAATAAAAGAAGATGAAATCAGAGAGGAAGACAAACCCAAAGAGACTCTTAACTCTGGGAAACAAACAGGGTTGCTGGAAGGGTGGGGGTGGGGGTCGGGGTAACCGGGTGACGGGCATGAAGGAGGCACGTGATGCGATGAGCCCTGAGGGCTACGCGCAGCTGATGAATCCGTAAGTTCTACCTCTGAAACCAGTGATCCACTCTGTGCCAACTAACTTGAATTTAAATAAAATTTTTAAAGTTGAGTTCAAGCCCCATGTTGGGTATAGAGATTACTTAAAAATTAAGTCTTGGGGCACCTGGCTGGCTCAGTGGGTTAAAGCCTCTGCCTTTGGCTCAGGTCATGATCTCAGGGTCCTGGGATTGAGCCCCGCATCGGGCTCTCTGTTCAGTGGGGAGCCTGCTTCCCCCTCTCTCTGCCGGCCTCTCTGTCTACTTGTGATCTCTGTCTGTCAAATAAATAAATAAAATCTTTAAAAATAAATAAATAAAGTCATAAAAAAAAAGGAAATTCAGTTTAAGATTTCCAAGCATACGTGAAGTTCTTTCTTCCTGACTGATTCCCAACATTCAGTCGTGTTGGGTTAGAAAGCAAAGCCCGCAGAGCGTCACGTTTTTAATGTTGCTCAAGAGGCGTCTCGTGTGCACATTGTGGGCTCAGAACTGAAACGCGCTTGAGAAGAGCGTGCCCCCTCTGCCAGGGGGGCTCTGGCATCTAGATCCGTCTGCGAATCCCGCTCACGGATGTGCTTTCAACTCTTATGTGTCACTTATGAACGTTCTGTGTCCTCGGCCCGGAATCCGTGGGAGGGCTGTGCTGGTCCGTGGCTTCCCACGTGGACTCTGGCTTCCTGCAGTGGAGGCTGCACTGCCGGGTCTCTTTGTCTCCGACTAAGCCACCTGTACCTGCGCTCTCACTTGCCCTGGTAAGCACTCGGTTTTAAAAAGCTTTGTTGTGGGGTGCCTGGGTGGCTCAGTGGATTAAAGCCTCTGCCTTTGGCTCAGGTCATGATCCCAGGGTCCTGGGATCGAGCCCCACATCGGGCTCTCTGCTCAGCGGGGAGCCTGCTTCCCCCTCTCTCTGCCTGCCTCTCTGCCTACTTGTGATCTCTGTCTATCAAAAAAAAAAACCTTAAAAAAAAGCTATGTTGTCTTATTTTTAGCTTAAAATCTGTGTGGTTTTTAAAAAAATGTCCTCTACCTTAGGTTGATGGGCCTTCTTGCATTTCAGATCTGTGTCTCGTGAGTAACAGAGCTGGAATTTAATTTTTTTAAGATTTTATTTATTTATTGGAGAGAGAGAGAGCAGGAGCAGGGGGAGGGGCAGAGGGAGAAGCAGACTCCCCGTGGCGCAGGGAGCCCGACCTGGGGCTCGATCCCAGGACCCTGAGATGACCCGAGTCCGAGGCAGACGCTCCCCGACTGAGCCTCCAGCGCCGCCAGCTCCGGCGTGTAAAGCGCCGTGCCAGCGGCCGACCTTACCCGTTCCAGCTGGGTTTCGTCTGTTGACGTTTGTTGGGATCACCGCTGCATTTCCATGGGTCATGCCGTCTGTCGTCTGCTTGGCCCACTCCTGCGGTTCTTGGGCTTCTTCTTGCTCTTCTGGTGGACTAATTTTTCTCCTGTTTTCCTGTCCCGCTCGAGCTGTGACCTCTCGGTGACGGGCCCTCCACGGCCCCCCCACGCCGCTCTTCGCGAGCGCTCTTCTGCACTTCCGAGAGCCGAGAGGGTCATTCTTCCCGCTGGCTGTGGTCCCCGTGATGGCCACGGCGCGGGTTCTGACCCACGCGCTGCCCAGGGAGACGCCCGGTGAAGGGGGCTCCGTCGCTCCCTCCTGGGATCTGGCCACGCAGCCAGGAGGGAGCTGGGGCGCCAGCTTCGCACCTGAAGGACAGGCCACTGCGAGTCTGCTCCCGCGGTAAACGCCCTTTCGTGTGTTGCTGCAGGCGGTCACGTCCCCGTGCTGTCACCGGCTCGTCTTTGGGTGTTCACCCATAAGCTCCATGAGGAGGCACAGACATCAGGAACATCTTTCCCTCTTCCTGGGGAGCGCAAGGGCCTTCGTGAACTTCACCTCTGATGATCTCCAGCGCGTGCGCCTCTCGCGTCTGTCCTGTCTTGCGATACTGTTACTATTATTACTTCAAGCCCCACACGTCGTACACCGTATCATCACTTTGTGCAGTCAGGGTGTGCGAGAATGATCTGCTCACCCTTCCTTCTCCTATTTCACAGCTGCCCGCTGCTCGCCTCCCAAAACACATCCTTTGCAAGCGGCCGGAGTAGGGGCGCTCCCGGCTGTGCGGCCTCAGCCGCCGGTTATTGCCCTTTCACGGGCGCGTCTTGGGGACACTCGGTCCTCGGGAACGTGAGAATGTCTCTAGTGTTCCTTCCCTATGGAAGGGTAGCGCTCCAGGCACAGAATTCTGGACAGACCGTTGTTTTCCCTAGAACCCAAGGTCCTTAGGGGTCTGTTATGGTGAGAACCCCATCATTCCATTCCTGTGTAAGGGATTTCTTTACTCTGTGGTTCGTTTTATTTTTATTTTTTATTTTTTTTAAGATTTTATGTATTTATTTGACAGAGAGAGATCACAAGTAGGCAGAGAGGCAGGCAGAGAGAGGGAAGGAAGCAGGCTCCCCCCTGAGCAGAGAGCCCGATGTGGGGCTCGATCCCAAGACCCCCGAAATCATGACCTGAGCGGAAGGCAGAGGCTTTACCCCACTGAGCCCCCCAGGCGCCACTGTGGCTGGTTTTAAAACATTCTCCTTGACGGAGGCGTTCTTCAGTGTTCCTGGGGTGGTTTCCTTTTTTTTTTTTTTTTTTGAAGTTTATTTACTTCAGGCATCTCTACGTCCAACGCAGGCCTCGAGCTCACGACCCCGAGATCAGGAGTCGCACGCTGTAGCGACCGAGCCCGCCGGGTGCCCCAGCAGTCTCCTTTTGGATCCTGGATGCTGTCCGGCACACAGCGCGGGAGCCCAGGTCCGGGCACTCGGCGCACACAGCAGGTGGCTTCAGACCCGCCCTGGAGGCCGGAGGGGCCGGTCCCGCCCCCCAACCCCAGGCTCTTCATTCCTTCTTTCGAGAACTTAGAAGGATGTGGTGCCAGGCTTCCGAGGCAGACTGAGGAAAGAACGAGCTGACGCCAAGTCCTGAGACCCCATAAAGGTCTCCTTTGTGATGGGCCCCTGGTGGGCCCTGCTGCTCCCACACCTTCGGGGGTGCAGTGTGATCCCTGCCACCGTGTCCCCACAGGAGAGGTCAGGCAGGACCCCCAGATGGAAAGTTTGACGGTTCACTCTCCTCAGGGTCCCTCCAGGCCAGCACGGGGCTTGGCGCAGGCTGAGCGGGCAGGGGGGCCGTAATCCACCGTGAGGCGGCGCACGAGCTCCCACACCCCCTCCCTAGCCCAACTCCCGCTTCTGCGGCCTCTAAGGGCCACTGGCCTTTGCAGCCCCGCTAAGGGCTCGCTCCGCCCCTGAATAGGAGGAACTTGCTTCCCGCGACGGCCTGGGGGTTCCGTGCATTTACCTCTGGGGTGTCAGCCCCCCTTTCCTGGGGGATGCACCCCAGCGACGGTCGTGGGCACTGAGACCACACTCCGTGGGTCCCGAGACTTGCCGCCCATGGGCTGGTTTCCTCCCCGCCGGCTCGCGGTTCTGCTCCTCCGAGCTCCGCTGACACCTTTCCGGACCCCTGCGTCCCCACCCGCAGAGCGAACGCGTCCGGCTTCCCAGCCCGAGACCGCCTCTCTCTCCCTCACTCTGAAAGGACAGTTTAGCTGGGTGACAACTGTCTTCCTGTCCCCGAAGGCCCCGATCCAACCTCGGTGCAGCGCTCCCAGGAGGAAGGGGCGTCCGTCCCCGGGCTGTCCCTCTGAGGCCACTTCTCTCACCGGCCGGTTGGCTCTGGAGGTTTTCTCTCTGACTGGGGTCTTCTGGGTTTCAGCGGGGCATGTCGCGGTGAGACTGGTTCTCACCTTGGGGCTTGGAGCTCTCAAACCGCAGGAGTTATGCCTGTGATCATTTCTAGAACATTCTCAGCCCTTCTCTCCGAGGCCGCGGCCTCTGCCTCTTTCCCATGTCCTCCCCTCGCGGAACGCGGGCGGCGCGTGCGGTGAGCCTCCACACCCGCGCCCCGCGCCTCCGACTCCCCCCCCCCCCCCCCCCCCCCCCGGCTGCCGTCTGCGCCTCAGCCTTGCCGCCGCAGGAGCGACTCGGCTCGGCTAACCCGCTGCTCAGCATCGTCTGAGGTTTCCGCTCCTGCCGCAGGTTTTCCTCCCACCCAGAGCCTGGGGAAAAGATGAGCTTCCCTGCTCGCTCCCCGGGGACCCCGGGGAGGGCTCTCTTCCCCCTTCCCTGTGCGTCAGCCTTGAGGACGCTCGGCTCTGAGCACGGTTCTTAATTCCACCCCTGCTCTTGCTGGACACGAGTCCTGTGTCCCGAGTGCGTGTGGACAGAAATCTCAAGAGCTCGGCCATGAGGGGCATTTCTGGGCCCGTAGCTGTCCCCAGAGGGACTTGAATGCGGCCCCTTGGCCATTCCAGCTTCCAGGTCCCCACGTGACGCCCGGTGCATGGGGACTGCCCTTTCTACCTCAAATAATCTCACCTCCGCGCGGTTTCAGCACGACTCGGGCTAACAATTCCCGATGCCCCCGCGGGCAGAGAGGAGGCGGAGCGCGAGAGGCTGAGAGGCAGGGCATGTTCTGGGAGCCCCACGGAGCCGGCACGGGAACCCTGCGACTCCGCCGGGGTCTCCCGGACTCGGGGGCCGCCTTCCCTCGTGAGGCGCTGACAGATGTCCTGCGCAGGGACAAGAGGCTGAGGGCACAGCCCTGAGCTTGAGAAGCTGAACAGAGCTCAATGCTATTATGGTTCTGGGGACTCAAACGTGAGTCCGGGCTCTGCTTCCATGGAGGACAGGGTGCTGGCAGCTGTGACCCACAGGTGGGGCTCCTGCTGAGCCCCGGAGAGCAGAGCCCCAGGAGGACGGGCGGACAGGAGCTAAGAGGTGGAGCACGCCTCGTCACATCTGAAGTTTCGCCCCTGACTGCACGGGACCAGTCCCTGCTCAGCAGTGACCCTCTCCGAGCGACAGCGTCCTCTAGGGGGTCCCTCTTCACCCCATTCACAGCGTTTATCACTTCAAGTCAAGGGTCACCTAACATCCAACCACGGAACAAGCGCAGAGGCCGGGGTCAGAGCTCCTGCATGAGGTCGATGGAGACTTCCACTTAGAGAAATACAATATAGTGTTGTTAAATTGAAGGAGTTCTAGAACTAAAAATAAAATAACCGAAGTAAGGAGTCAACTGGACAGAACTGAAGGGCATCTAGGCTGCTGTAGGGTCTGCAGAGAGTAAAAGGTAGAAAACACGGACCACGGTGCGAGAGACGCACAGGGCACACGTGAAGGTCTGACGCACACATGAAGGGAATCCCAGCAAAGTTGGGGACGGGGCAGACTGTGTCTGAAGAGAAAATGGATGAGGTGTTCCCCAAACCGGGGAAAGCCGGACAGACAGACACTCGGGAAGAAGCGCCACAAACGTCAACACAGACGAGCGCGAAGATGCCCGTCGTTGTAGGAAAACCACAGAAAAACTACAAACAAAGAGAAAGTCTAAAAGGACACCATTTAGAAAGTCTACAGTAATACGCTTGACTTCTCCACATAAGCAGTGAAATCCAGAAGACAATGGACAACATGTTCGCATGCCCCAAAACATTACTGGCGACTTAGAATGCTCTATCAGTACGATCAGTACGACAAGGGAAAGGAAAAGGCAAAGCATTTCCAAACACGCCTGCTCAAGAGGGGAGAGATTTTATCACAGTAAACCAACACCAGAAACACACTCCAAGACGGTCTGTTGGCAAATGGTCCCACGTGGGAACACGGTCGTGCAGGAGTGGGGGGGGGGCAGCAGAGACAAACACGGCAATACCTTTAGGCCATGTCGACTGTAGAAATTAATAAAATAGTTCACTGTAGGGTTTATGGTATTTGCAGAGTTAAAATGCCTGATCATGGGAGCACAAAGGTGGGAGAAGCAGACAGATTTAAAGTGTTGGAAGGTCTTTACAGGGACCAAGAAGTGGTAAAACTGCAAACTTACATCAGGCCCTAATAAGTGAAAAATAAATTTTATCATTGAATTTTATAATTGTGAACTGTTTTATAATTGCCAGGAAGTAGTAAAATGAATTTCATTAGACCATAATAAGTAAAGGATGAATTTTATAGTTGTTGGAGTACCCACTAAGAGTACAAGGAGGAGCGCCTGGGGGGCTCAGCGGGTGAAGCCTCTGCCTTCGGCTCAGGTCATGATCTCAGGGTCCTGGGATCGAGCCCCGCATCGGGCTCTCTGCTTAGCAGGGAGCCACCTTCCCCCTCTCTCTGCCTGCTTCTCTGCCTACTTGTGTTCTCTGTCAAGTAAATAAATAAAATCTTAAAAAAAAAAAAAGACTTCATGATGACGAAAGGCCCATCAGGAATACAGTTCTAAACTTTACGCACCTAATAATACAACTTCAAAATACATAAGGAAAAACCGATGGCACTGAAGGGAAAAACAGACCCATAATCAGTGCGGACTAATGCGGCCTTGCAGCAGCTGTAGAGCAAGCAGACATAACATTAATGGATATATTTGAAGATCTGAACACAATAAAGCTGATCAAATTGGCAAAAGATAATCTCTCTAAAAAAATGGAAGTATGTATTACTTTCAAGGGCACATGAAGCATTTGTTACAACTGTCCCTATTCTGGGTGAAAAAGCATACTCTATACCTTTCCAAAAATTGAAATGATTTAAGGTATGTATTCTGACCGCAGTGGGAATAAGCTAGAATAAGTAGGAATGTTCAAGAATAACTAGGAAATATTCAAATGTTTGGTAATTTAGCAACACGCATCCAAATAATGCATGGGCCAAGGAAGGAATCCTAATGAACACAACAACTTTTTTTCACCTGAATAATAATGAAAACACAATGTATCAAACGTCACGAGATCAGCTGAAGTTACATTTAGGAAGCAATTTGTAGCCTTAAATCCATGGATCAGAAAATAAGGAAAGCTGAAAATCAATCTCACAGAGTACGGAAAGGAAGAACGAAATACTGAAACAGGGAAGGGGGAAACGAACAAAGATGAGGGCGAGGACGGTTAATGAAGCAGCGAACAAACGTGTCACGGAGAAAACCGACCAAACCAAACAGCCGGCTCCATGCGGAGGAACGAGATTGTAGACCCCGCACAGCCGGCGCACAGAGGACGGTGTGAATCGCCCTGTTTAGGCGGAAAATGAGAGCCCAGAAACAGGTCTCACGGACACTTTTACAAAAGCAAAGGAACATTATGAAGAATTTTATGTTAATACATTCATTTTCCATTCCTGGTTACTGTGTTGAATTCTTAGTGCAGCATAACGTCCACATGTTGGGGGGTGCAGATTTTCGGGTGTACACAGCGGAGGCGGGGAACAGCTGGCGTGGGGAACAGAGCCGAGGTGGGGCCCCGAGGAGATACTAGGGCCTCCTGGGCGTGCTCGAGGGACCCGGAGGGCAGGTCCTGTGGCGGCCAGCCTCCTGGGCGGACAGCAGGCTGCACACTCTCCTCAGCCCGTCCGGCTCCTGTGGGCCCTCCTTGCAGCCGGGGTTGGGGGTGTCTGAAGACCCGGGGACGTCATCACAGCCCTGGGGTCAGGTCAGAGACGCTCCGAAGCCACAGAAAGCGTGAGGGAATCGGAAGGAGCTGCGGCTGGGCACCCGGAGCCGGGACCGCTGCGCGTCCACAGCACGGCCTGAGGGCGGTTCTGGTCACCCTTGAACAGCTCGAAGGAAGCAATTTCTTTCTTGGGGGAGAAACGTGTGAAATTTCCCGGCCGCGTCCTCGCCTGCGCCGCCCCCTGGCGGCTGGGTCCGGGCATCGCAGCATCCCCCGACCGCGGGGAAGGGGAGTTCCCAGCCAGGGAGGGGAGACCCCACCCCAGACCCCCGCAGCGGCGAACCCAGGCCAAGGCAGCAGACGCCAGGATCTTCGCCATGTGACAGAATGATTTATTAGAACAAACCCCATGACAACTCATATAAAATAACCGTTTCCTGAAAGACATCCATGAGACCACCCAAGGACAGACAGACAGAAGTACCTCCAAGAAGCCAGACAGGTAAGTTACCAATCCCAAGGGGAAGCTGGATGGGGGAGGGACGGAAGTGGGTGAATAAGAAGCGGCGGCGATGGCAGAGCGTGGGTGTGGATGGGACGGCCACCGCGCTTCCGGGGGACAGGCTGCGGGCAACCGCGCGGCATGCAGGGGCGGGAGGGGGCCCGGCGCCGCCTCCCTGTGGACACAGCAGGCTCAGGGGCGGGGTCCTGGCAGGGAGCCCACCACTCACACTCGCACACACTCACACACACGGACACGTGGGGGCGGGGGCCCAGGACCCATGCACGCGACTGCACGTCGGCTACACGTAAACAGAGACAACGCGTCGCCCATGGCGGCCGGGCTCACAACCGCCCGCCGGGCCCCTTCCTGCAGTCGCCACTCACATAGGGGCCGGGCTGGTGCGCAGCCACCCGTGCCCCCACCTGCCACCACCCATGGGCTCTTTGGCTTTAGAGGCTCCAGAAACACCCCCTGCCCCGGGGGCGGCGCACACTCTGCCCACCCGTGTTCCCAGCTGGAAGAATCCTGAGAAGGCAAGACTGTCCCTGGGGGCTCTCCGTGTCCCCCAGCCCCCACGGGACCAGGAGCACAGCAGCCTGCAGGGCCTGGAGCTGGCTGCAGACACCCCAGAAATGCCCACAGCATCAGGGAGGACAGGGGTGAGGGCTGGGGGAGGGGTACAGCCCAGGAAGCTTCCGGAAGCCTGGCTTCCCGCAGCCTCGGGCTAGGGCTCCCCTCCCGACCCCCAGCCCCAGCCTCGGACTGCAGGAAGCCAAGTGCAGGAGCCCAGCCTCCGTGGCCGGGAAGGGTGGCCCCGCCACGTGCGCGCGCACCTGGGCTCGCCGGGAGAGTGGGCGCGCGTGTCCAGCATGTGTGCCCGTATGCCCAGCCTGCGCGGCCGCAGCCTGTACACTTGTGGGTTTGGCAGTTGCATTGGCACCAAAGGCTCGAAGCAGTGGGGTTCCCACCCCAGACAACTCCACAGGCCACCCGACCCCGGGGCCGCGGGAGCCACCGGCTCCATGGCAGAGCGGGCTGCAGGGCCAGCCGGGAGCACCCTGCCCTCGAGTCCCGGGGCTCCAGCAGCCCCTCCCGGCTCCGTGTTTGGCACTGAATGATACCCACCCCTGGTCCAGCCCCTCCTTGGCCTGGGCCCGGCCAGCCCACAGGGACGGGACTGCTGAGCCCACAGAGCCCGTAGCAGAACAGCCGCCCCCAGCGCACGGGCGGGATGATGGCCTTCCAGGCCCGGGGCTGCCGTACTGGCCCAGACCACTCTTCCCTTAACAGCTAAAGACAAAAATAACAGGAGTAGAGAGGAGACAGGGTACACACCTGTGACGCCCGCCCTCGGGATGGCCGCAGCAGGAGCTGGGCCAGAGGGTCTGCGGGGGCAGCCGCAGGGGCTGGACTGTCCAGCTGGGGCGCTGGCTGGGAGCTAGGGAGGGGGTCTGGGCACAGAGGCACCTGCCCACAGGGTTATGGCACATGTGGGGGTCTGCGGTGAACCATCCGCAGCCGGGAAGGGCCGTGGAGGCAGACAAGGGGCGCCGGCAGCGCTGGACCCAGGCACGTGGAGGCCGCCTAGAGCAGGAACCTCTCTGCGTCCGGCAGGAAGTCGGGGAGGAGGGCAGGGTCCGGGAGGCCTGGGGAGCCGCAGTTCACCCGCTGTGGGAAGCTCCTCAGACACAGGGCCAAGGGGGGCGAGCCTGGGCTCTGGGCGGCCGGCCGGCCTTTCCCGAGCTGGGCGGAGCCCGCGGGGCTCCGGTTCCCGGTCAGCAGGTCTAGGTTCCCACTGGGGTCCACGATGGCATTGATGACTGTGGGGCAGGCAGGGAGGGTCAGGCCAGCTGGCGGGTCCTGCCCTGCCTCCCGGGCCTCCCTCTGCCTGCGCCAGGGGTGGCAGCGCTGGGGGTCACCCACCCCGCAGCCGGCCCCCCCACCCAGGCTCCCCCTGACCCAGGCTCCCCCTTCCAGCCCCCCAGCCCCCACCCCGCCGCAGCCCACCCACCTTGCAGCTGCTTCTGCACGCGCCTCAGTTCCTTCAGGATGGAGCTGATCTCCTGGAAGCGGGCGGGAGGGGGCACATGGGGCAGAACCGCCGAGCGGGTGAGTCCCCGCGCCCTGCGCCGCGGGGCTGGGGGGCGGCTGGCGCTCACCTTGTTGGACGTCTTCAGGAGCGGCACCTCGTTCTCCGCGTTGATCCTGGCCTCCAGCTCCTCCCAGGCCCGCCCCGTGTTCTGAAAGAGGATCCTGCCGCCGGGGGAGTGGGCAGAGGCCCAGATGACGGGGCCCAGACCCGCGCGCCCGGACCTGCTCCCACCACCCCCGGCCTGTCCCCAAGCGGGAACGCAGGCCCAGAGCAGGAACGGGGCTGGCTGGACCCAGAGTCCTGGCCTCCGGCCTGACGCAGGGAGGGCTGGGCTGGGGGCTGTGGTCGTCCTGGAAGCCCTAGTTCCCGAAGCTGGGGAGGCATGTGCACCCGTGTACCCCCAGGGCAGTGCGCCCCTCTCTGCCCCGCAGGTCCTGGCTGATGTGCACGTGTTCATGTTGGTGTCTGAGGGGGTATGGGGGGGTCTGGGGGCAGCTCCCACTGGCCCACGGAGCTCGTGGGGCCCTACGCACTTCATCTTCTCGGCGAGGTGCTCCGTGTTCTCCCGGATGGCGTGGGACAGCTGCGACACGGGGTTCAGCATCAGGTTGTCGAAGATCACCTGCGAGGACCAGGGCTCAGCGCGCTGCCCTGGGCCCTCCTGAAGGCCCCGCCCTGGGCACACCCCGACGGCCGACCAGCTTGGGGGGGGAGGGCGCCTGCCTCCTCACGGCTCCGAGGCCGCGTCTTGCTGGCGAGCGAGTCCCCACAGCGGTCGTTCATGTTCTGGTCCAAGTCTCGGGAGCTCAGGGAGCCAGGGGGCACCTTCTGGAAGTTGAGGCCGGCCTCGGGGATGCGCTGCACCAGCTGTGGACGAGGCAGGAGCCGTCAGTCCTCCTTGGCACCCGCCGGCCTCCACACAGGAGGCTCCCGCTCGCAGGGGCCGACCGCACCTCTCCTGCTCCCACGACAGGGGGACGGAGCGGACCCCACGTGCAGCCCACTGGGGGCCCCGGGACCCCCCAACCCCTAAGGAGGGTGGTCCCAGACTTCGAGCTTCAGGCCAGCCGTGTGGGAGAGCTCCCGGCTGAGATGCGCATGGGGCCGGGGCGGGGGCAGGGGCGGTGGTGGGGGGCGTACCTCCTCACGGGCGGAGATGGTTGAAGCAGGGGTGCTGGGCACGTTGCTGAGGGAGGGGCTGCGTGCGGGCCCCGGGGAGCCCAGCGAGTCGCCGTCCCCAGCCACATCGTGGATCTCCCGCGCCAGGATGGCCACGTCCTTCACTAGCGTCTGGCTCAGCCTACAGCCCGCAGGAGAGAAGGCAGGTCCTGCGGGGTCCTCCTGGCCAGGTACCAGCGCTGGGGAGGTTGGGGAGCGGCAGCCTGACAGAACCTCCCCGGGCCAACCTCTCCTCTCCAGCGGAGGCAGGGGTCCCTCTCAAGAGGCAAGTGCTCCGTGAGGGGCAGCGGCCAAGGTGTGTGGCCCCCAGCCTGGCCCAAACTGTGCCTGACCAGCCACCAGCAATGCCCAATGGACAGGGCCCCGTGGGAGGCTCAAGTGTCTGAGGGCCCAAGAGGGGGGCCAGGGCTGGGGCTGGGGCTGGGCAGGAAGGGGGAGGGGGGCACTCTCAGGCCCCAGGGCAGGCCACACCTTCCCGTCACTACCAGGGGACAGGTGGGGCCACCCAGGCCCTACTCGACAGGCACGGACACTTGAGGCAGGGAAGGGGTCACAGACAAGGGTCAGAATCAGGCAAAGGGTGACACGGGCAGGCAGACAGAGACCAGGAGCCTCCACACAGGGGCGGGAGGGAGGCCAAGGGAGGCCAGCGGCAGCCGGCCCCAGCCCGGCCCAGCCCGGCCCAGCCCGGCCCCAGCCCGGCCCTGCTCAAGCTCCCGGGCAGGCTCTGCGTGCTTCCCCACCAGGCCCTCAGGCCACCTGGAAAGGGACAGAGGCCAGCAGGGACCAGAAGCACATTCTACCCCAAACTGCCCAGGACATCCCCAGACTGAGCCCTGTCCTCGGAGCACAGCAGGTCCCTCCACCAGCCTGTCCTGTGCACTGCAGCCCCCGGCCCAGGCTGGGCGTACAGGAGTCACCTGTCAGTGTCCATGCCGCTCCTTTCACTGGCGGGCACACGAGCAACAGCCCCAAGGTTCCCGGCACACCAGTGCCTGCAGGCGCCCAGGCGACGGGGCCTTCAAGACCTACCAAGGCCCAGGCATCCCCCCTCAGCTGTCCCAGCACTGCCCAGGGCACCTCCTAGCCGGCTCTCGGGGCCTGTCCGCTCCCAATGCCACCTGCCCCTCGCCGGGCATAACCGCCTGAACTCAGAAATGCTTTGCGCGGCTGGGGAAAACTACCCCGGCCGGCCCCTACCTCCCAGCAAGGCTGACCTAGACCCCCTCAAGATGGGGGTCCCCCAACTGGTTCCCACCCTGCCTACACCAAGAAAATACAGAAGGACATCCCTCAGACTCATGGACGCCCAACGGACGTGTGCCCCTGACTTAGCACTGACCCCCACGTCTCTCTGGAGCCCCCAGCACATTGGGATGCCCCAGCCTGCCCCCTCCGGACCGCCCCTCGTCAGCCCCGGGAACCGTCCCCCACATCCAGGTAGCTCTGTCCCCGGCCCTCTTCACGCCCTACAGGTCCTCTCCATTCAACCTGCAGCCGCCATGGCCACTGTCACCATCGCGGTGCCTGTCCCCACGGACCATTCTCCCAAGGACTACCTGCCCCCGCTCACCTGTCTGAAGGGCACAAGTTCAGCCTCCTCAGCACCAAACACGGGCCACGCACTCGGCCCTGGACCCCTCCTGCCCCTGCACGAGCCCCAAAGGACCCAGCCACCAAAGCACCGACCGCCCTCGGCAGAAGACCCCTTCCCGGTCCCACCACCTGTGCGTCAGCCTCCCCGGTCTGGAGGCGACCCCGGGGACCACAACACAGAAGCTCCTCTTTAACGCACACCGTGGAGCCCTTCCTCCTCCCGGACACCCCCCAGCCTCCCGGGCAGATCTGCAGCCCCCCACGCCCCCCTCCGTCCCCCACACCTCCTCCGAGCGGCACGTGCTGAGCACCCTCGAGAAAAGAGCCTCCAGCCCAACGCCTGCCCTGGGGTGCCCCCAGGCCTCCTGCCGAGCCGGAGCCACTCACCTGGCGATCTCCGCGATCTCCGCGGTCTGCACGATGAAGCCGTACGGGTCTGGGTCTTCTTCCTCGTCATCCGTGTCCCGGAGGCCGGGGGCCCGGGGGCGCGTGCGGCTGGAGCCGCCAGCCCGCGGGGTCTGCGTGGCTGTTGAGGCGAGGGAGCGTGCGTGCTTAGGGGAGCCGTGGTGGGAGCCGTACTCCTCCTCGGACGTGGACGTGCAATCTGAGCCCTGCTGCCGGCGACGCGTGCCTCAGGGGCGCGGATGGTTTCCAGAAGCAAGAACAGAACAGAGCCGCGCTCAGCACCCTGCCGCAGCCCCGGGGTCCTTCCAGACGGCCCCGCGCCGCAGGGCAGGCCACGCTGATGCCGCCCCCTCACCCCCGGCCCAGAGGCCCGGCCGCTGAAGCACCAGCAGCTACAGAGCCGCACCACTGCAAGGCCATCACCAGCCCAGACGCATGGGCGCGGCGGGGAGAGGGACAGGGAGGGATCGGGAGGCCACGGAGGAGAGGCAGGGACAGAAGAAAGAGGAGGGACGGGCAGAGACCGGCAGGGACGGAGAGGGACCAGCGCAGGAGGGACACGGGCAAGACAGGCAGGCAGGGGCAGCCTGACATCCCCACAGCCCGTGGCAGAGGCCGCGTCCCAGGGGGACGGTCTGTGCCCACCAGATGGGAACTGTTGGCCTTGGTGCCAAGGCACGGAAACCACAGACACCCCCGGTCAGGGCCGACCTCCCCATGCGGATCAGCCCCAGGGTGGGGTCGGACCTCAGAGGGCGGCTGAGCTCGCAGCCCCTCCCTTGCCCGCCTGGTCTTCTGGGACCCGCTCCTCGCCCGCCCTGCTCTGGGGCCCCCGTGGCGGCGGCAGCAAACACGCAGCCAGAGCAGCAGCGGGACAGGCTCACAGGGGGCAGCGGTCCTCGTCCTCCCCCGCCGCCCCACCCCTTCCCTTTCTCCGGTCCCCCCAGCGTGCCCAGTGCCCTCAGCCACCCCACTGGGGGACAAGCACCCACGACCCCAGCACCATCTGTCCACACCTCGCGTGGGCGCAGACCACAGGCCACCCGGGGCCCGGGTGTGTGGGAGACTGCGCGGCCCTCCCCCAGTGCCTGCTCCCCAGGGGACGGCACCAGGGCACAGCGGGCAGCCCCAGAGGCCCCCTGCGGGAGTCAGCAGGAGCCCCTCCCCGGGCTCAGCGGAGCACGCGACACGCGCACTCAGGACACTCGGGTGCGTCTGTGGAGCCAGGCCTGCTTGGGAACGGGGGCTCTTCTAGGCTGGAACTGGGGTCCCCCAGCACTGAGCGGGGCTGACCCAGGATGTGGCAGACCCCTCCCCCGGGCTTGCAGGGCGCAGGGCCCCTCGCCTGTTCCCGGACTCACTGGGTGAGGAGTATCGGGCGCTGCCTGGGCGGGCCCTGCTGAAGGGCTGGCGGGGGGCCACGGCGGTACCAGCAGACTTCCTGGTGGCGGCAGTGCGAGCCTCGGCCATGACGGGTTTGCGGCTGGAGCAGTACAACTCGACACTGCGGCCCGAGAAGCCGGCGCGGGCAGGGGCCGCCTCGGAGTCGCTGGGCCCCGTGAAGGAGCCCGCCCGCTTTCGGGGCATGGCCAAGATATCCAGGCGTGACAGCTTCTTGGCTTGCTCGGGCGCTGGCCGCCCTGCCGGCTCAGGGTTGGCCGGGGGCCCCCGCTCACCATCAGCAGCCTCTGTGTCTGAGGTGTCCCCCAGCCGGGCCCGCCTCAGCCGGGAGGCCCGCGTGGGCCGCGGCGTAGACAGGCTGTTGGAGCGGGTCAGCACCTGCTGTACCTTCTGGGCAGAGCCACGGGCCTGCTCCTCCCGGGGAGCCGGGGCTGGTGCTGGTGGTGCCGGTTTCCGGCGAGGCCCTGGCCGCCCCACCCCAGCGGCCACAGGGCTCTCGTGGTCAGAGGTGACCGTGTCTGTGCCGGGCGGGTGGGCCAGGCCAGAGCCTTGGTCTTCGTCAGGCCAGTCCGAGGACCCCCGGGGCCCAGTGCCGCGCCGCGTGGCCAGGCGCCTCCCTGGCTCTGCCCGGCCTGTGTCTGTGGGGCCCAGGGCACGACGGTGCTTTTCTGAGAGCATCTCTCGGCCGCAGTTCAGGGGGATGCCTGCTGGGTCCTGCGCTGCTGCTGGGGACGGCGGCTTCTCCTTCTGCGGCCCCGCGGGCTTGGGGCTGGTCGGGCTGGGCCCGTTCTTGCCACTGAGCAGGCTGACCGTGCTTGCCGTGTCCACGTCAGAGTCCCCGGACAGGGAATCCTCCTGCGGCCCAGGGACGCTGCCCATCGGGCCCTCTGCCTCCTCCATGGGCTTGGAGAGCAGCCGGGCCTCCAGCGCTGCCAGGGCTGTCTCTGTCTCCTTCAGGATCAGGCGGGTGTCCTGGGGGTGGAGGTCCATGCGGGAGGCCCGGGTGGCAGCCAGGTCCTTCAGGAGGGGGTGGCTGGAGACGTGTGGAAGCTGGCCGGGCGCGGGGGTGCCGCCGGCCGGCTCCTTGCTGAAGCTCTCCTGCCGCACCAAGGCTGGGGCAGGGCTCTCAGGCTCCGGGGACCGCTCTGTGTGCCGCCGGAGGACCGCCCGCCCTGGGCCCTCCACCGCCCCTGCAGCCACAGAGGGCTGCCTGGGGAAGGCTGGTTCTGCATTCTGGTCCCCAATGAAGAAAGAGGTGGCGGCTGGCTCTCCGGGGGCCCTTGGCGAGCGCCGGCCCTTTGTCCACGCTACTCCCTCCTGGGGGCCTGCACCCAACTCAGAGCCCCGCCCACCGTCTGACCCACTGGCGTCACTGAGGCTGTCGGGCTCCAAGTCCTCCTGGCCCAAGAGGCAGCCGGGCTGCTCACTGGCCGATTCCGGAGGCCCAGGGCCGCTCCTCCCGGTGGCCTCAAGACGCCCAGGGCTATCTGCGCGGTCACTGGGCAGCTGTGGCAGTCGCCGTCGCTGGCGCACAGGCGGGGCCCCCTCCGGCTCCCCAGCTCTGCGCCCAGGACTCTCCTCTGTGAAGACAAGGGCAGCCTGGTTGGAGCGGCCACGGTCTGCGGGCCCCTGGTGTGTGCCGGAAGCCTGACCCTCCTCCAGACTCGGCTGGCACGCGCTCACGGCTGCCAGTCCAGCAGGAAGCCCGGGCCCATGCCCTCCCCGGGGGCCGGACCACTCACCTGTCTGCCCTGGGTCCGAGTAGCTGTCAGCCAGGCTGGCCCAGCGGGACACCCACTTCTGACCCCCGGGGGAGCCGGGCCCCGCGAGGCCCTGCAGGGCAGAGGGCGAGCGAGCGTCAGCAGCAGCAGAGCCCCACGGACCCCTCACCCTAACACCTGGCCCCGAACTCGCTGTCTCCAGACCGGAGACACCTCGCCCCAAAGAAACAGCCAGGAAACCACCTGCCTACTTCCGAGCTTACAGACCTCCACGCAACTGCACACCCCGAGGTCAGCAGCTGTGGCTCACACCGGCCCTTGCGTGGGCACACGGGGCCCAGCCTGACTTGGGACCTCACGGCTTGCCCTTGAACCTCCACCTAGGGGCCCCCGCCCGCCTGTCAGGTGGGCATGCCCCTCTGGAATCCTGTGCAGGCAGGACCCTAACCTTCGAGCTCACAGGGGACCAGATGACGGGGCCCAGGCCCTCCCCAGAGCAGCGTGCCTCCCAGGTACCTGTAGCTCCCCGTGGGGGGCTGTGCCCACCGGCCGAGAGGCAAACTCCTGCAGGAGGGCCACTCGCTGGGCGACCCCATCACCAGCCTCGTCTCTGTCCCCTCTGATGACCGGACGGAAGGCCACCGAGGACACCCTGGAAAGCTCAGGAGACTCCAGTACCCCAAAGACCTGCGAGGAGGGAGGACCAGCCCTGAGGTCAGAGCCAGCCCGGCCCCCCCCAGCCCAGCCCCCAGCCCCCGGCCCTGCAGACCTGGTCGATCATCTGGCGGGCCTCCTCCACCTCCGGGTCCGGCCCCTCTGTCTCGATGGTGTAGGTCCCCGCGTCACTCAGACTGTCGTCCTCATCCTGTCTGCGAGCCTTGGTCAGCTGGGGGTCGGCGGGGGGCGGTGGAGGGGTCGCAGGGGCCACAGGGCTGGCCCCTCGGGGTGTCTCGGGGGCCGGGGATGCTGGGGATGCCCGGTCAGGGCTGGGCCGGGCGGCCGGAGAGCCCTCCCGCAGGCACTGGGCCATGAAGTCCTGGGCCAGACGGGAGCGACGCCCCACGCTGCCAAAGGGTCGCACGGAGCCCCGGGAGGCAGGCGAGGGGCCCCCCGGACGCTCCTCCGTCTTCTCCCGCTTGAGCGAGCTGGCCCGCTGCGGCCCCGAGCCACCACCCGTGCCCCGCGCCGAGGCAGGAACACCTGAGCGGTCTCTGTCTGCCGGCCCGGGGCCTCGGCGTCTGTCGGCCTTGGGATCCCCGGAGGGGGTGTGCGTGAAGGACTGGGACCGCTTCTTGCGGGGTGTATCCTGGTCAAAGAACTCGATGACGAAGGCTTGCTGGTTGTGCAGCAGCTCCTGGGGGTCACGTTTCATCTGCCTCTGCAGCCGCACCGGTCCCCCGCCGCCCTCTGCGGGGACCCCAGCTGATGCCGCCGCTGCCGCCTTGGCCGTGGGGTCCTCCGAGTCGCTCTGGGTGCCATCCTCGTGCTTGTGGCCTGGGGGTGGGGGGACCGCAACGCATCAGGCCAAGGGAAAGGATGCAGTGGTCCTGGGGGGCAGAGGGGCTCTTCACCCCTCCCCAAGCTGTCCCGGACAGCACACTTCATGGGACCCCCGCCCCCGTGGGGAGGTGAGCACCGGGAGCACACCTGCAACCCAGTGCACGCAGAAACCAGCCCCAGGGAGGAGGGCACCCCACCAGGAGGCAAAGATGCTGCGGCCCCAGCCCACCCAGAGCTCACCCTTCAGGGTGCGGGTGTGGATGGGCAGGTCGCTCTTGGTGCTGTGCCGGTCCTCGCCCGGGCCCGCCCGGCACAGCAGGCTTGGGTCATTCTGCACCAGCCAGTCGGCCACCTTGGTCTCGGCAGACACGGCCTCCACAGGTGTGGCCTCCTTGCCCAGGGGCCTCCTCTGCCGCAGTGAGAACTTGGTGACGTGGTCCTTGATGGTCACCTTGCCGGGGCTGCAGTCGTCGAACTCGATGGTGAAGGAGGCGTGGCTCTGCACCACGGGGGCCGCCCCACCCCCGCTGGGCTCCGTGTCCTTGGTGGGTGCCTCCTGGGCCGCCCCCTCGGGGGGCCGCGGCGGTGGCGGTGGCGGGGACGGAGCCTCTTTTGTGGGGATCTCAAAGTAACTGGGCTCCCGCCGGAACGGGAAGCCCTGAGGCTCCGCCGCAGCCCGGAACCCGGCCATAGTCGCAGAGAGCTCCCCGTCCGGCTGCACCAGCTCCTTGGGCCGCTCTGGGTTGGGAGTGAGAAAACACGTCCCCGGGGGCTGCAGGGTGGCGGCCTCCACCCACCCCGCCACCAGCAGCGTCCGCCGTCTCCCCCGGAACGGGCCCTCCCGCCGGGCCCCCTTCAGGGGGTGCGGGGCCTCTGGGACCTACCGGCGTAGGGCTCCTCCCGGCGCCGGTCCTCGAGGGGGCTGCCGCCGTCCTCCTCTCCCCACCAGGAGGGCTGCCCGTACAGGGGTGTGCGGTAGGCCGCCGCCTCTGCACAAGGACCAGGAGCTCGAGCCGGTCCCTGAGCCCCAGTGCAGACAAGGGCTGGGAAGGCTCGGGGCTCTGGGGGTCCCCAGGGTCACCTCCCAGCTCAGCCCAGGACCCTGCCCTGGTGCACCAACTTGGTCACTCGAAGGCCCGTTTCCACGTCCACAGCAGGTGGTGCTCGCCGCCCCCGGCCCCGCCCTGGCCTCCCGTGCAAGAGGCTCACCTGGGGCACCACAGCCCTCGGCACCCCCGACCTGGGAAACAACCTCTCCAGCCCTCCCCGAGCCCTCTGCCCCAGAGCCTGCCCGCTGGAAGGGCAGGTGGACAGCAGGGTCTGCACCCAGGGTGGGTCTCTCCAAGGTCTGTAAGCGACTTGAGCCACAGAGCGGCGGCCCTGAAGGGGGGCCCCACCCACCAGGCAGACCGGGCCACACAAGGCACAGGGGGCAGTGCCCACGGCGGGTGTGTCTCGTGCGGCTGTGGGGTGTGTGGACGCCTGAGCCCACAGGACGGCAGCTCAGTGCTCTGGCTGCCCAAGAGGCTGCCGGGCAGCATCAAGGGCTATACTGGAACACGGCCCAGAGCAGACGGATCAAAGCCCACCATGGGGGAGGCCCGTGGGGGGCAGGCCTGTGTGCACGTCCCCCCCGGGACCCCGCCACGACGCTGACCTTACCTGCTCCCGGCCTCCGGTCCCCCCTCTCCGGCCTGGGGGCCGAGGACTCACAGCAAGGGGCATGCTGGGGCGGGGCCTCGCCCTTCCCAGGCGCCAGGCCCCGGGCGCTCACCTGCAGCTGGCTGGTGTACTTCTCGTGCTGCGGGCGGCGGGGGGGCGGTGAGGGCCGGGCCAGCTCGGGAGCACCCCCAGGGCAGCTGCCTCCCTCTGGCTCCAGAGAGGGCTGGGACTGGCCCCATGCGCCACGAGGCCTCCTTCACAGCCCCCACGGAGGGGACATCCCAAGGCTTGAAGCTGGGGGGTTCCTCACGGCCACAAAGCTTCCGAGAAGAAGCTGGGGTTTGCTCGGGTCGGGGAGGCAGGGCTGGGCGGCAGTCATCAGAGGTGACAAGCAATGCCCACTCAGGACCCACGAGGCAAGGGCGGGATGGGCCCCAGGCCACGGAGGACGCTGCTCAGGGGCCCCGGAGGTGTGGGGCAGCGGTCTGTCCGAGCCCGTGGACGCAGGGCCCGCCCGGCTGAGCTCTGTGGCTGTCAGACCCAGGCTCACATCGGCTGTGTGACTCTGCGCAGGCCACCCACAGTTCGTTTAAAGATGGGGCTAAGGCTAGTGTCTCCCACAACGGGCTCCCGGGGAAAGCACTGGGCGAGCTCCCCCAAGTCAGTGCTCTGTGACTCCCGCACTATCAAGCAAGGGGAGAGGACAGGTCCCACCTGCCACGGCCGCCGACCCAGGTCCCTACTTTCTGTCCTGGACACCACCTGTGGTAGCCTGACTGGGGTCCTCCTCAGCACCCAAGATGCCCCTGGGCCTCCCTCCCCCAGCCACCTGCAGCTGCATTAACCCCGGGGAGGGGGGGGATCCTCCCCACCGGCCAGACTGGGCCGTCCTGCAGGACAGGCCAGGCCAGGCCGGGCTGACTCATGGTACCACAGCCAGGCCGAGGGAGCCAGGAGGCGTGGGAGTGAGGACGGGTGCAGGGTGCAGGGGTGCCGGGGCCTCCGGCGGGGCGTCGGCACTGACCCTGAGTGCCTCCTCGGGGACCCGGTGCTGCACCCGCTCCAGGACGTACATGTTGGAATGTAGCCGGGAGTTAAGGCAAACCCAGAGCAGAAGAGCCAGGACGGCCTCTGCACGAGGCGGCGGGACCACGCGGTTGGGGATTCTCCGCAGCAGGACGTGCACACAACTCGGGAGCAGGTCAGACAGAGCAGTGAGGTGTGGGGGGGGCTGCGCTGGCCCCCACGCCCACTTGTGCACCAGGCCCGTGTCCGCACCACACTGAGTCGGAGAAGCGGGACCAGGGCCACGCCAGATCACAGGTCACACCCACGCTGGTACTGTGCACGCGCCCTTTAACCCCTCCGCCAAGGGCATGCAGGGCCGGCAGGGGACGTGCCCAGGAGCCACACCACACAGCTAGCTCCCAGCTCCTCCCTAGACCACCCCTCTGCGCTGGCTCCCAGGGATCTAGGGGACGGAAGGGCCTCAGACAGCGGCTGGGTCCACCCCCACAGGCAGCTGTGCCAACAAGAGTGCCGGCTGAGGAGAGCAGAGCACATGCTCCCGCCATGGCTATGGGTCCCCAGGACGACCACGCAGCCCCCACTCACGCATGGTCTGAGCACGGAACGCCACGCCTGGGCAGGCCCCTGGTCACTGGGGACCCTGGGTCCCAGGGGGGCTCACTTGTTCCTGGGGCTCTGTGTAAACTCAGGCCAGGATGCAAGAAGCAGGTTCCTATGATCAGGGTGTCTGTCAGGGGGCCAGGGGCTGGGGTCACACTGGCGACTGTCTCATGCCCGCGGGCCCCAGCTGCGCTGCGACAACGGTGCGACTGAGGCCAGAAGGCGGCCCCCATCCGAGGGAGGAGCACAGCCAGGAAAGGATATCATAGCCAAATCGGACGGCGTCATGAAGCTTCAGCGGGACGTACTTCTGGTCCGGGATGCGCACGTCATTCACAAATGTCTGCAGAGGGAACAGGTGGCAGGGCCAGGCCAGCAGCAGGCAGGGCCCCCCAGGGGGGTCCCCTCCTTCCCTGCTGCTCTGGACCAGGCACTGTCCCTCCAACACACGTGCACCCAGCCTCACCCCTGCAGGGAGCATGGGACAGGTGCCTGCTGAAGGACTGGCCTTGCCCAGCGCCCAGGACCCTGAGGTGGCCGAGGGATGCCCACGGGCCGGCCCCATGGCAAGGCTGGCCAGGCTGAGTGAGGCTGCCTGCTCCTCCAAAACCCTCTTCCCCCAACCAGAGCCGCCACGGACTGGCCACGGGCACTGCGCTCTGGCCAGATGATGACTCTCAGGGCCTTGGGGGCCAGCCAGATGACAGGAGACAGAGGAGCTTGGGCATGGCAACTGTGCCGTTGTCACTAGAAGGTACGAGAACCAGGGAGGACCCGTTACAGGACGGAAGGGGGTCTCCGGAGCGAGCAGGAGGGCAGGCCCCCAGGGAGGGGTCCCAGGCCAGGGCTGGGCCGTGCAGGGACGACCCAGCCGGGTGGCAGAGAGGGCTGGAAGCCCGGCAGCGTCAGGCTGGATGTGCCGTGGGTGACGCAGGAGTTCTGGGAGCTCAGAGCCAGGAGCAGAGGGCAGCACGCCTGGCAGAGTGCAGCCTGTCAGCTCGAGCCTGTGGCTTGGTGCTCCACAAGCAGGTAAGACTGGGTCCTCATATGTGGACATCACACAAGCCTCCACACCACGCACCAGGCCCGCAGCCCTGGGGACCCTCTCTGAGCCGCGGCGATCTGGGGGCCAGGACCCCCGTGCAGCCCCATGCAGTGAGGACCACTCTGGCTTCTGTGAGGGCCAGCAGAGGAGGGGCTCAGGGGCAGACCCCCAGAGCCTGAGACCGCTCCCGGGGAGCCCCGTGGAGGATGTGGTGAGGTGTGCCCAGCACTCGGCAGCCTCAGGCTGCTGCGGGACCCCCCCCAGCTCACGATGAAGAGAGCAGACCTCACGCGTGGGAAGCACGGGGCGGAAGGCCGGCCTCGGGCAGGTGCCTGTCCACCAAACACAGAAGGAAACCACACGACCACACGGCCAGACACTGGACCCCGCAGGGACCCCTCACCGGACCCCTCCCCACTCACACGGGAGCTCACACCGCCCCCAGGACAGGGTGTCGCGGCAGACAGCCTGCAGGGGGTCCAACACGGGAGGGACCACAGCAGGTGGGCAGGGCTGGGGTGGGCCGGGGAGAGGAGCGGGGCCCATCAGAAGGGGGGTCACTAAGAAGAGTGGGGTCAAGGCGGACGAACAGGCCATGATGGGGGACAGGCTGCAGAAGGAGCTGGAGTGCGGCTGGTATGGGGCGGGGCGTCAGGAAGAGGGGCGGGGCCAGCAGAGGGGCGGAGTCCGGAAGGGGCGGGGCCAACACCAAGGGAGGGTCGCGAAGGGGGGGGCCAGCACAGAGGGAGGGGTTACGAAGGGCCGGGCCCCTTGCCCGAGGCACTCACCCCGTTCAGGCTTCCCAGGTCCTTCACCCAGTGCTCGTCCCTGTCCTGGTCGTAGTTGATGACGGCGTGCTGCTTGTCCACGCTGCGGGACTGGGAACACACGGGTCGCCTTCAGCGCGCCCGGCGGGCTGCGTCAGGCCCAGGACGGGGAGGACGGCCCGGCGGGAGCCTCATCCACCCGACGTCAATGTCAACACCAGCCGCCTGGGCCTGGGGGCCCACAAGGTCCAGCCCACGCCCCCACACCTCGAGTGTGGGTGTCCCAGAGAGCCCACCCCGGCCTGACTCAACCATCCCAGCCACGGGAACAGGCCACAGGAACTCGCGGAGAGGCCAAGGCCAGGTCCTCCCACCCCCAGCGACCACCCGGGCCCTCCTTTTCTGTCCCTCTTTAGCACCAACCGGCCAGTGCTCCCCTCAAGCCTGGGTTAGCCAGAGGAAGGGCAGGGAGCCTCCTGCCATCTGGCACATGCCGCTCCCTCCCAAGGGCAGGTGGGGGCAGGCAGAGCCACAGAGAGGACAGCAGCACTGTAGTGGGGCAGCTCACAGACAGGCCTCCCCCTCACTCCCGGCCGGCCGCACAGGGCACAGCCTCTCCCCGTGCTGGCCAGGCACGTGCAGGATGGATCTCAGACCCTCTGCCTACATGTCCGGGCGCACAGGCCTCACGCACACCCCAAACACACACACATGTGCCCGCTGTCCCTCACCCCCAACCCTCCCAGGACCCTTCCCCAGGCCAGTCACCGGGCCCCCTCCCGCAGTCGGCTGCAAGATCGAGACCATCCCCAGCACGCCTCTCTGCTGCGGCACTCGGGGCCCAGAGCAGGGACAGGGTCACGGGGCCACGTTCCCTCGGCCGAGACACTGCCAGCCCAGGCCACGTCCCCCAGCCACAGGTCAGTAGTCCCAGCCCAGAGTCCACCACCACTGCCCACCTCACACCCGCTCTGCCAGAGGCCCAGGCGTCTGCATCCATCTCTTGCCACCTAAGGAGACACAGGCCTGCGGACCGGCCCGAGATGCCGGCAGAACCATCCATCTGGATGCTCACACCGGCTGGGACAGCACAGGACCCCCACACCTCCCTCCAGAGCCCCCGTGTGGGACCGACAGGCTGCACAGCGGCTCTCCACCACCTGGCTCCGGATGGCCCCTAGCCCACGAGGTCGTGCCCCAGGACCTCATGCCCTGTGTCCCCACACCGCCAGGCTTCTCTGTTCCCACAGGTGAGGACCCAGACCCTCCCTCCCTAAGGCAACTGCCCCCACAGAACCCACGATCTCCCTGGCTTCCAGGAGGGGCCCCGGCACCCTCCCAAGGACTAGAAGCCCCCAGGGCAGGGCTTCCTGTCTCATCCAGAGCCAGGGACACAGCAAGGCGGGGGTGTGGTGGGCAAGGGCTCTGGCCCAGCCCCACCCTGTCCCAGGTTCCTCAGCCTGGCAGATGCGCAGAGACCCCTGGAGGGCTGGGCATCGTAGGCAGGGCTCGTGGGGGCCGTGGCCCTCACCCGCAGCAGAAGCCTCCATGCTCCAGCCCTGCCTGTGCTCAGAGGCCCCAGGTGGCCAACTGGACCCACAGGATGCTGTCACGGCGGGTGTCCCGGGGGGTGGCATCAAGATGAACGGGGCGCAGGACCCACACCTCATCCTGCTGCAGACCCTCAGTCCTCTGGAAGGAAGAGGGATACAGGGGCCATGCAAGGTGCCCAGCAGCGCCAGCTGGAGCCACCCTGACACCGCGGCCATCCCTGGGCCATTGGCCCCAGGGCTGCTCAAGGGGGCCAGGTCAGCAGCGCAGGCGGCTGCCAGCACCTGCCCCGAGGGGCCCCCAGGACAGCCTGGCGGGGCTCCCGCTGCCAGTGCACCTGCAGCAACAGCTCTCCAACAGGGCGGGGCGGGGGGGACATGACTCTGACCTTGAGACCTACTGCTCACTCCCCAGGCCTCACCTCTGCCCCCACCCCGATCTCCTCACGCAGAGGCGGCACCTGCAGCCGGACAGCTCTGGCCACAGCCTCTTCCCTGGGTGTGAGGCACCCCTCCTGCATCAGACTCCCCTGCCTGTCCGGGATGCGGCCGGCCCGGCGCTCACCTACCCCAGCCAGCCCTGCACGGCAGCCGCCCCACCCCCTGCCCTGGCCTGGGCCTCCCGCACCGGCACAGGCGGAGGACCCTGGCACGCCCTTACCTGGGCCTCAGGCTCCGGGCTGCAGCGGGACTGACAGGACCCAGCAGCTGGCTGGGGCAGCCCCAGCGCTCAGGCTCGCCTCAGCCCCAGGCCCTGAGCCGCCCGTCTGGGCAGCCCACGAGCAGCTGCCGCGACTCCCCAAGTGCAGCCAGGCTGTGCGGAGAACAGTGCTTGCCGCGCGGGGTCTGGGGGATTGCCTCCTCCTGCGCCCCCTCCCACGCACCTCCCAGGGCTCGAGAATGGGCCAGCCACCCGCCGCAGCCCCGCCACACACCCCGGCGCCAAAGGGCCCCGGTCTCTGGAAGGTGAGCCTGGGGGTGGGCTGTGGCCATCATGCTGCCAAGTGTCGGTCCGCAGGGGCGCTGCCAGCCTGGGACGGGCCCTGGGCAGGGGTGCACCACCCCAGCATGCAGCACAACACAGGCCGGCCCGAGGCGGGCAGGGGCGGGCAGGAGCAAGGGCACACTGCCCCTCAGGCTTGGACGCGCCACCTCCGCCAAGGAGGAACTCCCTAGAGGGACTTCCGGGCTGACCTCCCAGCCCGAGCCCCCCACTGCCCCCCGCCCAAGCCTCAGACTCCCGACTCCCGGCCACAGCCCAGCCGGGCCCTATCGGACTCCTCCTGCCCCGTCCCCCAGGCAGGCAGCAGCCGGGGGTCCAGAGCCTCCCACCACACCCCTTGCCCGCAGACGCCCGCTGGCCCTCCCCGGCAGCCTGTCCCCCGCGGCCATCTTTCTCCTGCCCTCCCAGCCCCGTCAGTCCTGCCCATCACTGTCTGCAGAAACTTCCTGAGGCTCCTGGCCAGCATGAGAGGAAAGGCTGGCCTTGTCCCATGAGCCACAGGCCACGGAGGCCTCTCCAAACCGTCTTCCTGCCCTGGCCAGGCGAGCCCTCGGGCCAGACTGCTCTGCGGTTCTGGAGATGCCACGCCCATTCTTGGACCTGGGCCCTTCACCCACGACCACCACCCTCTCTGTGCCCTCCTTCCTTGCCCCCCCCAGCCATCTTCCGGCTTCTTGGACCTTGCACAGTGTTCCCCCATGTGCCCTCAGAGCCTGGGCCGACCCCTCCAGCCCCCAGGCCTAGCCCCCACTCCCGCCCAGGGCTCTAGCACCAGGCACGGCTGCTGCAAGCCCCCTTCCCAGACAGCGGGTAGCAGCAGGACTGATGGGAAGCAGGCAAGAGGGACCCCAGCTCCGGAAACCCTCCCAGCCCCGACGTCCCAAGCCAGAAGCAGACCCCAGTTCCACCAGGCCCAAATGCTCAGAGGCTAGACAGCCACCTGAGCCGGGACCACCATGGACAGGTGGGGCCGGCATGTGTGCAGGGGGCTGCCGGCGTGGGGCTGTAGTCTCTGCAGGAGAACGTGAGCAGATAGACACCCGCTGCCACACCCCTACAGGGCAAACTGGGCAGAGGCGGGGAAGCCACGTGTGTGCAGGGGCACACAGACACAGAGACACGCATGGGCACACACACATGTGCACAGGCACAGAGACACACATGGGCACACACACACGTGCACGGGCACAGAGACACGCATGGGCACACACACATGTGCACAGGCACAGAGACACGCATGGGCACACACACACGTGCACAGGCACAGAGACACGCATGAGCACACACAGACATACACAGGCACAGAGACACGCATGGGCACACACACATGTGCACAGGCATAGAGACACGCATGGGCACACACACACGTGCACGGGCACAGAGACACGCATGGGCACACACACACGTGCACAGGCACAGAGACACGCATGAGCACACAAAGACATACACAGGCACAGAGACACGCATGGGCACACACACGTGCACGGGCACAGAGACACGCATGGGCACACACACATGTGCACAGGCACAGAGACACACATGGGCACACACACACACGTGCACGGGCACAGAGACACACATGAGCACACACAGACATACACAGGCACAGAGACACGCATGGGCACACACACATGTGCACAGGCACAGAGACACGCATGGGCACACACACATGTGCACAGGCACAGAGACACGCATGGGCACACACACACACGTGCACGGGCACAGAGACACGCATGAGCACACACAGACATACACAGGCACAGAGACACGCATGGGCACACACACACGTGCATGGGCACAGAGACACGCATGGGCACAGGCACAGAGACACGCATGGGCACACACACACGTGCACGAGCACAGAGACACGCATGGGCACACACACATGTGCACAGGCACAGAGACACGCATGGGCACACACACAAACGTGCACGGGCACAGAGACACGCATGGGCACACAAAGACATACACAGGCACAGAGACACGCATGGGCACACACACACACGTGCACGGGCACAGAGACACGCATGAGCACACACAGACATACACAGGCACAGAGACACGCATGGGCACACACACACGTGCACGGGCACAGAGACACGCATGGGCACACACAGACATACACAGGCACAGAGACACGCATGGGCACACACACAAACGTGCACGGGCACAGAGACACGCATGGGCACACAAAGACATACACAGGCACAGAGACACGCACGGGCACACACACACGTGCACGGGCACAGAGACACGCATGAGCACACACAGACATACACAGGCACAGAGACACGCATGGGCACACACACACACGTGCATGGGCACAGAGACACGCATGGGCACACACACACGTGCACGGGCACAGAGACACGCATGGGCACACACAGACATACACAGGCACAGAGACACGCATGGGCACACACCCACGTGCACGGGCACATGCCCCGCATCACAGCACTGGGCCCCCGGTGGCAAGGGCCAGGGCAGGCAGCCCGCGTGCACACTCATGCTCGCGTCAGTCCGTACACGCCACCGGGGCACTGGCTCTGTGCCGGGCTCAGAAAGCGGGGGGCAGCACAGGCCCCTGCACGGCCCTCCGCTGCCTCCCCGCACCACCTCCTCCCTGCACCCAGCACCTCTGCTGGCCCCCCGCACCCCTCCTGAGAGGCCCACTGGCCCCACCGCCCTCCATCCTGTTCCCAGCACCGACTCCCGCAGACCTCCGCCCTTGGGACTCATCCGGTCCCTGCTGACATGGCTGTGGCCGGCCCCGCTCCGGGAGCAGCGACCCGGGAAGGCAAGGTCTCTGCAGGTCGGCCAAGCGGCAACACGGGGGTGAGGACACGGAGCCTCCAGAGGAGAGCACGAGGCAGGCGGGGGTGAGAAGGACCTGCCTGGGAAGGATGGGGGGCAGCCGTAGGGCAAGGCTGGGACCCACCGGTGTGCCTGCCCCTTGAGCCAGTGCGGCGACAGAGCCACCTGCGGATAAGGGAGAGGGAAGGTCAGGGTGTGTCCCCGGACCGCTGGTGGGGACGCTGGTGGGGACGCTGCTAGGGGATGGAGGATGGGGCTTCTGCACAGAGCTTGGGCCGCCTCGGTGACGCCCACACAGGCTATGAACGCAGGTGACAGAGGCCGGGGACAGGACAGGCAAGGACACCACGGGAATCACCCGAACAGATGAGAAAACTAAGGCACAGGTGTGACAGGACCCCCAGGAGACACAAGGGGTGGACCCCCAGGAGCTCGGGGCCGGGCAGGAAAGGAGGCTGCAGGCGTGGACAGCAAGCATGGTCTCCTGGAGCCTCAGTTTCCCCAGGTGCCCGAGGACAGCAAGGGGAGGAACACAGGTGCACCTGAGCCAGGGGCTGGCCCTGCGTGAAGGCTCCACCAATGACAAACCAGGGCCAGGAACAGGAACCAGACCCCAGAACCAGGAACCGGACCCCAAACAAGGAACCGGACCCCAAACTCACTCAAGCATCCCGATCCCCACCTCCTGACCCAGAAACCTCTCCACAATCCCTGGGGAGCCGGGCCTTGGCCCCCATCAAATGCTGCCTCCTCCAAGAGGCCCTCCTGACCACCCTAGGAAGACCCGCAAAGCACGAACACACTACCCAGGCGCACAGCACCTTGCCGGGGCTTAGAGACTCAGCATGCTTCCAGACCCGCCTCCAGTGACAGAGAACGGGGCTCCGGTTCCGAGTCACCATCAGGATCCGCCAGACACATCCAGACCTCAACAGGCGGCTCAGGGCGCCAGGGGTGCGACCCACAGCCCGCGGTCTGCTCTGTGCGCACCACACGCTCGGGGCCCCCTTCTATCTGCCAATGGGTTTCTGTAAGTCGAGACCATCTCATGACATGTGGAAGCCACAGGACGCTGAGATTTCGATGCCCACAGAGAGGGTTCCCCGGCGCTACCTGCGCAACTGCTCTCAGGCCGCTGCTTCCGGACGCCGGCAGAGCGGTCGCCACCGAGGCACTGTGTGGCCCAAGAGGCCTCCAGGACGCACCCCGGTCTTTACAGAAGACAGGTGCTCACCCCCATACAATCACCGACTCAGTTTCTCCAGCAGCCAGAGGCACGAAGAGACGTAAGACGACAGACGGTTCTGGATCAAAGACACTCAGAAGGCCCAGACACCTGTGCGACTGGGGCACTTTGCTGGTCTAGTCAAGCAAGTCTGAGGACCCTCAGGGCAAGCCAGGGTGTCCGGACAAGGACGGGTCTGTCCTCAAGAGAGGGACACTGACACCTGCTGCCCAAGCGTGCGTGCCCACAGTGGCACCCCCGGCGGCAGCCCAAGGCCCGGCGGCCCAGGGAGCGGGCGACAACAGCCGGCCCTGCACAAGGGAGCCACGGCCTGCGCGAGGCCTCTCCCTGCACCCGAGAGGCCCGCCCAGGACACCTGTTTCCTTCTGAGGGTCCCACAGTGGGGGGCGTGGAACTTGGGGGGCTTTAAGGGCCCACGTGCCATGTGGGGGGAGCAGGGCTGCAGGAAGCCTGACTCAATCAGACCCATGAAGCACAGGGAAAAGGACACTAACCCTCCTTGCTCCCAGACACACGAGCCCGGTGACAGCCAAACCCACACTCCAAAACCGAGGGCCTGAGACGGCCAAGAGCACGGTGCCCTGGCCCCACCAGGTTTCTCCGGCAGAGAAAGGACCCTTCCCTGCCCTTGGGTGCCTCAGAGGGGCAGGGCCTTCCCCAGGCAGCTCCAAGATTCCCAGCTGGCTCGGGGGCCTCCCACTCCGTGCAATGGCCCAATGGGGCCCCAGACAACAAAGCTATGGATAGGTCCGCTTTCCAGCACCTTCCAAAGGTGGGTCCCTGATGCCCTGAGAACCCGAGAGGAGCCTCAACACTCTCCTGTCCGAGACAGTCCACGAGGCAGAGGCAGGGACCCACCGTGCGAGCCCACGCTCGGGCCCGCACACCTGCACCTGCGGGGCCAGGGCCGCCTGGAGGGCTCCCCGCTGGTGTCCCCCACGAGCCGGACAGGCGGCCTGGCCCGGGCCCACCCCCGCCTCTCAGCCCGGAGCGGCTCACCTGCAGCATGAGCTCACACTCATCCCGTCCCACGAAGATGAGCTCTCGCGGGAGCCGGTGGCGGGTGCCGCTGCTGCTCACCAGGAACCAGGATGTGACGCTCATCTTGGCACCGGCCAGGCCCGTGCGGCCCTACGGGGAAGAAGACGTGAGAGCTGCCTTCCCGCCCTGGGCCCCAGGCCCTGGACACAAAAGGCCCAGCCCAGATCCTACCCCCGCCACCCGCCAAGGCTCGAGCACCCCCATGGCCACTCAGCGGCCACTCCCAGAAACGCTGGGCCCCGGCCATACGAGGCCACCTGCCCGTCCCTGCAAACGCCTACCCCTATATTCTCCCGTCCTCCCTGTGCTCTAGGCCCCTCTCCCCTCCCTCCTAGGTGCCAGCTGCTGAGTCTAGGAGGGAGGAGGCCGGGCCACACTGCCCACATGTGGAGCCGCACATGTCCTCAAAACCCGAAAAGGAACAGGGACTTGGCGGCCCATCGGGGTGCCCACGACCCCAGACCCAACCCCACCCCAGGAAATAAACTCTGCCCCAGGGTTTGGGCTGCCCTAGCCGGACACTCGGGGATGCACTGGCAGGTGGGCCAGGGGAAGACACCCGAGGACAGGAGCCCTGAGCCATCAACACACCGGTCACTTAGACAGCCCTTGAGGACCACTACAGCCATCCTGCTGAGGTCCCCCAGCCAGGACAGTACCAGGTGACCATGGCAGCATGTGACAGAGGTAGTGCCTGGTGCCCGAGATCCCGAGGGCATCGTGACACACTGGTATGGCCCAGATGGGCACGGAAACCCCATGGTAGCTTGGGGGGCACAGTGGGGGCAATTTGAGTGACAACAAGGGCCAATGTCACCAAAGACCAGGCCCTGGGGCAACCTGAGGCCCCATGCAGCCCCCCCACCGACACACACACACACACACTCTCACACAGGTGTCTTGCTTACCCAGAGCCCCAGAGAAGGGCTGTGTCACTGCCGTGGGCCCTGTACATAGACGACAAACGTACATACGCGTGTACATGTCCCACGTGTACACATGGGACACACATGTGCACCCAGAGCACAGCCCACTAGTGTCCCAGCCACTCCTCTCCACACACACACACACTGAACAGATCACATGGGAGCACTGCTGGGTGCCAGAGGTGTCCTAAGCTCTGAGATAGCCGGGGCCTGCGCCACGGGCCTTCCCGCCAGCTGGTGAGGCAGGCGGCAGAGGTGGAAAGCTCTGCGAAGGTGTACATGTCTTAAAGGGAAAATGAAGACGTGGGGGAGCAATGGGGGGGGGTCTGGGAAGGTTCCCTGGGATGCTGACATGTGAGCGATGCCAGGAACAGGGCAGGGCCGGGTGGATGGAAGCGGCCGTGCGGGCGGCGGCGGCTGGGTCCAGGCAGAGGGAAGAAACCAGTCCAGAGACACAGGTCACAAGGTGTGGGGAGTCCTGTGGTGGGTGCTGGAGGCAAAAGGTAGTTCCAGGACCTGCTTCCGCTGTGGCAGGCTCAGTGCGAAGAGAGAATGGGCAGCCTTGTCCACAAGTCATAATGAATTTCAAAAACACCTCTGTGCCAGAGGGCCAGTGAGCAGCAGAGCGTGGGGCCTGAGCAGGGGACACAGTGGAAGGGCGTGGGTCGGCGCCCCGTGGCCAGCCCTGGAGGTCCTGAGGCCCAGACATGACTCAGAGAATGGAGCACGGACAGGAGGTAAGACGATAAGGGAGAGAATTGACGGTGGGTGCAGTGGGGGGTCCCCAGTCCCTGTTCCTGCAGTACCCACGCCCAGAGGCCCCAGCTCTCAGCTCCCTTCGGGCCAGGTGGTGAGCAAAGCCAACACCAGGACCCACCAGGCCACGGAGACCCAAGCGACCCCACGACATAGCCTCATGTCACCTGGGGCAAGAAGGTGGGAAAAATCCAGGCCAGGAGAAGTCTGCCAGAACCCCCTCCCCAGAGCCCCGGGCACTTCGTCTGAGTCCAGCCAGAGGAGCAGGCACTAGAGGCCAAAGGAGTGGGGACCTCCACCATCACTGCCCTGCAGGGCTCTGGGGGCCTCCACAACCCCAACCTACTCTAAAACCCCTCCTCAGGGCCATGGGAGTAGGGACAGGTGGGGACAGGCTTTCTGCGGCAGAGCCCCAGCCCCATCCGAGCCGTTCCCAGCCCCCACATCCCGCCCTCTCCATCACCTGCTACCGGCTCCCACAGGCAGCGACCCCACCCAGAGGAGGCCACAGCCTGGGTTTACAGCAAAGGGAGGCCAAGCCCCGGGACCCTGCTTCTGCCACCACCAGCCCATCCTGGAAAGGCTCAGGCCGGGAAGCCCAGGATGCTCCCAAACAGCCTGGGCTGGCCATCCCTGCTAGGAGGGGCAATAATAAACACCCCGAACTTGAACCCACGGCCGCCCCAGCCAGAAAAGCCACCGGCCCGGAGGTGAGGAGGGCCGGGGGAGCCGCCCGGGGCAGGGGCTGGGAGCCGGCGGGGACCCGGGGAGGGAACGGACGGGGGTCGGGTCCGGGCGCGGCAGGAGCTGGGGCGGGCGGGCGGCTGGAAGGAGCAGACGGAACGCAGGCCGGGAGCAGGCCGGGAGAGGAGGCAGCGACCGCGCAGAGGCGACGGCGACGAGGGAAATGAGGAGGAGGAGGAGGAGGGACCGCGGGAGGACAGGCCGGGCGGCGGCCGGGCCCGGAGGGGGAGGGAGCGGCGCCTTCTGAATCAGCGCTCGCCGGGGCAGCCATGGCCAAGCCGGTGCCTGGGCGGGGACCCCGGCGCGCAGGGCCTGCGCCCCCGTCTCCAGGCCGCGTAGACGCGCGCCGGGCGCCCCTCCAGGCCTGGCGCAGACCCGGGCCGCCTCCGCGGCGGGGGGGACCAGCCCGGCCAGGTACGCCCGCGGCCGCCGTCCCACGCCTTTGTCCGGCCCGGAGGAGACCCGCTCCCCCGGCTCCTGCCCCCCGCCCATCCCCATCCCCGCGCGGCCCGGCGGGCGCAGGTGCGGGCGCAGGGAGGCCCCGGCCGCGGCGGGCGCGGGGCGCGCGTCTTACCTGCGGCTCGGCCCCGGCTCGGCCCCGGCTCGGCCCCGGCTCGGCCCCGGCCCCGGCCCTCCCGCCCGCCGGCCGAGCGCTGGGCGGGGCCGCCGCCTAGGACATGCCCGGCGCGGCCCGCACGCTCGCGGCAGCCCCGGCCGAGCCCACGGGCGGAGCGGCGGCGCGGGCCTGGCGCGCGGGTCCCTGACGTCTGCGGGCGCCCCGCCCCCGCGCCCCGCCCCGCCCCGCGCCCCGCCCCCGCGCCCCGCCCCGCCCCCGGAAATCCAGGTTAGGGCGGGCCCCGGCGCCAGGTGCGCGCGGCGCTCGCCCCCGCCCCCCCGCGCGCCCCCCCCCCCCCCCGGTCCCCCGCAGACCCCTCCCCTCTCTGTGTCGGTCGGGTCCCCCGAGCTCACCACTAGGTCGCCCGCGTCCGCCCCCTCGTCTCTAGGTCCCACCCGCCGGCAGACCCCCCAGCTCACCTCCCGCTCCCCGCCCCGCGCTCGGCTGGGGGACCCGCCCCCGCGGGTCAAGCGGAACCTGGGGCCGGAGCAGCCCGGAGTCCGGGCCCTGGGCCGCAGGGTTAACGCTTAACCCCGCTCGGGGGGCGTTCCCCAGCCCCGAACCCTTAGCCCCGCCCGCCCAAATGAGGGTGGCGCTTGGGGGAGGGGAAGGGAGTCCCAGAGGCCCGTCGCCCCCCGCCCCGACCCTCCCTCCCGCGCCCCCAGCTCCCGGACACCTGGCGTTCCAGGCTGGGCTCGTGGGATGGGCTCGTGGGCGTTGACGGAGGCGTGGGCCGGGGGGCGCGGTGGGTCTGGGGGCCGTGGAGATGCTCCCGGCTCCGGGGGTCAGGGCTCCCGGGCTGCTTGCGGGCGTCGGGTGACCCGGGAGCTGGGACAGGGAAAGGGATTACGCTGGGGCGGGGGCAGCGTGGGAGACGTCTCCTACCTGCCCGCATCCTCCCGTCCAGGTGTGGGGAAGGTCTTGAGCAGAGGCTCGGGGCTGAGCAGGGCGGTGCGGGGAAGTCCCGCGGGCAGGGCTTGGGAGGGGGCTGTGCTGGGGAGCCTGGGCTCTGTGGCCCGGACCGCTGGGGCTGCGACGCTGCCCACCTGCCGTGCACCCGTGCGACAGTCCGCCCTCATGGTCCTCGGTCCCCACGAAACTCTCGTGCCGGGCCCTGACTGGGGGTGGGAGCAAGAAGCGGGGCGCGCACCTGGAGTATGGAAGGGAGCCCCAGGCACGTACCGTGTAGGTGGAAACCCACCCGCCGGGGCGGGGAGCGGCTGGGGCACTGCCTGGACTGTGCGGGGCAGCAGGCGCCCCCCACACACACTCTGGCCGGCACACAGGACCCCTGGTGGGAACACGGAGGCAGGGAACCCGGGCTTGAGGTGGTGGGAGGAGGAACAGGCCAGGGGAGGGACCTGCCGCTGGGTGATCAAGAAGTTTGGACTTGGTCCCAAGGGCAACGTGGCGCCGCAGGAGAGTTTCATGCCAGCCGAGACGCGCCCTGATGAGGGTATTAGCTCTGGGTGCCCAAGAGGGTGGGTGGCGGGGGGTGTGGGAACGGTCAGGTATCCAGCCAGAGGCCCTGCGCTAGAAGCGGTGGGGGCTGAGGAGCGGGAAGAGAACGGAGTATTCCCCGGTGGCCCCCCGGACCTGCCCTTCTCCCGCTGCAGCCCCGCCCTGGGCTCCGCACCGCGTCTGTGGCCCCATGCCCCACCCCCACTGGCTTCCGGGTGAGTCTGGCCTCCAGCCCAGAGGTTGGGGAATTTCCCCAACTTCCTACTGGACCAGAGGCCCCAGTCCCTCCCCAGGGTCCCTTTCCTGTCCTCTGAAGGCTGGGACCAGCCCCCACCCAGATGTTCACCTACCCTTGTACACAGCTTGGTAAATGGCTGTTCACAAAAGTCCTTTTCTTGGGGCACCTGGGTGGCTCAGTCGTTAAGTGTCTCCCTTTCGCTTTGGTCATGATCCCAGGGTCCTGGGATCCAGCCCAGCACCTGGCTCCCTGCTCGGCGGGGAGCCTGCTTCTCCGTCTCCCGCTCCCCCTGCTTGTGCTGTGTCCCTCCCTCTCTCTCTCTGATAAATAAATAAATAAATAAATAATAAAATCTTAAAAAAAATTTTTTTTAAAGTCCTTTTCTCTCTTTGTGTCTGTCTCCTGCCAGGATCCTGACTTCTCTAGGGAGAAGGACAGGAGAGGCAAGTGTGGTTCCCGGCGGTCACCTGGGCAGCCCGCTGTCCCTGGGAATCAGGGGAGCGGACGTGCAGGGATGGGCAGTTGACAGTTTGACACAGGGGTCGAGAGCCCGAGGACAAGCAGGTGAGCTGTCCGGCAATATTTGGGGGTTCAGGACAGAGCTAGGGCAGCAGCTTGGGCCCCGTCAGACAAGGGGGGATCCCTGGAACCACAGGGAGGGCCCGCAAGGAAGGAGGCGCTCCCAGGCAGGAATCCACAGAGGAGCGAGGGAAAGGAACACAGGACCAGTGGGGCCGCGGCCCCCCAAACGGACCCGTATGGTGAACACAAGCAGTGAAAGTGGCTGCAGGGTGTCCTTTATGACTACACAAACCAGTTCTGAAGTCCACCTGAAGAAGAAAGGCACGAGAATGAGCCAAGAGACACGGTCGGCTCCGTGACCACTCTCGGTTTGGGCTCAGGTCCTGATCTCGGGGTGGTGGGATGGAGCCCCATGCCGGGCTCTGCGCTCCGCGGGGAGCCTGCTTGAGAGTCTCTCTCTCCCTGTCCCTCTGCCCGTCCCCCTGTGCGTGCTCTCTCTCTCTCTCAAATGAATAAATAAATCTTTATAAAGGGGGGGGAGAAGAAGAAATAGGCCGAAAGTGCTAGGACAGCCACGTCCCCGAGACAGTGCACGGACAGCCACGAGCGCATGGAAGGGTCTCGGCATCACCCGCCCCCGGGCAGCCCAGCGTGTCCCACCGCGAGACCCAGCGAACACCATCAGGAGAGCTACTAGCAAGAAAAGCAGGTACGTCGATAGATAAAATAAGCTCTGGCTGGGATGTGGAGAAATTGGAACCCTGTGCACTGCTGGTGGGCATGTAGCATGGTGCAGCTGCTCTGGGGAACAGTATGGCAGTTCTTCAAAAACTTACAAATAGGATTATTATATGATGCATTCATTCCACGTCAGGTTTCACCCGGAGAGCTGAAGGCAGGGACCCAGACGCCTCCCGCGCGGGGCTCCCAGCACCACTACTCACAGTGGCCAAAAGGTGGCAGCACCCAGCACCCATCCGTGGATGAATGGATGTGACCCCAGCGATCCGGCCCTACCTGAAGTGTCGCTCAGTCAAGAAGGAAGGAGATCCTGGCTCCTGCCGCACGCGGATGAACTGTGCGAACATCAGCCAGTCACAAAAGGAAAAAAACGTTGTGGGTCCACTAACATGAGGCCCCTAGAGGAGTCCGACTCACGGAGACGGAAAGTCCGATGCGGGCGCTGGGGCTGGGGCAACGGGCTGGGAGTGTTCAGAGGGACAGAGTTCCAGTTTGGGGAGATGGAAAAGGTTCCGGAAGTTGGTGCTGGTGCCGGTTGCACAATGAGGTAAACATGCTTAATGCCCCTGAACTTTACCTTTAAACATGGTGAAGATGGTAAGTTTCATATTATGCAGATTAAACACAACAAAAAGGGGAAAAAGGAAAAGCAGAAGATTCCTGCAACATTCTGAACCGGAGGCCTCATTCTGCTGGAGAGCAGAATCTGGTGTAGAAGCAACCGGAACATTTTGTTATGGGCAGTTCACTGGACACATGGACCACAGGTGTGTGTCGTCGTTTGTCACGTGACCGGGGGGCATTTAAAATCCACGAGAAAAGGGCATTATTTATCTATCTCCAAAATGAAACCCTTATGGTCCAGAAACATAAGTGCAAAATAACCGCAGCACAACAAAAGCATTCCAAGAAACACGGGAGACTCTGACAGTCTCGGGGTGAGGAAGGCTCTTCTCAGCATGATACAAATGCAGAAGCCACTAAAAATACAGCTTATAAATCCAATTAAATTACAAATTGCAACATTTCTCATAGATACAACCTTTTAAGTCCAAGGACGAGTGACAAATGGGAAACTTTGTAGCGCGGATGCTCAAGGATGAGCTAGCAAAGCGGTCTCCGGCTCAAGGATGAGCCAGCAAAGCGGTCTCCGGCTCAAGGATGAGCCCGCAAAGCGGTCTCCGGCTCAAGGATGAGCCCGCAAAGCGGTCTCCGGCTCAAGGATGAGCCCGCAAAGCGGTCTCCGGCTCAAGGATGAGCCCGCAAAGCGGTCTCCGGCTCAAGGATGAGCTAGCAAAGCGGTCTCCAGCTCAGTGAGGGGGAGGCCGACCCCGCGTCCGAAGCCGTCGTGCTGCCGGACGCGCGCAGGGAAACGGGAACCGCAGTTTGTTGAACGAGGCTGAACTTCACTCACGGTCAGAGAAACGCAAGTGCCTGCTCCCTGGAGGTAGCTGTTTCCCCGCAGGGAGACCAGGAAGTCTCAGCAGGGGTGGGGGGGGAGAGATGGAGAGAGGGCCCCCCCCCAGTGACATCCCGAAGGGGAGTGAGCAGTTTGCGTGGCGACGCACCTCACAAAGGCAGGTGTGGGGCCAGCCCTGCCTCCCTGCTGGGATGCGTCCTTTGGGGACAGAACCGAGGGCAGCGGCGATTCCCATCACTGCCTTGCTTCTCCCAGCAAAGCGAGAGACAGGCTGCACGTGTGTCCACGCGAGGGCGCCCCTGAGTGAGGCTGGACCCCCTGCAGCCTTGGGCGAGCAGCAGCATCCTGGGGAGCCCAGAACCATCTCTTTGATATTCGAAGTGAAGCCACAGCCCCTCTGTCTGGTCCCAGCCTGGTGTCTGCACACGGGAACTGGGGGTGGGGAGACCTTGTTTCCACCACTTACCCTTAGCTTTGCTTGAAATTTCTTAAACCAGAAAGCTGTATTAAAGATGACAAGGGGGCGCCCGGCTCAGTGGGTTAAGCCTCTGCCTTCGGCTCAGGTCATGGTCTCAGGGTCCTGGGATCGAGCCCCGCATCGGACTCTCTGCTCAGCGTGGAGTCTGCTTCCCCCTCTCTCTCTGCCTGCCTCTCTGCCTACTTGTGATCTCTGTCAAATAAATAAAATCCTTTAAAAAAATAAAGAGGACGAGATGTGCTGTGTTCCTGAAGGAAGAGAGACTCAGGAGAGGGGCGGGAGCAGCCTGCAGCACACTCAGAGTCAGGGGAGCTCCCAGCAGGGCCGGCGGGCTTGGGGCCAAGGACACAAGGCTACAAGGTCAGGCAGGGGCCTGATGGGGTGGCTACATCTTTAGGTGGAGTGTGCAGACCCCTCCTCCAGAGCTGGGACTGGAGCCAGGGGAAGAATCAAAGAGATGAAACCAGGCGGCCAGTCCCCAGCCCCAGGGCCCGGGGCCCTTTGAAGCCATTAAGCTCCACAGCCTCCAGCTGAGGTCAGGGCTGGGACCAGCCTGTGCTCCTGGGCCTCGTAGGCTACCCTCGAGGATTCGGGCCAGGGGTGTCCGTTTGAGCCTGTGCCTGCAGTGGCTGACCGTCAGGCAGCCCAGCCGCCTTGTCGTCCACGTGGGATCCTGGGGGTCCTGTGATACTGCGACTGTCCTCTTGCCTTTGGGGCTTCACACCCAGCCACTAGCATCAGGACATCGAGAGCTTCCAGCCTAAGCACTGGGCAGCGCTGCACGCAGAAGGAGGCCTCACAGCTGGCACCTGAGGACACCGGAGGACACGGAGGTGCCCGACACACACACCTGGCAGAGGGACCGCCCCGCTTCTCCCCTTCCCACAGTCAGTCTGGGCCTTGCACACCCCTGTCGGTGACCAGAAGCCGAAGGTCAGCTGCGGCCAGGCGCTGGGCCTTCCTAGAGGTGAGGCAAGGAGACGACTCCTTGTTGGCATCGGCTGTACGGCTGCCCAGGTCTGCAGGGGCCTGTCCGGCCCAGGAGAGGACAGGACCCACGCTTGTCTGCTGGCCCCAGTCCCGCTGGCCCCCAGCTAGGGAGCCTGCTGGGGCTGGGTTGCTGCCTGAGCAGTGGGGCCTGGCAATGGTGGTCCCGGGCATAGCCTTCCCCACCGGCCTCGCTGCCCATCAGAAGCCTGGAGGGCGCCCCCAGACCCCCACCCAGGCTTGCTGGCCTCCTGGAGACCCAGTCCTCGTGGCTGAAGGTGATTATCTGCAGACAGCAGGAGGCCAGAGCCCAGAAAGCCTGAGCTGCCCTTTGTCCACGCTTCGTTACCCGCCCAGCTGAGACCCGGCACCTCTCTGCGGTGGGAGGCGCGCCATCTGTCCTTCTGGGGCCTGGCTGGGGAGCAGCAGGGCCCTGGGCTGCAGCAGAAGCGGCAGGAGCCCCAGGACCGGTAAACCTGAGGGGTAGGAGGTGGCTGGAAGCGTCTGGGAGGTGGGGTCCCCCCAGGCCGTCCCTGAGCCGCCCTCCTAAAGGGCATCGTGTCTGCCCACAGCCCTCCCAGAAGTGACCCCTGCACAGGGGATCGATCCCTGATCCCCGAGTAGGGAAGACGGCATCCCTGCCCCCAGTGCCCCTCCCCCCACATCCCTGCCCCCCATGCCCCTGGCTATGGGACAGAGTCGGACAGTGAGGAGCTGGAACGTCCAGTCAAGGAAGCCCTGTTGCGGGCGCCTGGGTGGCTCAGTTGGTGGAGCGACTGCCTTCAGCTCAGGCCAGGATCCCAGACTTCCAGGATCGAGTCCCGCATCGGGCTCCCAGCTCCTTGGGGAGTCTGCTTCTCCCTCTGACCTTCTCTCTCATGCTCTCTCTCACTCATTCTCTCTCAAGTAAGTAAATTAAATCTTTAAAAAAAAAAAAAATGGGAAGCCCTGTTGCTCTCTTGCACCCTCAGTCTGGAACCCAGAGCCCATAGCAGCCGAGAGCCCAGGCCCCTCCCACCCCATGCTTGCCCACAGCCCTGCAGGTCCCCTGGGCAGACAAGGCAGGGGACCGTCTCCCGCGCCCCAGGGTCCTCTCTCAGGTGGCCCCCAGAGAGCCAGCACTGCTTCTGCTCACCTTCCCCAGCCCGCGCACACAGGAGCAGGGCCGCTGGGTGGCCCGCATCCCCTCAGTGGCCAGAGGCACCAGATCGGCTCTTCTACTGGACAGGACAGTGGCAGAAATGTCATCGGCTGGAGCTCTTGTGAAGATACAGAAGTGTCACATTTTATTAAGCAAAATGCCTTTTTATCTTGATTCCCATAATGGATGTTTTGTGTCATATCCCTAATTTATATTTTATTTTTATATATTTTATATATTTATTCTAACACTACATTTCTTTGGTGCATTTTGACTCACGCACACAGGCTCTTTGTACAGTTTCAAATTTTTAAGGAAAGCCGCATATTTTTAAAACGTGTTCCAACAGCATTTGTAGGTTATGCGCGACCCATGTGTGAGCCCACTGCACACCGTTGTCCAGGGCGCCCCACCTCCTCGGACTCTGTCCCCCGCCGGCCCTGCCTGCTCCCGGCCGCAGACCAGGCGCGCAGCTCTGTGATTCCCACGCACGTGCTCGGCCTCTCCCTCAGTGTTTGCCCCACACCCAACGTGTGCCACGCAGTCGGCTCCTTCCCTCCCAGGGAAGCATTGGAACAAAACGCGGCAAGGTTCTGTGGCCTCAAACGGGGCAGAAATCCAATCCTTCCGAGGAGAGATACACGATGGCAGCCTCCCAAGGTCAGAGGCAGAACCAAAAGGACCAACTCCCAAGTAGCAGAACGAGATGTACATGTGCTCGCTGCTCTCCGGTGCAGTGGACTGGAGTTCTCAGACTCTTCTGGAATTGTGCTCGTGCGGAGCCGAGCGTGAGGTTCCCACCCAGAAACCACGGCCGGGGGAACCGGGTTTGCTCTTGGGCCAAATGTTAGGAGAAAAAGAAAAGAATACTGTATCCTGACATGTTTCCCTCTTAACAAGTTTCTTACTAAAATAAATGCAACCTTCAAAAACAAATAAATGCAACATTATTTCTCTCATTATTCTGTTATAAAATTAAAACACACAATACAGGGCACCTGGGTGGCTCAGTCGCTGCGCGTCTGCCTTCGGCTCAGGTGATGATCCCGGGGTCCTGGTATCCAGCCCCGCATCGGGCTCCCTGCTCAAGTGGGGAGGCTGCTTCTCCCTCTCCCGCTCCCCCCGGCTGTGTTCCCTCTCTCCCTGTGTCCCTCTGTCAAATAAATAAATAGATAAATATTTTTTAAAAGATTTTATTTATTTATTTGAGAGAGAGAGAAGGAATGAGAGAGAGAGAGAGAGGGAGCATGAAAAGGGGAGTGGCAGAGGGGGAAGCAGACTCCCCGCTGAGCAGAGAGCCCGACGCGGGGCTCGATCCCGGGACCCCAGGATCATGACCTGCGCGGAAGGCAGAGGCTTAACCCTCTGAGCCACCCAGGTGCCCAATAAATAAATTTTTTTTTAAAACACAATATATATAATTTTAAAAATACAAGGTATATAATTTTTAAAATTTCTTACATCAGATCGTCTGCTGGATTAATCTTACCGTCCACCCATCAGATCTAGGCGCTCCTTATAGTTTATCAGACCATTTAGTTTTTAATCACAATCGTGAAATGCCAGGCATCCGAAAGTCTCAGCACCAAGCAAACACTTCTGTTCCTGCTCTGACGAGTAGCAAATATCAGACAAAACCTGCACCAAGAGCGACTTCAAAAGCTTGATTTGAAAGCACATGGCAGAGCGCCTGGGGGGCGCAGTCAGTGATGCCCCTGCCTTCGGCTCAGCTCATGATCCCGGGGTCCCCGGGGTGGAAGGTGGGCTCCTGGCTCTGCGGGGAGTCTGCTTCTCCTCCCCCGCCCCGACTCAAGATCGCTTTCTCTCTCCCAAATAAATAAATAACAACTTTTTTATTTTTAAAAGATTTTTATTATGTATTTGGGAGAGAGCGTGCTCGCATGAGTAGGGAGATGGGCAGAGGGAGGGGAGAAGCAGACCCCCCACGGAGCGAGGAGCCCAACGCAGGGCTCGATCCCAGGACCCCAGGATCACGACCCTAGGGGAAGGCAGGCGCTTCACTGACCGAGCTGCCCAGCTGCCCCATGAAATATTTAAAAAAAAAAAAACACACACACAGAGAAAAAGATAAAAGAAGCTGATTCACAGGTGGTCCAGATACTGGTGCTATCAGACACGGATTCTTAAACAATTATGATTAAAACATTCAAGAAACAAAGGACGGAGATGGAGAATTCTGCCAGAGGCCTGGAAGCTGTGAAAACCATTATGAATGGAAACTCTGGAACTGACAGTAAATCACTGGAACTAAGAGCGAGCTGCCTGGCCCTGGACGGCGCGTGCAGGAGAGGCTCTCGGCCGCATTCGGAGCCGGCGCCTACGGCCTCTGCTCTCAGGGAGGCGAGCTCCCAGCTCAGTCCCACCACGGTCCCGTAAAGGGGTTCCCGCGGCCCGCTGGGGCTGCCTGCCCGCCCCCTCCCTCGTGCACCCCCTCACCGCGCACTCTGGTCCTCGGCTTGGGGTCTGCCGTGGGGACACTTGCTGACCAGGAGTGTGTCCAGCACCAGGCAGTCTTCCCTGGGCGGGGGGGCGGCGGAGGCCTGGCCAGGGCAGGGCTGCGGGCAAGGTGGGGGTACCAGAGTCTGAACAGGCCTGGCTTGTGGGAGGGAAGACGGCTTCAGGAAGCGGGGCGATGCGGGTGGGGAAGGAGGAGCCACCCTTCTGCAGAAGACCCTCAGCCTCCCCTTGTGGGGGGTCAGAGCCCCCCGCCTCCCCGGAGGGCATCTGCGACCTTGGGACGCAGGGTAAGCAGACCGCAGGGAGGGCGCCCCACCTCCCCCGTCTTCCCCACCAGCCGACAGGGCCGCCCCGAAACACAAGCCCCAGGCTTTTGTGCACTCTGTTGGCTGCCACCCCCCCCACCCTCATCCCGGCTCAAAGGCCTCGTCCCCCAGGAGCAGTGCTGACCTTGCCCTTCCCTGCTGCTCCTCTGCCGTTTGCCCTGCGGCCCCTGGGCCAGCCCTGGCGCACCCACCGGTCACGCTTTATCCACCGGCGGTTAGACCCTGACAGAGAGCATGGCTGGGTGAGGAAGGGCTGATGCCCGCGGGCCACCGAGGGGCCCTGCCTGCCTCGTAGCTGCGTCACTCCGTTCACCCTCCCCCGTGGACCCCCGTGCCCTGGAGCAGGTCCCCTCTGCACACACTGTGCTCCGAGGCACCTTCCAAACCTGGAGCCCCGAGACCTTCCCACTGGAGGGACTCGCTGTCGGAAGTATGTCGCCGTGGCGGACGCATCTGAGCACAAAGACACAGACACTCCTGTGAGGACAGCCTCCACCAGAGGAAGAAGGACCCAGAGGTCCGGCGCGGCCTGGCCAGTGGTGGACACCGCCCAGACACACGTCCGGCTGTCCCGGAGGACGGTGCCAGTGGGCACTCGTGAATCACCCAGCGGCTTGGGATTTGAAGCAAGTCACGTGGCTTCTTCGTGACTCAGTTTCCTCACCATCCGAAAACCCAGATGTGGTGCCCGGCCCAGGCAGAGGGAGGGAGGGGGCGGGAGAGGTGGAAACAGGCCCCCCCAGCCCCCGGCAGGGTTTGGCAACGGGAAGGGTGAAGAGCTGCAGGAGGAGGCTCCGGGGGACCCAGTGTGGGGCCCCCAGTTGGGGACAGATGGGATTTTTCTTTTTCTTTTTTTTAAACATTTTATTTATTATTTGTTTGAGAGAGAGAGAGAGAGAGAGAGCACGAGCAGGGGGAGGGGCAGGCAGAGGGAGAAGCAGGGAGCCCGATGTGGGACCGACTGATTCCAGGACGCTGGGATCATGACCTGAGCCGAAGGCAGACGCTTAACCCACTGAGCCACCCAGGCGCCCCCGGCTGGGACTTTTTGAACGTGTGCTCTCTTTTCCCGTGAGAGAGCGGCCGCAGAGCATGTTTGGAGATGCACCCCCGTGGCTCTGAGGGATGCCAGAGACAACAGGTAGTCTTTGGAGTTCCCAAAGCCACAGCAGAGACGCTGGTCCCAAAGCCAAAGTGTTTGTCCTTCTTGGCCCAGACTGGACTCAGAGCTTCCCCCTGGAGTGGGGGTGCAGGCAGGCACGAAGGCCCCCCGGAGGGGTTACCAAGGGAAGGGGAGGCACAGCAGCTCCCCCACAGTGTCAGAGAGTCGAGGCGTCAGGGAACCTGTCCTGTCCCGACAGCTTTGTGCTAAGCCCACGGGCCAATCTGTCCCTGCTGAGCTCCCCACAGCCTCACCTGTCTGCGAGCCCTGACTCTGCCCCCACGGGACGGGGCTCCGCTCTGCCTGGATGCTGGGGCAGAGCACCGGGGGATGGGGTTCCTGCGACCTCCCTGCTGTGCGGGCCAGGGGGGTGCCACCTCCCGAGTCCTGGGCGACTTAGAAGAACCGAGGGGCGCAGACTTCGCTCTTTGCGAGAGGGAAGGCGGCTTCAGGAAGTGGGGGACACGTGGGTGCAGAAAGCAAGAAGGGGGTCTGGCCAGCAAGGAGGCTCCCGGTGCTGGGCCGGGGGGTCGGCAGGGGTGCGGCGAGGAGGCGGCCGGCACCACCGGGAGCAGGATGGGGAGCAGGATGGGGAGCCTGCGGAAAGGGCCGGTCCACAGAGAGGTGCAGACGGCGGAAGGACCACGGGCTCAGTGGGGGCAGGGCCCTGGGAGGGAGCCCTCCCTCCGAGACTGAGCACCACTGGGTGCCCCTGTGAAGCCCCGGCCTTGCCTATCCCCCGCGGGCAGCCTACGGCACCTCCACCACAGCTGGGCTGGGCGGGCTCCTCGCGGCTCTGGAGCGCTGGGCTCTAGGCTTCTCCTTCTCAGCCCCCAGGCCCCCAAGTAGGGGGCTCACGCCCCACCCCGGGCTGGGGAGAGCCACTACAGGCCCTGGGCTGCCCCACGCAGGACGCCATGCTCCAGGTGAGCAACGACCTCCCCTGACGGGTGGGCAGGGAGCAGACCCGCTGGTGAGCAAAGCGGGCAGCGCAGGAGGAGCCGGGCTGACCCTGCTCCGTCCCGCAGGGAAAGGCGGACCTCCCCTCCCCCCACCCAGGTGACCAGAAAAGAGAAGGGGGTCGTCCCGCTTACGAATACAGATGGAAGTCGGTGGTGAGCATCAGCTTGGGGGAAGGAGAGTCCGAGAGCCACTGAGGACGGTGCGCGGGGCCGCCTGGACAAGCTGACACACTCTAGTAAAAACTACCGGAATTGTAGGATAAGCGGGCGAATTGGCAAGAGAAGCGTATGGAATGATCAAACTTTTTTTTTTTTTTCTGTTCCAATAATGAGCTTTTAAAACGAGAAAAATCTGTCCCATTTCTTGCCATGACACAGAAATACGAAACACTTAAGGAGCCAGTAAGCATGGCCCAGGACCTGCGTGAAGAAAGCTCTGCGGTCTGCAGAGCGAGATCCGATGAGGGAAAGCATCGCGGGTCTGCGGCGCAGGAGGGCTTGGCAGGGCGAGACGAGCAGAGACAAGAGCCGGAGGGGATACACCGAAAAGACCCAAGGGGGCGGGGGGGCTGCCTCCCCAGGTATTAGCTCAGCCTCTGAAGCTACGGTGTAACCCAGTGAATGTGGAACGGATTTGGGACTAGACAAATCCCCGGACCCGAGTACAAGTTCCAGAAATCGTCACCCCACGTAGGAGAATTCTGTGCGGGGCGGCGGAGGACAGAGGTCGCTGAAGAGGTAGAGCCCAGGCCACGGGAGGCAAGTTCCCAGAGCAGGTCCGCGCACCAAGCAGCCTGACACAGCCACCACGTGCAGAAATCAAAAGAATTAGGGGAGAAAAAACAGATTTTGGGGGCGCCTGGACAGCTCAGTCGGTGGAGTGTGTGACTCTCGATCTCAGGGTTGTGAGTTCAAGACCCACACTGGGGGTAGAGACTGTATTAAAAACATGGTAAATTTGGAAAAACATATATATTTGTAAAGCAGACAACAGACCAGTGGTGAATATCCATAACATAGGAAAGGCTTACGTATTTAAGTCCTATATGGATATCACTTCCGTGACTGAGAATCTCTGCCATGAAAATAAAACCTCCATCGCAGAAAACATGTTCACAGATGCCTAGTAGAGCCCCGTCATCACCTAGTAGAGCCCCGTCATCACCTAGTAGAGCCCCGTCATCACCGCACAAGGGGAAAAGCTCTGGTCGGGAGAGCGAATGCCCACGGAGGCAAACAGTCATCACCGCGCTCCGCGGTTACGCACTGACCTACTACGCGCGTGACTGTTTTATGTGACTGTTTCATGTTTCATAGTCCCCACATGGGGACTATGGCTGGAAACGAATCAAAGCTCTAACCCTTACCGAAATTTTAGTCTATTAAAAAATAAGTAAATAAAAATAAACAAAAAATATATTTAAAGATTTTATTTAATTGGCAGACAGAGATCACAAGTAGGCAGAGAGGCAGGCGGGGGAGGGGGAAGCAGGCTCCCCGCTGAGCAGAGAGCCCGATGCGGGGCTCGATCCCAGGACCCTGGGATCATGACCTGAGCCGAAGGCAGAGGCTTAACCCGCTGAGCCACCCAGGCACCCCCAAAAATATATTTAAATGTTAGGGAGTAGTAAGTCCTGAGATCAAAAAAATAACTCGGGAGAGAAAAAGAAATTAAGAAAGCAGCCCATCCTCAATAGCATCTCAACAATTTAAATATTTATGGGGCACTTGGCCGTCTCAGCTCAGTCCCTTAGCCTGACACTTCCTTTCTGCTGAGGTAATGACCTTGGGTCATGAGTTCAGCCCCACAGCAGGCTCTGCCGGCAGTGGGGAGTCTGCTCAGGATCCTCTCTCCCTGTCCCTTTGTCCCTCCCCACTCACACAGGCATGTGAAATGAAATATTGAGGAATAAATCCACCTGAGCCGGGCAGAGTCCTGAGCTCTGAGAGCTACAAAGCAGCTCTGGAAAGGAATCATAAGCAGACAGACATCTGTGCCCACGGATGAGAAGCCTCGACATCGCAAAGGGTCGGTACTACCCAGGGCAACCTACAGATTCCGCGCGGTCCCCATGGGAATTCCGAAAGCCTTTCCCACGGAAATAGGCCAATCCTCAGGTTTGCGTGGAATCGCCAGGGGCCCCGAGCAGCCCAGACAGTCTTGAAAAAGACTCCAGTCGGAGGACTCACACTTCCCGACTTTGAAACTTCCTGCAGAGCTACAGTCATTAAAATAGTGCAGGACTGGCCTAAGCACGCCTGAAGGGACCCATGGAGTCGCATAGATAGCCCGGACGGAGACCTCCCCACGGATGGTCGGCCGGTGTTTGACGACGGTGCCAAGACCCCTCAATGGCGAGAGGACATTCTTGTCAACAACAGCTGGGCACTAGCAAGCAGAGAACGAAGTGGGACCCTTACCTCGGGTCGGGACCAAAAATTAACTCATGGGCGCCTGGGTGGCTCAGTGGGCTGAGTCTCTGCCTTCGGCTCAGGTCATGGTCCCAGGGTCCTGGGATCGAGGCCTGCAACAGGCTCTCTGCTCAGCCAGGAGCCTGCTTCCCCCACTCCCCGCTTGCCTCTCTGCCTGCCTCTCTGCCTACTTGTGATCTCTGTCTGTCAAATAAATCAATAAAATCTTTTTTTAAAAAACCACATACACATGAAATAAGCTTCAATAATTGTTTAAACAAAAATAAACAGTTTATCCTGGGAGGGGCCGGGGGACAGGCAAGGGTGAAGGCACTCAGCAGGAGGTGGATGTATCAGGAGCTCATCCCAGCTCCCCTGCTCTGTGGCCCCTCAGGCCTTGGCGGCCACCTCTCTCCCCTTGCCTGCCCTCCCTCTCCAAACCAGTCACCTCCCCAACTCATGGAGGCCCCAGGTCCCCAGATCTCCCCTGCCAGGGCACAGGGAGAGGCCAGGAAGCGCTGTGGTCACCCGCCCCCGGCAGCCAGCCACCTCGCTGAGTCCCCCAGGGAGGACACAGGCAGTTCTCCCCAGGAGGGATTCTGTAGGCACCCAAGGGCACCCCATTCAGTGTCTTGGGCACATGTAGGGTGGGTTCCCATGGAGAGCCCCCTCCAGAGACCCCAGATGGAGCAGCTTTGCGGGGGAGACTGCAGTCACTGTTGCGGGGAGAATGGAGCAGATGAACAGGAGCGGGGGTGGAGGGCAGGCCGGTGTGCGGGAGCCTGCGGTTCCTTGAAGACCCCTGGCAGCCCTGGGCGGGTACTGGAGCCCCTCCAGCTCCTGCACTCCCTTCCCGTTGCCGTCCTGGGGCTGCTGCCCGCCAAGCTGCCCAGAGACCCCTGGAGGTCCCCACCTCAACCGGCTCTGCCATGGCCGGGCTCCCGCAGAGACCAAGGCTGCCACTCCAGGCACCACCCCCGCAAAGGCGCCCTCCGTTCCACCCATCCCCCCAGGCTCCCGTGGGCGCCACCCAGACCTCTCTGTCCCCCCATGCCTGTGCCAGAGCCGAGGTCACGGCCCGGCGGCCCCCCCACCCCCGGCCGTGCCTGTCCAGCGGATCCTGGCCACCTGCCTCGCCTCCCCCCGTTCTGCACGCAGACGCCCACAAGGCCTTCACAGCTTGCTTGGGTCGGGGGAGTCCAGGCCTCGTCCTCGCCTCCCACCAGGGCAGCCGCCCCCCTCTCTGCACACAAAGCCCCCTGTGCTTCCCCCTTTCTCCTGGGAACCCCCCCCAGCCCCGCTGACCCCCGCCACCGGTCCCACTCGCCCCCTGGTCCGCGCGCAGGGGCAGGGTCTCCCTAGACGTCCGCTCTGACCTCCCCGCAGGGCGGGAGCCCACCTTCCACCCGCGCCAACTGCGCTCAAAGCGGGAGCTTTCCCCAGCCCCACGATCTGGGCGCGGAGCCGGCTTGCACCCAGGACCCCCAGCGCATCCCGGAGAGAGGCGGGTCCTGCGCCGAATGCGCTGCGGCTCTCGGCAGAAGCACGGGGTCTCCAGAGCGGTCCCCGGGAGGCCGGGCGCGCCCCACCCCCACCCCAGATGTGGAGAGCCGGGTGCTGAGTGTCCTCGGGACGCTGAGCGGGTCCCCAGATGCTGGGAGCCCCTGCAGACTGAGAGGAGCTGAGGACACCCCCTCACCCGCAGAGACCTCCGGGTGCTGAGGACGTCGCGGGAGGCGGAGCACCCCGAGCTCCAGAAGGAAGGGGCGTCCCCGCGCAGACGCCGGGTTCCACGCTGCCGCAGAGCAGGAGTCTAGGGCTCACCGCCTTGTGACCCCCACCCTCTGCCCTCTGGCCGTCCCAGTCCCATAGCTTCCCAAACGGACTGAACCCTCCCCCAGGAGACCTCGTGGGGGAACGTGGAAGGCCTCGATTGTACCCGCAGGGCCTGGCCGAGTGAGCCGCGGCCCGCGCTCCCAGGGGTAGTGCCCACTCCTACCCGAGCGTAAGTGCTAAAGTCCTCTTCGGCTTCAGGGGCCACGGGGGGTGAAAATCACTCATCTCCCCATGAACACGGCACCCCCATGAGGCCAAGGTCTCCCCTCCCCACCCCCCTCTGCGCAGGTAGGCAGGGCGGCCTGGTGGGCATGGAGGAGCACGGTGGCCATGGTAGGTCCCCCTGCTGCTTCTTGGAAAGCACAGGGGAGTCTGGGTCAGCCGTCTGCCTTAGGGACGTGGGGAGCCTCCTCCCTAAGCAAACCCCACCGCCTGGAATCCGGTTATGCGTCCGTCCGGCCCCCTTTTCACTCACCCTCACGCTGTGGTTTCCAACAAAAGACCGCAAACTGGGGTGATTAAAACAACAGAAGTTTATCCTCTCACACCCTGGAGGCCAGAGCCAGCATCAAGGTGTGGTCAGGGCCGCGCTCCGCATGATCCTCCGGGTGGGGGCTCTGGGCTCCCAGCTGCACCCCTTCAAACTCCGCCCCACTGTCCCACGGCCTCTCCCCCTGCGTGTCTGCGTCCAAATGTCCCTCTTCTTACAAGGAGACCAGTCATGTTGGATTAAGGCCCACCCCAATAACCTCTTCTTACTTGATTACATCGGTCAAGACCCTGTTTCCAAATAAGGTCAGTCACACATACTGGAGATCAGGACTTCAGCAGAACATTTGAGGGACACAATCCAACCCATCTGGCTGCAGAGAGAACCTACTTGATAAGCGAATGTGGATTTACAAGGAGCTGTAAGATAGCTTGAGGGTTGGGTGACGTTTCCAGGAACTGCGCCCCGACCTCCTACCAGAGCCTGTCTGGGTAATGGATCTGCAGGCTGCGCTAAGCCCAGAGACACCCCATCGCTCAGCAGCAAGCTGACGTGGCCACCACCTCCGGCCCCAGAAATACGCGGCCTTGGCCGGGAACAGACTCAGCAAAGCGTAATCCCAGCAGCCCACTGGTGTCCTGGTGTGGCAGGCCCCTTACAGGCGTCACACGAGGCAAGGGACGCGGGCTTGGGTGGTCCCTCTGAATTCCGAGTGGGAAGACAGGATTCACAAGACGGGAACAATCAAAGACATGGGACAGCCACAGTGACAGATCTCTACCCTGCCGCTAACCCCACTCTCTTCCCACCACTATAAACACCGGAAAAGCTGAGTGTCCACTCCCCCAGCTGCGCTGCCGCCATGTTGGTCTTGGGACATAGTTCTGGCCGGTGAAATGCCACCAGAGGCCCTCTGGGGAGCGTCTGGGCATTTCCATGATAAAAGAGACATTTCTGTCACTCTCCCTTTCCACTCTGTCCAGCCCGGAGCATGGGTGTAGCAGCTGGAGCTATGGCCACCCTCTGTGACCACGAGGGAAAGGCCCCTCCAGGTTACAGAGAGGCTGACACCCCTGGGCGGCTGAACTTCGCTTCCAGGCCTCCTGCCCTGGGAGGAAAACAAGTCGCGTGGGTTCAAATGACCACACTTGTCTTGCTACTCCAAGCTAAAAGGGCGTCCACTCGTAGGGCTGCGGTCGGTCCATCCTAGAGTTCACGAGCTTTTCAGCAAACGCGTGGCATTACTCAAACTCACTTCACCAAGTTTAGGAAGTAAATTGAGCTTTTTTCCAACTGCTTGGAGGGAAGAGGGGAGGGGCTTAGAACCGTCCGCCCAGGCGGAGGCGGGGGCGCGTGGGTCGCCCCGGGGACGGGAGCTGGGGCGCGTGGGGTCGCCCCGGGGGCGGGAGCTGGGGCGCGTGGGGTCGCCCCGGGGACGGAGGCGGGTGCGGGTGCGCGTGGGTCGCCCCGGAGGCGGGGACGCGTGGGTCCCCCCACCCATGTCCGCGGGCGGTGGGACTCCGCGATCTGCCGCTGCCCCGCGAGGACACCCCCGCACTCTGCCCCTGCCGCGCGACACGGCCCGTGGGGCGCAGCGCTCGCAGGCGGAGAGCCTCCTCCATCCCCTCCGGCCCCGGGAAGGGCCCCGCGCTCGCGCTGACCCGGCGCGGCGGGCGGGCGGGCGGACGAGGGTCGGGCGGGGTCCGCGGCCCGCCCCGCGGACAGGTGAGCCCGGCAGGTAAGTCGGCGCCGAGTCACCGTCCGGTCCCGCCGCCCAGCGCGCCAGACGCGCCGGCCCGGGGAGCCCCGCCCCACGCAGCCGAGGGGCCACGCGCAGCGCGTCCTCCGCGAGCGCCCACGGCGCGGGACGGACAGACTCCCCCCGAGTCCACCCGCGACCCGCGGCGGAACCCGCGGCCCAGGGGCTCGCGTTTCCCGGGGGACTTCCGGGAGCGGCCGCACGCCGTCGCCTGGGACGGGGGAGCGCGGGGAGGCGGAGCGAGCATGCGCGGTCGGGTCGGCACTTCCGGGCTGGCAGCGGGCGGAGGCTCGGCCCGTCGCCCTGTGCGGACCCCGGGTCGGCCGTGCGGGGCCGTTTCCGCCCGCTGCCCGCCTTTCCTCGCGCCCGTCAGCTGGGGGGGCGGGGCGGGGCGGGGCGGGTCGTCCCCTCGAGACCTCCCCGGGGGGGCGACGGGTCCTAACAGTGGGGAGGGGCGGGAAGGAGCGGGGTGCCCGGCCCGGCCCCGGCCCCGCACCCCAACCCCGGACCCCCTGCTCCCGCCCCGGCCCCGCACCCCAACCCCCAACCTCACCCCAGTCCTCCGGCTGCCACGGCCCCAGCGCCTGGACCCCCAGTCCCCCGCCCCCAGCCGCACATCCCTATCCCGGGACCCGCAGCCCTCCGGACCGCACACCCCCAACCCCTGGAGCCCCAGTCCGGCCCTGGACCCCACACTCCCAACGCCTGGACCTCAGCTCAGTCTCCCGGCCCCCACACCCTCGGTGCCCTGACCCCGAGTTCTCTGGCCCCAGACCTCACCCCAGTTCTCTAGCCTCAGGCCCCCACAGCCCCAGTGCCCTGACCCCCAGTCCTCCGGCCCGGACTCCACGCCCCCAGTCCCCGCAGCCCCAGCCCTCTGGCCCCAACCCCCACATCCCCAAGTCCCAGACCTCACCCCAGTGCTCCCACATCCCCAGTGCCTGGACCCCAGTCCTCTGGCCCCAGACCACCAATCCTTCAGGCCCTCGGCCCCAGCCCCCTCCCTGTGGAGGTCGATCAGGCTAGGCAGGACAGCGAGCAGCGGCTCTGGGACCTGGCTGGAGGCTGGTGACCCCAAACCCTGGAGAGGAAAGAAAGACGAGGGCAGGGCTGGGAGCCAGGGCAGGCCGGGGCCACGTCCGCCAGGGAAGAACGGGGCTGGACGTCCTAACGAGGGGGATGCGAGCTGGCAGGGCCTGACAGATGCCTTGGCAGACCAGGGCGGTCGTCGTGTGGATGGTGACTGTGACTCAGACCGGGGCGTCGGCAGTGGAGGTGGATGTCCCCGGGTCTGCTGCAGACAGAAGCCCCAGCCCTTTCTGTGGGACGTGGGGAGTAGGCAGGAGAAGGCAACGCAGGCTCCCGGGGGCCCTTGGTTGCTGGAGAGGGAGCGGCGGAGAGAGCACTGGTGTGGGGGGACGTCCAGACCTCATCCTGGGCTCCTGGAAGGCCCTCAGGAGAGCGTGTGGGTGTCACAGGCCGCATCAGCCCAGGAAGCACCGTGGGGAGGGTCTCTGGTGGAGGGCGCCTGGGGGCTCGGTCCGTAGAGCGGCTGACCCTTGATTTCATTCAGCTCGGTCCTGGGACCCAGCCCCACGCCAGGCTTCACGCTCATGCGGGGGCTGCTTCAGGATTCGCCCTCCTCCTGCCCCTCCCGTGCTCGCTTGCGCACACTCGCTCTAAAATAAGTATCTTAAAAAGGGAGAGCTGGCGTTTGTCACAACGGAGAGGGTGAGACCCCGCGGGAGCAGCAGGGACGCAGAAGGGAGCCCGCCGGGGCTGCGCCCAGCCGTGCTCGCAGAGACGGGACGGGGTAAAGCGAGGCCAGCGGGGTGGAAGGAAGCTGGGAGCCTCGGGAGCCAGGGGTGCTTAGCTGAGCGACCCACAGTCAGATGGAGGCCTGAAGGCCTGAAGACAGCCTGGAGGTCGCAGATGTCATGAGCCGCGTGGGAGGGTCGGGAGGAGCCGAGCCGGAGTGGACCGCAGGGAACAGCTTTCCCCTGAGCCGGGTGTGCGGAGTCCAGCGTCCCCGTGGAAAAGGAACGCGCAAAATTAGTCAAGTGGCACAGGAGAACGAGGGGAGGGCAGCGGAGGGCAGAGCGCACGGCACGGCAGGGCAGGGCAGGAGTGCGCGCGTGGTCGCGGCGGTCAGCAGGCCGACAGATCGCACAGGCGGTTGCTCCTCTGAAGAACGAGGAAGTTGGAGCCACACGTGACCACGCGCCGGTTAGAAAGGATCAAAGATAGAAATGTAAGTGAAGTAAACCTGTAAAAGTGCTGCCGAGAACAACGGTGAATCCCACGACACCAGAGCGGAAATGCCCAGTAGCCAAACGGACAGACGATGCTCGTGGGCACGAGCGCAGGGTCACCTGTAATGACAAATGCAGACGAAGTCATGCAGAGACACGGTTCCTTACCTGTCGGTTTTGGAAAATCCTGGAATGTGGTCACGGGCCGTGGTGGGCAAGCAGAGGGCCGGTGCGGGGCGGGGACGCAAAGCCACCGACGCCTCCGTGGAGGTGGTGCTCTCCTGGGATCACAAGTGCTGCTGCCCACGAGGATGTCCGCCCGGGCTTCCGCGGGCCAGCGAGGCCCAGTCACGGTCATTTGCTGGAGTGTCGCATGTACCAGCAGCACTCTGGGAACCCCCCAGGTGTCCGCCCCCCGGGACCCGGCGATGACACAAGCCCACGGTGAAACGGGTGGGGCTGTTCAGAGGTTACAGCCTCCAGGCCGTTTCCGCGCTGGTGCGGGAAGGTCTCTGCGGTCTGTTTTTAAGAGAAAATCCACAACATTCAGAACGGCTTTTGTGGTAGGACACCTCTCGGGGGGACACGAGAGAAAGAATATCCGTATTTACAGAAACACTGGGGAACACCCAAGAAATGAGTGGTCGTGGGAGCCCCTGGTGCTGGGGGCACACGCCGGAGGAAGCAGCCCTGGTGTGTCTTTGAATGACAGAATCAGGATGAAAACACGACCCAGGGAATCTGGGAGGTAAAAGGACCGACGTAAGCAGTGGTGGGAAGTCTTGCTGGAGGTGCGGGCTAGAGGACCCGGTTTCAAGTTTAACGTAAATCGTACGTTGGTGCCTAATGACCCATAACCCCCTAATGACCCCACTTTCCCCCGCCCAGACCCCATCAGGCAGGAACCAAGTTCCTTTCCTGCGAGTGACCAAAATTCCCAGTTGCCTTTTATTTCTTTGGTATCCTTCCAAGTAACTTCGGTCGCGACGCAAATGTGCGTTCTTGTACTTCTCGGTCCCTGGAGGGGACATACTGCCACCCCCAGGCTGCGGGGGCTGAGGCAGGGGATCGGGGACCCACAGACTGTCAGGACCGAGTCAGACACGAGCCTGCCAGGCTCAGGCCCCGCAGCCTCGCCCAGGAGGCTGTGACCACGGTGTCGTCTGTGCCGGTCTGAAGCAGGAGGGCATCGGTCAGCATCTTCTCGGAAAGCGTCACACCTGCCAGTTTCCAGAGCTCAGAGCTCCCTGCGCCCGTCGCCGGCTCCCGCAGCCGCTCGCTCCCCCTGTGCGGCCCAGCCCCGGCTCTGTCCGTGACCTTTCACTGTCTTCTTGGGGTTTCCTTAAACATACACACGTGGAAATGCACAGTGAAGTTTCTTGACGGCTACGTGGCTCACCACCCTATAAGACCAGAGAACTGTCCGCCACTCCCCAAAAGTCCCCTCGTCCCCCCGCGCAGGGGCAGATGTTGGTGGTTCTCCCGGACGCTGCCCCGCCTGTCCTAGAGCTTCGCGCAGGTGAGACTGCATGGCCGATGCCCTTCCCGCCTGCTGTCTGTCCCTCGCACCGGGGACCTTCGCCTCCCTGCGCCGTGGCTCTGGACACGGGACGGCAGCAGGTGGTGGTGGCCAGCGACCCGTGGGCTGCCCGGCCCGTTGGAGGGTGAGACCGCATCCTCAGCAAACCTTACTGACGAGAACACCGCGGGGGCCGGCTCCGATCCGGGCCTGGGTGTGCTTCTGAGGCACTGACTGCTGGAGGGGCTAGAGTGGGTCTCTCCAGAGTCTGCCTTGCACGGTCACTGAGCTGGGATGTACGGTCTTTACAGAGGCGAGGCGGTCGGCTTAAAACGAGGTTCCTGGGGGACCCTCGTCCCCTGGGACTGGCGTTCTTATAGGGGCAGGCGATCAGGACCCAGGCACGGGGAGAGGGCGGCGTCTACATGCCCCGGAGAGAGGCCCCTGGAGCACCCAGCTCTGCTGACGCCGGGACCTTGGATCTGCAGCCTCAGGAACTTCGAGAGTGTACACACCTGTGGTGCAAAGCTGCCCAGGGCGCGGTGCCGCGTCGCACAGCCGACGACAGGCGCTGTGTCTGCAGCACAGGGCAGGGAATGGGTTTTTCTGTTTACAGACTTCCGTTCAAATTGCTGAAAACAATGCCATTTGGCTCCAATCAGGGAGGTGAGTCTATGCACCCCTGGATTTCCGGCGATGCCCCAGGTCCGCTGACGTCTCCGCAGGCCCAGGCTGAAGCTGGGGGGGGTGTGCCTGCCACCCCGGGCCCCTGGCCAGCCGTCCCCATACTCCTCCCAAAGCCCCGTGTGCCCATGGGAACCCCTGTGGGGGGCTCGGCCAGGGAGGCTGAGGGCTGGGGGCAGGTGACTCCGTAAGGAGGCAGGCCCAGATCCCAACAGTGCTGGTCCCCAAACAGCAAACTGCTGGCGCCCGCAGCCCAGCACAGCCACAAGCCCAGCACGCCCAGGACGAGCGCGGCCTGCTCCGCAGGGCACTGTGGCCGAAGCCCTTGGCCTCGGGGGCTCTTCTGAGCTGGGGATGGCCCCAGGGGAGGCAGCTGTGGTACACCGGCCGTGGTCCGCAGCAGCGGGGGCGGCCAGCTCCTGGTGGCTGCTGCCTGTGTGTCCCCTGGGCATGCCCCCACTCGCCCCTCTGCAGGCATGTGCCGATGTTCCCTCCTTCACATGAGAAGACTGAGGCAGAACGGAAGCACCCTGGGGACCCGGACGAGGAGAAGGTGGCCCTCCCCAAAGGCCTCCGCTCTGTGATAAGCAGCGGAGGGCTGCTTTCCACGCTGCTGTTGGGGAGGTCGGGTGAGCGTGGCGAGAGAGACCCAGACCCATTTTCCCTTCAGTAGGGACAAAGGAGGTGCGGTGGAGCTGGGAAATACCCGAGAAGCGGGGAGCCCCCAGGGAAGGAACACCCCTTCCCCACCACTGGGCAGCGTGCACATGGCCGAGCCCCCCGTCCTCCACGTGGAAGTTGGCCCAGATTTTAGGGGTCGGTTTCTGTGGGACTCCACTGGGAAGAAGTGCTGGTGGAGGAGGAGGAGGCTCCAGGCCCTGCCACGTGCCTCAGTTTACCACGGAGGCGACAGGGCAGGCTGGATGGCTCCAGCCCCAGAGGCGTGGGTGGCGGAGCCCACAGGGAGCTGCGTGTGGGTCGGGCCTTGCAGCCCTGTCCCAGGTCAGCCCCTCCCCCTAAGGACGCCTTTCCACCGCCCGCCCCCCCACCGCCTGGTTGGCATGGCAACAGCCTCCTGGCTGGTTCTCAGAAGGCCGGCTGAGTCACCAGCCCAACTGAGAATGTGACAGGGTCTCCCTGCAGGACAGTGGCCCTGGTCCAGAAGGCAGGCTCATCGGGAGCCAGGCTTCGTGGGGCAGGGAATGTGCTGGGCACCATTTCTGAGAAGCAATGGCCTGCATTTGGGGTCAGGACTGGTAAGGCCTCAAAGTACAGCCCAAAGCCCAGCAGCCCTTTTCAGTGCCAGCTCAGCTCGGCACTGCCTTGGGGCCCCCTGGCAAGGACGGTGTCCCCTGCCCCTGGGTCTGCTTTGGCTCTACCTGGAGGACACTTTGGCCAGGACCAGGCTTGAGACACATACGTGAGGCTGTCTGCTCGTCTGCTCCGGGCCTGCAGAATACAAGGACAGCCCCGAGGGCGCCGGGGCCACGTCCCCATGCGAGGGCGGAGTAGGGGCTGGGACACCTACCCACGGCCACCTGCCAGCTCTGGTTCAGGACTCTAGAACCCCCACGGGGGCAGAGCTGCCCAGCCACTGCCCAGCTCCACCCCACTTGGTCTCCCTAGAGTTGCAAGAGGGCCCCACAGGGTGAAGGTGGGGCCAGGAGGGACACACCCCCCCAAGTTTTGCCCACATCTCCCCAGATTGGGCCTCTGGGGGCCTAGGCCCACCCGGAAGGAGGTGGGGTACGTAGGAGTTGTGGTGGGAGAGGAAAAGGCAAAGGGTATGTGGGGGACCGGTGGGGGCACCCAGGCGTTGCACCCGCCTCCAGAAGGCAGGTGGACAGGAGGGCCCAAGACCAGTGGACCAGGAGGCCTCAGATCCAAGCTTGAGGGCCTGTGGCTGCTCAGCAGGTGCCCCCATTGCCCCCTGTACAAGAAACCAGTGTCCTTACCAGGTCCCAGCCTGTGTCCTGCCTCCCACCCCCATGGCAGGGAGAGCAGCCTGAGGAAAGAGGGTGTGCCCCCATCCATGGCCCTGCACTAGCCCACACCCCCCTCTACAGGGCACCCTCTGAGACAGGGTCCCCAGAGTGGCCACTCCCCGCCTAGGACCCTCCCCTGCCCCTGGGCTTCTTCTGCCCCCACCAGCCCAAACCAGCGGTGCCCCCACTTCCCGCACACACTTGGAGATGCCCGCGCTCCTGTCCCTGGAATAATCCCGGCCATCTCCACAGGGTGCAGACTTTATTAGCAGGGTCAGCATGAAGACGATGACGGGACACAGGACAGCTCCGGTGTCCAGGCTGTTGTGGCAGGCGGGTGCACGCAAGCCAACCGTCCCACGCAAACCAGTGTCCTCTGGGTCCCAGGGGTCGCCCACCCTGGGGCAGAGCAGCATGAGACCGCGGGGAGGGGGCGGGACAGGACCAGGAGGACCCCACACAGCAGGCCCACCTCGGACGGCATCCGTGCGCCTCTACCACACATCTGCACGTTTCTGCGTCAGACATACAGAGTTCCTTGGACCGGTGTTGGTTGTCACATTAAAAACTAACCACTTCTCTTTACATTAACTTCACAGTAACTGTTTGCCAAAGACAATGAATCCAGTGTTGGTAAGTCAGGAGGAAAGTCCGCTTCTTCCCCCACAGAACCTCTGGGGAAAACCAGGGCGGCCACCTCTCCCTGCGGTGTGGCGGGGCTGTGGGCATGGCTCACCTCGCCATTTGCTGGAGACACACACACACACACACACACACACACACACGGAAACCTGCTAGTGGAGGACATGACACGGAGTGTGAGGTAGCCCTTTTGGAGGAGCCCACGGTCAGGACGATCTCAAGCAGGGGCCCCTTCCTCAGTGCGCCCTGGTCTGCGGCTGGGCCAGGGCTTCGGAGCCCCGCGCACCAGGAAAGGCCCTGCAGCACGTGGCAGGCTGTCCACCTGCTGGGAGAGCCGACGGAGCGCAGGGAGACAGCCCCTTCCGCCCGCCTGCCGTGAAGGCCATCGGTCATCTCACTGCAGACCGGGCAGACGAATACATACGACATCAAGTGGTTGCCGGGACATGAGAAAATCACTTAAGCTTGGCTGGACTCTGTCCTCAGTGCCTCCAGTCCGCGGACCTGAGGAGTCCAGGGGGCTCTTGGAAGTGGGGACAAGGCCCCGTCTGCCCTCTCCCCTTGTCAAAATCACACTCGGGCAGCAAGACTGGCTGGGTGACCCCCACCAGCTACAAATGCAGAGGTCTTTCGGGGTCTAGGAGCTGTGGATGACAGTGGGGGGCCGTGACCCCAGCCCAGCAGGTGCTTGTCCCCTCCCTGTTCGATGGCAGCGTGCACCCAGGCCCTGCCGGAGGGAAGGGAGAGCCTGCAAACATGGCCCTGCACTGGCCCCCAGCTCGGTGCTCTGGAAATGGTTGGCTGCTCTGGGGAGACCTCAAGCGGGCAAGCCAAGGACCTCAGGGTGAGGCCCACTGCAGCCCTGTGGCAGCCTGCGACACTCAAGGCCCCTCCTGGCCCCACCCAAGGGATGCTCTGAGGCACCCCGGACCCTGAGTTCAGGCAGGGAAGCAGCACGGCCCACCGCCCGTGGGCAGACATCTGGCAACCTCAGGGAAGCTCTCTCTGCGTCTAAAGAGAATTGTTCCCAAACTGCGACTTCCTCTCTCCCAGCTACCTGCAGCGTGGTCAGGGTCACTGGCTCCGGGGACCCACCTCCTGCCCCAGCACCGGGAACGCAGGAGCCCCTTGGCATCTGGCTGGTTCTGCAGCCCAGCCACACCAGCTGTGCCTCAATGTCCCCGCCTGTCCTCAATGTCCCCCTGTGCCTGGGGCCTCCCGGGAAGGCTCCTGCTGCCACCCACCAGAAAGGGCCTGGTCCGTCCAAGTACCCTTTTCCGGACACGCCGGCAACTTCTGTGATGTGCGAGTTCTCAGCACGCCCGGTGCCGGGCTCCGGAGGGTACGCCCCAGCGAGTCAGCGAGGTGGTCAGGAGAGCCCCCCTCGGAGGCAGAAGTGCGTTCTCCTTCCGGGTTCAAGGATGGTGGCTGGGCTGGAGCTCAGGGCCCTAGGGACAACCCCCCCACCCCCACCCCTACCTCCCACCCCCCACGGAGCTGACTCGGGATGGAGAGGAAGACAGTGATCAAGGTCTGGGCACAGCTGGGGGACGGAGTCCATTGGACGCTGGGGGGAGGGAGCAAGGTGTGGAAGAGGGCAGCCCCAGCCGTGCTGAGTGCCCCCAAGCCTGGCACTGCGGTCCAGGGGCAGTGGGGGCCCTTCCGCTGGGAGCTGCAGCACGGGGGCTCCCTGCCACCTGGAGCTCCCATGCCTCGCCTTCCGTCCCTGCGGCCCCCTGGGCGGCCCCTCCCCGCCCTCCCAAGGACAGGTCACGCCACTCCACGCCCCACGAGGACAGGTCACACGAGCAGGGACTTGACCAAGCCACAGTGGAATTTCCGGACGTGGCGGTAGAGGTCACCGGACTGCGTGAAGCGGCGCTCGCACCAGCGGCAGGCGTGCGGCTTCTCACGCGTGTGCACCACGGCGTGGCGGCTCAGGTTGTGCGAGTACTGGAAGCTCTTGCCGCACTGCGTGCACGTGTAGGGCTTCTCGCCCGAGTGCGTGCGCTCGTGCCTCTTCAGCGTGTAGGTGCAGGAGAAGGTCTTCCCGCAGAGCGGGCAGGTGGGCAGCGCGCCGTCAGGCGACAGCCGGGCCCGGGCCCCTTCCCGCTCGCGGAAGTGGGCGCTGAGGTGCAGCTGCAGGCCGCGGCCGCCGGGGAACAGCTTGGTGCACAGCGGGCAGACGCGGAGGGGCCCGCCGGGACCCAGCTCGCCCCCACTGGTTCCCCGCTCTGCATCCAGCTCCAGCTGCCCGCGGCCCGCGCCAGCGGCCGGCAGCGGCTCCAAGCCCACAGCCCGGCGCTCAGCTGCAGGAGCGCAGGGGGGCTGCAGGGGGCGGTGAGGGCCGCGAGGGCCGCCGTCGTCCTCGGGTTCTGACAGCGAGTCCCGCGAGTCCTTCACCGGCGGCGGGAGGCCGGGCTGCCTCCGGCGGCAGGCGGCTGTCTGGAGGACGCAGGGCGGGTGGACTAGCTCCCGCCTGGGGCTCCGCTTCAGTGACAGGTCCAGGGCCCGGTCCGAGTCTCCAGGGCCCTGCCAGGGAGGGGGGCCCGGGGCTCGCGGAGGGAGGGCGTGGACCCCAGTCCGGGGCGGCTGGGCCTTCGGGGCCGCGGGGCAGAACACCGGGGACCGGGCGGGCTGGGGGCGCGGGGGCTGGTCCAGCGGCTCGGCCCGGGCGGCGGGGGTCCCCCGGTGCAGCGCGCGGCCCCTGTCCCTGAGCCTGCCCTTGCAGACCTTGACGACGTCGTACATGTGCAGGTAACTGGCGGCGGCCAGGACGTCCTCCACCGGCAGGCTGCGCAGGTCCAGGCGGCCCTCGTACATGAAGTCCAGCAGGCGGCCGAAGGCGGGCGCCGTGACCACGTCGCCGTTGAGCCGCACCGCGTCGCGGCTGCCCGCCGGCCGGTCCCTGTAGAACAGATGGAAGTAGACGCTGCACGCGGCCAGCACGGCGCGGTGGGCCGGGAAGCGCGCGGCGCCCACCAGCACGGTGCAGTCGCACAGGAAGCCCTGGTCGCGCTGCTGCCGCAGGCGCCCCAGCAGCCGCGCGCCGTGCTCCGGGAACTCCATGCGCCGCGGGCCCCGGCGGGCGCGGACGGGGCGCCCCCGCCCCCGCCGCCGCCGCCGCCGCCGGCACCTGCCCCGGCGCAGGAGAAACTCGACCGAAAGTAAACAGAAGCTGCGGGCCGGGGGCGGGTCCCGGGGCGCGAACCTGCGCGCGCCCCCGCCGGGCCGCCCCTGAACTTCACTCCGGGGTGCCGCCCGCCGCGTCCCCCGACGCCCGCGTCGCCGCCCGACGCCCGGCCGCCGCCGCCGCCGCCGCCGCGGGCCCCATTTATGGCAGCGCGGCCGCGGGGAGCGGGAGCCGGAGCGGGCCGGCGGGCGGGGCGGGAGGAGCCGGCGCCCGCCCCCCGCGCTCACCTCCGCCGCCCGCCCGGCTCTCCGGTCGCCGCCCGCGCCGCGCGCCCTCCCCGGTGCGGCCCCGGTGCGCGGGGCTCCGGGCGGCGCGCCCCGGCAGGGAGGGCGCGGGACGGCAGGGCGCCGGGCGGGGCGCGCTCCAACTTGGCTGGCCAGACCGCGCCCGCCGCTCGCCCCGCCCCGGAGAGAACGAAACTCGGGGCGGGGGCTGGAGGGGGCGGGCCGAGGCGACTTCCCGGAGCGGCGGAACCGCTGAGGTCACCCTCGCCGCCCCTTCCCGGCCCGCCCCGCCTCGCCCCGCCTCGCCCCGCCGGGGCCCGGCGAGCCGCCAGCTGGGGCACCGGGGTGGGAGGGGGTGAGGGGCGCGGCCGGGGAGGGGGCTCTCTCGCGATATTTGCCGCCTCGGCCTGGGTGTCTACCGCCCCCCACGGGGTCCCCACTGCGCCCTCTGCTATAGCACCCCTTCCGAGGACCCGCTCCTCTGCGGGCCCGCGCTGGGGCTGTCACCCGAGGGCGCACTTTGGGGGGCGCTGGCTGTGGGAGGAAGGAGGGGACCCGTGGAGGGGGTCGTAAATTTTGAAAAGTTGACACCTCCCCTTCCTGGTTGAAAGCCTCTTTCTGAATTGGAATTAATTTGGCTGGTACTTTCCTCCAAACACCTGGGCGGGATCTCCACGGCAGAGCCCAGAAAAGGGGACCCCCACCCGGTCAGCAGGGCCTAGCTCCACCTGTGGGGGCGGGGCCGGGTGCCCTGAGCTCTGTGTCCCGGAGCCCCAGGGATGGGGCACATTTCTGCAGACCTGGGGGACAGCCCAGTGCCTCGGAGGGAGCCCCAAGTGCCCCAAGTCCAGGGCAGGCGGAAACGTGTTTAGGAAGGGGGAGACCCTGCAGGGGAGCGCAGCTGGCCCCCTGAGGGCCAGGTGTGAGACCAACCGAAGGTGTCAGGGTGTCACCCAGGTCTGCCCAGAGAAGAACCTGGGTGGAATAGCGCCGATTTTGGAGAAGTTGGGGCCCCGGCGGTGGGGGGCACTGTTGGCTGGCATTCTCTTCCAGTCTCATCTAAAGGGGCTGCCCTCGTTGGAGCAGGGACAAGGCACTGACCACTGCCCAGCTTCCCTTCCCAGCAGTCCGGCAGGCTAGTTGTTCCTGTTATTACCTCTGTTTGCTGGTGGGGGGTGGTTAGCGAGGGAAGGGCCCGGGGCCACCAGCAGGCCATAGAGCAGGCAGTAAATCCCTAAACCAGGGGTGGGGAGCATCTGGGGGGCTCAGTCGGTTAAGTGTCTGCCTTTGGCTCTGGTCATGATCCTGGGGTCCTGGCATCAAGCCCTACATTGGGTCCCCTGCTCAGCGGAAAGCCTACCTCTCCCTCTCCCTTTCCTTCTGCTACTCCCTCTGCTTGTGCTCTCCCTGTCAAATAAGTAAATAAAATCTTAAAAAAAAAAAAAAAAAAAAAAAAAAAAGGGAAGTCCCTGAATCAGGATTTGAATCCGGACAGTCTCCCGAATTCCCACCTGCACGCATCCCCAGAGATGGAGGCTGGCTGGGAAGGAGGAAGACCCCCCACCCCGATCGACTAGGGGTGGAGGAGGTGCTGGCCAAGGGGCTGGATCACCGGGCTGCAGGCTGAGTGGGGAGGGATCCAGCTGGGCTCTCCAGAAGGAGGGGGTGGCCCCCGTGGGATGGTGGGTGCCAGCCAGCCAGAGGTCCTAGTCAAAGCCTCGGGTTGAGACCTGAGGAAGGGCCCAGCACAGCTGGTATCTCAAGTCTGCGGGAAGGAAAGCCACATTTTTATACTAAAACATTATTCCTTATTCATTTGAAGTTCACATCTGACGGGACATCCTGCATTTTTCTTTCCTAAATCTGGCCAGCACCCTTGGAACCCTGAACTCACACCGCACTCAGCCGCTGAGACTGCCCTGGCTCTGGAGGTTTGTTCCGGCTGGTCCCCCACCCCTGCACCCCCTTGGCTGGGCTCCCAGCAGGAGGAGATGGATTCAAGTCAGGTCCAAGTGAGCCCTGATGGGATGGCCCCCTGGGGTCTAGTCTGGCTTACAGTCTGCCAGCTGCCCTCTCCCAACTTCGGGGTCTGCCAGCTGCCCTCTCCCAACTTCGGGCCCAGCGCTTAACCTCCTTGAGCCTTGAAACACTCATCTGCAAAGTGGGAGGTTATCTATAGGGCGGGGGGGGGGGGGGTTCCCATTGTGTTCCCCCAGAGGGCCCTGCCCTGGCTCCTCCCCCATTTCTGTCTTTGTTCCCTGGGCCGTGCCCCCCTCCCACCGTGGTCTCTGCTGAACGCCCCAGCTAAGAGCCCCCAGGCCCGCCTTCTCCTTTCTTAGCCTGAGCCTTCTACAGAGCCTCTCCGGGTCCCGAGACTGCGCGTGACCTCAGGCTTTCCCGCTGCCTCCTCCGTGCAAAGAAGTCAGCTCGGCCCTAAATGGGGGTTCAGTACGTGTCTCGAGTGAATGCAGGGGCTTCTGTGAGCGAGGTCCAACCAAATCCTGACTGCTCCGTGGCGCCTGCCTGTCCAGTGCTATTTCCCCAGGTTGGGCCCCTGAGGCCAGGGAGGCAGGAGGGAGGCCAGTGTCCTGGGGCTCTGGGCGGACAGCTCCCTAGGCAGGCCAGAGTGAGGCCCTGGGGCGGGCGGTGTGTCCTGGCCTGCCCTGCCTGGCTAGTGGGACAAAGCGCTCCTTGGGGCCCCGACCGAGGCTGCAGGGTGTGGAGACGGGCCGAAGCCGGTTAGGACACTGCTGGTGGGAGCCTGGGAGGCCCGCCCAGGTAGGGATGAGCTAGAGGAGGGGGGAGGGCCATCATTGCTGGGGAGGCCCCCCCACTCTGTGCCTCTCGGGTGGGAAGGCCTGAGTTAAGTGCCCCTGTCCCCACCCCCCCACTCCCCAGGAGGGGCTGTCCCAGAAGCCCCTGGAATGGCACTTGGGAGCTGCCCACCCCTCCCCCCCCAGCATCCCCTCTCTGGCTAGACAAGGTCGCGGACACCGGGATGACGGGAGGCGGCCGCGGTGGTGCGGGCAGAGCCTCCCTGGACGCAGCTGGCCAGGCGGCCATCTGGCCTGGGAGCTGCCCCCGGCCCCGCCCCACAGCTGCCGCTGAGCCCCGGCGGTGGCCGGGGGTGCTGGCCTGCGCCCGCCCGATGGCCAACAGCTGCAGAAGGTGACAGGGCTCGAGGCCCCTGAGCTCCAGCGGCGGGGGCGGGGGGGTGCGGTGGGGTGGGGTGGGGTGGGGGTGGGGGTAGGGAGGAGGCCACCCTCCCCAAGACCGCTACAGCAGTTTTGGCTGCAAACATCTGGTCAAGGGGCTCCCCAGAGGCCCCAGCGTGGGCCAGGCTGGGCTGACAGGACTGGGTCCCCATCTCGTCATTCTGTCTGAGGTGCAGGGCGGATGTTCTTAAGGGGAAGTTTCCAGAGGAGGAGAGGGTCAGCCCTGCCTTCGGGTCTGCCCCCATGTCACAGGATGGGCTCCCACAGAGGTGCGGTCGGGACGGGGGGGGGCTGCAGGGGTGGGGCATGGGGCTGCCAGCGGGTCTCAAGGCACTCGGTGGGCACCAGAGCTCCATGCTGAGCTGTGGGGAGGCCTCCTGGGTCAGCAGGGAGCTTTCGGACCCCCACGGTGCAGCCTCTTGGCCAAGATGCCTTTCCTCAAATGGCCGCGGGGCTCCTGCAAGGCCCGGGGAGCCACCACGTCTTCCATGAAAGGACACCTGCCCAGAGCCCTCACCCCAATCTCTTCTTGCCCTGGGCCTTCTCCATAGCCCTGTCTGGCCAGGATGGGGGCGGGTCTGGACCCTCTTCCTGGGAGGGCGGTGGGTAGTTGGGACAGTTCCTGAGGGGTCCCAGGGGCCCATGGGGAAGGTTTGCAGGGTAAGGGGTGGACAGATGTGGGACAGCTGGCGGGTGACCTCAGGGCAGGTGTCGGTCCCAGAAGCATGGATGACTGAGTCATCCAAGCCTCTCACTGGGCCCCCTGGAGGCAGGGCCCTGTGGGGGCTGGCGGGGGGCACTCAGTCACAGCTGGGAGTCCTGGGCTGGGTTGGGGAGAGGGGCAGTGGGGCAAGGGGAGGAACTGGCAGCCACCTCCCTGAGGAGAGGGTGTCCCCCTGAGGAGGGGAGGGTCCTTCTCCAAGGAGTATACCTCTGTCCCGGAACCACAGGAAGTCTGCCAGGAGCCCCAGTTCTGGGCGCAGATGCTTGGTGAGCTCTGCCGGGCTGCATCTGCCTCTGACCCAGAAGAAGGATCTCTACCCTCCAGGCTGAACTCTGACCCTGAATGAGGAACAAAAATGCCCCCCGCCACCCCACAAAATACACTCCCACCCCAGAAGGGCGACGCTCAGGAGTCCTCCTTTTACAAAAGGGTCCCTGTCAACTTGGAGGCCTCAGGGATAGGGGGAGGGGCTGCTGCTGGAGAAACTTCTGGCTCCGGGGAGAGCAGGGCCCAGGGAGGGGTCGGGGCGGGGAGTCATCCGCGGTGTCCTGGGAATCTGTAGGCGGAGGGGTCTGCGGTCCTGCCTCCTCAGCCTCTTAGCCCTCTGTCACCCCGCGAAGTCTCCCATCTCCTCTTGAAGGATCGTCCCTGTGTTCCTGAGGGGCAAGGGGAAGCTCCTGGAAGCCCCTTTCAAGGGGTGGGGCGCCCCTCCCAGGGCAAGGTCGTCCATCAGCACAAGGGGCCTGTGTCCCCTTCCTCCGCAGCCTTCCCTGTCCCTGTGCACTGCAGCCAGCCTTCAGGCCGCTCGCACCTGACCTCCACCAGCCGCCCGCACGCGGCCCCAGGACCGCTCGCTTGGCAGGGTCCTCGGATTGGGCCTGTTGGGGTCATCTCGACGGCTTTCCGGCCCACGGCAGGGGCTCCCACTTGGGGCACCTCTGGAAAGGCACACTGCCCCCCACCCCCACCCCCGGCGCCACGGAGGCAGAAGCCCGGGGATCGTCCGCGGCCGGCCCTTCCCCCAGGGCCGCGGCGGAACCCGGCCGGGCAGCGCGGGCGCCCCGGACGCGCGGGGAAACTGAGGCCGGGGAGCACGCGGCCCGGGCGGCGTGGGCGGCCCGTCCGCCGCGCGCTCCCGGCGCCGCGCCCTCGCCCCGGCCGCGCTGGGGGCGCCCCGGGCGGCGGAGGCGGATGTGGGCGGGCGGCCGGGCGGGGCGGCGCGGGGCGGGGAGAGGGCGGGCCGGCGGCGGCGGACGGGCGGCGGGCGGCGGGCGGCGGCGGGACCGAGCGCGGCGGGCGGCCAGCGCAGCAGCGCAGCCGGGGGACGCGAGCCGGCGGCCGCCACGAGCACCGGGCCCGGCGGCGCGCGAGGCCCGCCCGAGCAGCGCCCGCCCGCCGCGGCCTCCAGCCCGGCCCCGCCCGGAGGGCGCGCGGGGATGCCGAGCGGAGGGCGCCGGAGGCCGCGGCCCGGCTAGGCCCGCGCTCGGCCCGGACGCGGCGCCCGGTGAGTCCCCGCCCGCCCCGCCGCGCGCACCCGCCCGCCGCCGCCGGGGCCCGGATTTCCTCCCGCGGCCCGGCGCTTTGTTCCCGGCCGCGGGGCCCGGGGCGCGGGCTGCGCGCAGCCGGGGTGGAGGAGCGGAGCAGGAAGTGGCCGAGCGCGGCCTGGGCGGGGAGGGCACGGGGCCGGGCCGGGCCGGGCCGGCGGCGGCGGGGGTGCGGGCCGCGGCCCGGGCCTCCCTCATGACCTTGGGGAAGCGGCCGATCGGGCCGGGCAGGGGCGAGGGACGCGGCGGGCCGGCCGGACGCGCGCGGAGTGGGTGCTCAGGTTTGTGGGTGGGCCTTGGAAGGAGCCTCCTTCGCTCCTGGAGGAGAAGTTGTGCGCGAGAGCGAGGTGCCGGGCCGGCCCCCGAAGGGCTAGCGACCCTCCGGCCGAAACTGCTTCCTGACCTGGGTGGGCTTTGGAGGTGCTGCCCAGCCCATCCCGGAGGCTGGGGCCCAGCGGGGGGCTGGACTTGCCTCCCAGGTTGGGGGGTGGGGGGTCGACTGGTGGACTTGCCCACCGGCTCCACTGGTTCCTGTGTATTGCCATGGTGGACAGAGTAGGGGGCAGGGCCTGTGCTCTGTAGCCAGAGGGCCCCCCAGGCTTGCTCCAGGCTACCCCTGGCTGCTCTGAGCCCCTGGGCCAAGTGAAGGGCGGGGGTGCACGGGGGTCTGGGTTCCCGGCCCTCCCCCAGTTGAACATGCTGTTCACAAACCAGTGTTTGGAGCAAATTTTGGGTAAGTTGTTCCGTAAACAATCACGGCACTGACACACTGGCAGTGTGGTCGTGAGGAATGGGGACCCTCCGTCCCTTCTGCCTGGTGCCCAGCAGCAGCCCAGGCGCTGGTGTGGTCTGTTGATTTCTCTGCGGGTGTGCACCACCACACGCGTGAGCACAGATATATTTTTACATACGGGGCTCGCCAGCTGTCCGACTCTGTCAGCAGCAGGCCCTGCTTAGGCGGGGTGGGGGGGGGACATCTAGAGGTCTTGGGGTCCAGCCCTCTGCGTCCAGGCCATGCCCACTTGTGTCACCAGAGGGGGCCCCTCCCCTCCCAGGCCCCCCCTGTCCTTGGAGGTCTTCCTACCTCCATCTTGCTGGCCGCCTGTTGCTGCCCCATGGCCTGCTGAGCTCACTAGGCCCGTTCCTCCTGGGACAGAGTGGGTCTTCTCTGGGCTGGCAGGAGACACAGGCAGTGGGGTCTTCCTGCTCTACTGAATTCAGCCTAGGACCTTCTGTGCACAGCGGCCCTTCTCTGGGTCCCAACCCCTGCCTCAGGAGGCCAGTGAGGTGTGTTGCCCAGGAACTCCTAGGTAGCTGTAGGAAAGTCCATGCTGGGAGGTCCTCAGGGGTCCTCCTTGTCTAGGGGTCGGAGACGGGGGTCTTTGCTGGTCTGCCCTCAGGAGTGCTTGTGTGTGGGGCTAGCAGAGGAGCGCTCTTCCCTGGGATGCCCAGAATGGGCAATGTTTGAACTGGGTTTTGAGGGATGCCTAGGAGTTCATCCAGCAGGGAGCGATGGGAAGGGCCCTTCTGGTTCAATGGCCAAAGTGTGTGTTCAGGAGAAGGCTGCTGGTGGACCGCACACCCCCCGTTTGTTGCCTCCGGAATGCTGTAATTATGGGCTCGTAACCACTGGGACTGGGTGCTGCTTACAGACGGGACCCATCTGAACCTTTCTTTGTCCCCAGGGCTGATCCTGGCAAAACCAGGGATGCCTGCCACATGCTGGCCCTATGAATGAACCAGATTCAGAACAGCTGGGCTCCTGTGGTTTAGGAGGGTCCTGGGGTTTCTCAGGGAGGGGTTTATATGTCACCCTGGAGGGCTCTGGGCTCTCATTGGCGCCAGGCGACTGGTCTCCTGGCCCTACTTGCTTTGTGTTTGAGTTTCTCTTCTTTCCTAGTCTGGGGCAAGAAGGAGGAATCTTGGTCCTGCTCCGAGCACCCTAGCCTATGGGGGCGGGGGGTTGCAGCGTGGGCAGGGAGAGCAGGGGCTTGGGCAGGCCAAGCAGTCAGAGGGGCTGCCTGCAGGAGGTGGCCTCTGCTGGGGTGGCAGGTTATGGAGGCTGGAATATGTGAGGAGGGCCTTTTGGGGATGGGGTGATCTGTACAAAGGCATATGCATGATGTATCACAGGCTGAGGTCTGGGGGTCAGAAGGGGATGGCAGGGGGCTTGCACCCCAGGGGCAGGGGAGGCCTGGGCCCAGGGAACAGATGGAATCACGTGACTGTTCTGTCGGGTGCTGTGGTGGAAGCAAGTGGGGGCCGGCAGCAGCTCTGTGGGCTGTGAGCGGGGCCAGCCACGTGGGAAGGGGGCCCCAAATGGGACCCTAGGTGCAGAGCGCTTCCCGGGCTCACCGTGGGGTTGGAGGGGTGGCCCCAAGCCGGGCACCGCCTCACACTCTTCCCTTCGATTCTTCCAGACGCTGGGTACATCGGCTGGGCTCAGGGCGACACTGCCGAGAGGGGACCGTGAGTGGCGCTGGGGGTGCCCCCGCTCCTGGAACTAGGCGCCATGAACGACGTGGCCATCGTCAAGGAGGGTTGGCTGCACAAGAGAGGTCAGTGCCCTCGCGGCCGGCTCGGGGCCGGGGCCTGGAGCTAGCCTGTAGGCGTTCCCTGGGCCGGCACCTGGGCCGGCACCGGGATTGTCTGGCCAGGGCCCTCACGCCGCAGAGAGCCCCGGCTGCCTCCGTCCCTGCTTTCCTGGAAGGCGGTGAGCACACTGGGGCCTGTCCAAGGCCTGGCTCGCTGGCGGCCCGGGGCACTGCCTGAGGGCTCCTGAGGGCAGGGCAGAGTTGCTGGGCCTGGCCTGGTGCCTGCCTCAGGCCTGGGCTGGGAAGGCAGTTGGTGGGGGGGGGCGGTGCCGGGGGACCTGCGCCACCCAGGGGCCCGGCATGGGTTGTGTTTGTGCTGGAGCAGTCAGTGGCCTGAGCCCGGCACCCGTCCAGCCTCCCCTGTCCGCACTGAGGGCTCTGTACCCAGGGAGGGGCTTGGCGGGGCCTAGTGGGGCCGGAACCGTGGCCTCGGCCCCTTGCTTTGTAGCCTGGCCCACAGCCCCTGCTCCACAGCCCTGTCGTTGCGTGGGGATGAGGGGTGGGGGCTGGATAGGCTTCCGTCCAGGTGCCCAGGCGGGTGACTCCCTCCTACCTCAGGGTAGGGCTCAGCGACAACCCCCCCAACTTCCTCTTCCTCCAGACCTGCTCCTTCCCAAAGCTGTGGTGACCCCAGCTAGCTACTTCCTCACGTGTGCCCTCCGGCAGATGGCTGGAGGGTGCCCCATCCCCGCTCCAGGACCCCCCCGGGCTGTTGGGAGGGGGAGCCTTGGCCCCAGAGGGAGCAGACAGGGAGGCGTGGCGGAGGCGGGTGTCACCAGCTTGGGTTTTGTAGGATGCATAGGAGCTCCCTGACAGAGCAGGCTGGGGGCCTGCAGGAGCGGCAGGGGGAGGTGAGAGGTGACAGGGGTGAGGGGTCGGGGGCTGCAGAGGGCTTGGAACAGAGGATGCGGTCAGCGGCGTGTTCTGGAGTTCAGTTTGGCAGCTGTAGGGAGGCCAGTGCACTGAGCCTTGACACGGAGGTGAGGAGGCTCCAGGCCCTGTGGTCCGTGGGGAGCCCTTCCGCCTAGCTTCCCCAAGCACCCCTGCACCCACCTGCCCTCTTGATCCCCTCCCCCACTGCGTACCACCTCCTTGCTGCCCCAGGGGTCCTGCCTCCCGCCTGGAGCCCCTTTGCTGGCTCCGCCCTGTCCGCCCCCTCTCATAGAGCCCTTTGGTGCCCCCTCCGCCTTGGCCTGGCCCCATGCCTTTTCTCTGGGCCCGGCAGCAGCACACGCCCACAGCCCGCCATGGGACCGGTACTCCTCCGTCCTTGGCAAACACGTGTTGACTGACCAGTCACCGGCACGTGCACGGGCCCGCCAGGCTGGGGCGGGGAGGCCTTTCTGAGGCCTGGGTGAATTCCAGTTGCCACTCGGGGCACATGCCTTGTGAAGGCGCTGGGGGTAGGGTACGGGGGTGGTGCCCAGTGGGGTGTCTGCAGAGCTGAGTTTGAATGTGATTTAGCTGCTTTGTAACTGCAAATCTGTTTTGAGGTCTTTGGATCCTGGTGTCCCTGTGTATGGGACAGGAATGGTGGTGGGGACCGGTCTGCTGATGTTCAGCTTGTGATTTATCGGGGCCCTAAGTCAGGGTCCAGCAGCCTCAACAGCCTCCAGGCCCTGCTGTCTGGCCCCAGCCTCAGGCCAGGAGAGAGGGTGTCCTGCTCCTCTTGGGGAGGTGGGCGTCATCTGTGGTGAGTGACCTTTGGGTGGTCTCCTGGGTGTCGCGATGCTTTGTGCCCTGGGCCAGAGCAGCCACCGTGGGCGGTGGGGAGCCCGGCCTGGGTGGTGATTTCCAGCTGAGCAGTGGCCTGTTCTGTGGGCCAGTCAGGCCGGGCCTCAGTGTCCCAGCGTGTGCACTGGGGAGCTGGTCCCCGGGAGTGAGCTCCAGCGGCTGGAGGCAGGCTGGGCAGACAGGGGTCCCCCGAGATGGGCGGGCTTCCTGCGCCGGAGCTGGGTGATTTGACACCCGCGTCCTGAGTGACGGGCAGATGCCCCAAGCAAGGAGCAGCGAGCCCAGCTCCAGCCGCCAGGGCTCAGCAGAAGCTGGGCTGGGCCGGTGTTCCGTCCCTTCTGGGTGTTCCCTTGGGACTTACGGGTCGGCCCTTTAAAAGCAGCAGGTGAGCTCCAGGGTGTTGGTCTGGCTGAGCTTGGCCTGTGGCGTCTGGTTTTGTCTTCAGACCGCTCTAGGCGAAGACCATGGCCTCCGTCTGTGCAGCTGGTTTGGGGGTCTCTGCCCCTGGGCCCACGGCTGGAGCCTGTGCCCATGTGCACTGCATGCCCAGCCAGGCTCGTGGGGTTTTCCCGGGTATTCCGCACCCCCGGATGGGCCGGCTGGACCAGGTGGACCAGGAGAGGGGAGGAAGGGGTCTGGGGTGGGGTGGGGAGCCTTGGGCGGGCACCCCGTGCTGGTGCAGGCCAGCGGGTGCCTGGGGGGGACGTCCTCACCAGAGCACCGTGAGGCCGGCCCGGCCCCTCTGGGCAGCTGGCCTGTGGGAGTGGGGCTACTCGGCTCCTGGGGCTGGCATGGGGATGCGTCACCGGTGACATCTGCAGGCACGTGGAGGGGGTCTGGCCTCCTCGGGTTCCAGGCTGTGTCGGTCCCCTGGGTCCTGGCGGGGGAGGGGCCCCCGGGGCTGTGGTGTCTCCCGCCGCCCCTCCCTCAGCTGTGGCAAGGTCTGGCTTCCTGTCGTGGCCATGGCATTGCCTGTGTCCCTCATGTGGCTCTGAGGCAGTTCCACTTTGGTGGCACAGGCCCTCCTCCATCTCTGGTTCTGTGGCCCCACGTGGAGGCGGCCTTGGTCCCCTTCGGAGCGGCGGCAGCTCTGCTGGGCAGATGCGGGGACGTAGGCCCAGGAGCCTGTTCACCGCACTTCTGGGCCCCCGCGGCCCCGGGGTCTGCACGGAGTGCCGCCGGCTGCCTCGCCAGAGCAGGGGGCTCGGCGGGAACAGCGAGGGCGCGTGTTGGCTCCCCGGAGCCGGTGCCTGGGGCTGGAGGGCGGGGCTGCCCTGGGCCTTCTGTGTGCCTCAGTCTCCCTGGCTGTCCGGGAGGGGCGGCCCTAGCGCCTGTCCAGGGCACGCCGAGGTGGCCGTGGCTTTGGTTACGGCAGCCCCTGGTCCAGGAGGCGGCTCTTGCTGAGCCCCGTGTCCAGCGGAGCCCAGGCCTTGCCTGTGGGGCAGCTCGGTGCAGAGCAGGCGGGCCTGGGGCTGGACGTGTGCTCCAGGGCCTGCTGGCCCTGGTGTGTGGCCGTGGCCGTGGCCACCGTCGCTGGGGGCTGTTTCCTGTTTTGTGAGCGTGCTGGGTTCTCCGTGCAGAACAAACAACAGAAGAGGAAGCTGGGGTGACTCGCTCGGGGCGTGAGGGTCACCGCCCGCCAGCCCTGGTCCCTTGGCCTGTGTTGGCGGCCCCAGCAGGTGGCTGTGGCGTGCGCTTTGGGCAGGGCAGCCCTGCGGTGGGCCAGGCTCTGTGCAGGCTAGGGAGGGGCCTAGGCTCCCTCCAGGTGACCCTAGGCAGCGCGGTGCCCTTGTGGCATAAGGGACACTGGGGCCTGGGTTGAGGGGGCCGGGCCGCCTCCTGCCAGCAGCTCTGAGGAGAGGCCGGCCTGGGTTGCACCAGGCCGGGTTCCTAGAAGTGCTGTAGGACAGCGTGGGGTGGGAGCTGGCTCGGCCGCTGCTGGCCTCCCTCCTGCCCGGGCACACCCCGCTGGGCTTGGGGCCAGTGCCGTCCCTACGGGCCCGTAACCAGAGCCTGCAGCTGTGGCTCTGTGCCCACCCGCCGGGGCCACCCCACCATGGGCTGATAGTCTGCCATTCCTCTCCACTTGGCGGGGCAGGCCCCCTCCCCCAGGCCCAGATCTGGCTCTGACCAGCTGGCAGAGACCCTGGGACTCCCGGCTAGGGTGGACGGGGCAAGGCGAGCAACGAGCCCGCTGCTGGGAGCCGCGTGACCCTCCTGGGCCCGTCCTTTGCTTTCCTTTCTGCTGCCCTCAGAGAGGTCTCTTTAGCCTTCAGAAATAGTGGACTAGACCCCTGTTTCGGGGACGTGAGACTTGATGGCCTGGTTGGGGAGGGGTTTCTCCGTGCTGCTGCTGCTGGCCCTGGTGCTCTGGGGTAGGGTCAATACTCAGGTGGGCCCCCAGACTGTAGCCCCAGTCTTGGGACCCAGTCCTGGGACCTGAGGGCCCGCAGATACGGGGCCGCTGGGGGACTGATGGGCCTGGGGGCTGCCCGCTTGACCTCCCAGCCCCCTGGATGCTCTGGGTGAGCCGGGATGTGGGCAAAGGGCAGGAGACTAGCAGTGAGACAGTGGGGGTGGGCACAGGCTGTGGGACCAAGCCACGGGGGCACATCCTGGGGGGATGTGGACGTGCGGTAGCCGGCCTGGGGCTCCGGGAGGCCCCTCCTCCTGCCTGCCTGCAGATGCTGCGCGGTGGCCCGGAGGTGGCCGGGCGGAGGGGATGTGCCTGAGGCGGGAGGGAGGCGGGGAGTGGCCCCAGGGCCTTCCCTGTGCTCCTGTGTCCACTTGTGTGCCTCGGGCCCTGACTGGGGGGCTTGCCTGCCGGAGGGCAGAACCAGACTCCCGACGAGTTTGGCTGGTGGTCTGGAGTGAGCCCATCCTGGACAGCAGGCCCGGCGTCTCTGCTCACCTTCTGTGACCTTGAGAGTCCCCTGCTTGGGCCTCAGTTTCCCCAGGTGGCCGGTGGGCATGATGAGCCCTGCCAGGGGGGCCTTCTGGGAGGGGAGGGCCGGGTGCGATGGTGGGCTGGGGGCGGGCCCAGCCTGGCTCAGGGCCTCGGTAGGGGAGCATCTGTCTTCCCTGTGTCGCCCTCCTGCTGGGCACGGAGTGGCTGCCTCCTCTCAGCCACAATGGCCGTCCGAGCCCGGCCTCCGGGAAGACCCGTGATGCTGCCCTTGGAGAGCCTCCATCTCGGGGGGCGGGTTGGTGTGGTGCACGGGCCGGGGCCTGTCTGAGTGGGGCTGTGACACCCCCCACCCCCACCCCCAGGGCACTCTTGGCTTCCGGTGTCATTCTGTGGCCTAGTGCCCTGCTGGTAGTGTGGGGACCCGGGACCCTGGCTCGCACAAGGGCAGAGGCCTGGCAGGCTGGACCCCCTGGGATGGCCCGGGCCCGCCCACTGCCTGCCCCCTTCCTGGTGGGCGGGATGGATGGGCTGCCGTCAGCGGGGCCGTTTGCTCACTGTGCTGGAGAAGGTAAATGGGCGCCCGGCAGCTGTCGGCCCGCGATGGATGTGTTGGCGGCAGGGGACCGCACGGTCGCCGCTGTCAGCTGGCGCCTGCTCCCCGGGCCTGCTGGGGCTCGCTTTGCTGTGGAGAAACAGCTCGGCGCTGCCTGGCACCCTGCCAGCCGCCCGCACCGCTGCCGCGGCAAAGTGTTTATCCAGCAATTTCCCCGAGAACCAGGGACTTGGAGGGAATGTCCGTGGAGCTCAGGGCGCGGCAGCCGAGTTGGGGGTGGGGGGTAGCATGCCGGGACCCCATGGGGTAGAGGACCCCGCCTGGGCTGCGGCGGGACCCCGGGTTGCCCCCAGCTTGGGATCCAGCCCCCAGGTCCTCTGCCTGGGGTGCCCTGACCGTAGCGTGGCCTGGGACACGTGCCCGGGACCACGGCGGGGACAGGCCCTCAGCCTCTGCCTGTCTTGTCCCTGAGCCCTTGCCCTGTTGCCTTGTCAGTGTGATTTGGGCTCTGGGGGGCCAGGGTTGCTAACAAAGAACCCCCCTTCTTCTGGGGTCCTCCAGCCTTTTTCTGGGCTTGAGCTGGCTGCCAGGATGAGGTGGGGTGGAAGGTCCCTCCTGGTGGATGACACAGGGGACACCGAGGGGCTGGTGCTGGGAGCCGAGGGGCCTTGGAGGGTTGGTAGGAGCTAGGGGAGTCCTGGTCTGGGCAACTAAGACCCTGGCTCAGCCTGCACGCCGTGCCTCAACCCCCGCTGGGGCCCTTCCCCGGGCGTCCTCGTGTGGGAGTGAAGGGGGTCAGGAGGGCGTGAGCCCCCCCTCCCCCCGCCCCTGGTCTGGTGGCTGGGCGAGATGTGGTCCCCGAGGGGTGGGTGGGTGTGGTTCTGTGGGGCCCGGGGCAGTGTGGGTCCCTCCCTGACCCCGGCCTAGGGCTGGGCTTCTAAGAGAACGCGGAGCGGGAAAGGAGAAGCTGCCTCCCCAGGTCGAGATCCTCTGGGTAGGGGCGCCTGCCTGCGGTTTCACCCTGGTTCCTGGCTCGTGGCAGCAGGTATGGGGTCCTCTTGGCTGGGCTGCTGGGCGGTGTGCAGGGGACTCTGAGTCTGGTCCGGGCCCCTGCGGAGACCCTGTGTGGGCCTTGGTCTGAAATGTTCGCGTGGGGAGGGTGGGGAGGAAGCGGGGCATGGAGAGCCGCTCTGGGGGTCCTGGGCTCTGGCTGCGAGGGCAGGGACCAGACACGTGCCCTGGGCCTGGGTCCGGGCCAGGCTGCTTCCCGCTGCGCGCAGGTGGCCGCCAGGAGATTCCCCCAGCTGTGGCAGGCGTTTGTCCCCAGAGGAGTGGCACAGAGCCCCGTGGAGGGAGTCGTGGCCTGAAGGGCCTGCCTGGTCTTTCCTGTTTGTCCCCTGCCCAGAGTGAAGGTGCCGGGGTTCCCGCCAGCAGCCCTGGATGGTGGGCGTGCCCGCCCCACGCCAATGGCTGCAGTCCTGTGGCTGAGCACAGCGGTGCTTCGGCCCAGGGGTGGCTGCAGCCCCCACAGGGTCCAGCCTGTGTCACCCCAGGCCCTTAGGGCTCTGGGGCCTGGGTTGGACCGTTCAGAGACAGGCCACAGCCCAGGATGAGTCTGGTACTGCGGCGGCCCCAGGTGGCCCTTGGGGTGCACCCCGCCAGGCAGAAGGGGTCTGTGTGTCTCGGAGCCTCCCCGGGGGATCCTCCCCAGGGGTCCGTGGGCCCAGCTGCCCAGGTGGGGGCCGGGTGAGGCCACCTTCCCTGTGTGTTGGTGGCTCTTGGGCTCAGCCATGTGGGGCACAGGCGGGGAGGGGGGCAGCTGGGGACCTACCATGGTCCCCCCTTCCGTGCCCTGGGGCTGGGGCTGGCGGAGGGCCCAGCAGAGTCCCCGCCTGTCCTCCTGGACCCTTGTCCGAGGCTCGGCTGGGGCCGAGCCTGCCCTTCCGCCTCGTCCCTGCCAGTGTTGCTCCCTTGCCTCCTCGCCCCCACTCCCCAGTTCTGGCTTCCAGAACCTTCCTGGCCTTGGAGTGGGGGAGGGGGTGGAGGCTGCTAGACCGCAGGTGCGGGGTGAGTCGTGGCTCCTTAGCAGCACCGGCACCCCCGTTCCAGGGATCCTGGACCCAGTGGGGAAACTGAGGGCCCCTCTGGTACGTGGGTGCTGCTGGGCAGGCACACACGCCCCAACTGCACGCACGGGGCATGGTGCTGGGGGGCTGTGCGGGCACGGTGGGGGCTGGTGGCAGTTGGTGCATCAAGATGGATTTGGGGTCTGTGCGGGCGAGGCGCGCATCAGTCTCTCCGCTCAGTTAGCGTCCCGGGGAGCGGCAGCTGGCAGGAGGGAAGCACTCCATCAGGGGCCGACAGCTCCAGACCGGCGCGCAGGCGGGTGGGAGCAAGCGGCCCGGGACGGCACCGGGGGGGGGCCACGCGCAGCCCCCCCCGGAGCCTGCTCCGCTCTTGCCCACCCGCCGTACCAGCAGGGAAGGGGTGTCTGGGGGTCGGGGGAGTCCCAGGAGCGGCGTCCGCACGAGACCGGACCGCAGCCTTCCCAGTGTCTTCCCGGGCTGGGGTGCTGGCCGGAGATCCCACTGAACGCTGTTGGGCTATGGGGCAGGTCACTGCTGGCCATCCCTCGGGTGCTCCCTGAGCCGGCCATGTTGGGCCTACAGCGGCACGCCGTGCGGAGCAGAGGCAGGGCTGGCTCTCAGAGGCCACGGCCGGAGGCCCCTGGGAGGAGGGGCTGGGTGGTGAGGCTCGGGGAGCACAGGCGCCCGGTCCAGCATGGGGCCTTTGCTCACCCCCTCCCCTGGGGCTCAGCTGGGAGGGAGCGCCTGACCCAGAGCGTGGGGACCCCACCCCCTCCCCACCTGCTGCCCAGTGGCCCCTGTGATAAAGCAGTTGTCTAATTAGGAAGTTCTCCGTTGTTGTTCAAATTCCTTGCTCGGCAAAATGTAAATGAAACATTTTTTTTCTGAGTGTCAATATGAAAAATGACAGTCGCCCGAATATCGCAGAGGACATCTGCTCTGGTTCTTAAGTGTGAACGCCTGTTTATGGCTGATGTGGCGAAACTTTGGGGAAAGTTCCCCGTGTACCTGGGTAACTCATAGTGCGCCATGGGGGTCAAGGCTGGGGCTCGCAGCCCGAGGACCGCACGGACACCTCCAGGGTCTGGCTTCTCCTTGGGGCTCTGGGCGGGGTGGTGAGGGCCGTGCCGGTGCCCAGCCCCGGGCGTTGGGCCTTAAGTCTCAGCCACTGTCCTCTCAGTTCCGGACGCCAGGCTCCAACCCGTAGGCCAGGGACTGACTGTGGTGGGCAGTCCCCTGGACCCGGTCACTGCAGTAACTGGGGGCCCCAGGAGGGTGGGGAGCGCTCAGCCCCGACGCCCTGGCAGGCGGCCTGCCCTCCATGCTGGGGGTGGGGGCAGGGGTAGGGGCCTGGGTTTAGGGCGTCCTGTCTGCTCAGGCACAGCAAGTGTCCGGCGTGCTGCAGAGCCGGAGCTGCGTTGGGGGGCGGGGAGCAGGGCCGGCGGGCCCAGCCGCTCATTGCCTGCGTGTCCTCTGGGTGTCCTCAGGGGAGTACATCAAAACCTGGCGGCCGAGGTACTTCCTGCTCAAGAGCGACGGCAGCTTCACCGGCTACAAGGAGCGGCCCCAGGATGTGGAGCAGCGAGAGGCCCCCCTCAACAACTTCTCCGTGGCTCGTGAGTGCCCAGGGCCACGCAGGGATGTGGTCCGCTGCTGGGCGTGGGGCTGGCCCTGGGTAGACAGGTGGCCGGGGTGCCAGGAGTCCTCTGGGCCCGGCAGCCCCCGCACTGACATCCCCTGGGCCTCCATGTCTGGGGCCAGCAGTGGCCAGGGACCAGGTGGGGCAGGGTGGTCCTGAGTCCCCGTGGGAACTGGTGAGTGGCCGGTTCTGGCCAGTGGGAGCTCTCTGAGCTGAGTCCCAAGGGCTGGTGACTCTGGGGCTGGGGAGCGCCGGACACAGAGCTGGGCTGCGGGGGGTGCGGAGGGGGTGCTGCGCAGCCCAGTGGGCCTTGGCCTGGTCTCTGTTTCTGGTCCAGGCACCCCGGTCCCTGACTCTGTCCTGGCACTTCCTGGGACGCAGGCCCAGTCGGGGGGGAGCATGAGGGAGGGACTCAGGCAGCAACAGGCCTCCTGGGTCCCTCTTGGGATGCCGGAGTGCAGTGTCCAGTGGGGCGTCCAGGCTCCTCCACGCTCTGGCTAGCTCCGCCTTCCCAGTCCCGCTGCCCACGCGGCCCGGGGCAGGTTCTGGTCCAGGGTCTGAGCAGGGGCGCCCCCGGACCTTGGCTGCCCTGCCCATCTTCCCAGGGTGCGCCGGTGCCCGCCCCAGGAGTTTCTGTCGGGGAGTTCCCAGCCTGGGGGTCTCCCAGGGAGGTTTTACCACGGAGTCCACGGAGCCCCGCTTCCTTCCCGCCCCCCAGCCTCAGGCTTCCACAGACGCGGATGGAGTAAGGGTCCCGGGGGAAGGGAGACAAAGAGGCAGGCACCAGCGTCCCCTGCAGCCTGCTGACCGCGTGGGCTCCCTCCACTGCCGCCTCGGCCGGGGCTGGGGCGTGGGCCACCTTGCTGGCAGGGGTGCGAGGGTCCTCAGGAGTGTTCGGTATGGGCAGAGTGCAGGGGGGCCGAAGGGGACCCTGTGGAGGCTCGCAGGAGGCAGGGACCGTCCAGAAAGTGGCCGGAGCAGTGGGGGAGGGGCTGGGGCCTTAAGGCCAGGCCACACAGGCCAGCTGGAGCCCCAGCCAAGGTGCAGAGCCACAGACAGGGAGGTGGCCGGGCTGCGGCCTCTGCTGAGGGGCTTCTCCTTGGGGACGGACGGTGGGGGCGAGGGGACGAGAAGCCAGGCTCTGAGACGGACGCCAGGCACCTGGACGCTGGAAGACCTGGTCCCTGATGAGCGAGTGGGAGGCGGGGTGCAGGGCAGAGAAGACCACGGGCTTCTGGGTCCCCCACCCCGATGTTGACACAGGCCACCTCACCATAGGCTGGTTCCAAGCCCCCCTCTGGTGCAGAGCCCTGGTGGGCCATTTCCTTACACTCTGCTGAGCCCACGCGGGGCCCCTTGGGGTGGCCAAGGCCCAGGTGCTGGACCACCAGAAGCCCCTGCGCCGGCCCTGGGCTCCCTCTCCGCTCACACAGGCTGGGCCGGCATCAGCCCAGGATTTCTCGGCAGCACCCCCGACGGCCTCCCCCTCGGGGCTGGTGCATCCCCACAGTCCCTGGGCTCCCGGTGTGTGCACACATTCCAGGTGTGTGTGCCCGTGCCCGGTGTGCGTGTGCTGCGTGCTCCCCGTGTGCGTGCATGTTCTGGCTCTTTGTCTGGAATCAGCAGCCTCTGGGGGGGCAGGGGTGTCACCAGTGCAGGGGGAGTACAGCCCGAGCAGCCTCCTGGGGGGTCGTGTGCTCCAGCTGCCTGCAGCCAGGACAGGGGGCCTCTGTGAAGGCTGAGTCACCAGCAGCCTCTGCCCTGGAACGGGCCTGCTGGGGGTGGGGGGGGGCAGGAAGACAGTAGGGGTCGCTGCTCAGGGCCCAGCCGCTTTCCCTCCTGCCCACCCCTCATGGGGGCGCCCGCACTCACCGTCTGGCCCGTCGAGCCGTGGCCTGGCTGGCAGCACAGGCTCAGAGCCCGAAGGACCGAGGCAGAGGACGGCAGGGGGCAAGAGGACCCGGCTGGCCCCACAGGGGCGCCTCACTGCTCAGAGCACGGCGCCTGGGCGGGAATAGGTGTCCCAGCCCCACTGCACGAGGAGGGGAGCCAGGCCTTGGAGTGGGCCTCCCGTGGCCCCAGGGTGGGGTCCTGGGGGGCAGGTGGGCCGTGGGGGGGGGTGCGGGCACTCATGTGCCGGCTCTGCGCCCCAGAATGCCAGCTGATGAAGACGGAGCGGCCGCGGCCCAACACTTTCATCATCCGCTGCCTGCAGTGGACCACGGTGATCGAGCGGACCTTCCACGTGGAGACCCCAGAGGAGCGGTACGGGCCGGCCCACGGGCACGGCGGGCGCGGGGGTGCGGAGCAGCGCTTCCGTGTCCCCGGCATCCGGGCCGTTCCCGGGCCCTGACCTGCCGCCCCGCAGGGAGGAGTGGACGACTGCCATCCAGACGGTGGCCGACGGGCTCAAGAGGCAGGAGGAGGAGATGATGGACTTCAGGTCGGGCTCGCCCAGCGACAACTCGGGGGCCGAGGAGATGGAGGTGTCCCTGGCCAAGCCCAAGCACCGTGTGGTGAGGCCCTCCCCCCCCGGCGTGGCCCCCAGGGAGCCCCGTGTGGGCGGGGAGGCGGGATTCTGGGGGGGGCGGGCCCCCCTGACCTCAGGCGACTGCCCGCCGCCCCGCAGACCATGAATGAGTTTGAGTACCTGAAGCTGCTGGGGAAGGGCACGTTCGGGAAGGTGATTCTGGTGAAGGAGAAGGCCACGGGCCGCTACTACGCCATGAAAATCCTCAAGAAGGAGGTCATCGTGGCTAAGGTACGGCGCAGGGCCGGGGGCGGGTGGGGGCGGGCTGCGGCGGGCCGGGGCGGGCCGCTCACCCGGCCCTGTCTTCCAGGACGAGGTCGCCCACACGCTCACGGAGAACCGTGTTCTCCAGAACTCGAGGCATCCGTTCCTGACAGTGAGTCCTGGAGGCCCTGTGCCCGTGTCCCTGCAACCGAGCTGCTGTCCTTCCGAGTCCAGGCTGGGGATGGAGGCCCCCGAGGCTGGGCGGGGGTGGGGGTAGCAAATGGGATGGGAGCCCGAGTCTTCCCTCTGCGCTGCCCGAGGCCCTGGCAGGCCCCCACGCCCCCACTGGACACACCACCTTCCTGCTGCTTCTGCTCCGAGGCCGGAGTGTGGAGGGTCCCTGTCCCGGGGGGTGCTCAGCCCAGGAGGGGCGCGTGCAACGCCGTTAGCCTTCGTGAGCATCCCAGGCTCAGCCAGCTCCCGGAGGGGTAGACAAGCCAGTCGGCATGGAGGGGACAGACGGCCACCCCCACCCGGGCTCTCCCCGGGAGTTGCAGGCCCTGTCACCTTTTGCTCAGTGTGGCGTCCTCTTCCAAGGGGACTGCCTGGCCCAGAGCAGGGGCAGAGCAGAGAAAGGCTGTATTTCTCTAACGTGTCTGGTCATTAAAGTGGTTTCTTCGGAGAAGCAGCCGACATCTCGACGAGGTTTGATGGTTTGCCGGACTCACTCATTATGCTGGTCTCACCTCCTGTGTGTCCGCTCGCCCCCTTCCTCATGTCCAGGCTGCGTGCCTTCCCTCCCCCTCCGCGCAGCCCCGTGCCCGCGGCACCCCCGTCACGGTGGACAGACGCTGGGGTCCCTGCACACCAGCCCCTGCCTCTCTGGCCCGGCAGCGGCACCCCCCCCTCCTGCGGGTTCTCCGTGGGGACGGGGGCCGTGCGGCGTGGCTGGTCCTGCTGCCTGAAGTCAGGAGCTGGCCTTCCCGTGAATGCGGCTCCTTCTGGCCGCTAGGTTAGATCTGGGGTCATTCACCTGGGGGGACGACTTGGTCACCTGGGCCTTTCCTCTCTGAGCCAGGCCTCCGGTGCCATGAGGTGGGAAGGCGGCTGGGAAGCTCTGCCCTGGGCGCGTCCTGGCCTCGCGGAGGGTCTGGCTGCTGCCCTGCCTCCTGTGCCGGGAGCCCGGGGGCCGCAGGGACGCCTCCTCACTGTCCCCAGAACCTGCTGGCGTCTGTGATCCCAGCCGGCTGAGACTGGGTGCGGAGCCCAAGCTGCTCCTTTGGGAACGGCCTGTGGGGGTCGGGGCTCTGGGTGGGCCGGGGTCCGGGCACCAGCTCCACGTCCCCACAGGCCCTGAAGTACTCCTTCCAGACCCACGACCGCCTCTGCTTCGTCATGGAGTACGCCAACGGAGGCGAGGTAGGGGCTGCGCGGCCGCTGGGGCTGGCCCTCCCCGAGCAGCACGGGCTCGCGGGGTCTCGCGCGGGGGCGGGGGTCCCTGCGGCCTGGCGCCCTCACAGCCCTGCCCCGCAGCTCTTCTTCCACTTGTCCCGGGAGCGCGTGTTCCCCGAGGACCGGGCCCGCTTCTACGGCGCCGAGATCGTGTCCGCCCTGCACTACCTGCACTCCGAGAAGAACGTCGTCTACCGCGACCTCAAGGTGGGCGGGCGGGGCGGCGGGGGGCGGGGCGGTGGGGGGCGGGGCGGCGGGGGGCGGGGGGGGCGGGGGGCGGGGCGGTGGGGGGCGGGGCGGCGGGGCGGCGGGGCGGCGGGGCGGCGGGGGGCGGGCGGGGCCGGGCTGGTGCTGACCTGGAGGCCGCCGCAGCTGGAGAACCTCATGCTGGACAAGGACGGGCACGTCCGGATCACGGACTTCGGGCTGTGCAAGGAGGGCATCAAGGACGGGGCCACCACGAGGACCTTCTGCGGGACGCCCGAGTACCTGGCCCCCGAGGTGCGCCCCGCCGCGTCCCCCGGGCGGCCTGGGACCCCGCGCCCCCGGCGGCCCGTGACCCCGCGGCCCTGCGCCCCCAGGTGCTGGAGGACAACGACTACGGCCGGGCGGTCGACTGGTGGGGGCTGGGCGTGGTCATGTACGAGATGCTGTGCGGCCGCCTGCCCTTCTACAACCAGGACCACGAGAAGCTCTTCGAGCTCATCCTCATGGAGGAGCTCCGCTTCCCGCGCACGCTCAGCCCCGAGGCCAAGTCCCTGCTGTCGGGACTGCTCCGTAAGGACCCGAAGCAGAGGTGAGCCACGCGGCCCCGGCCCTGTTTCCCCTCGGGACGGCGGGGCCGCTTCCAGGCCGTAGCAATGGCTGATGTGTGCCGTCCTCGGCCAGGCTGGCCGGGGCCAGACAGGCACCTTGACCCTGACCTCCCAGCCTCCAGAGCTGCTCAGGAAGACCCCACCGTGCCGGCAGCGCCTGCCTCCTCGGTGTTCTACACGTGGGGGCACGGCTTGTCCACGGCCCCCCCAGAGGGGCTGCCGTACCCTTGTGGCCCCAGGACCAGGCCGTGGCCCCGACTCTGTGCCCACCCCCAACACCGTCCCTGCACTGCACTAGAGCCCGGTGGGGGGCAGGCCTCTGCTGAGCCGGGCAGGCAGGCAGTGGCAGCTGGCGTGTCCCCGCAGGCTTGGAGGGGGCCCGGAGGACGCCAAGGAGATCATGCAGCACCGTTTCTTCGCTAGCATCGTGTGGCAGGACGTGTATGAGAAGAAGGTGGGTGGGCGCCTGGTGCCCCGGCCCCTCCCGTTCCGATCCCGGGGGGCCGGGCTGTGCCCCCGGCTCTGGCTCCGGAGCCCTGCGGGGAGGAGCTGGGTCCGTACGGCTCCCTGAGCTGGCGCCCTGGCGGGGATGTGGGGGCACCAGCTCTGCTTCCCCACTCCCTCCCTTTGCTGCAGGCTTAGGGGGGAACAGGACCAGCCCGGCAGGCTCAGGAGGGCCGTCCCGGGGTGTGCTGGGCACCCTGTCACCGAGCAGACTTCCAGCTGGCTTCCGTCCTCTCCCTGTGCAGGCCCGTTGCCGGCCACACGCCCTGCCCAGCTCCTGTCCACTTCCCTGGCCCTGCCCCTGCCCAGCGACCGCTGACCGGGGACGCTGCTAGCTTGTGCAGGGCAGCCCTGGAGTCCCGGGCCCGGTGCTTGCCTGCAGGGCCCTCCTCCCACCGCCGGCTCGGGCAGAGTTCCCGCGCACCCTCTGCAGCCTGATTTGGCTGTGCCCCTGTCCTTGAGCCTCAAAGGAGACCAGCCAGGCACTGCGCTCAGGACCTGTCCTGTCCCCGTTCTGCAGATAGGCCTGGCCTCCTCTCCTCGTGGGAAGTTGGGCAGGGAGGGCCCAGCATATCAAGTTCACCTTGTACCCCAGCACTGTTGGGGTGCTACTGGGGTCCTCTCCCAGGGCCGCCATGGTCCCCCGAGCCACGGCATGGGAGTGCCACTCACTGGCCCTGGTGGGGACGGGACTGTCCCTTTATCGTGAATTCTCTAAGTGGGAGCCCGTGGTGGCTAGGCTGAGTGGCCGTGGTCAGGAAAGCAGGCTCTGGTGGGGCCTGGCGCCCACCGTGTCCTGTGGCGTCTTCATGTCCTTACTTCATGAGAGAGCCAGAAGGAAAGTGAAGAGAGCTGGAGAGGAGCGTGGGTCTGTCTCCTTCCGCCTGGGGCCCTACGGAGCTGCTGGGCTGTGGGGCCCCCTGTGACGCCGGCCTGCCTCTGGGGAAGGGGCATGTCTGCAGGGTCCCAGGCCGCCACCCTCCCTTGGGTGTCTCTCTGTGGAGCCAAGTTCCACGGCCTCAGTGTGGCCTGGAGACCTTTCCCTGTTGGGGGCGGGAGGCAGGGGGCTCAGGCCTGGGGCACCGCGGAGCACAGCCTAACCTGCCCCGCCTCGTTCCGCAGCTCAGTCCGCCCTTCAAGCCCCAGGTCACGTCGGAGACGGACACCCGGTACTTCGACGAGGAGTTCACGGCGCAGATGATCACCATCACGCCACCCGACCAAGGTGAGGGAGGGTCACCTCCGGCCAACCCCCAGGCTTGTTTCTTCCTTCTCTCCGAGGCCTGGGATGGTCCCTGGTGTGAGGCCGGTGGTGATGGGGGTGGAGGGCACCGTCCTGGCCCCAGGCAGGCAGAGGGTCTGGCAGGCGAGCCTTGGGGCCTGCCTCGGTTTCTCCAGGTGCGTGGTAGCCGTGCTCCCCGTGCCGGGACCTGAGCGTCCCTCTGGCCTGCCCGCAGGGGACACCATGGAGGACGAGGACAACGAGCGGCGGCCCCACTTCCCGCAGTTCTCCTACTCGGCCAGCGGCACGGCCTGAGGGAGGCCAGCTGGCTGCCCTGCTCCTGGCGGCTGCAGGGGACGGGGAGGAAGCCTCGCGGGACCGCGCGTGTTTGGGGTGATTTCTGGGTGTGGGAGGAACCACGCCCTCCTCCGCGCGGGGATGGAAGACGCTTCATGCTGTGGGCGGGCGGCCGGCCTCCGAGGAAAGACGTCCTGCGGGGTTTTTAATTTATTTCATCTCCGTCTCCAGACACGGCCTTGGCCTTCAGAACGATTAGGGTCACGTAGGAAATGGTCAAGGACCTTATGCAGCCACGTGCAGGCGGGGGTCTGGGTGCCCTGCCTGTGGCCCCTGCATCCCTCCCGCCAGCTGTCTGGGCCCGGCCTGGGGGCACCAGCAGCAGCTGGTTGTGGCGCGCGGGCCTGGTCCCTTCCCTGGGGCAGGCCAGGCCGGGCTCGCCCGGAGGCAGAGGAACGAGGTCGCAGCCCGTTGCTGTGTTATGCTATTCACTTGTATTTTGGGGTTTTTGATCACAGTGGCCAGAAAGCCCCTCCCACACTTTGGTCCCTTCGGGGGCGTCTCACTGGGACGGTGTCCCCAGGTAGCACCCGTCCTTCGGCGCAGCTTCACTGGCCTGCTGTGCGCCCAGCGCCCCTTGGGAGGGGCCGCGGCGCACCCTCCGTGCCTCGAGGCTGGACGCCATGCCACCCAGGGCGCTTTTTACATTCGACTTTACTATTTTTACTATCACAAGACTTTCCCCCCAGACTCCTCAATAAACACTGCTTTTCAGCTCTGGCTCGTTTTGCTGGGTGGCGGGTCCAAGAGCGTGGGCTGGCGCGGGTTGGGGGAGCCGCGATCACCCTGTCCCCGTGAGCCAGGGAGGGTGGGCAGATGCCCTGGCTGTCCATGCGCCCAGCCGGGAACCCCCTCATCCCAGGAGGCCTGGCAGCATCCCACAGCCGGTCGGACTGCTGAGCGGAGTGGGGAGCGCCCCATCGGGCCCAGCCGACCAAGGGACGGGCGGCAGTGCCCCCTGGTGGCCGCTTGCTCCGCGCAGACGGGCCCGCTGCCCAGCCCACCTCAGCGGAGGGAGCCCGGGAGCCTTGGCTTCCTCATCTCTCCCGTGGACTCCCCCCGCAGGTGTGGCCGGGGCACCCCGGCCATTCACAGGTCCTGGGGCATGGGCCTGCAGGTGGGGGTGCGGGCCCCTCCCTCTCCTGACCCCCAGGTGGTTCCAGGCGGGGTGGCCGTCCTCTGCCGGAGGGAGCGCCTGTGAGGAATGCCGGGTCGGGGGCACATGCGGAGCAGCCCCCAGTCACGAGGGCACAGCTCTCCTGGGACCACACACACGCACCAGACGTGACGTGCTCTGGAGGTAAGAGACGTCCTCGTGTCACGCGTACGAACGTGGGCATCAGGTCCGAGCCCTGCGCGCTGGCCGGTGTGAAGGTGAAACGGTGCAGCTGCTGAGGCCAGCGGTCCGGCGCTTCCCCAAGAAACCGCACACACAGGGACCAGAGTCCGGCAAGTCCACTTCTGGGTCTGTACCCGGAAGGACTGAAAGCAGAGATCCGTCCCCTGTGGTCCCTGCCGCACAGTTCACAGCGGCCAACCTGTGGATGGAACCCGCGTGTCCGGTGTGGGTGAGCGGACGCGCCAAGCGGCCCGTCCACTCCCAGGCCCGGAGCCAGCCTCCAGAAGCGGCCCTCCCGGCCCCTGCGACGTCACGGGCGGACCCGGAGGACGTCATGCGGAGTGAAGAGGACAGACCCGAGGGCTCCACGGACACGGGGTCCTGGAGGAGGGAGACGCACAGGGAAAGCGGAGGCGGTGCCCGGGGCCAGGCTGCGTCGAATGGCCAGAGCAGATCCGCACGGCGGAGTCCAGAGACGGCGGGACGCGCTGGGGACACAACTGGTGCCATCGGGCTGCACACTGGAAATGGTTAAGATCATTACATTTTCACACACAGCTTAATGCAGAAATGAAAAACAAGTCCAGCACGGGAAGTACAGCGACCCCCTTCTGTTACCCTCAAACTCTGAGCAAAAACAGTGGCTGCCCGTGCTGGGCGGCTGTGGAAGTCGGGGAGGGGCCTGGACTCCGTGTCGGGCGGCCCGCCCCTCCCCACAGGTGATCGGGGATGCTCTGGTCCCAGGAGAGGGGTCAGTCAGGGGTCCGGACTCGGCACAACCCCATCTCAGGTGGGGGGAGCTGAGGAATGAGGGAATGCCCCGAACTTCAGCGGGGGGCGGGGGGCCGCGCCAGTGAGACCGGCACCTCAGACGACCCCCGGGGGCCTATCCTGTCCCAGCCGGACCGCCCACTCCCGGCCCACATCCCCACAGCCGCTCTCGCCGGCACAGGGGCTTCCGGCCGGCCGGACCGTGCTCCGCACCTGCACGGCCCACCCCTGCGGCACCTGCGCACGCACTGCCTCGTGGCCGCGGGCCTGCCCTGCGGAGGCTCGGAGGGGCCGGGCCGGGCCTGCTCTCCAGAAGCTGCCGACCCAGGGATGCCGGCTGGGAGATGGGGCTTATGGTCCTCCGGGTGTTGTCTTTACACCTAAGGTGAGCTCCGCGGGCAAGAGGCGGGTGCGAGCGGAGTGCCTCCGGCCCGAGTGGCCTTGACCGAAGCGCCGGGTCTGCCCCCGCCGGGCGGGACTGAGCTTACCCAGCCTCCAGCCGCGCTTCTGTGTCTCATCTGTTCCTTTTCTTGTCTTTCCTCACCTGGTTTTGGATTTAATGACTTTTTTCAAACATCATCGTCTCTCCTTTACTGGCTTGTTTTACCAGCGTTCCCACTGACATCGCTTCTGGCCGCAGGAGCCGGCCTGTGGTGCCGGCTGCACGGAGGCCCCCGCCCGGCGGCTTGGGCCGGAGTGGGACAGGGCACACGCCCACGCCACCCTCTGCGTCCGGCCCTAAGCACGCTGCGACCACTTCTACTCTCAAGAGGCAACTGGCATCGGTTTCTTTAAATACGGGCTCTCGTGCAACTATGCAGGACACGACAGGCCTTTTTATTTTTATTACTTTTCAAGATTTTACTTATTTGTCTGACAGAGAGTGTGGCTCTGAGAGAGAGAGCACAGGTGGGGTGAAGGGCAGAGGGAGAAGCAGACCCCGCTGAGCAGGAGGCCCAACGTGGGGCTCCGGGATCATGACCTGAGCCGAAAGCAGACACTTACTAGACAGAGACACCCAGGCGCCCCAACCACATGCCTTTAAAAATTTTTTTTCTTATTTTAAAAAATATTATATTTAGGGCACCTGGGTGTCTCAGGTGTTAAGCATCATGATCCCAGGGTCCTGCGATCGAGCCCCGCATCGGGCTCCCTGCTCAGCGGGGAGCCTGCTTCTCCCTCTCCCCCTGCTTCTGCTCCCTCTGTCTGTGTCTGTCAAGGAAATAAAATCTTAAAAAAAAAAGAAAAAAAAACACTTTAAGAGGGAGGACAGCGTGAGTTGGGGGCGGGGGAGCAGCAGACTTCCGGCTGAATAGGGAACTGCCCCCCAACATTGGGCTCGATCCCCGGACCCTGAGGTTACGACCTGAGCCAAAAACAAGAGTTGGCAACTTCATCAGCTCCAACCAGCTCCAACCCTAACCGGCGTGCAGGTCTCCCCACCACCACCCATACTCCCAAACTGAAACTCTCCCTGTGAAACACGGACCCCCCCCACCCCAACCGTTGTCTATGACCAGATTCCTTGAGGGGCGTCCTGGGCAGGATCAGTCCTCCGTGCCGGCTCAGGTCATGGAGCCCCTCTCCTGATGGTCCCTAGAGGTGTCGGGACCTCCTTCCCCCCGGAGGCTGGATTGCCGCCCCCCCCCCCCAGCACAGACGGGCCAGGCTGTTTACCCTCTCGCCTCCGATGGACACCCAGGCGGCCCTCCACCCCCCGGCCATGGTGACTCACAGCACGATGACCACAGGGGGTGGGGCACACGTCTCTTCATGTTCCTGCTTTCACTTTTGGGTGAACACACTCCCACTAGAGGGACAACCACATCACCCCACAGTTCTCCTTTCCGTGTTTTGAGGAACCCAGCACACTTTCCCACAGTGGCCCCATCTTCCACCAGCAGCGCTTTCTCCGCGCCCCTGCCCACACTGGCTCTGCTTTTTCTTTTCAAAGATTTTATTTATTTTACAGGGAGACAAGCAGGCAGAGCGGCAGGCAGAGAGAGAAGGGGAAGCAGGCTCCCCGCTGAGCAGAGAGCCCGATGCGGGGCTCGATCCCAGGACCCTGAGACCATGACCCGAGCTGAAGGCAGAGGCTTTAACCCACTGAGCCCCCCAGGCGCCCCCACTCTGGTTTCCTTAATGGCGGCCATTGGGGAGAGGTGCTGTGTCCTTGGGGTTTTGATGTACATTTCCCGAATGACTGGTGTGACGCTGTGCCTGCTGGACTCATGGCCCGCAGCCGGGCACCCAGGAGGCCCCAGGGCCTCTGCAGGAAGCCAGACGAGAGGTGGTCCTGTGAGCAGGATGGCCGACCGACAGCTGTTTCCAGAGCTCGGGGCCCTGACCGTCCTTGCCTCCTTGCCTGTGCGGCTCCCCCCCCCCCCCCCCCCCGCCGCCATCTGAACTTACGGGTTTTTATGCTCCTGTCATGGTAGCGAATCCGAGCGACTCTCCAGCCCGCCACCCTGCTGTCTTCTAAGGATTCCCTGGACACTTCTCTGCTCACGAGCAGGCCACGGAGTCCACAGCAGGGGACCCTCATGCCGGGTGAGGGAGACCCACAGCCGGCTCATGTAGGACCTCCCCCGGCCGCCTCGTCTGTCCCCCGGCCGCCTCGTCTGTCCCCCGGCCGCCTCGCTGCGGCTCCGGCAACAGCTCTTCCTCCAGGCCGCACACAGCCCGCTGCCCCGAACACAGCGAGGACACTGCCCGGCTGGGCATCACTCCTGGAGAGCAGGGACCGTCAGGCCACCCAGAGCCGCCCCTGAAAAACCCAGTGGACACCCAGATGGGCACAGGTAGTGGTGCCAGCTCAGGGACAGTCTGGGACGTCACCCGACATCCCGAGCTGCTCTGACACAGGGGTCCTGCACTCCGGAGTCAGACGACCCGGCTCCAAATCCTCTCTCCTCACCACTGGCTGGAGGGGCTCAAGGACCCGACTTCGGACGCTTGTTTCCCATCCGTAAAATCGGGAAGAGTGGGAGCACACCTCACCCAGAGCTCCGAGGCCCGGTATGTCGGTGGGCACGTGCCCTTGGAGGCTGTATTCCCAGAACTGCTGAGCAAGGCCTCTGGTCCAAATATAAAGGGGTTTATTCACTCTGCCCTCAGTACAAAATATAAAACAGACCCCCGCCCCGGCCCCCAGCTCGGCAGCAGCAGCGCCCGTGCGGCCCGTCCGGAAAGCTGGCATCCGCCCTGGGCCTCAGGCCTCGAGCATGGCGCAGCCGGCACACAGCAGCGTCTCGTGAACGTCTCCGCAGCTGCAGCGGCACAAGGAAGAGAGAACCAGTGATTCAGGGGCTCACCTGTGCCCCCCCCGACTGCTATGGTGCAGTGCTGACCCCCTGTCCCTTGACCTTATCTGGGGACAGGGCTGGGAGCTGCAGACAGAACCAGTTACGATGCGGCCCCACCGCAGACACGTGTGCCCTGACCCCATGCTCGAGGCCACCGGGAGAATGCCGAGGCACGCCCACACTCCGCGGGCCTGCAGGCGGCCTTCCTCAGAGCTGGGAAGGAGCCACCACCACCGCCGCCTGATCTGGACTTCTGCGTCCAGAGCACGAGAGCTGCTGTCTACAGCGCCCATGTGCGGTGTCTGCCCCACAGCCCCGGCAGACTGAGGTGGCCGGTGGTCCACCTGCGGCCTGCGCTGCACAGAAACCTCCCAGTATCCCCCGGGGACTTACTGGGCCGTAGTGGTCCAGCAAATCACAGGGGACAGTCATGAGGAGAGACCCTGCAGGACAAGAAATTGGCTGCCTGCTACAGAACACGCGGAAGGCCGTCTAGTCTGAGATGCGCCAGCAGAAGGCAGAGCTGCCCGCCACCTGATGGGAAGGGCAGTAAGCCTGTGGCCTCTGGCATGGGACTCACGAGGATGATCAGCTGTGGGCGGGGTGCCGGCCGCTGGACTGTGTCTTTGTGAACGCAGAGCCTCGGCACAGCACCCACTTCTGCGGCTCCCGGCACAGGGACCGAGGGCCTACCCCTGTGGGAGCGGCGGCAGCAGGCCAAGGCTGGCTTCCACACCTGCCACTTCGGCCTCGTGGCCTGCAGCGTGCCGTGAGACGGAGCAGAGCCCGGCCGGTCGCGTCTGAGAAACGGACGCCCCTGCCGCCCGTCACAGGGTGAGCTGTGTAGGCAGTTGGGGAAAAGCAGGAAGTAAAGCCCAGGAGGACACCGTCAGGGCAGCAGGAAGGTTCCTGCACACGGGCGGGCGGGAGAGGGCTCCGGGCAACTCTCCTTGCCCCTTGGCCACCCTGCTGCAAAGCTGGTCCCGCCCCACAAGAACCGGCCTCGGGACGCTGGGGACCCAGCGGTCTTCAGTCTGCACAGACACAGGAGGGGCAGAACCAGCAGAAGCAAAGGAAAGCGTATCCCGCGTGTGTGAACAGCCGACACACACGCCCAAGCCCAGCTCCCGGCGCCCACCCCGCCTCGTGCGGCACACGCTGCCCGGCTTTCCCAGGCTCCACTGGCTGGCCGCCCCGAGCGGGGCTTCTGCTTTGCACGGCTGGTGTCAGACTGCCGAGACAAGCTAGTCTGAGGTCTACACAGCCAGCTGCGAGTCTTTGTGGGGGGCTGCATCTTACACCCCGCAGCCGACAGTGGCTCCTGGAGAAGGGACTGGTACCCGGCACTTCCCAGGCACGTGTGTGGGCTCAGCGGGCGGAGACAGACAGACACACACGCTCCCAGAACAGACCACGCAAACGCTCCGTTTCCGCTCGAGGCGGTAGGAAAGCGCGCGCACGCACACACACACGCGTGTGCTTCAACCGGTTCTTCCATGGGCAGCCCGCGAACAGGAAAAACCACGTGAGCCAGTTCTAAGGTCAAAGCCTGAAAAGTCGGCCCACGAAGCATGGCGGGACCCCAGCAAGGGCGGAGCTGGCCGTCCACGTGACCTGCGTCTCCCCAAGGAAAGCCCGTCCTCGGAGAAGGTGCAAGCCAGGCCCAGGCAGGTCTTGGCCCCAGCGCGGCCCCAGCGCACCCCCAGGGGCCATGCCGGCCGGGCTGCTCTCCCAGCCCCAGGTCCCCACCGTGACGGGGCGCCCCGCGGTCGGACACTTACTCCACAAGGGCGCACAGGCTGCAGGCCACGGCCCCGCAGCGGCAGCAGGCGCGCACGCAGCGCCCGCACAGGGCGCGTTCACACTGGCCGCACACCGCCGTCCCGTCCAGCGTGCGCACACAGGAGGAGCAGGCTCTGGTCACGGCCCCGGACAGGTCTGTGAGGAGGAAACACCGCCTGTCAGCCCCGCAGGAGATCCAGGTGCTAGAGGCCGTGGGGCTGCCTCCCCAGCTGCGGACGGAGCTGACCGGCTCCCTGTGTCTCTCCCACCAGGTCCTCAGGACAACCTTCCAGAAAGCGCCGCACACAGACCCTTCCTTGCTCACCAGGGAGACCCCAGGTGCCCAGGAGCCCTTAGAGCGCGGTTTCCGAGGCTCTGGGTCGAGCCCTCCTTGCATTCCCGCCACCTAGGAGCTGGGCACCGGGAGGATCAACTCCTCCCTCGCTGGCCTGTAGGAGAGCTCCCGCGGCTTTCGTGTCAGGCGTCCGAAACCTTAGTCTCCAAGTGTGGCCCCTGCATTGCTGGGCCCCCGTCCAGGCCCTGGGGAGTGGGGAGCCGGGTAGGGGCGGGCGGTAACGGTGACTCCAGCAACAAAGGTGGGGGGGTCTGAGCCGCACACGACGCTGCGGCCTGTCCAGGGTTCCCACCCGGCTGGGACGCCGTGTCTCGCTGCAGGTGGAAAGCAGGCAGGACACCAAGGGGGTTTCTACTCCTTTCCTGATCCCCAGCCAGAAGCTACTGCACAACCCCCAGGCTCGGATCGGTGGCTGGGGGGGTAACAGCCTCCTAACGTCAGGAGCCTCTGGTGCTGAGCAGCTTGTCAGACCCTGGGCCCAGCCCCTGCCTGTCTGGGGAGGAGAAGCCCCCGGCCCAGGTGTCCGTGTGAGGAACGAAGGACAACACACTCGTCACAGCCCCGCTTGGGGCACAGGGAACGCGCCCGTCGGCCTTACTCACCAGCTTCAGCGGCCTGGGCCTGGCTCCTGGTCAGCCGGCCGTCGGGTCCAATCAGCATCTGCCCCCGTGCGGCCCGGAGGGCCTCTGTGGGGCCCGGCCTCGGGGACTCCGGCAGCTCAACGACGGCACAGCTCTCCTCCCACACGTGGTCCATGTAGGCCTGAGCCCCGCGGAACAGCAGCTGCTTGGTTTTCTCTGGGGAAGACAAACCGGTGCCGGTGTTCACAGCCCGGTGGGTGGAAGCGCTGCACGGCCACCTCGCCCCTCCGGCCGGCGGAGGCCAGGCCTCCTCTGTGCTGTCGCCCAGGCACCCTCAGCCCACGCTGCTCCCCGGTGAGCTGGGGACCACTCTGTCCTCTCGCCGTCCTCACCCCTGCGGCACGGTCCCGCCTCCAGGAGGACTCTGGGCCATGCGGCCCTACCCAGGCCTGTCCCGTGCCTGTGCGGCTCTCGGGACAAGGGGCCTCACCGCGTCCCCCGGGCTCCCTGTAAGCCGGCGCTTCAGGTCACTACTTCACAGCCAGCGGCTCTGGTCCGGGCCCACAGCCCCCGCCGGGGGCACCCCCACCTCCTGCGGAGCTGCAGGCCAAGGACAGGGCGGGCGGCAACCCAGAGCTTTCCAGACCCGGTGGGCCCTGGACACCGCCCCCGCCCCAGCTGAACGGCTGCTGGGCACCGGGCAGCGGCTCTCCACCGGCCCCCGCGGCCGTCGGGGCTTTCACAAGGCCCAGTGCGCAAGGCCAGCCCGCGGACGCTCCGTGGTTCCTGCCTTGTCCGCACGCAGCCAGGGCGGGGACCCCAGCTGCCGGCCGTGCGGTGGGGCACAACGACCGGCCCCGGGAACCGGAAGCGCGGCCGACGGCGGCGCCCCTCCTGCAGCCCCTCGGGAGCGCGCCCGACCCTGGGCGGGGTGCGGGGCCTGGGCTGCGGCCACGCTGGTCCTTACAGCGCGTGACCGAGCGCCGCCGGCAGCCGCGGCCGCCACGCCAGCTCGAGCGCAGAGGAGCGGGACTCGGCCCACGGGTCCCGGGCTCCGCCGCGGCGCACAGCGACAGGTCCAGCCCGCGCCGCCCTCGCTGCCCCTGCGGAGCCTCGGGGCGCGGGGCCGGGAAGGCGGAGCAGCCGCGCGGGGGCCGAGGGGCTCGCGCCCGCGTCTGCCGCAGCCGTCCGGCCCCAGCGGCGCCGCGAACGCGCCCGCCCGAGCGCCGTCCCTCCGTGCCCGCCGCGCGGCGCCCGCTCGGCCTCTGCGGCCCCCGAGGCCCGCGCCCCGCGGGTCGCCCCACGCCCCGGACCGGGGAGCCCCGGCAGGCGGGACCCCGCGCGGCCCGAGGCTCCGGCCCGACGCCCGCGCCCGCCCGCTCCGCTCGGGACGCGGCCCCCCCGGCCTCCCGCGGAGCAGGGGCAGCCCCGGGCCGCCGCGCGCTCACCGAAGATCTCCCGCGAGTGCTGCTCGGCGCAGACGCCGCGGCTCAGCTCCCTCCGGCCGACGCGGACCTTCAGCTGCAGCGGGGCCGCGTCCGCGAACGGACAGCCCCGCTTGGGCATGGCCGCGGGCCGGCAGCGGCGCCGTTCAGCCGCGCGCGCCTCGCCGCCACCCGTGACGTCACAGCCGCGCGCCAAAGCGGCGCGGCGCGGGATAGGCCAGGGGCTAGGGCGGAGGCGGGGCTCGAAAGCGGTGCTGCGCGGGATAGGCTGGGGGATCGCGGAGGTGGGGCTCGAGCGCGGCGCGGGATAGGTCGGAGACGAGGGCAGGGGCGGCGTTGAAGGCGGGGCGGCGCGGGATAGGCTGGGGGCGAGGGTGGGAGCGGGATGGGCAGCGCGGGAAAAGTCGAGAGTGGGCGGGGTCCCGGTTGCAGCGCGGCGAGGGATGGGCCGAAGGCAAGGGTGTGGGGCGGGGCTCGAGGGCGGCCCGGCGCCGGATAGGCCGAGCGTAGTTTGGAGGCGGAACCGGTGCGCCGGGGGCGGGCCTTGTGGGAGGCGCGCCGCGGGACAGGCCGAGCGCGACCCGGACCTGCCGTCGGGACGCGGCGTGGCGGGATGGGCTGCGGTCCCGCGGGGGCGGGGCCGGGCGTGTTTGCGCGGGACGGGCGGGTGGCTCCGCCACGGCAGGGCCGCGGTCCCTACACCCTGGTCGGAACTGGTGCAGCCGCTTGTTTGTCGCCGGCGTGGGAGGACGGTTCGCGTTTCCTGGTTTTCAGCGGGAGGCCTCCCGGAAGTGGGCGCGCGTCACTTCCGCGGGTCCGGGGCGCGTCACTTCCGGCCGGCGGGAGGGCGGGCTGTGGTGCGGGGCTCGGCCGGGCTCCGGCGGCGCGGTGTCCGCGCGCGCCAGGCGGGGCCGAGGGGCGTCGGGGGCCCGGCCGGCCTGTGTCCGCGCGCCGCCCCGGCCCCTCGCCAGCGCCCCGGCGGCCTCCGTCCCGCCGCTAGAGCGGAGCTGCCGCGCGCGGGGCCGGTGCGGCTGCGGCGCGGCCGGGCCTGACCTGCGGGCCGGAGGCGGGAGGCGGCCCCGCCGCTCGTGCCGGGAAGACGCGGGTCGGCAGCCCGAGGCCCTTCCGTGCAGCTCGGACCGCGGCGTCCGCGGGGGCCCCGGCTCAGCCTGGAAGCACGGCCAGGCCCCGCCGCGCTCCGGGGCCGGGGTCGGCGCGCGCGGGCGGACTCGGCTCCCGTTTCCCGGCGCGGCGGGCGGGGAGGTCGCCTCGGGGCCGCAGGGCCGGGCGCAGCCCCCTCGGTGCGGCCGTGCCCCGGCCCGGCGGACACGCGCTGAGGCCCCGGGTCGGCGCGCGCTCCACCCCGCCCTGCAGACGCACGTGCGGGCGCCGCGAGACACGCGGCTCCGCTCTCGGGCCCCGCAGCGCGCGCCTGCCGCGCCTCGTGCAGACCCGCGCGGCTCCTTCGGGGCGAGCGGCCCGGGGTGCGCGTGGACCGGCTGTCCCCGGCCGGTGGGCGCCGCGGCGGGCCCCGGGTGGGGCTGTGACGAAGGCCGCCGTCCGCCTGCCGCTCTGCGGGCGCGCTCGTGCGTTGGCGGCCGCTGGGGGAGCCGGCCGCGTGCGCCACCCGCTTGTCCCAACTCGGGCGCCGAGCGAGAGCGCTGGAGCCCCTCGGGGCCGCCGGGACCGCGCCTTACCGTCTCTCCAGCCCTGGGCACCTGGGGCCGGAGAAGGGGCCGCCGGAGGGAGGTCGGTGCCAGGGAAGAATCCTGCTCCGCGGAAGGCGGCCGCACAGCGCTGCAGACCCGCGGGGACGCGGCCCGAGGCCGCCCCCTCGAGGTTCTGTCTGGAGGTAGGGGAGCATCCCCAGTGCGTCTTCACGCGCGGGATTCGGCAGCCCCTGCAGGTAGGGGAGCATCCCCAGTGCGTCTTAGTCAGCAGCCCCTGCAGGTAGAGGTTTGGAAGCCTTTTCTGCAGCTAATTTACACTGCGGGGTAACCTTGCAGAGCCACGCTGGGAGTTTTTACACGGAATGAACGATTTCCTTCCGAAAAATGCCTACTCTGGTTCTCGGCCGGAGGCGTGCGCCTGTGCTGTGGCACGACGCGGCCAGGCAGCCGTCTCTGCAGAGGATCGTGTGCGGTCCGTGCAGTGGAGGGGACGACCTCTCTTTCCCGAAGATCCGACACCTGCCTCGGGGCTGTCCTCCTGCCCCTCTCGACATACCGTGGAAAGAAGTGATTCTCGGAAAACTCAACAGTTTCTGCTGGTGCCCCTCGCCCCCGCCTCCAAGTAGCATTGCTCCTCGCTGACGGGCAGCCCAGAGAAACTGTAGCTCCCCGGAAATCCCTCACGACTGTTGCGGGCACTGCCTGGAGCAGTTTGCTGGTGTGCGTGAGGTCCCAGGACTTTCCGGATGGAGCCTGCGCCCTAAAGATCCTGTCACGTGGTTAGCATCTCTCGCCAGCCTGGAGCCCGCTGCACCCGTGTGCTGCCTGGGAAGAAAGCCCCGTGGGCCCTCCACCCACTTCCTGAAGCCCAGATGACAGGGTCAAGGTCAGGAGGCTGGGATTTAACCCTGAATTAGAAGCGTCCTCCCCATCTAACTCCTTCCCTCTCTCTAATGATAGCAAAGGGGCAGTTATTTCTCTAAATTGACCCAGACCTGGAAGAGTTGTTCAAGGAGGTCACTCAGCTTCTAGTGGAGAACACAGTAAGCTCATGCAGCTGTGGCCACTTAAGTCGCTTATTCAGTCCAGTGGCCTCCGGAGGGATGAGGGCAGGTGTGTGCAGCTGAGGTGAGGAGGGGCTGCTGGGGGCTGCCCCCGGCCCTCGCACGAGGCTTAAGAGTTCAAGGGGGCATTTCTGTAATGGTTCCCTTTTGGGACGCACTGAAGGCCCGTGGTCTCGCCTGCCTGGGTCCGTTCCCGTCTGAGCAACCAAACAGCTTGGCTTTGTGATCCCAGAAACACGCATCACCCAGTCCACTGTCCCCAGTAAAGTCAAAAGTAAGGACAGTGAGAAGCAGACACAGACTGATCGCCACCGTTCAGTGGCTCCTGGCTATGTTTATTACTAAGTGGCTCCCGCTGGCCGTACAACCATGTGACTACTAATGTGCCATCAAAGTTCTCGGTTTGGAGTGCTCCTGCTCGTTTTCAGTAGCAGGGTTTAAAAAGAAAAAATGGACATGACGCTGGCTGTCAGATGTTCGGATCACTGTAGAAGCCTGTGCTGAGCTGAAGGCTTAGCGAGAAATACCAAAGTACAGAAAATAGGTTTCCTGCTTCTTCCTTCCAGGCGCTGACTGGCTGTCGGGACGGGACGGCTGGGGACCGCTCGGCCAGCGCGGTCTGCCTAAAACAGCTGGATCATCGAGTCCCTTGATTTGCCAACACCAACCCATTTCACTGGAAGGGAACAGGGTCGCTCAGCCCCGGAGGTGGGGGGCAGAGGGCAGGGCGGTGGCCGGGACACGGGCACCTACCTGCCACTCCAACGTGATTCTCCACGAACCGCACGTAGTTCTGGGCCTGCGGGGGCAGGTCCTCCCACTTCCTGGCGCCCGTGGTGTCTGCCTTCCACCCGGGCAGCGTCTCATACTCAACTTCAACCTTCTGCAGTATCTCCTGGTTCGCTGGGGAGACAGGGCGGGGTGGGGGGCGGGGGGGAGGTGACCCACGTTCCCAAGGTGCTGGTGCTCGGGGCGTCCACTGGGGGTCTGCTTGCCACCGTGGTCAGCCAGGGGAAGGCATGCAGCCCTGTTTGCTGTGCCGGGGGGTGGGGAATGGCCCTCGGACATGGGCTGCAACCCTTCCAGACCCCCCTGCACATGGACTTGGTAAGGGGTCTGCTAGAACGCCCATAGGTGACTCAGCTGAGGAATTCCACGGCCCCCACTTGGAAATTCTTTTAAGATTTTATTTACCCATTTATTTAGAGAGAGCGCGCGTACAGGGGCTGGGGCAGAGGAACAGAGTCTCCAGCAGGCTCTGCCCTGAGCACAGAGCCTGACTCGGGGCTCGATCTCACAGTCCCAAGATCATGCCCCGAGCCAAAATCAAGAGATGCTTAACAGACTGAGCCCCGCCAGGCGCCCCCTTCCCCGTAACTTGGAAACTAAAGGGTCAGGGGATGCAGGCCAAGAGGACTTGGGGGGGTCTACACATGTGCTCAGAGGAGAGAGGGTTGCTAGGGGGAGTGCAGTCAGAACGGGAACTGGGAGATCCAAGAAAACAAAACGCTTTTGTGCTTTCTAAAAGAAGGGGCGCATAGTAACAAAACCACTAGGTCTTAAATAACTGAAAACCATGTTTTCTTTGGTAAGACAGTCATCTTTACGTTTGCACAAAGCAGTCCATGCCTGCCCAGGGAGCTTCCAGGGCGCCCAGGAGCCGGGCCTCGGCAGTGCCTGAGTGTCCCCAGGGTCTGGAGTGAGCGGGGGCTGGCTCCCATGGGCCCCCCCCCAGTCTGCAGACCCACCCCTCCTCTTCCCATGCAACAGACAGAAAAGCCACCACCTCCCCGTACCTGGGAAATAGGGGATCCTTTTTCCGTTCAGCTTGTATGAGACGCCGACCTTCACCTCGTCCAGGGCATCCAGGATGTCTAGTTTTGTCAAGGCCAGCCTGTCCCCAAGCCAGCAGATGGAGCTGCGCTGCAGAAGCCTGCACACCCGCGTGTCCCCTCTACTGACGGTTGCCAGCGAGTGTAGATGCGGTGAGCCCAGAGACCCGTGGCCGGGCTTGGGGCATGGCTTCTGCCTGGCTGAGGTCTCCTCCCCTTGGGCGCGCCCCCATGAGACCCCGTTCCCATGGCCCTGGCCCTAGTGGCCCTCCGACAGGGCCGCGTGTGGGGTCTCTGTGGCCAGCAACCCCAGGGACACCCAGGGACTGTGGAGGCACCGTTCTTAACCGGCTCAGCCCCCTTCCGCCTTCACTCCCCTTTCTCCCTCGCAGGCCCTCGTGGGCGGGTCTCTACGCGTCTTGCACCCACGGTGGCCGCCCTGGTCCTCTGCTCTGCTGCAGCCGCGGCAGGCACCTCAGTGCTGAGAGTGCGACCTCTTCACCCCCTGGCCCCAGTGTGGGGACAGTGTTGCCCTCCCACCGCCCAGCCCCACACCCCAGCAGACCTAATGGAGTTCTTGACAGTCAGGCCTGGCCAGGGCCCACGGAGAAGGTGGTGTGTCCACGAGGGCCACGGTGGAGGCCCTTGGTGCCAGGCTCACACTCCCTCTCTAGATGATCGACCTTAGCCTCTGGGTGCCAGGATGCCCTTGGGCCACCCCCTTCCCTGCTCAAGCTCAGGAGCTGATGGCCGGCTCACGTGTCGCCGGCCGTTGTGGCCCCGCTGTGGGGTGGGTGGGGGAGTCTGTGGCCAGCACCCCAGCATCACACATGTGGGAAGAGCTGCTTACGCGGTGAAGCCGTTGACCATGTGCGCGTATCTGAGAATCATCAGGTCTAGCCAGCCGCAGCGCCTCTTCCTGCCCGTGGTCACCCCCCACTCGTGGCCACGGCTCTGTAGCAGGTCTCCGATTTCCTGCGTGACAGCAGAGCAGGTCCACGGCGCGTGAAGGGGGGAGTCTGCGCCTCGCTTCTGAGCTCAGCGCTTCTCTCCGCTGCCTCTCCCCTCCTTCCCACACTGGCCTCACACACCCCTGCTCAGGACCAGAGCCTTGGGCCCTCGATGCCGAGGGGACTCCCGAGATGGCCCCTGAGCCGCACCACCTGGGGTGCTCTGAGGGGCCGTGAGGCACGCGGCTTGCCTGCGGTGCCTCCTGGGGAAAGCGGGTCCCCGGGAGCTTGTGTGGTGCGGGGCTGTTGGAACGCGCCACCTCGCGCGCACTTGTGGCCGCCTGCTTCCGCACTTGCCCTGTGTGTCTCTGCACACCCCACCCCTGGGCACCCGCATGGCTCTGTGTCCCCCTGCTGTGGTCTTGCTGGGATGGAGACTCACATTGATCTGCTCGGTGGGGAACGCCCCAATGCCCACACGTGTGGTGTAGGCCTTCACCACGCCGTAGACCTCGCCTATGTTCTGTGGGGGAATGCCCAGGCCCGTGCACACGCCGCCCACAGTGCAATTGGAGGACGTCACAAAGGGGTAGGTCCCTGCAAGACAGCCAGTCAGGGGCTGCCTGCCACCCCTGCAGACCATGCTGGCCCTGGGCTCTGGCTTGGCAGAGGGCAGTGGCCAGCCTGGTCCCCAGCAGGCAGGAAAGGGGGTTTCACTGAGATCAGCCAGGCTGGGGACCTACCGAAGTCAATATCAAGGAGCGCTGCGTTGGCACCTTCCACGAGGATTTTTTTTGGGGTGCCATGGAGCGCCTCGTACATAAAGTAGACGCCGTCTCGCACCATGGGTCGGATCCGCTCAGCAAAGCCCTGTGGGGCAGGCAGAGGAGGCTGGGGGTGGGAGCCAGGCCCCTCCGACAGCCTGAAGTTCTAGGGCATTCCTTTCCCGAAAGGGGCCTGCCCTGCAAGCCTGTCCCGAGATGTGAAACGGCCCCCAGCCCCCAGCCCGTCTGGGTCTTGTCTGCGAGGCTCGCAGAGGCCTCCTCCTGCATCCACGGACTGAATTGTCCCCCACCCCCAACTCCGTCCATGGTTCATCTGTTGAAGTCCTGACCCCCAGCAGCTCAGAAGGTGACGGTATGTGGAGACATGCCTTCAAAGAGGGGATTAAACTGAGGAAGGGCTTTGTGTTCTCCTCACCCTGTGCTGCCGCTCTGTGTCAGCAAGGCCACCTCTATCCGCTGCCCCAAATAGGACAGGGACAGCGGCTTTCCCCAGCACATCCCGGGAAATGTCCCCTGGTCCCCTGATCCCCTGGCCTCCGGCCTGGTGGGGGGGGGTGTGACGGGGACCCTCCTGCCCTCAGTGGCCTGGGTTTGCACGGGAGGCCTGTGGTCGCCGAGAGGGCCAGCCAGTACCTGGGACAATATGTCCCTGCGCGTTCCAAGGGCGTCTGACAGCGGAGCTGCGCCTCGGTGGGGCGGGCCTGCCGCTGTCCGGTCCCGCCGCCGCCGCTGTCCGGCCCCGCCCCCGCCGCTGTCCGGCCCCGCCCCCGCCGCTGTCCGGTTCCGCGCCACGCCACGCCCCCCGCCCCGCCCCGCCGCGCCGAGCCTCTGCTCTACCTTGAGCCTTTTGAGTTGCCCTTCGACGTCCACTTCCAGGCTGGGGAACATGGACTGGTGCTGGCGGGCCAGGTTCTTGAATCTGCGGGGACACCAGTGACTGCGACCCCGCGCCCCGCCTGGTGTCCGCGCCCGCAGCTCCAGCCGCAGTCCCCCCCTCGGGCTGCGCGCGGCGCCGGTACCTGGCGGAAAATTCATCGAAGTCCGACAGGAGGTCACAGACACGGAGGCCCATGCGGGCGGCCTTGGAAGAGTAGGCGGGTCCGATGCCCTTCCTGGTGGTGCCGATACTGAAAGACAGGTGGCCGTGAGCCTGAGGGGCCCGTCCCGCGGCCTGCTGGGGCCTGGACCACCCGGGCGCTCAGGGTGCCAGGCAGCACCCCGTTACAAACAGGGTTGAGCTGGGAGGGACGGTCCCAGGGCAGCACCTGCAGTCTGGGACGGCTTTGAAACCCCACTGGTCCCTCCATTGTCGGTCAGGAATCTGCGGGCTGGGGCCCCCACAGGGGTCCTGGGCCAGGCCTAGCCCTCCCCACCTTCCATGCCTTGGCTTTCTGATGTCCTGCCTGCTCTGGGCCCCAGCTTCCCCCTGGCCGGGCGCGGAGGACGCTGCCGTCTGGTCTGCCAGCGGCTGCCTCCCCGGGGGCTGGGCACACTGGCCATGTCCACCTTGTGCCCACTGGCGGCCACTGCCCTCAACCCGGGCTCAGTGAACGGCCCACTCAGCTTCCACCTGGCACTTGTGGCTATGAGTGTGTGTGTGGTCTGCGCGTGCACACACATGGGCGTGCGTGCACACAGGTGGCCAGTGAGCATGTCGCTCGGTGGGGCAGGACGACCCTGGCTTCACCCTGTCCTGGTTGGAGAACCAGAGCCCTGCACATTCTCATAAATATCTTCAGAGGACAAAGTCACAGCTGTGTGTGCTTGTGGGGCCAGGGTGTGGGGGTCCTGTGTATGGGGTCAGGCTGTGCTGGGTGTCTAGGGTCATGATGCCTTCAAGGGGACCCCGTCCCCCCAGCTGGCACACTGCAGAGCTCCCAGACTCGAGAGCCACTGAGGCAAGAGGAGGCCCTGGAGATACTCACTTCTTGCCCTCCTGGGCCTGCCGTTGCACTTCCTGCAGCCCGTCGACGGCCTGGTGAAAGTCAAACACTGCGCGGCCCGGTGAGAGTGCCCGGGCGAGAGACAGACACCGGGTTATGGGGCTCCCCTGCCCATGCCCGGGCTGCCCAGGACAGGTGGTCCAGTTTGAAAGGGGACACACTAGAATCTGCCTCTGCCCAACGCATGCTCACATGTGACCGGGAGTTCCTTTGGGCCTCAGTTTTCCCATCTGCCAATTGGGACCGTGATTCCAACCCCCTGCCTACTTGGCAGTTCTCGGAGAAGGCCCCATGGGGCTACGTGGGCTCAGTGTGCGGGGGAGGGGGCGGCTGTTCCCGCGGCAGGCAGCGGTGCTGGTGCTCACCGAGGTGCGCGCGGTCGGAGATGATGAGCCTCTTGTCCCAGTCCTTCAGCCCTGCGGTCACACGGCAGGCGGTCAGCCATCCCGGGCAGCGCAGCCAAGGCTGGGCAGCCAGCCCAGCTCCCACCCAGGGCAAGAGTCCACAAAGATCATGTGGGTGTGCCCTCCCCTCATGGCCCCTCTACCTGCTGAGGGCCGGGAGTCTCACGCCCACCCCCCTGTGGGACCTCTGTCCTGGTCCTTCCTGGTGCTCACGCCCAGGGTCCGTTCCTGTTCTCCCCTTCCCGCTCCTGTCTGGAACTCAAGCCCAGAGGCCCAGCCCTGCTTCCCCCTCTAGACAGTCTTCCCGGGGGACAACTTGCCCAGACACCCTGGCCCGTGGGCTTGGTCACTGCCTGCCTCCTGGCCCCAGGAACCCCCAGGAACCACATCTTTCCCTGTAGGCGTTGTTGGCCCAATGGTCCCCCAGCCTGGTCGGACATCAGGTGTCCTGGGAAGCTTCATCGAATTCTAGGTCCCAGGGCCCCTTCCAGACTTCCTGAGTGGGATCCTCCGGATGCCCCCTGTCCCCAGAGTCCTGAAAACTCCCCGTAAACACTGAGGCCCACAGCCATGCTTCAGGCCTCGCATCCCGAGTGCAGACCCAGCTTTCTGCACAGGTCTGCTGAGCTGGGGAAAGACACCCCCCCCCCCCAAGAACCCGTGCAGGAGGCGCTGGCCACCGCACTGCCGGAGACTGGCCCAGGCCAGGGTGCGTGTGCGCCGACTAAGACTTACCTTTCTTCTCATTTTTTTCTGCTTCTTCGAACAAGCCGGGTAAGTGAACGACCACCCCGTTGCCTGCAACACAGCACAGGGGACTGAGCCGCACGGCGGCCGAGGCAGCATGCGTTGGAGGGGATTCTGCCGCCTGCGACAACACGGACGGACCTCGAGGACACTGTGCCGAGTGACACAGGCAGGTCCAAAGGACAGAGACCCTGTGTGATTCCACTCATGGGGGTCCCTAGAGGAGTCCGATTCACAGGGACAGGAGGGGTGATGCCAGGGGCTGGGGAGGGGGACAGGGTTCATGTTGAATGGGGGCAGTTTCAGGCTGGGGAAATGGAAAGTTCTGGAGACGGGCCGAGTGAGTGAGCTTCATGGCACTGAGCTCTGCATGTCGAAGCGGCTAGCTGGTGGGTTTATAAGGAGTGTGTCACGGCAGGAGAAGAAGCGGCCGAAACCAAAGCAACAGACGCAGGTGCAGAGCCTGAGAGCAGAGGCGTCCCAGAGAACAGCGGAGGGCACTGCCAGGAGTGAGGATCGAGCCCCGGAGCGGAACCATGCTGAACTTCAACAGCGCGGAAGCCTCAGGAAGCTGGTCACTCGAGTGGTGTGAAAGACCCTTCCCGGCCCGAGCAGGGCCTCTGGGGAGCCGTGCCTTCCCTCCTTGGGACGCTGAAATGCCATGCGTGGACATCGTTCGCAGGGACGGACTGAGGCCCACAGAAGGAAGACGACTGGCCCCAGGTCACACAGCATGTTAGCGTGGGGTCCAGGCCAAAGTGAAATGCTGTCCCTTTTCTCTTAGAAGGAAGGCAGCCAGCCGGGCCACCTGCTGTCTTCCCAGGAGGAGCCCTCCCCCTGCCCCGCCCCCCTGGTCCCCACGAGGGCTGCCGGTGGCCGTGGCGTAGGCTCTGCCAAGGGAGACAGGATGTGGGTCCAGATGGCAGTGGCTCAGACTGTGCAAGCCACGCCAAGTACAAAAGGTCACCTAAATGCCAGGGTGTCCTGAAGTGGCCACATGGCAGGGGCCCGGGGAGTGTCGCAAGCCGAGGGGCAGCTGAGTTCGGGCATGTTCGCCCCCTGCTGAGCACGCTGCCAGGCGCCCCCTCGACCACACAGCCTGGGCTCCGGCTGCTGATCCTGACTCACCCCAGCTCCAAGTAGGGCCTGCCTGGCCTCGCTTCCCACCAACTGGGGCGCAGGGCCCAGCGGATGAGGCTGGGCCAGGAGAAGGCTGCAGGAGAGCCTCCCCCCGAGCCCTACTCTGGGTGAACCCCAGTGTCACTGTGCTGTTCTCGCCCACACGGCAGCCCGGGTCTGTCCCCCTGCGCAGCCTGACCGCATGCGGCCCCTCAGCCAACACTCCCCTCCCTTCGGCAGCCCTGTGCCCTCACTGGGCTTCCCAACACGGCGTTGGGCCCAGAGAAGGCGCGTGGTGGTCTTGGTGAGCCCCGGAAGGAGCCAGAGGAAGTGTCCTGGACGCTGCAGGAGGGCATCTGGGTTGGGGGTGCTGCTCTAGGCCAGGGAGGCTCCGTGTAGAGCTGGGGGGGAGGGAGGGAGGGGAGAGGGGCAGAGAGAGCGCGAGCGAGAGCAGGAAACCCCACAGTCCTAGAGGCTGGAGAGACCCTGAAGGGCAGGGAAGGCCCCAGCCAGGGCAGGGGTGTTGTGGGGAGGGGAGGCAAGGGGGGCCAGCAGGCTGGGCGTCCGCCCGTGCGGCAGGAGTCCAGCCCCTGCTCACGCTTGCACGTGCGCGCGCGCACACACACACACACACACCGGCCTGCACACCTGTCCACACAACACAGCTGCTCACGGACTCACACCCACACACGGTTACTCCCATACGTGCACACAGCTCGCACACAGAGCTCTGTGGGGCCTCCCGCCCTCGGTCTCTCTGGCCCAGGCTGGGCGGCTGCCAGGACAGGATCCCCACCCGTGCGCCAGCCCAGCACTCCTGCTGTGTCCAGCCCCACATGCAGGGGCACCCTGGGCCGGATGACACCCTGGCCTGTGCTGCCGACACACGCGGGGTCCCGGGTCGCCGGCACTCACCGATGAAGGACACGGCCTTGGAGTTGATGATGCCGCTGGGCAGCAGGTGGAAGTCATACTCCCTGCCGTCCACCACCACGGTGTGCCCGGCGTTGTTGCCACCCTGGGAACAGAACCCCGATGAGTATGCGGGAGCCTCAGGGCTTGGCCTGCCCGGGAGGGCCCGTCCAGCCTTGCTCTGGACTAGCTCTGAACACAGGTGGCTTAGGCCAGTGGTTCTGTCCCCCAGGGCGTGTGGGACACTGTCCACACTTGGACTTGGGGGCCTCTGGAGCCGTGGTTGGCTCTGATGCACGTCTGGGTGCACCGGGTCACCGGCCCACGCCATAGAGGAGGTGCAGAGGCCCGGCCAGGGGACTGGCTTGGAGGGGACCCGGGCTGGTCCCTGCCCCCCGCCCCCTGGCCCAGGACCATCCCATGGGCCCACGCTGATGCTCCGAGGAGGCCGGCTTGGCACAGGCCCCCTCTACGAGCCCCTCCGGAGGGCCCTCCTCTGATGCAGGAATGAGGGGCCAGCCTCTCCGGGAAGCACAAATCCAGGCCCCCACAGCCCAAGCTCCCTGCGGGCAGAGGTTGGGCTAGACAGCACCATTGTTTGGGACGAGGTGAGGGACAGGTGTAGCCACTGGCCACAAGGCCGGCGCCCCCAGCCCCCTGAGCCGGGGCCACTCCACCTGGCCTGCCGTCTAAGAATAAGAAGGAAAACACGGCTCTGAGTCTAGCTCTGTCCTGGGGGACGGCCGGTGACCAGGTCCTTTCTTTGTGGGACTCTTGCTGGTAGGGCCTGGGGCTGGCTGAGGGGGTTGGGGGGGGCAAGGAGATCTAGTCCCAGGAGGGGTGCCCAGCCTGCTGTTCCCGCCAACAGAGGACACGGTGCCCCCCCCACAGTGTGCCACACAGGACCCTTGGGGGTGCCCCTGGGTGGGAAGCATGCTGGCCTGTGCCCGTGCCCTGTGCTCAGCCCAGCCCCACCTTCCCGTCCTGAGTTCCCACAGAGACATGGGCTTATCCACAGGGCCCCTCCAGGCCAAGGCCCAGTTCTTGCCACACACCCCCGTCCTCCTGCTTCGAAGAGGAGGGCCCTGGGCCGCAGGCTCTTGGTGGCCTTGGTCTTGCCCATTCCAGGCAGGGCTGAGTGACCATGGCCTACTCCCCGCATCTGCCATCCGGGAGCACCTGTTCCTCCCAGAGAATCTGGATGAAATTTATGTCTCCCAGTTTCTGCACCCAAACAGCTCGCGCGGGGGGCGGCAGGGCGCTTGGGGTGACAGCAGAGACCCCAGGCCCAGTGGCTTTTGCTCCTGGACCTCACGTCAGGCCTCGGTACGTGAAGCAGTGGGGTTAGGGTCTGAATGCGTCTCCCCGACGTCCACAGCGCCCTGCTCCCCGTCTCCACCCTGTGAGCTCTGCCAGCTGCCCAGGGTGCTCCTGCTGGAAGCCGGGTCCGCGGAGGGCCCCAGACGCCCGAGCGCTGCGGGTCTGCAGTGCACGTGGACAGTCCGGTGCGTCTGCTCCCGCTGCCCCTGACGTGGCGTGGAGGGCGTCTCTGACAGACTCCCGGGGTCCTCGCAGTCTAGGCATGCGCTTGACACCCTACTGTGACCGTGCCCCCCCCCAGCGCCCCGTCACCCGTGGGAGCCGAGCTGCCCTGGGGCTCCCAGGTCACTGGCTATGGGAACTGACCGCAGCCTCTGGGGGAACGATGGTGGATACGGTGGGCTGCGGGGAGCAGACGGGAAGGACAAAGGGGCCTGTGGGGGCCTGGGAGCCCGGGGGCCACCCCACGAGCAAGGGCGGACAGGCAGCTCCAGGCCCTGGGGGCTCTGCACAGAGACGGCAGTGGCAGGTGAGGCGCTGGGCTGCGCCGGGAGGAGGTGCGGGAAGGGGCCCCGGGGGGGCGGGGGGGGAGGAAGCGGGCGGACGCTGGTGGGGTGGGGGAGACACAGCAGGGGGAGCGGAGGCTCCGAGGCACACACCCAGCCCACCCTGCTCTGCCCTCACCTCGACATCTGTCCGCCGACTCCCCAGCCAGGATTGTGTCTCCCGTGCGAGGGGTGCTGGGGGCGGGGTCTCCACTGGCAAATGGGAGGACCTCAGTCCCAAGAGCGGGCGTTCAGGGCAGGATCCAGGCTGTTCTGGGACGCAGCACCCCTGCCTCCCTGCCGGTGCCTTCCCCCCACGGCGGCTTCGCACCTGCCACAGACGGGCTGGACAGTCCCCCTCCCGCCACCTGCTCTCCCAGTGCTCGGGGCCAGTGTCGGTTGGCCTGAGGACACACGCGGAGACCAGAAGCACTGTGAAGCACACCCCCGCCTCTGTGTGGGGTAAACACGGGCACTAGGAACAGCACAGGCCACTGTGGCCCAGTGGGCATCAGATGACCCAGGCCAGCAGCAGGGCCCAGGCCTCAGACCCCAGTCCACTCCCAGGGGGCAGGAGCTCACCCCAGGACGCTGAGCCCAGGGCCTGCTGACCTGTGGGGAGCATCTCCCAGCAGCTCTGCCGAGGTTCAGGGTGATGGTCCCAGAGACCACCGTCCATCCTTCCCCAGGTGGCATGTGGGCAGGGTATGAGATGGGGGCAGGGACACCCCACGCGCCCTCCTTAGGCTTCAGCCCCACTGCCACCTGCCCCCTGCGGCCCAAAGAGGACTGGGCCTGGGGGCCTTCGGGCTGGGGGTGCAGCTGCCCCAGTTCCAGCCCCGTTTGGAAAACCACGTGAAGGGAGGAGCTTGTCCAGGGTCCCAGTGAGAGCAGGTGTGAACATCCGACCTGGCCTGGCCCCTTTCCCTCTTGGGCGGCTCAGCCTAGGAGGCAGGCTCTGGAGGTTCCACGCTCTGTGCCCGAGAGAGTGAGCGAGGACCGTCCTGGAACTCAGGGCAGCCTGGGGCGACTCCCAGATCTGTTTCACTGTCTGCCCCCCAGCTCCCTGGAGCAGGCCTCCCCTTACCTTTGTACCCCAGGGGACGGGCCAAGTCAGGCGGGAGCTGGGCACAGAGGCGGGGCTCGGGATGGGCCCTCCGGGGCTCTGCCTGCCTCCAGGTCCTCCCTCTGTGGCAGAGCCTTGGGTCAGGCCCAGCTTCGGGCCCACCACGGACTCTGAAGCCACTCCCGCCACGCTGCCCAAACCTTGCGGAAGCCCCAGCCAGCTGCCCCACTGGAGGCAGAAAAGGGGGCTCTCACTCCTGGACCCAGGAATAGGACCAAGGCCGGCCCACTCAGAAACCTGGGCAGCTCTGAACCTTCCTGTCCCTGAAGACCAGCGGGCCCACTCTCCTTGGGACCAGGGAAAGCGGGGCCCAGGCGCAGGAAGCCCGCCCCAGGGACTGCCCAGTCTGAGATACACACAAGGCCCGTTGTGGGAGTGTAAGCGGTGGCCAGGAGCCACACAGTGCAGACGCCCTCTCTGGTCCCCACCTGGCAGCGAGACCATGGCCTCAGCCACTCTCTTTGGCACCTCGAGGCCTGTGCAGCCCTGAGAGCCAGCTCTGACGTCCCACTGGGCCCCAAGACGAGGCGGACAGAGAGCCTGTGAGAGGCATCTTCCCAGCCCCCCTTTTCTGCTGCCTTCTGTGGAGCCCCAGGTCTGGGGGACCTGCTCCTGCAGCAACAGGGCAGGCAGTGGGGCTGTGCAAAGGGCAGGCCTTCGGTCCCCAAGTCGGGTCAGGCACCCACTCAGCCGGCTCAGAGGGTCCACTCGCTGGTCGGGGCTCTCGCCCCTCTTTGGAGGCGACGGGGCAGGGTGAGCAGCGAGTGTGTCGGGGGGGGCACACTGCAGGCGGTTCAAGGGTGCCCCTGGGGCGCCCACCCCACTCCCCAGGGCTGCGCCATCTCCTCAGGGCTCCCCGCGGAGCACATTCTGCAACCCCCGTCTCCCACATGTGCATCCTCGCACGCCGGCATCTGTCCCCTCCTGCTTCGGTGCGCCAGCCCTCGTCCTGAGTGCCCTGCCGGTGTCCGTGTGGATGGCCTTCCGCTGACCTCTGATCTGCCAGGGGCCCCACCCCTCCCATTTTCCCTGAACCCCCAACAACATGCATCTCCACTGTTCTGGACGGCTCCTTTGGCCACCATGCCCTCGGCCCTGATTCCCAGGGAGGCACTAGCCTGGTCATCTGTCCTGTGATGCACCCCCCAGCCCCATCAGCTTCGAGGGGCCCCAGGCCCATGAGCTCCAGACTCCCCTTCTCCCCAACATTCCTGATCTCATTTCTCTGACAGCTCTGCCCGCCTGCCCCCCCTGCAGCTATAGAGCCCGCTGGCCTCCCCAGTCCAGCTCTCGGAGAGGGAGCAGCTCCTCTGCCTGCGTCCATCCCCAGCCCTGGTCTGAGCAGGGGAGCTGCTGCTCCTGGCCGGCCCCGGGAGCAGCAGGGGTCCTGCTGAGTCTGGGTCCTGAGTGACACACGGTGAGTGGCCTGCTCTCAGGGTGGAGACGCTGGACACCTGACCTGAAGTCCACCCACCTACACAGTCCTTTCCCTCGCCTGCGGCCCGCTGCGGTCACTCACTCAACCCCACGCAGAGTGGCCCTGGGCTCAGCACCGCACAGGAGTGGGAGGGAGAGCTCAGGGGCTCCAGGCAGGTGACAGCTGCCCATTAGAGACGCTTCCATGGCCACCAAGAGCTGTGTTAGCTGGGGGATGCCCCCCTCCAAGCACCAGAGGATGCGGACTTGCAGGGACGCCTGCTTCTGGAAGCGACAACAGGCTCTCCCCACCCCTTGTCCCATGGAGGGCCCTGACCAGCTGGGGATTCGAGGTGAGGCTCGGTATCTCCTGATGCCCACGTGGCGAGAGAGGTCCCCCAGCCCCCACGATCTGCAGGACATGGCCCTTCAAAGAGTGAGACCACCATGTACAGAACCGTAGCTCTCCACCAGCAGCTCGAGGTCGCTGGGCCTTCCCGGGGCGTGAGCTGGATAGACAAGTGCGCCCCCCGATGGGTGATTGCATGTGGACTGTGGGGGAAACCGAGGGAAACACAGCACCCTTGTACTGGACACGGTCACCCATGGAGCCCCGGTACCGTGGATGCTGCCGTTGCAAAGGAGAGAATTTTAAATCCCAACCGTGGCAGTCCTGGCCAGGGTGCCCCAGAGCCTTCTGGACAAAATAACTTTGGAAATGGAGGAAGGACTGGGCGTGAGCAGCTGGTTACGTGGGCCTGGGGCCGACTCCAGGCCGGCGACAGGGAGAGCAGCGGGAGGGAAGAAGAAGACAGAGCCCAGGGGAGGTGTGCGGACTCCCAAGACGGGAGGGCAGAGCTCACGGCCGGTGTGCCGGCCCCAAGTCCCCGTGGAGAACAGGGAGGCCAGCAGCGGTCCCCAGGGGCACCGTGATATGGCCCAGAGGGAACCTGCACCGCTATGAGCCAAGGGAGGCCTTCCCTGCCATGCCCCGACCGCAGGTGCCCCACAGCAGCCCCCACAGGCCCAGAGCGTGGGACAAAAGGCGGCTGGGGGGTCCTGCGGGAATGGCAGGGAGGCAGGATGTGCGCGATCTTTCCAGTGAGAAGCGGAGGCTGCCCCCCAAAGGACACAGAAAACCGCAGGAGGGACCCAAGCCGGAGACCCTGGACAGTCGGGAAGGCAGTGGGGGAGTCCTGGGGTGCTGAGCACAAGCCCCACGTGACTGACAGGGAAGGAACCAGCTTCCCTGGGGGAGCCCGGCTCTAGACCGCTGGGGGCCCCGAAGGGCTTCAGAGAGGTGCTGAGTCGGAGCAGGGAGGGACGGGGGTGCGGCTGCTGGTGAGGGCTGGCAGAGGCCGCGTGGAGCGGGCACTCCCGCTGCTACTCAGGACAGCCATGGGCCCAAGTGACAGGCCAGGTGACTCTTCTGGTCACTGGGGCTGGCCAGCTTCAGCCCTTCCAGGCAGCCACCCAGAGAGGACTCCTGCCCGCCGCACATGCCCACTGCATATGCCCGCTTCCGGAAGCCCCCTGCTCCCGTGTGCTGCCGGCTCCTGGGGTCAGGGCTGGGCCTGGCTCTCTGCGCCCACAGCCGTGACTTTGAGCGTCGTGGCAGCTTCCCCAGGGCCAGCGCGGGGCCCTCACTGCACATGCCCTGACAGCCTGGCGGTCTCCGCGGGTGGGCGGCACACGTGAGGGCCCAGGTGGGCTGCTGCTTCTCATTCCTCAGCTTTTCTGGGTCTCCGTGCCCCTGCTCCGCCACACTGTCTGCAGGCTAGACGGAAGAAGGCACCTTGGGCTCCCAGGACAGCCCCCAGTTGTCCCCACTGTGAGGTCACCCGGGGCTCCTGCAGGCAAAGACGCATCTGATCTCAGTCTGAGAAGTCAGCTAGGGGCGAGGGTGCCCCGTGGGCCCCCAGGTCAGGTGACGGGGCTCCCGCCTGTTCTGTGCTTGGCTGGTCCTGTCCTGCTGACCCATGTGGCAGAGCAGGGAGGACCCACGCCAGAGCCATTTCCGCGGCCAGGATGGCCTGCAAAGTCCTCTGGGCTCTTCAGAAGGGAGACGGGCCACAGACGGACTTGGGAGGCTCACTGGAGCCAGCAGGTTACCTGGAGGGCGGCGGCACCGTGTGCCCAGCGGGACAAGGGCCCCTAGCTCAAGCAGCAGGGAGCCCGGAGACTGCCTCTGGCTCCTGGAGACTGTCTGGGGCCGGGATGGGGCTTGCTCACTGGCTCGGGGCAGAAAGGGTAGGAGGTCTCTCTATCAGGCTGGGGTGCACCTTCCAGAACCCACTGTCTGTGTGGGACAGGAGTGACCCAGAGAGCGGCTGAGCCAAGTGTGTTCTTTGAGCCAAGTGTGGGGCCGATGTCCTTCCCTGGGAGTGGGAAGGCTAGTCCCGCCCTAGCCTTCCTGGCAGGAGCTGGGAATGAAGCCCCACACCAGACGAAGAGCTCAGGGGTGCCCCTTCCCCATTTGGGGCGGCGTTTGTGGGCATGGCTCCAAACCCCACACAGCCAAAACATGCACCTTAAAACCGGCCCCCTCTGTGCCCTGAGCTCTAAGCCCCAGCTCTAAGCATAGCTCTCAGTCCTGGCACAGGGGTGGTGGCCCCAGGGAGCAGCCCCAAGGACGGCCCACAGCTGGCAGTGGTCATCCTGGGCCCTTGGGGACAGAGCCCACGTCTGGCCTCCCTGGTGATACCGGCAGACACTGGGTCGCCCTGGCCAGCCACCCGTGGCCACCCCCTGCCCCGAGTCTGGCCGGGGACCCTCCTTGCCCCTGGCCTGTCTTCCTTCTGGTCCTAGGCCATGGTCCTGCCCCTGCCTCTGCCTGCTCTTGGCTGGCCCCCCTGTACCAGGCCCAGACAGGGAGGAGGGAGGGTGTCTCAGACCAGCCAGGAGCTGGGCCCCCACCCCACCCCCACGCCGGAGGGCCCAGCGGCTCGCCCACGGCGCACCCCACCCCACCCCCTGGAGATCGGGTGTCCCCAGCTCAGCACAGGCATTTATAGCTCCGCCCTGGCGCACGGCCTGGAGGGGTGGGGCTGGGCGGGAAAGGCAGTGTGGGGAGGGGGGAGGGGAGTGTGTGCGTGTAGAAGGGTCCGGTGGCCGAGGGGAGGCCGTCCAGGGAGGGGAGGCATCCAAGAGGCGTGTCCAGGTCGGGGTGGCGAGGACAGGGCCCCCGGCCCGCGGGAAGGAGGGGGCTTGCTGGGTGGGGGGAGGGCCCGCACCTGGCAGCGGCTGACGATGTCGGCGTCCGTGGCCAGCAGGTCCACCACCTTGCCTTTGCCCTCGTCCCCCCACTGCGCGCCCAGCACCACGGTCACCCGGGAGCCGGTGGCCGCCGCCTCCTGCTGCAGCCTCCCGCGCTTGACGCCCCCCGAGCCTGGGGGCCGGTCGTTGGAGGCGCGGGTCCCCGACATGCTGCTCCTCGGCTGCGCTGGGCCACGGGAGAGCCCCCGCCGCTGTGCCATTAAAAGGAGCCGCCCGGGGCAGGGGGCGGGCCGGGGGCGGGCCAGGCTGGTGCAGTGGCGCCTCTTGGTGACCTCCAGGCTGCCGGGTCCCGCCCCTGCCCGCCCAGCCACCACCGGGGAGCGGCGGCCGGCGGAGGGCACCCACTTCTGGGGCCGGGGGCACAAGGACAGATGGCCAGGTCCCCCCTGTGGGGACACTCATGGGGACACCTGTGCGGCCCTGTCCCGGGGCGGGACCTGGGTACCCACTCCCCTGGGTCCTCACCAGGCCCGGGACCACAGGGTTTTAGAATCCCCGGGGGGCGGGCCCTCTTCAGGGTGAGAGGGGGAGCCACGACCTCACACCCCACTGGGGGTTTGGAGGGGGCGCTTGCCTGTGGTGAAGCTCGGTCTGGGGCCGACGCACATGCTCTGGTCGGGGAGGACAGCATGTCCCTTCCCCAGCACCCCCACCCACTCTCGGGCTCAGTGTCCAGCAACGACAAGCTGCGGCAGGACCACCGTGCCATCCGCAGCAGCAGGCAGGCTCCACGAGGCCCCGCGGCAGACCCTTTCCTGGCCCTCTGGAGGGCCTGGGCTTCTGGAGAGGATTTGCAACGTCTGCTGGGCTCCTGCGGGGCCCACCCCGCCCCCCAGATCTCCCGTGTGGACTCCGGTTTGGACATGGCTGGCCCTGCTGGGAAAAGGGGCCAGGGATGGACCCCTGTGGGCAGGAGGGTGCTACGGGCCCCTCCCCCCAGGGCCAGAAGACCCTGTTCCCTCTCTGGTGGGGGGACTGTCTTCAGTACAGAGAGACCTGGAGCCCAGCAATTAGCCTGTGGCTCCACGGGCTCCCCCAGGGTCCAGAAGTTCCCACGGAGGAAGAGAAGTCACACAGAGGTCATTGATGGAGTCCCAGCAGAGGAGGGCGCTGTCCGCCCGCCCTCCTTAGTCCTCTCCTGTTCCCTCCCTACAGTCCCCTGGGCTCCCGCCGGGACCCTGTTCTCTCCCATGGGGACCCCACTGGTTCCTTTCTCCAGGCATTGCTGTGGGGCAGACGCCGTAATGCAAGCAACAAGCAGGGTGTGTGGGGTGTGCTTCTCGTCCTTGGCCTTCCTGGGGGACCCTTGCCCACCTGTGGGAAGTGGCTGAACGGCGGGAGACTCTGGGCAGGCCGGGGTGAGCAGGCATCGGGTGGCCAGCAGGGGCTGTGGCCAGGGTGCCTGGGTGTTACCAGGGGAAGGCGGTGGGAGCGGACCTGGGGCAGACGCCGGCGGCCTGGTGGCCGAAGGGAGCAGGAGGGGCTGCCTCCTGCCTCCGGAACGCCCGCGGAGGGGGGATGGGCTGGAGTCCCGGCAGGGCTGGGTGCTAGCTGGGGCCCTTTCGGGGGAGCGTGGGGCTCAGGGGGCCACTATGGGGGTTCACACGGGATCCGCAGGGCCAAATGCTGGCAGGCAGCAGCAGCAACTCCCCCAAGCCTGGCTCTATAAATAGCCGGAGGGCCTGGCGGGGGGGAGGGGGGGTCGGGCTTTTCTATAAACAGCCCTGTCCCCGCAGGCAGCCGGGCCTGGCCTGTCACACGGCCTCGCCTGAATTAGAACACGTCCCCGTGCAGCGACCTGTGCGCCATGGGCCTGTCACCAGGGTCATGGCAGCCCAGGTCACTGAGGTTGGGGTCCTCCCTGTGGGAGTGGGGTGGGCTCAGCCACTGAGCCTCATGCTCAGTGGTCGCAGACACGGACCCCACGGGCACAGGCGCTCATGCCCTTGAGGGCAAAGCAGTGCCGCTACTTCGGGCACCTCAGGGTTCCGTGAACGGCCACCGACTCGCGGCTGATTCGCACAGGAGCCCCACCCCCCGGGGCCGTCCACGCCGTGAGGCCCACCCACTCTGCCAGGCAAAGGCGCAGAGTCCTGACCCACGTTCCAACGCGGTGAACCCTGCAAACACGCTGTGTGGGAGAAGCCGGCCACGGAAGGCCACGTAGTGGCCTCTGTTTATAGGAAATGTCCACAGAAAGCAAATCTATGGAGATGGAAGCAGACTTAGGGGCCGGGGGAGGCAACACGGGGTGCGCCTGCTAAGAGAATTCGGGGGATGACGGAGTGTTCTAGAACTGAATGTCTGTGCTTGACGGCTGCGGAAACCCGCTGGCGTCCATGGGCGAGATTTCTGTACAGAGGTGCTGGGCTCCCCACGCCCCCCACGCTGGGGTCTATCGGGCACCTGCTCCGGCCCGGGCCCGGGGGGCTCTGGGGCAGTGGGCAGGCCAGCACAGCCGCGGCGAGGGTCAGGGCCCGCCTGCCCGCCGCTCCCGAACACCACGCAGCACTCCCTGGGCCGGCTTTTTTCTTTATTGGTCTGAGCCTCTCTGTACGCCAGCCTCAGGAGCACAGACCTGGGGCAGGGGTGGGGTGGGGAGGCTGGCCGCCCCCAGGCCTGGGTCCTTGCCTCCTCTTAGCCTAGCAGGGGTGGAGCCCAGTCCCTCCCGGAGGCAGCAGCAGCCATAGCCACAGCGACGACCGTTCTGGTGACACGGTGGCCAAGCCTGGTGGCAGCAAAGGCTGGGCGTACAGGGGCGGGGGCCGGCTCCACAGGGTCCCCCACCTGTTTGCTGGGCAGAGGGACCACGCCGGCCAGCCTGCCCCTGCCGCAGGCCCGGGGGTCCTCCACCCACCTATGCCCAGTTCAGCTACCGCAGAAGAGCAGATACAGAAACAATCCAACTCCGTTAAAAACCGCTCTGCCCCAGCCCAGGTAAGCAGGCTGAGAGGCGGGACTGGGAGCGGGGAGCAGGGGCTGGGTCAGAAGGCGGTGGGCGGGGTGTGGGGGCTCCAGCTCTGTCCAGCTCCCGCGGCTCTGTGGGGAGAGGTCTGTGAGGGCCCGTCTCCAGAAGCTTCTGAGCGCCCGGGGCTGGAGGGCAGGGCACGGCGGAGAGGCGCCCTGGGGATGCAGCCGAGGCTCCTCACCCCTGCGGGCCGTGCCGTGGGGCATGCGGGTGCGGGCGTGGGCATCGGCATTCAGAAAGCAGACCACACGGGGGCTGGGGGCGTGCAGGCTGTCCAGGAGGGGGCCAGGAGGCTGGGCGCTGGGGCCTGCTGGGTCTCGGCCAGAGCACCCCAAGCAGCTCTGGGAGGCCCACCTCCCCGGAGGGTAAGGCACAGAGTTTTGGTTTCCCAGGGGCCCGGTTCCAGCCTGGCCCTCGAGGGGCCCAGCTCAGCAGTACCTCCGGGGGCCCACCGTGGTGGGGGCCGGCCGCAGCACTCTCACTTGGCTTTGGGCTTAAGGCTGAGGCCTGTGGGAAGCGAGAGGAACAGCATCTTTAGGACAGTGCCAAGCAAGGTGCCTGCCTCCGGGTCCCCAGGCTCCTGCGGTCCCACGGCCACAGCCCGGGCGGCCGCACTGCGTCTCCCTCGGTCCACGCTGACCCCGGCCCTTGTTTTCCAGCAGCAAGACCCTTCCACGTGGAAGTCGCCGGGATGGCCCCCCAGCCGGCGGGCTCCTGTCCACCTGCCCAGGCCCGATCCCTGGGCCTGCTCTCCCCACCCCCACCCCCACCAGGCCCTGCTCTCCGCCCCCTGCCCCACCCCTGCCTTACCCCCACCAGGCCCTTCTCTCCCACCTGACTTCACCCCTCCCCCGAGGGCCAGGCCACACTGTCCACCCCCATCAGTCCCGCTGGCTGCCTCTCCCTGAGCTTCCCGACCCCTGGCGCCGGACGCGTCAGACCTGTCCTTTCCCAGCGGCCACAGCTCCTTGGTTCCTGCCACCTGGACGCCCCCTACCTGGCCCGGCAGGCCCCCGGCCCCCTAGAGCCCTCTGGTCCAAGGGCCCCTGTTCTGTGCTTCCCTGCTGACGCCCTGCCCTGCCCCCTCCCACCCCAGGCCCCCGGGGTCCTGAGCAGATGGGAGTGAAAAAGATGAGGCACACAAACGAGAGGCAGAAAGGTCAAAAGTCACTCAGAGCGGGGTTTCTGTCCCTGCGCCCCAGGGTGCCAGGACCCCACACAGCAGGGGCTCCCACATCACCGCCTCAACCAGGCAGTCGGCCTCCAGGCCCCGGCCCATGGGAGAAGGGGTCCCGAGCCCCCCTGGACCTGCTCTGGGGTGGACTCAGGTCACGTGTGTGGAATTCCTGCCCCAAACCCCTGAGCGCAGCCTCACTTAGGACACCCCGGGGCCCGGGTTGGGGGCCCGGCGGCAAGATGCCTTGAACCTTCCAACCCCTCAGTGAGCTGAGAGCAACGCCACAAATGCTATTAATTTTGCTAGTTTTGGAAAGTTCTTGCCGTTTCCGAGTGGTCGTTATGGTCTCACAAATCCCCCATCTGGTGGCAGTTTTTCCAAATAAAAGCTGGAGACGGAGAGGGTGGGATTCTCTCCTGCTCCCAGCCAAGGGATGTTGGGGCCCGGGGAGGCAGTGGACTGCTGTGCCGGAGGACAGGGGGGCGGTCCTGCGGGGGCGCAGAGCTGTGCTGGGCATACCAGGCTTTCCCTGGACCGTGGCCACACGTGGCTGCTGGACCCCCAAACCCAAAGACCCCACAGCCCCACTCGTGAAACCGGAGAGCCAGGCTTCGAAAGTAATCCCAGCAGCAAGCTCGGGGACTGAGGCTAAAGCCCCTACCAAGAGCGGGGAATAAACCGTCCGGAGGGTGCGCCTGGCTTCTCGCCTGCCCTTGCTTCCTCTGGGCACCACTACACCTCTCCTCCATGCCCTGGGCCCTCTGGGTCAGCACCGAGCTGGCTGCAGGTGGCCCCCTGCTCCCGAGGAAGTGGATCGGTTCGCCATCAGCACGGCCCAGAACGCAGCAGGGACCCCAGGCCTGTCTGTCTGCACCTGTGAGCCTCTCGGGCCACATCTGAGACAACCATGGTCCTGCCCGTCCTCGGGGTCCCGGGAGGCCCAGTGCTGTGGACCCGGGATGTGCCTACAGACCCATCTGCGGTCTCCAGGACCTGGCTACAAGGGAGGGGAGGCATGTCCATCCCTTGGAGAGGGCCTGTGGCCCGTCTCTTCCTGGCAGCCGGACCTTGGGACTGCTTCTGTCCCTCACTGCCGCCCTGGGGACATTGGTGGCCCGACCAGAGCTGGGGTGTGCCCCGTGGAAGGTCTCAGAGCAAAGGTAACCACCCTGGGAGATAGAAGTCAGGAAAGCCCCAGGTTAGCCGGACTGCTTGGGGCAGAGGCGACCCCTGCCTGCCTGTCCCGCTCGGAGGCCCCCCACCCTCCTGAGGCCCCTCTACCCGGTGCACCTTCCGAGGTCGCGCCTGGCACACAGCGGACGCCAGCTAAGCGAGGCATGGCTCCCACCCTTCCAGAGAGGGAGGAGAAGGCAGACAGCCAGGCGGGTCCCAGCACCAGCAGCACAGGAGGACAGGGCTTGCCGACAGGCCCAAGCGGGCCGCAGGGAGGCAGGTTAGCGTCCAGGAGGGGCTGGGCGCGGGCCGGGCCTCCGCGGCCGCCGTTAGTGCAGGACACCAGCATGAGTACCTACCTTACTGGATCACACAGAGTCTTTTTGTTTTATTATCGTCAGAGTCAGGGACAACCTCTGCTTTCAAATAAGAGAAACGCACTCAACGGCTTATTCCTGGCCTGCCCTGAACTCGGAGCGGGGGCCGGGCTGCCGGGCGCTCGGGCGGTGTGGACACGGAGCCAGACCCGTTGGGCCTGGGGCAGCCCCAGGCTACACCCGCCCCAGCTGCCGCTCCCTGCTGGGGACGGCATGAAGCAGGAGTTAGGGGTTTGGGCTGTGGGGACAAGGGCCGCCCGCCCCCAACCAAAGTTGCTCCTCCCCCGCGCAGAACGGCGGCCGCCTCCTCTCCTGCAGGACGTGGGGTGTCCTGGGAATCACCCACTCTCGGGAGCAAGAGGAGGGAACGGCCAGCGGCAGCGAGAGGCGGAGGCCCTGCTGGGGCTGGACGAGCTCTGACCACACACCGGCGTCCCCACGCTCCGTGGGCCTTGCCTACCCGCGAGCCCTGCTTCGGGGGACAAGGCATGATGCGAAGGGAGCCCCAAGTTACCTTCCTGGTTCCTCGAGGGACGCTTCTTCCTCCGCTTGCCCATCCTCTTTGAGGCCTGTCCCCGGGTCCTGGGGAGAGTGCCGGACCCCGAAGAGTCCGTGACTGTGTCCTCAGAGAAGGACCTGTCCAAGGACGTGTCCAGTGCAGAATCTGGGGCCGTGTCCTCCTGGTCCCCATCCCCGTCCCCAGCCACGCCAGGGCCTGTGGCAGGGAGGTCAGCCTCCTGCGTCCCCTCCACGGTGCTGTCGGCCTCAGCCCGGCAGACGCCTTGAGGGGCTGTGGGGTCTTCGGCATCTTGGCCTGACCCCGTGGCCCCAGGGGGTTTGTCACCAGACAGCCTGAGAGGTTTCAGGGCCTGTGCACTGCCCAGCACCACCGGCCAGGCGCCCTGACAAGGCTGGGGGTTCTGGGGGTCCTCGGTGGTCAGGACGTCACTGGCGTCTATGTAGCAGGAAGAACGCCTCTCCAGGGACCCAGGCCCGTTCCCCTGTGGCGGGTCTGCAATGGGCTGCGGGCCAGGGGCAGTGGCGTCGGAGAGATCCCAGCCCTGGGGCTCAGAGGCTGGGCCGCCGGTGCCTCCTGCGGGGACTCTGGTGGCCGCTGTGGACACAGGACGCGGCAGCTGAGGGCAGGGCCCGACTCCCAGGCCATCCTGCGGGCGTGCCCAAGCAGAGGCCTCTGTCCATCTCAACATCTACCCGAATGCCACCAGCGCTGCAGAGCCCACTGCCCCGAGAACCCGCCCTGGTGGCCCCGAAGTGTGGGTTCCCAGAGAGCAGGCCTGTGGTGTGGCTGGGCGGGGGACACTGGGCCAACTTCATGCCCGTCCCAAGAGCCCCCCAACTCCGGGCAGCCACGCTGAGTGGAGCGCCCCTCCCCCAGGCCCCGGCCCACCTCTCCCACCACCTCAGCAGCCCCGAGCCCCAAGACACGGGTCAAAGGCCCACTGCCTGAGGGGGCTGCAGGGAGCCCTCTGCCACCGGCAAGAGGACCAGGAGGCCGAGCTGACCCTCTAACCCTACTTCATGGCTGTGCCATTTCTCTAGCAGCCAGGCAACCACGGGGGTTCTCCCATGAGATCAGAGAGGGCTTCCTGGAGGAGGGGAGGTAGCGGGCAGCACGGAAAGCAGGAGGGAGACAGTGATGAAAGGTGGGAGAGGCTCTCACCAGGTGCCTTGTCCCTCGGTGGGTCCGTGGCAGCTGCCTTGCCGCCCCCCTCCGCGTCCCCCCGGCCCCGGGCCGTCTTCCGCAGCTGGAAGCCCTTCCTGATGTCCGCCAGCAGGGCGTCGATGACACACACTTCCTCCTGCTTCCCGACTCCCCTCCTGACTGAAAGGCCCCCAGACCCTCAGATAGGCTGCCTGCGGGTCCCTGGACCCCTCCCACGTGACCCTGGGACGATGACCAGGAGGGGGTGGGCGGTGTCCCCAGAGCTTCGAGGATAGGGGATGAGACCCGGCCCCTCGGAGGTCCCCCGGGCCCCCCCAGCTCCCCCTGCCCCCGCACCCCCAGACAAGGCCCACCCCCCCGCTCCCCCTGGGCCCCCCGGCCAGGGCCTGGCCTCACCCGGCTTCCCGTCCTCGCCCCGCGGCCTCCGGGCCTCCTCCTCCGCCAGCTGCCGCTTCCTCCTCTCGGCCTTCGCGGCCTGCTCCTTCCAGTCCTTGTTGTCCTGCGTGGGTGGGCGGCGAGCCCGTGACCCCCAGCCCTCGAAGGACAGCACGAGCCCGGCACCCCGTGATTCCAGCAGCTCTGCCTGAGCCCGGGGAGGGGTTGCGGACCCGGCCCACCTTCAGGGCGCGCACGAAGAGGTCCCGGAAGGTCTTCATGGTGCTGAACGTGTCCTCCAGGGACAGCCGCTGCGCGTCCTCGCACAGGTACCGCGCCAGCGCTAGCTTCTTCTCCTCGATGGCCTGGAACACCTCGTCCAGCGCCCGGGAGGCCTCAATGCTGGCCTGGGGACGGGAGGGCGCGGTCACGGCCCAGGGAGAGCCCCACCGAAGGTACCACCGGCCCTCAAAGGGTCACGGCCCCGGGGTAGCCCTGGGGGCAGGGCGGGGCCCGGCTGCGGGAGGGGGGATGGCCGCTGCCGGTGTCCGAGCAGGACAGAGAGGTCTGGGCACTGCAGGCCGCAGGCGCAGAGGAAGCCCCTCCCTCGCAGGAACGACCTTGGGATCAGGGACAGCATGTTGCCCTCCTACGGGGCCCCTCACCCCGGCCTGTCTTCCCCGACCACCCGGGAGACCCCCCAGCAGCCGCCTCCTGGCCCGGACCCTGGCCCAGCTTGCCTGGAGACGTGCGGCGTACTGCTCCTGCACCTCGGGCATGGAGGACGACACCTTCCGCTCCATCTCCAGAAGCTTCTTCAGGTTGGTGCTGGACTCCGAACGGATGAGCTCAACGTTGATCCTGAAAACCCCAAAGCCAGGCGGGGTCAGGCGACAGCCGCTGTCCAGTCTTGCAGGGTCAGCGGAGGGGCTAGTGGGGGCCTTCAGCCTGCACACCGGCAGGAATGGCAGGGACACTGGACAGCACACCCACGGGTAGTGGACGGCACACCCTCAGGGTAGTGGGCGACAGCAGACAGCACACCCGTGGGGAGAGGGGAGGACACTGGGCGGCACACCCACGAGGATGGCAGGGACAGCGGACGGCACACCCGCAGGGACAGCGGGGGACAGTGGACGGCACAGCCGCAGGGACAGCGGGGGACACTGGGCTGCATGCCCTCAGGTTCTAGAAGCATATCAGAGCTCCAGGAAGGGCCAGGCGGTGCCGGGGGTGAAGTGCTGGGACAGTGACCCCAGCAGCTCAGCCCATCTTTGGCTCTCAGGCCTGAGAACCTCCCGTAGCAGCGTGTACCTGGAGTTGGAAGGTCCAGGCCACCCTCCCTGAGCTGCTCCTCTGGGCTGAGTGACCCTAGGAATGCAGCCCCACTAGCCTGGGCCTCAGTGTCCTCATCTGTACAATGGGCGTGGCATGGCCTTCCTCATGGGCTGTTATGAGGCTCAGCCTTGGAAAAAGGTGGCCTGAGCCTAATCCCTGGTGTGACCACGACCAGGTCGCTCCCTACCGCTCCTGGGTCTCAGTTTCTTGTTGTAAATCACCTAGGAACAGGCCACGATGGACCCAAAGTCCTATTCAGATGTGAAAATGACCGTTCTAGGGGGCAGTGGTTCCTGGGGACCCAGCCTGGCCCAGCCACCTCACTGGCCAGGACCAGAGGTGGGAGTGCTGGTGGGGGCGCCGGTGCGGGCGAGCCCCGTGGGGGGGCAGGGGGCACCTACCCCGCTGCTTGGGAGGGCTGCTCCAGGTCCCGGGGCAGCTGCAGGAGGTCTGGATGGCCCTTCTCTGCCTCCTACAACAGGACAAGTCGGGTGAGTGTGGTGGTGGCCACACCCTGGCCCCGGGGGTGCCTGAGGGGGGAGTGGGGCCAGCCCGGGTCCACCTCCAGCACGTGGTGCAGCAGGGTCACGCGGCTCTGCTGGGACTTGGTCTCCGTGAGCTTCAGCAGCGTGCTGATCTTGAAGCCGTCGGCGTCCCCCGTGTGGCTGCCCTGCGAGGGTCCGGGTGCAGAGTGAGGGTCCCTGAAGCCCGGTGGGAGGGGGTGGGCATGGGGGGTAGGGGGGCGGGGCCCGCTTACGTAGTTGAGGAAGTTTCCAATTTTCAGGATCAGCTGGCAAAAGACGGGCAGCCGGTGGCTGGTGAGCAGGCCTGGGGGAGGGCGCCAGGGCTGAGGGAGGGGTAGGTGCTGCGAGGGGTCTGCAGCTGGGGTGTGGGGGTCTCCCCTCCCCTCCCCAGGGTGCGGTCCCCAGGGGCTCCAGCCCCCCCAGGAGCAGGCCCAGGGACTCTGCACTCCTGTACCCTCCCTACCCCGGGAGCAGATGACCCCTGGCCCCTATCCGGTATGATGCTGCTGAGAGGAATCTTCCGAAAGGTTGGAGCCGTGGCCTCCCTGGTTCTCAGCTAACCATCCCTTGGGGCTTCAGGGATGGTGGCTGACATGGGAGTGGATGTCCACTACGTGCGTCCCTGCCCTGGGGCTGGGGTACATTCCTGCTTGACCCTCTTCTGGAAAAACTGCTGAGCATTCACAGGTGTCCCTGAGCACGCCCCTTGATGTGCATGCCTGTCTCTGTGTAGGTGAGCCCGCGCGTGCACGGGGGCCTGCGATGTGTGCGCAGATGTGCATGTGCCCGTGCCTGTGTGTGTCTGTGAACGCACACGCGAGTGCGTGTGTGTGGCGTGTGCCTTAGGACAGGGGTGTGTCTATGGTGAGGTGGGGAAGGTCCGTGCCCCGGGACCACTCGCCGTGTGGATCCCGGGCCCCCCAGCCCCAGGCTGTGCCCCCCACTCACTGCAGCAGGCGGCGAGCACCAGCTGGGCCTTGGGCTGCACCATGTCCAGCACGACGGCTGCGCCCTCACACAGCAGCATGCACTCCACCCGCAGCTGATAGCTGGGGACAGAGCGGGGAATCAGGGCCTGGGTCCCCCACCCACCCAGGGCCTGTAGCACGGGGGCCCACAGCCTGGCCCTGGTCAGTGTGCACATTTCCGGGCCGGGTTCCAGACGGGGACTCCGCAGGACTGGAGTAGGGCCTGGGAAGGGGCACTTGAGACAAACACCCACATGGGACCCGGAAGACAGTTGTCCCCCTGCAGGGCTCCCCACCTTCTCGGAGCAGGGGGGAGCATGGGTACGTGCGGGCTCCCCACGGAGCCCCAAGGGAACGGTCTGCACAGCCGCACTCCCTCCTCTAAGTCTGGGCCCGGCTCCCCTGGCCCCATCCCTGCCAGTGGGCCCTGGAGTCCGAGGGCAGCCCATTCACCAGGGAATGCCCAGCAGGAGGAGGTAGAATTGGTCGGCGTTGGCCAGCTTGGCGCGGTCCTCCGTGAACGAGTGCAGGTTTTCAATCTGCAGGGAGGAGGCCCACACGTGGGATCCTGGCCCCCATCCCCTGGCCCCCATCCCCTCCCAGGAAGCCCCTGCACCGCCCGGCACCTGCCCATGCCTGCCCGCCAGGGCCCACTCACGTCCAGCACAGCTCCGTGTGTCCGTGTGTTCGTGCGTCCCCTCCTCTTTCCCTGTGGGGAGCACCTGGGCAGGGCCGGCAAGGCTCTGCCCCACTTACCTCGTGCTTTTCGGGAAGGAGCTTGAGGAACTGCTTAAGAACCTCCACGTCGAATTTGGTGGTGTCCCCAGCCCGGATCATGGCAGTGATGTCCTCATTGGAGCTGCGGGAGAGAGGGCGTGGTCTCGGTGGGAGCAGAGGGAGCACCGGCCCCCTCCTCTGGGCTCCTGGGGGACCTCAGCGCATGACCTCTTTGCTGCTCGGGCCGAGCTGCTGGGACACAGAGAAGGCAATCCACCTGCCTGGGGTTGCACAGTAACGTGGCTGGAGGCCGATTCCCGTGCTCCCTGCCTGTCAGGGCACCCCTGCTCCTTCTTCCTGGGGGCTGCTCAGGACCCAGGCAGGGGGCTCACGCATGCCCAGGGACCTCCCTGGCAGGAGCCAGCGCTCAGCAGCTGCAGGGAAGGGCCCGGGGGCCGGGGGCACCACCCGCTGCTGTCGGGGCCTCCGCTTCCCCAAGGAGCAGGCTGGGGCTCTCCAGGGCCCCCAGTTGGGGCCGTCTGGGGCACCGACTGGCCCCAGGGAGGGGGAGTCACACTTCCCCAGAGTGCCCCCCCCCCACCCAGGGCACTGCGCAGCCCGAGAGGGCAGGGTCTTGGCAGGACGGGCTGCTCACCATTTAAACTGCTTCAGAAAGATGTTGAGGTTCAGGCTCTTCTTGGAGTCCAGAAAGGTGATCTGGAAAACACCCCACCCTGGTGTTGGTACCTGTGGCTGCACCGAGACCCGTGTACCCCCACAACCGGGCCAGGCCAGCCCCACCTCCTTGGGCTCCTTCCTGGCGGGGGCGGCCATGCGCTCCTTGGGCTTGGCCTCGGGGAAGCAGAAGAGCCGCTCGATGCTGGAAAAGTCGGGCTCCACGACCTCGGCGCCCAGGCTGCTCAGCGAGGCCCACATGGAGCTCTGCTCTGGGGGGCGGGGTCCCCGGTCAGGCTCACGCCGGCCCTGGGGGCCAGGGATGCCCTCCGGTCGCCGTCATGCCGCGTGCACATGGACGGACGCACGCATGCCCGTGTCCCGGCTGGCGGGGGACCGGCCGTCTCACAAGCCTGGGCCTTGACCTTCTCTGACCGAGCATCAGCACCCCGGGGCCCGGGCAGGGCAGGGGCTGTGGCCGCAGAGGGACATCTCGGCTTACCAGGGCAAGTGCGGAGGAAGGGTCTTCTGGCCGGTCCCCGCCCCTGTCCCCACCCCAGCCCCCCGCCCCGGACGACCGGGGAGCGGCGAGCCCAGGGCGGAGATTGACCAGTCCGGCCCGCAGGCGGGGGGACCCTTGGCCCAGACCCAGGCACATACACCACACGCGGCGGGGGGACGTGCGCAGCAGGGTGGGGTCCGCGGCCTCGGGAAGGCGGCTGCTCAGGGAGACGGGGGTCCTCACCTCGGGCCACGTTGGACGGCAGCTTCTGCCAGTTGAGCTTCTTCATGCGCAGGGAGGGAGCAAGGACTCGCCGGTGGCTGGGGACGGGGGCCGAGCCCGGGGCCGAGATCCTGTGCGCCACGATGGTCTCCTCCCCACCCACCGGAGAGGCGCCGGGGGGACCCGGCGGGGGAGGGGGTGGAGGAAGGCCCCCGTCCAGGCCAGGTAGTGGGGGTGGTGGGGGGCACCCCGGGACTGGGGGTGCGGGAGGTGGGGGAGGAGGCGGAGGTGGGGCCCCGCCAGAGACAGGCAGCGGGGGTGGGGGAGGGGGTGGGGGAGGGGGTGGGGAGGCCTGGGCCCCCAGGACTGGCAGTGGGGCCGGTGGGAGCGGTGGGGGTGGTGGGGGCGGGGGAGGGGGCCCTGCTGAGGAGGAGCCGGGGAGCGGGGGAGCCGGTGGGACTGGGGTGGGTTTCTGCAGCTGTGGGGCCACCGAGCCATTCGCCCTCTGCACGGTGAGGTGTAGACCGCTGAGCCCGGCCTCGGGCTGCTGCTCCTCCACATCCGCTTTCAGGGAGCCACTGTTTTGGGGCGCGCTGTCCTTCCAGCTCTGGCCTAGGTCGGCCTGGACACTCTTGTGGGCCTTGTTCAGGGAACTCGGGCGTGGCCGCCCCTTGACGGACAGGAGGCGCTCTACCATCTCCTCCAGGGTGCACTCCTGGACTGTGTGGGGGTGTCCAGGGTCAGGGCAGAATGCCCGAGCAGGTGGGGGGGCCAGGGGCCGAGGAGGGATGCCCTCCCACATGGTCTAACGCCCCACTGTCTGTCCGCTGGGCTGGGGTCAGGGACACACCGCCCCACCTGCTCACCGTCACTGGCCAGGAGCACGGCCCGGTTCACCAGGTTCTCCAGGGCCTCCCAGAGCAGCTGGCTGGAGGGCAGGGTGGGCTCCAGGTACAGAAGACCCTGCAGCACGGACAGCAGCCGGGCCGATGCAGGGGAGCAGCTCACCTGGGCGGGGAGGAAAAGGACAGGTTGGTAGCCGTGCCCTTCCCGGGGCTGACAACGGCGTCAGACCACCAGGGACGTCCGCCCCATCACTGCTCTCTGCCTCGCAAGGGCCCTGCTGATGGGCCAGAGCCCGGCTTCCCAGACCGCTGCCCAGGTGACACTGGGGGTTAGACACCACTCCATGCTAGGGGCGGCCCTGCGTGTGCTGGGAGGTGGCCCGGCATCCCCGGTCGCCACCCACCCGAAGCCAGTGGGACCCGTTGCCCCACTGAGACCCCCCGCATGCGTCCAGATGTCCTGGATGTCTCCTGGCAACACTCGTCCCCTGGCCGAGAGCCCTGAGTTCAGTGAAGGACAGGCGCTCCCACTGGGGAGGGCCTGAACTGGACCAGAACCCGGCCTCCTGGCCTCCTGCTGGTCCAGAAGCCCCTGGGGCCATTTGAGGCCATCCGCTGGCTGGAGGTTCGGACAGCTCAGCTACCTCTGATCTTTGGGACAATGTCCTAGAGGGTCCTGTGGCCTTGGCTCTGGGCCTGTGCCAGCGAAGACTTGCCCCAGGCCGCCTGCGCTGACTCTGGGCTCCTCCTGTCTCCAGCGCCCCCAGCCCCTCGCTGCTCCCTGCTGGGGCACCGGATCCGGCCCTACGGCTCTGGTCAGGGTGGGGTCTCCCGGGGCAGGGAAGGCGGCCACAGCACAGCCCTGGACCCCCGTCTCTGGAGCCAGTTCCCCGCAAGCTTGCCCCCTGGCTCACCTTGTGGAAGAGAGAGGCAAAGACCTCCTGATGGCTAGTCATGTTGACGCCCCCGCAGACGCGCAGGAGCTCCTCCTCGTCCTCGGCCTTGGCCTCCTCGAAGGCCTCCAGCTGGATCAGCAGGTCGGCGTCCTCCAGGTCTCTGGGGCGAGAGGGGCCGCATGGGCTGAGGCTGCTGCCTCACCCGCCTCCCTCCCAACCCGGGACAGACACACAGACAGCCCTGAGCGGGGTGTGCTGGGCACGTGGGCCCCATAGCTGGGGCAGTGGTCCTGACAGGGGCCCGGGAGGGGCGTTCTCAGCTGCATGGGTTCCCAGAACTCAAGTAAGTTTGAGTTTCAGGAAAACGGCAAGTGCTGTTTAGCCTAAGTATGCCGTACGCGCTACCGGGGACGTGCTCACACCAACGGGACGGTCGCTGTTGTATCTGGCACCCCCAGGCTGCTGGGTGGCCCTGGAGGGCGGCCCGTGAGGCAGCGTGACGGATGGCAACGGTGAGGTCTCCGGGACCTGGGTTTAGCGGGGCGGGCCTGCGGGGGCTACTCCTGGAAGTTCCCTCTGCCCGTCGGGAGGTGCTGCTCCGGGCCCAAGGGGAGGGTGAGCCGGGTTTTGGAGAACAGTGATGGGGACTCACCGTAGCCGCGTCAGAACGTCCAGCAGCTGCAACCCTGGGAAGGGACACTGGGGTCAGCGGGCTTCGGAGGCTGCTCGGGTCAGCCCCGCCCGAGGTCGCTTGCATCTTCTGATACCTTCTCCTCTGCTCTCTCCCTGGGCTTCTTCCCACCACCCAGAACGTCCAGCCCATGGGGCAGGAGGGGGACCTGCCATTCCTGCGAGTGCCAGGAACACTCTGGAGGGCACACGCCATCGTCCCACTAAATGGCATGGCCACCACTGGCAGGACCGGAGCTGGGGGGTCAGCCTCACACTGAGAGCCATGCAGGACTCATGTCCGGGGCCCTAGGACCCTGAGTCCACCACAGGGAGTGGCTGGCTGGGGGCCGCTTCCCAGAGCCTTCCTCTGGGGTCCCACAGTGGGCACCGGGGCGGGCTGTGGGCGGTTACCCGTGAACTCCCCGCGCAGCTGGGTGCGGGTGCGGAGGTCCTCGGGGCCCAGGATGATGGCGTTGACCACGCTGAGCAGGGTGACGACGTAGGGCACGTTGTCAGTGTCGGAGAGCTCGTTCATGATGACGCTGAAGCGGTACTGTTGGCTTCGCACCGTCTGCAGGGCGGGCGGGGTCAGCACGTGCCCCGGGCGGGGTCAGCACACGCCTGGCCCGCACCCAGGTGCCCCAGGGCTCACCTTGTAGTGGTCCAGGGCGTCCAGGGTCAGCCCGTGGCCCTCAGGGGAGTAGATGCACAGGGCAGCCAGCAGCTCAAATACCTGCTTCTTGACCATCACGTTGGATGTATCCAGAGCTGCGGAGGGTCAGGGAGTCTCAGCGGGGGCCCCCCATCAATACCAGGCCTGGGCTCCTCCTGCTCCCCGCTGTCCTGAACCCACACTCCAGCTGGACAGGCAGAGCCCGCAGGTGGACACCAGGGGGCACTCTGCACCAGCCCACGGGCCACATCTGGGGCTGGCCTCCCCCTCCCCGGGCGCTGCTCTCCCCAGGAAAGGAGAGGCAGACCATGCAGGGTCAGTCTGCTTGAGCTGGGCCTTAGCTCTGAAAGTGGTCCCTGCTGGCTCTGGGCCCAAGGCTCACACTGGCACAGCTTCCCGGGCCAAGCCCATGACTTTGCCCAGCAGCTTAGGGTGTCTCCTTGTCTTCATGAGCCCCTGCCTCCCACCTCATCCGCTGGGCTGGGAAAGCTCTGGGGGTGTCCCTCAGCTGGCCTGCTGAGACCACAAAGGACTCCACACAGGCATGCGCCCACTCCCAGGGGCCGACCCACCGGCACTCCCCCACCCCTCCCTAGAGCCCCAAGCATCGGGGGACAGGGTTGCTGCCACAGAGCAGGACAGCCCGGCAGGCCAGGAACACAGTGGGACCCCTGCTCACTAAGGACCACCTGAGGTCATTCCCAAAGGTTGGAGACTAACACTGGGTGCAGCCTGGGGAGACTTCCTGGAGGAGGCGATCGAGAGTGAGAACTTAAGGAGTCAGCAGGTGCACAAGGCACAGAGCAGCCTGAGCAGGAGGTGGGAGCGGGGCAGAGTGGGCAGGGGCGGGGTGTGTGGGGGCGTGGAGGACGCCTCCAGCTGCAAGTGCTGGCCAGAACTGAGCGGCGGTGACCTGTGAGGCTCCGAGGGGCTTGCGGCCAGGTACAGTGTAAGCGGGGGCGCGCCGCTGGACGTGTGTTTTTGGCCCAGATGAGTCCGGCTGCCAGGGCACGGACCAGGGTGGCAGATGTGGGGGTGGGGGGTGCTGTAGGCCGGAGGCGGGGAAGGGGGCAGGGCGCGAACAGGCAGAGGGCTGGGCGGGAAGGCCAGGCAAAGCCACGGAACAGAGGGGGCAACTAGGTGCTGCTGGTGGACCACAGCTCCAAGCTGACCTGGACGTCTCAGACCTGGGGCGAACGGGCACCTGGTTCCTCCTCAGGAATCCCTCCCGCTGCCCTCCGTGGCGCAGGGCCCCAGCCTGAGCTCGGGAGGCCGTCTGGGCCCCCGGCCGCGGCTCACCCAGGGACAGCTGGCGCACGTAGGCCTGGTTGCTGAGAATGTACTCGATGCCCTGCTGCGAGTTCATGACGGCTCGCACACAGCTGACGCACGTGAGCTGCAGCAGGGCGTCCGAGATGCGGGCCACCCCGCGGCCGGACAGGCGCGCCAGGGCCTCGAGCAGCAGGTCCAGGCCGCTCTGCTCCAGGAACTGCACCATCCAGCCGCCGTCGCTGCTCTCCAGGCGCTTGCGCAGGCCCGAGTAGTTGACCACGGACGGCATCTGCAGCAGCCGGGTGCACAGCTCGGGGTCCGCGCTCTCCAGGTTGGCCTCCGTGGGGTCCGAGTCCTGGGGCCCCAGCTTCTCTTTGAGCGCCGCCCACTTGCGCTGCGCACCCTCCTTCACCGACATCTTGCCGAACTGTGGGGCCCGAGGGAGACCTGCCGTGAGCCCCCAGCCCACGACGGGAGGCGGGGTCTCCCCTGTGGTGTCCCCCTCCACCTGCCAAACAGGCCTGGGCGGGGAAGCTGTGCCCTCGCCCCGTCAGGGCCGCCACCGTCCACGGGCTTCTCACACGCCCCCCCGACGGACTGCCTCCCCGTCCGCCCCAGGATCTCGAGGTGGCCACACCGGCAGGAACACCACTGACCCAGTGTGACGGTGCACCGGAAGTGGCGTCTCTGGGGCTCCCTTATCTTGTCCCAGAGCACTTCCCCTGCCCCGGGGACAGGCTCAGATAGGGAGAACCGGGAGGGGCTCTTCCAGACCCGGGGCACTTGGGGGCTGCCCACATCCTCAGGCGTGTGGCTGCGGAAGGGGCTAACTCGAGGGTCATGCCTGGAGCCCACCCCCCATCACAAGCATGGCCAGGGCCCCATGGGGCCCTGCAAGGCCCTGGCCTCCGAGGCCCTCAGGTGGTCAGGCTGTATGGGCAGAGGACCGGATGTCCCCCTAAACCCTTGGCATGTGGACTTTACTGAATGCAGTCTCAACAAGGGCGACACCCCCTCCAAGAATGCCCCCAACACCAGCCTTTCCCCAAAGGAGGCCATACCCGCTGTGCCTCTGTGCCTTTACCACATCCACCAAGCCACGCTCCTGGGGGCCCTTGGCGGTGACTCTGTCCTTGGCCAGAGCCCCTGGGGACTGGCCTCAAAGGTCAGGGGCAGGCCAGGCTCTCCTGCAACCATGTATGGCTTGGGTCTTGCATTTAGTGCGTGAGAAGGACAGCACGGAGCGGCTGAGAGGGGGCCCGAGAAGCAGAGCACGGGAGAACCGCCGTGCCTCAGGCCCAGGGCCTGCGCTCGCCACTGCCCACCCCAGCCCCCGAAGTTACAGGAGAAGCAAGGGTGGCACTGGAGAAGCCAGGTCACGTGCCCATACCCCAGAGCTGGAAAAGGCAGAACCGAGTGAGCCTGGACCCCAGGCCAAGGGTGGAGAGAGGCTGGCCGTCCAGCCCGGCCTCCCTCTCAGGGCTGCCGGACCTAGAACCTTAGGGGGGCACTCCAGGGGCCATCGGAGGCGCTACAGGAGCCGGAGGCTGAGAGGGGACAGGAGCCCAGAAGTCTGCCCCTGGCCTGGCTCCCGGCGAGCACTCCCGAGGCCCCGCCCCCCTGCCTCAGTGAGCATCTTGGGCGTCCTTCTCTGGGCTCCCCGAGCCCCTCTCCCGCAGGGATGGCCTGGCCTTCCTGCAGCCTCTCCTCCACTTGCAGCCCCCCACCCAGGCCCTGGCTGGCTGCTGCGCAGGCCCGTGGGGTGCCCCAGGGAGGCGGCCTGGCTGAGGGGAAGAGAGGCTCCGGCCTACTGGGGCACGGGCTCTGGGCCCACCGGGCCACTCACCCTGCATGAGACGCACTGTCCTCACCCAAACCTCCGGAAGCAGCCCACTGGGAGCATCCTGGGAGGCTGTGGGTGTGGGCGACCCTGTGGGGAGGGTGCGGCGCGGCGTGTGGTTAGCCCTTGGGACTGCCCCGTACCCCACGGTCCACTCACCCAGATGCGCAGGACCTTCCGGCTGCCTCTGCCCACCCACTCCAAGCCCTGCTTTGGGCTGCCCCTCTCGCTCTGCTGGCTTCTCATCCCTGCGAACCGCTGAGCAGCCCTGCTGCCGGCTGCGGCTCTGGTCCCTCCCGGGCCGCTCCCGGCACCATGAAGAGCACAGCAGAGCGGCCTTGGCACACACTGCCGCCCACCGTGGGTGCTGCAGCTTAAAAGAGGCAGCCAGGAATGACCCTCCCTTCCCCGCCCCCACACCCGCCCCACTGGCCCCAGTCCCTGTTTCCTTGGCACAGCGGAGAGGCTAGAGCACGAACCCTCCCAGGCCAGGCCTTCAGCGTCCTGGGTGTCTTCTCCAGCCAGGAGCCCCAGGGGTCCCTAGATGCAGGAGACAATCTCTCAGAGACAGCCCCACCTGACGCTGCCTAGGCCTCCCTGTGCACCCGCTCACTGCTCCAGGAGACTGACCAGCGGCCCCCTTGCAGGGGATGATCAGCCTCGACTATCGGCCTGCCCACGAAGGATGCTAGTTGTGTGGCCTGGGGCTGAGTTTCACAAGCTGGTCCAGCCCCTCCATGCGTGCGTCCTACACGTGCCTAGACCAGTGCCAGCGCGGCACACACTAGGGCCTCGCATGCAGGCACGTGATCTCACACGGCAGCAGAGGACGGACAGACGCGCACCCAGTGTCCACACGGAGAGAACACCGGTTGCCCACAGTAAGTGACCGCGCAGACGGGTGATCCAACTGGAAAGTGATCCCACCCTCCGGATGCAAGCCGCGGAGACCTGGTCCCCGCCAGGAGCCGTTCAGGAGAGACGGCCTCCGCCTGGCCCCGTCTGGGGCTGGTGAACGTTGCTGCCCGGGGCCCCAGCGGGAAGCGGGCACTTCCCGCTGTCAGGAGAACAGCGCGGGGAACCACCCTTCCTGGCAGGCCCCGGACCTGCATGGGAGGCAGAGGCCAGGCCCCTGGGCTTGCCGGCTGTGCGCCTGGGGACGGGCCCCTGCCCCTCTGCGGAGGGTCTGCACGGGGACAGGTGCGGCGGGGCTCCCAGGGGGCAAACGGGACCCGGCGGGCACCGTGGGAGCGCTCGGGAGCCCTCAGACACCGCCCGTGGGCGGCCTGGCCCCGCCTGCCGTCCTGCCCAGCCCACGGCCACCAGCCAGGCCCTGCGCCCAGACAGGGCGGGGTCAGATGCTCAGGAATGTGATCGGGGCTCCCCACCCCATGTGGGGGCGGGGCTGGCCTGCCGGGGCGGAACCACAGGCTCAGGAATGTGGTCTCGGCCCCTCCCACCCCACAGAGGGGCTCGGACAGAGCAGGAATTTGCATTTACGGAGCCTTTTCTGCCGCCCGCACCGCTGGCTGAAGAGCATGACGGTCTCCGGGGTCCAGGCTGCACCCAGTCGTTCGGGTGGCTGCAAAATGAGGGGCGCTTCAGCACCCCCCAAGTGTCCCACAGGAGGTCTGTCCATCCCCTGCACCAGGGGAGCTCCGGTGGGCAGGGGTCTTTGTAGAGGAAGATACTGGGGCTCTGACATGAGTGGCATGTTCCCCAATCTTCTTCAGCGCTCAGCTTTTTTAACCAATAAAGTGGGGTTCCCGCTGGGGCAGGATCACGCCTTCCCCCTCAGTGTTCTCCTGGGTCAGCTGAGCCGGGTGGGCTGCTCACCCGAGCTCACCCAGCCCACGCAGGACCTGGAGGGGGTACAGACACCCACCTGCCTTTCTGCCCACGCCCAGCCAGCCCCGAACAGCAGTACCAGCTCCTCCAACCAGGCACCCACATGCCCGGGCAGCGGTGCTGACTCACAAGAAGCCACCGCCCCTGGCAGGCGTCTGTCAAGCAGTGTGTTCCTGGGGAGGGGACAGGGGACAGGGTCAAAGCTGCCCCCCCCCCCCCGCTGCCCTCAGAGTCCAGTGGCTGCCACGCAGATGGAGAAACTTAGCCAGAGAGAGAGGGCCTCCTGAGGTGGGCATCGAGTACCAGGCTAGGTCCTGGGCATGGCTGCTGGGAGGCCACCGCATGGACCCCCGCCCCAGGTGTGGACAGCGTGGAGGGGTGGGGAGCCCAGACTAAGTGCCAGAGCTCGGCACCTTGGAGGAGCGGGTTTGGCCTTCTGTTCCTAGATCGCTGTGAGGGCTGGGGGACCCGGGGGGGGGCAGTGAGGGTGAGGGGGGCAGCAGCTAGGGACCGGGCACCCGGGAGAGGGCTGGCTGCTGTGGGGAGGCAGCTTCAGGACAGCCCTGCCAGCATCAGCACAGGGGCTGGGGTGCTTCTGGGCCCAGAGCCAGTGAGGGCGCGGGGGCGGGGTGCAGAGAGCGAGCTTGTCTTCCTTGGGGAAGGCGGGCACAACGGCAGGAGCGGGGCTCCGGAACTGGGAGGCAGGGGCTGCCATGCTGTATTTTTAGCTCCAAATTTTTCCACTGCCTGGCAACTCTTATATTGCGTTTCCTGCAGCAAATTCCCTAGAGCTCGGGGGCAGCCGGGGCCGGCGGCGGGCTTGGGGGAAGCCCCTGGAGCGGGTTCCTCCCCGGATCCCCCCCCCCATCACCTTGGTTCCTTTTGAGCCTCTAGGGCACGCAGCCCCTTCCCCACCAGGATGTGAGCCCTCAGAGGACTTGCGTGGTTCACCCACCACGGGGTCACCCCAGGCCGGGGGCCCGGGCACAGCGGGCCTTGGGGAAGGAGGAGCAGCTGAGCGCCAACCCGCCGCCCACCCATCCACAGGTGCAGAGTGCAGAGGGCCCTGGCCACGTGTTGGTGTCCTCACCAGCCCCTGGACCACCTCACGGGCCGGGACCGGCAGCCAGCAGTCCTAGGACGGAGCATGGGGCCTGTGGCTCCCAAGCCCTCACCTGACCGCCTCGCCCCCGTGTGTGAGGAGGCCTGCCGGGCCACTGTCCACCCAGCAACAAGACAAGAGGGGCTGCTGGGGGGGCGGATGGGCACCAAGACCTTCACGGCGCTGCTGAATTAAAAACGGAGACGGGAAGTAGGACATCAAGTCGTACTGTGCAGGATTTCTGCCATCCAGCAAGTCCCACCAGACACACTCCTGAAACCTAACACAAGTTGCATCTGGGGTGACTGTGGTCATTTTCATAATTAGAAAGAGGAAGAGCACAGAGAGAGAAAAGACCTACAGTCTCTGAAGGGCAGTGGGCTCAGCGCAGGTCACCAGGGAGGCAGGGCGGAGCTCTGCTGGTCTCCTCTGCGAGGTACAGCTACGCAGGGAGGAGGACCGAGGGTGCAGGGCTGGGCGGGCTGGCGCGGAGAGCCCGGCGACCCTGCCGGTCAGGGAGGCCAGGCCTGGACGTGGGCCACTGGGGGGCAGGTGGGACGGCCAGCGGACACACGGTGCCCAGGCCGGGCCTGTTTGTGCCCTCCCTGGGTCCTGGCCTCCGGGGCTAGGACTGGAAGTGGTTGGAAGCACAGAAAGCTGCAGAGAGGGCTGCCCTGGGGTTGAGGATGAATTTGGGCAAACAGGAAACGCCGGCTAGAAAGTAGCGGGGGGCCCTGGGCCTGCCGTTGCCCTTGGCCCCTGGGAGGAGGGTGCTGGCGGCGCAGCCCTGGGCTGGGGCGCTGTGCGTCTGCATTTCTGAGAAAGGGCTGGGGGTGGTCTGGGAGTCCCGCCTCCCCCAGGGATGGCTCCGGCGCAGGGGAGGACAGGAAGGGCGGAGGCACCCATGCTAGGAAGCCCAGCTTTCGCTTCCACCTGTGCGGAGGGCTCGCGGGGACAGGGTGGGCCCCGGCCTTCCGCTGTGCCCGAGCCTCCATCTCCCTGGCTGCACGAAGAGCAGGGCCAGGGGCCTCCCTGGAGGGCCTGCCCGCCTCTGACATGCTCAGGGCTCGGGTCTAGAGTCTGGCGCCCCAAGGCGGCCACTGGAGAGCGGCACGGTGTGGCCAAGGACCACAGAGGCCACTGTTGCCACCTTCTGTGGCTGAGCCAGTTCTGTCAGTGACTCCTTGAGGGCAGTGATGGGTACAGACTTGTGGCTGGGTGTGAGGGAGCGCAAGGAGCTGGCTGGCCTCAGGTGGCAGGGCGGCACTTGAATCTGGGGCCTCTCTATGGCAGGCCCAGCCCCCGACCACACCTTCCACCTGCAGGGCCTCCCGGGGCCCCACGAGGACCTCAGGCTGGCCACCAGAATCCCTCCTTTCTGGCTTCTGCCCCCCAAGTTCAGAGGCAGGCAGCTCAGAGATGCCTCCTCCAGGAGGTCCCTGTCCCTCCCTGTGTCCCTGCTGCCCTCAGGAAAGGCCTCACCCAGTCTGGGAGGACCCTCGGTGCCTCAGGCTTTGGGCCCTGACGTGTGTGCTCGCAGGCCTCAGGCTGTAGAGGAGGGGCTGAAGACTGGCAGTCCCAGCCCAGGCCGCCCGGGCCGCCCAGGAGCAGGGAAAACAAAGCCCTGGATTGAGGGTGGGGGAGGGGCCGCTGGCACTGCCAGGGCCCTGGCTAGGGCCCCGGGGGCAGAGGATGGCTCAGCTTCTGGGTGAAATCAGGCTCTGCTGCGGCCTGGCTGTGTCCCTGGAACAACCACAGGATTTGCCATGGCCCTGGGTCCAGTCCTCAAACGGGGCCGAGCACATCAGTGCCAGCCCTGGAGCCTGCCGGTAGACCCACGGGACGCCCTCTCTAAACCAGGCTCTGGAAGTGCCCAAGTGCCCACCCTTCCACGGCACCCACCGCCACCGCCTCCTCCTCAGCCAGGCTGCCAGGGGCCAACATGGAGCTGGACGCTGCCCCACTCGGTCCCTGGGTCGCCCCGGCTCGGCAGGTGAGCAAGACGCTGGGCGGCCAGCACCAGATGCCGCGAGGCATTCCTTGCCAGCTGCCGAGGGCCGGGCCCGTGGAGGACTCGGTTTTCCCATCCTCAAGTGGCCAGGATGTTCTCCGGGAATGCTGGGTTGGCAGAGCCTCGCCCCCCCGCCGGCCACTGGGCCTGCCTGGCCTGCACGGTCCCTCCTGGGCTGTGCCCTACCTCCACAGCAGCCCTGAAGCCCCAAGCAGGGCCGTGTGTGCCTCCAGAAGAGCAGGCTCCCCTCTGGGCCTGTGGTGCTCCTATTCTCCGACTCTCATGTCTCCGTATGTGGGAAGGTGGGGACAGGGGAGGGGGACAGGGAGTGCCCAGTCTCATCTCTGGGCGGCCAAAGAGCAGACGTCGGCCCTCCTGCCCTTGCATGCCCAGCTGCACTGGGGAGCAGAAATGGGGACCCGTGCATGGGGACACGGACGGCGGGGCAAGCAGGCTGCACACTGAGGCCACACCCGGAGCCCGAGAGGGCCCGGGCGCAGGCACAGACGGGGAGACAGAGGCCCTCTGACACAGCTGGCCAGGGCCCACGCTGGCACCCACGCTCATGTCCGTACGCACTCAGCAAGGCCAAGACTGAGCTCAGGAACAGAGAAACCCCCGCCCCACGGGCTGTGTGTGTGAGAGAGAGTGTGCTGTGCGTGTAGGCCCACGCTGGCTGGGCACCACGGGCGCTGGGCGCGGGGCAGGGAAGCCGTCACCCAGGCCCCTGCGTGTGTTTCTGGAGCTGGCCTGCTCCCTGACCCACTGCACCCTGGGTTAGCCTCGAGGCGAGGCTTGGAGGTTAGGCCTCAGCGGCCCCATCTGCTAAATGGGAGGTACCATCCGCCTCCACCCCCCCAAGTGTGTCTCCTGACTGGTCTCCCAGCCACGGAAGGCTGCACCTGATGACCCTCGGTGGCCGTGGCCATGCGTGCCTGCTCGGTGGGCCTCGGCCTTCCGGGGGGTGGGGGGTTGGCCTAGGCCGTCCAACTTCCAGCTCCTTCTCCCCCGCTTGGGCCCAGCTTGCAGGGAGGGGGTTCTCGTGAGGTAGCTGCAGCCCACGGGTGGGGGGGGGCCCTGACCAGGGAAAACTCTGCAGGGATGAGGTGGGGCTGGGTGGGAAGGTAGCCCTGGGGGGGCGGGGGCGGGCAGAAGACAGCATTCTGTCCTCAGGGAGCCCCGGGGGAGGGCCTCTGTGTGGTCTAGCCATCCGGGCATCTGTGACCAAGCCCCCATGGCCGGAAGGGCCCACTGGCTCCCGGGGTCCGGCTCAGCAGGCCTGCGGCTGCTGCCCATCCCTCTGAGCTGCTCTGGAGTCCTACAGGGGGGCGCCCCAGAGCCTGCCCCTCCCCTGTAGGGAGGCGCAGGGCTGCTACTTGGCCGGGACAGAGCTCTCCTAGTCCCAGAGCGGTGGTGCGGGGACCTGAGGGTCCAGCCTTGGCCTCCATGTACCCCCATGGCCCAGCCGTTCTCACCTTGACCCCGGGGCAGCACGCCCTCTATGCTGCACTCTGGTCCACTGGAGCAGTGAGGTGAGCATAGATGCTGATGCACACAGTAGGGGCTTTATAAATGCGTCCCGCCGCAATGGCAGGACTCTACAACCCAGCAGCCTCAGGCCTCGGTTTCCTGTCCTGTGAAACGGACGATCATCCCAGGACCCGTGCCTCACTGGGTAGATGCGAGGGTCGGAGGCCATGCGGTGGGAACGTGGCTGGCTGGCTCACTCCTTCCTTCTGTCATTCGCTCGTTTTCCGCCCAGACCCTGCTCAGGACCCGAGGGCATGCGGCCGTGCGCAGGCTGGCCCCTAGGCCCGCTCTCAGGAGGCTGCAGTGCACCCGGCAGAGGGGGCCCCCGGAAGACCCCCACCCAGTCAGTCCCTTCCTTAATCACACCTTGGGAAGGTGCAGGCCCACCCTTGCCCCTCTCTCCCTGCCTGGCAGGGGAGGAGGCTGGCGGTCACCGAGAAAGGGCTTCCCTTCATCTCGGAGTGCTCTCTCCACCCGGCAGATGGGGCAGCCGTGCAACCAGTCCCCACTCCTGCTCAGGACCAGCTGGGGCGCGAAAGACCCTCCTCACCAGGGGGTGGCTGGCAGGCGCCACAGGGTCAGACCCTGCTGTCACCCTGAGTGATGGGGAGCTCACCGCCTCACACGCACTCCTTCCTAACGGATTGAAACCAGCCTCCTTGTCTTGGACGTCCAGGGTCTCCCAGGCATGGCGCTGTCTGGGAACAGCCCTGAAGAGACTGGCTCCTGCCTGGGCTCAGCCTCAACCTCCCATAGACCCGCTTCTGTCCGCTGTCTTGAAATGGAGGTGCACATGCCTTTCCCAATCCACTGTGTCCACTGGGCCTTGAACCATGCAACTATGAGACACCAACTGTGTACAAGACCAGTGCGGGAAGGAGCCGGGCAGCTGATTCAGGCCACAGCCCCCAGACTATGGGGGGACTCTGTCTTCTGGTTCCTCCTCGGGGTGCCCTGGAGATCACCCCCTGCCCTGGTCTGGAGCCAGGGCGACGGCATCGTGCCCTGCACCGGCCAGCCGCTGCCTTCTGTCCCTCCCCAGCCCTGGGGCACCTGCTACCTTCTGCAGCCTGGAAAGCCACTGCACTCTGATGAGGCGAACAAAGTGTCTGTGAGGTCAGGAGCTCCCGGGTCCCGGCACGTGAGGCGTGGAGAGGAGCTCCGACACCGTCAGCTCCTCCACGAAGTGAGCGCCTCACCTGAGAGCTACACTCTGCTGGAAACCAGGGCAACCCTGACAGACAGGCTGCCTGGGTGGGTCCCAGGAGGGCAGCCCCACCTGATCACTGCGGCCCTCTACGCAGCAGGGCCCCTCGGCCCGCAGACGTGACGAGCTGTCCACCAGCCCCGAGCTCCTCGGGGGAGACAGAAGGTGGGCCCCGGGCAGGGGTCAGCTGGGGGCTAATGCCCAACTTGGCTTTTTAAGTCACGAGTGGATGCTGCCCTGGTGAGGGAGTGGGGGTGGGGAGTGAAAGGCCGGGACCCCAGATCCTTGACACCCCCTCCCCGAAGGCTCCCTGTCCTGGACGGCGCTGTGAAGGGGTCTGGGGTCTCTTCCTCCCCACCGAGAGCGACAGGGAGGAAGTCCACACCTGAACCATTGTCCCCTTCCTTCAGGGTGCGGATGGGGACACTGAGGCCTAAGCAGGCGAGTGTCCTGCCCAGGTCCGACTGCGGAGGGAGCAGGAGGTGGGGCTGGAGGGAAGGGGAGTTCCCAACCCCAGCTCCCCCTGAGGCTATGCATGACCCAGGCAGGGTCACAGCCATGCCTGCGCACACGACTGGCTAGGCCAGGGCAGGAGCTGCTGTGGTCACCGCAGGAGTCTGGCCGCCCTGCAGGGGGGGTTTGGGGGGTGGAGGGGGTGGGGGCAGCCCCTAGGTTACCAAAACTCAGGAGGCCAGGCACTCAGACCCACCTGCCCCCCCCCCCCCCCGCAGGAGCAGCTGGAGGCGGACGGGGGCGCGGCGGGTAACCCCAGTTCCTTCCTGAGGCCGTGCTCATTCCTCACTTCCGTCCTTGGGAAGGGGTTCAGGGGTGGGGTTGGAGGAGCACAGAGCCAGCCTCCCAGCCCCAGCCAGGAGGAACCCCGAGCGGACGGGGGCTCGTGCCCCAAGGCTGCCTGTGGCGGTGCCAGGGCCCCGGTGCGCCCACCTGCGCCCAGGCAGCTACAGGCAGCAGCGCCGGCGGGACCGAGGCCCACGCGCAGCTCGCCGGGCTCCCCCGGCTGCCGACCCGAAGTTGAAGTTTTTTTCCCAACTGTGGCTGATTCATGGTCAGGACGTGGCCGCCGCGGGGACGGGAAATTCTGGCGGCAGCGGGCGGGGCGTGGGCGGGCTGACCCTGGGCCCACCACCGCGGCCGGGGCGTGCGGGCGGCGTCCCCGCGAGGGGGTCGGCCGTCCGGGATGGGCTGCGCCCTGGGGCCGGGGCCTCCGGGGGCGCCACGCGGGAGCCGCGAGCCGGGAGCCGGGAGCCGGCCCGCCCCGTGCGGCGCTGCCCCAACCCCCCTCCCCGGCCCAGGAGCCCCCGCGCTCGGACTCAGTTTCCCCTGCGGCTCCCGGGGCGGGGGCAGAGGTGTGCACTTACCGGGCGGGGGCGCGGGGGCGCTCGCTCGGGTCGGGCAGGGCCGCGGGCTCCGCAGGGCTCGGGCCGGGCTGGGCGCGGGCTGGGCGCGGGCTGGGCTCCCCCGGCGCGGGGCGCGCGGAAGAGGAGGTGCCGCCCCGCCCCGCCCCCGGCGGCCACGTGGGGAGCGGGCCCCGCCCGGGGCGGAGTCGGGGAGGGGTCGGCGGGAGGCTCCCCGCGCCCGCCGGTGTCCCCGCGCCCGCGCCGCGCGGAGGCCGCCCCTTCCGCACCTGCCGGCCTCGCTCCTGGCGGGCGCGGCGGCGGCGGGGGCGGGAGACGCGGATCCGGGGCCCGGGAAAGTCCCCCCACCTCGGACCTCGCGGTGGGCCGCCTCCCTGGTGTCGCCTGCGCCGGGCCTTCTCGCCCCCGACCCCTCCTCCGGTCCTGCCCCCGCGGGCAGCCGTCGGACCCGCTCAGCCGCGGGGCTCAGCGGCAGAGTCCGAGTCGGGCTGTCGCTCGGCTGCCGCGCCCCTGCCTGGGACCCCTGCGCTGGCCCCTGGATCCCCGGCTGAGGGTCCCTCGCGCGGGCGTTCTGCGGTGGACAGAGCCCCCACCAGCCGCGCCAGCCCCTGCGGGCCTCGCAGCAGCCCCGTCGGAGTCCGCTGGGGGTGGGGGTCTGGGGCAGGCTGGAGGAGCTGGGCCCTGCGGGCAACGGCCGAGGAAGCCGCCCCTGCTCCCCGCTTGCGGGAGTGCTGGGGCCGTGTTCTCTGCCACCCCCTCCTTGTTGCCCTGTCTCATCAATCCTGCGGCACTGGGGGGCCTGATCCATGACCCCCACATTCCCTGGAGTGCGGGGGGACCTGCCCCTTGCACGCTCAGAAATCCTGGCTGACCGGCTTGGGAGAGGCGGCCCCCAGCTCTGGAAGTCCCTTGGGGTACGTAACCCTGAGGCGGAGCTCACAGGGAGCGGAAGGCCCCAGGCCTGAGGGCCCAGGGGACCCTGGGTGAGCGAGGGGCAGGTGAGGCAGGAGGTCCTCTGTCCAGCCCGTCTGCTGACAGAGACACAGCCCCTGCCCCCAGGGCCCCCCTCCAGCGCTCAGGGTGCGAGTCAGGCCTGGACACGACTTAACCGCCAAGCCTCTGCTCCCCACCTGCAAAGGAGAATGACTCGAGCCTCCAAGGCCTGTAATTAGGCGAGATGAGAACATGGGACAGAGCATCCCTGTCCCCAGGCTCGTCTGACCTTTCTGGAGCCCTGCAGAATTCAAAGCCTGGGGAGGCGGGCCGGGTGGGTGGGACTGGCCACGGAAGGGCAGAGGGCAGAGGGCATTCCCCACCTTGCCCCAGCTTCTGCCCCAGGACCCACGGTGCGCCTCTGTCCGGTGGGGAGAAGGCCCGTCGATGCAGACTCCCAGGGGCGTCGCTAGCCTCTGCCCAGCCCCAGGAAATCTCAGGCCAGCCCCAGCACAGGAGTGGCTTCTGGCCACGGGCCAGTGCCGGATGAGGGCCCTGAGTCCCCAGGAGAGCCAGCCAAGAAAGGTGCTTGCTGACTCTTGGACACTCTCCAACCTGGAGACGCAGGCACATGAGGGCCACTCCTGGATGGGGACTCAGCGATTCTTGGAATGCGCCGAGTCCTTGATCAGCGTGAGTGCCTCTGCCTGGAAGGCTGGCCAGCTGCCCCTATCCTGCTCCCTGCCCCTCTGCTTGACCCTCTGAGCTTTGGGGCCTCCTCCTGGAAGCCTTCCTGCCCTCCCCAGAGCTGGGTTTTGGGCCTCTCCTCGCTCTCCTGGATCCCTGGATCCCAGAGCCTAGATGCCCAGCGTCGGCATGACCTGGAGGTGGGGCAGGAGACACGGGCCAGCTGACTCACTGCCGTCCTGAGCTGGCGCCTGGCTGCCTCCGGCTGTGGTCAGTGGGTATATTTGTTGGCTTAATGGATCGAACTAGGCAGTGGAAGAAAGGGTGACCTTCTAGCCCTGGGCCTGGGCTGGGGAGGATGGCCGAGCCGGAAGCTCAGCGTTGAGCAGGGTTTCTGTGCCTCGCACCCCTGCTCTCACCCCCGGGCGGCGGAGTGGGCAGAATCCAGAGCCTCACCCAGAGACTGGAGTGGACGCCTGGCATGGCTGGGGTCTGCATCCCAGCCAGCTGGCCAGTCCTCCTGCGGCCCGCTCAGCAGGGAGACCCCCTGCCTCGATGGAGAGGAGGGGGCTGCTGGGGGCCAGCCGGCACCACTGGTGTGGCCTTCTGCCCAGGGCTTTCTCTCTGGTGCGCCCTGGCCCCCAAGGACTGAGTCAGTTCACAGCAGGCCAACAGGTAACTGGCTGGAGCCGGCTGAAGACAGCGGGGAGGGGGAGTGTGTGTGTGGGGCTGTGTCCATGGGGTGGGTGGCCGAGGTCAGGGGCCTTGAAGGCTGTGGGGTACAGACGCTGGCCTGAGAGTGGCTTTCCCTCAGCCCTGGGCTCTGACCCACCGTGCCTCGGCTTGGTAGGGCTCGTCCTGCCTTACCCGCAGAGACATATAAAGACGCCCTCAACCCCGGTCCATTTCTTCCAGTGACTCTGCACCCCAGGCACACCCCCATCCAGACCTTGTTCTGACCTGATTTCCTGTCCCACCCCAGAGACTTCCTGTAGCCAGGACAGCACACTCGGCCCATCTGATGACGGACATTATTTCTGGAAGCTACGTCCACCTGTCAGGTCCCTTCCTGGGACCTGGGTCTCTTTTCGGAGCTGCAGGTGCATCTGTGCCTACCCCCAGCTCTGGGTAACTTGATGCCTGAGGACATGGAACATGCTGGAGCTTCCACATGTGGCCAGCCGCCTCTGACCCACTGGCCAGAGTCCATGTGTCACCGGCACCTGACTCTGGGGGAGCACGCGCCCCCCCATGCTCTGGCAGAGCAAGGGTGCCCTGCTCCCCGCCCGGGCTGGCACAGAGCAAGCCCCCGCCTCTTGTCAGGAAGCAGAGCTCAGAGACTGGATGGGCAGACCTTGAGTGAGCTCTGCTGGGAGCAGGAAGGCAGGCGTGGGCGTCTCTCAGAGAGCAGTCTCCTTGCCTGACGCGTGATGCGGAGGTGAAAACCAGGACAGTCCCGAGAGCGGTGGGTGGGCCCCTGTGAGCCCAGGGGGACCCTCTGGGGCCCCCAGAGACCCTGGGCAGCAGCCTGGACTGCAGTTTCACTTCCCCGGACAGGCACCCAGAGTGATCTTTATTGCTTTCATTTTGAAACCTTTTTCCTTCTGTTTCCTTTCTGGGATGGCCTGAGATGACCTCGGACACTGCTACACAATGGAGTTAGCAAAAGCATGCCTGGCCACCGACCCACTCAGCCACGGTCCACCCACCCACCCAGCCCTCCAGCCACACACCTGTCCGTCTGTCGTCGGTCCAACCGCCTCCCTACCCACCGGCCCGCCCGCCGGTGCCCCCACTCACACACCCAGCGGTCTGTCCACACACCTGCTTCAGCTAGTTCTACCTGGTAAGTAAGAGCCAGGGTACCCAGCCTTTGCCCAGAGCAGCCACGGCACCCCGGGCAGCCACTCCTGCTCCGTCCTTGTCCATAAGGACGCCGTACCTCCGGTCCCTTCCGAGGCGGCTCCTCCCCGTGTCCCTGTCTCTCCCTCAGTGCCGTGACCCCGTGGCCCCAGTACCTGCTCACGGTGGCCTCTCAGGGTTCCCCGACGGTCCTCTGTGTCCCCAGCTCACACTGCAGGGAGCCCCCGAGGGTCTGGCTGCTGGTGCTGGCTTCCGGGAGGCTGAGGTCCGTAGGGCCCGCCCCGCTCGGGAATTGCGGTCCAGGAAGTGGGATCAGACGGTCCTCGTGGGGGGGGGCAGTGGCCAGGAGTGGCCTCTCCGTCCTTCACGTGAACACCCACACGCATGCACAGGACAGTCTCATGGCTGGCGAACGTGCCTGCCGGTGAACACACGTTTATGACCCTAAGGCCACGGCCGCTGGGGAGCATGTGCCTGGCCGCAAACACTCTGAGTCCCCGACTAGCAGGTCCCCAGCTGACGTCGGGGAAGGGACGGCCTGCCTCCTGGTTTCATTCCGCACTGTGAGCAAGGGTCCGTCTCGGCCTGTCCAGGGACGTGTTTTCCGCATTTTTGTCCTTCCTTTGGAGATTTGCTGTGGGAGTGGCTGGGACGTGCCTCCCGGGAGCAGACCTGTGTCAGGAGACTCCCTCCAGGGCCCGGTTGCAGAGCGGCTGGCCGGGGCTCGGCGCGAGCGAGTCAGTGCGGCCGGATCCTTGAACAACACGGGCTTGAACTGGCGGGTCCGCGTAGACGCCGGGTGTCTCCCAGTGAATGTGGTCCGGTGCTGTGAACGTATTCTCCCTAAGATTTTCTTGGTTACACGTTCTTTTCTCTGACTTTTTCTATGGCGAAAATACAGCGTGTAACACAGCGCGCACAATGTGTGTTAACTGATGGCTTGTGTTTTGGGGGGTCAAGTTCTGGGGGAGTTAAAAGTGACGTGTTTTTCGACTGTGCGGGGGGGCAGGTCAGCATTGGTGTCAGAGTCAGCTCTACGTGGAATACGGCGTCTCTAACCAGAAACACGCATGGCACCATGTCGTGTGTTGACGAGCTGGTAACATGCGGGCCAGATGCAGGCCGACCTTGACCCTGGGTCCCCTGGAGGCGAATTCGTGGTTTATGGTGACCAGAGACCACCACGGCCATGCCCTCGGGCTGCCGAGACTGTGGCCACCCCACTGCTGGGGGCAGCACAGGGGCACCTGCTCTCCGCTGTCCTCTGCACCCGCAGGCCGAGGTGCTGAGCTGCACGGAGGCTGGGACAGGCTGCCCCGGGGCTCCCCTGCCTTCCTCGGGGGCCACAGCTGGCCAGGGAAGGTCTAGACACACAAGCAGGATGGGCAGCCCTGGTCCCGGGAACTGGGGGGAGGGAGTAATTGGGGGCACACCAGATGGAGTCCCCGCGGGGAATCTTTAGGGCTTTGAGGGTGAGGAGGCCTCTGGCCCCAAGACCGGGGTGTGCAGCAGGCAGGACCTTTCCCACTTGGCCTGCCCTTGGCCTTGAAGCTGCAGATTCAAGGGTGGGTCTTTTCTGTCTAGAGAGGCAGGGCTGGGAGCAAGGGAGGAGGGAGAGGTCTCAGGGAGGCGTGGAGGGCGGGGAGAGGGCGTCTCGGCCGCTGTGTTGGGCTCTCCCTGGTGTTCTTAGAGAGATGGGGACCAAGTCTGGAGTTCCTTGCCAGTGGTTTTTGGCTCCTGAACTGTGTTTCTTAGAGACACGGTGCCAAGCCTGGGCCTCGTAGGTCTTAAAGGTTTTATTTTAGGGAAGGAGGCTGCCACACAGTGTTTATGAGTGGGATCGCGGCCGGCGCCTGCCTCCCTCTGACCCGCCCCTTGGCCTTCAGCCCTGCTCTGGGCGCCCCCAGCCCCGTAGCCACCTGTCGTCCCAGAACAACCCGAGTTCAGATCCGGGCTCCGTGCTCTTCCCGCCATCCCTGAGTGAGGCACTGGGCCTCCTCACCTTTGTGGAAAAGAACCCCCTTGCCCCTAAGCTGTCCTATGGATGGACTTGACAGATTCAGTCCAAGGTGTGGGAAGGGGCTCCTTGGGCCCCCGCTGGCCTGCTCCACTCCCAAAGCCTCCATGCCCCCAGGTCGCTGCTCCCAGCCCCGGCCCCTGCCCCAGCCCCTGCCCCAGCCCCCTGTACCTTCCTGAGCGCCCAGCAGGGCCCAGCATGTACCCGGTACAGCAGGCGGAGGTTTAACGGCTAAAAATAACCCAAAAGCTCAAACGGCAATGTGGCCCTCCTGCAGACCCCGGCCTTGCCAGTTTCTAGGGTGCTGGCTCTGCAGGGGTGGCCCCCACCCCGGGCTGCCCTGGTGCCCCTCCCTCCCAGCTCCCTCTGGCCCTTCGTGGGCTGCCCCCGCTCTGCCTCTCCCCACACGCCCGTCCCAGGGAGGGTCACTGTCCTTCCTGCTCTCCCGCTGAACTTGGACTCAGGCTTGTGTGTGATTAATCTGTGGTTTCCAGACCAGGTGTGGCCGAGGGGGTTCGGTGGGGGGGGTCTGGGTGGGCTTGCCCTGTCCTAGCTCTGCAGGGGTGCCTCGCGCGGGCTGTCCCGGTGATGTGGTGTGGACTCCGGGCTCTCCTGGCTCAGTGTGCCTCCCTCTCCAGGAAGTCCTTTTGGGTCTCCTCAGGCGGCACCCCGTTTCCTTTAATCTGCCCATTCCTTACTGCTTTGGCCATGTTTTTTTAAAATCAGTTGGAAATCTAACTCTGACTGGATGGGCCGAGCGCTGGCAGAGGTCGGCCCCTGGCAGGTGGTCTCCGGGTGCACAGCCGTGCCCTCTGCCAAGTCGGGGCAGCCGGCTGTTGGGGGAGCACCTGCCCGAGCCCTTCTGTAGCTGGTCCTTCCAGACGTGTCCCCAGCCCACCCCGGCCCAGCCGGGAGCAGCCAACACCACATCGAGTCCACGGAGACGAGGGACGCGCGGCACCAGACTCCCTGCCCGTGGCTGTCACGAGGATGTCCTTTGTCTTTTTCCCATTTTAAATCATCGTTCACTTACTGAGCACAGATGACTTCATGAGGTCCTGACTCAAAGCCTGCGCAGGGGGGCCGGGGGGTCCTTCCTACTTTAGCTTCGCGGGCGCCCGTCACACCCTCCCTGCCGGCAGCTGGAGCCTTTTCTTTGTGCATTCCGGGTTCTGGATGGCCGGCGTGGGCCCTGCCCAGCCCCCATGTTTGCTCTCCGGGCACAGGGCCTGGCTGGGACGCCTGCCAGGGGATGTTTGCTGAGTGAGTGCGTCAGCCTGTAGCTCCATTTCCACAGGGTGGGGGGCCCGTGGGTCGGCTGCTGTCTGAGGGAACCCCGAAGGCTGTGCCTCCGTCCTCCAGCCCGGAACCCTCCCCTCCCCATGTGCAGTCTCTCCTCTGCGGGTTCCCCGTGGTCCAGACCCATCTTCCGCGTGCTGGGCCCTGTGAGGGTTAGGCCCCCGCAGGAGAGCGTCTCTGGGCTCCCGGGCTGATTCAGTGCTGGTTGGGGGACCCTGCTGACCCCAGCTAGCAGAGCCTGGACTCTGTCCTCCCCCCTTGTACTGGCTAAGAGGTGGCCAAGTCCTTCTCCCAAAGCTGCTCAGGCCTGAATTGTCCCCCGCCTCCCTGGAGTGGCCCCTGGTTGGAGGAAGGGCGGGGCGAGTAGGGGGAGGGGCAGGCGGGTTTGGGAGTGGGGGTTGCGGAGGTCTGGGTGGGGCAGCATTGCCTTCTGACGCCACCGGCATGACGGCATGACCCCATGCAGAGGAGTGTAGCCCACAGGCCGCATTCCAGAAGTCGGCCTGCCCTAGGGCCCTGTGGACGGCGGGCAGTGGCCCCCTGGTACAGCCCGGGAGCACCGGGCCCAGATGCAGGCTCTGCGCGCATACGCTGCCAGGTCCTGGTCAGGAACCCTGGCCGCTTGGGGCCCCAGGAGAGACCAGCCCAGGGCTGCGGGAGGGCCACCGGCGTGAGTGGTGTGAAGTCCTCTGAGCGCCGCCCTCTACTGTGAAAGGGGGTGTGTTGTGGAGGCCGGGGTAGGAGAGGAGGGCGGGGGAAGCAGCCCTCTGGTGACCTGGTGGGGACCAGCTGGCCACTGTAGACGGAGGGCTGAGGGGCTGGGGCTGGGGGAGTCCCGGAAGGCTCTTCTGGACAAGCCAAGGAGCAGGGCAAGGAGGCTGGGGAAGGGGCAGGGATGGGGGCGACCTGCCTTGTGGGGAAAGATCCCCGGGGTTGGGGTGCAGGGAGGCAGCGCCAAGCTGGCCGCAGCTGGTGTGGCCTGAGCTGAGGGTGTGAGTGTGCACGTGTGTGAGGGCAGGTCAGAGGTCAGCTTCTGGTTCTTGCCGTGGGGAGGTGGGGCCGTCACCCCACGGTCTGTCAGGAAGGCCCAGGAGACAGGGGCTTGCTTGTGCCTCTGGTCCCTCGTGGGCAGCTCAGCCAGGGCCTGGCCTTGTGGTTGGCCCCAGCGTGGGGACGTGGGTCCGTGTGTGCCGTGGGAAGCCCAGTGCGCAGTGTGGGGAGGAGCCCAGGCCCCGCCCGGGAAGGGTGCTCGGAGCAGCGGGGCGTCCGGTACGGGCTCGGTCCCGTCCGTGGTCTCGGGGCCCTGCCTGGCCCGTGTCGCCCTCTGCCCACAGATGGACACCCGGCATCTAAGGCGCTAAGAGCTTGCTCGAGGCCACAGAGAAGGCAGGTGCCATGGCCCAGCTCGAAGCTCACACCTGCGTCCCCACCCTGCCGTTGGCCCCCAGCCCCCCCCAGCACGACTCCCACCCTCCCTCCCGTCGACCTGGTAGGCAGGTGAGGGGTCTCGGTTGTTCCTGACTTAGGGAAACTGAAGCCCCAAATGGGGGGGCAGCACACCGGGAGGAAACCTAGGAGGGCCCGGAGCCTGCTCAGCTCTCAGGGGACCTTCCGCCGGAGCCAAGGACCTACTCGACGTCCTGGGCCCGAAGGTGGAGGCCCCTGGTCTGAGTCCCGGCTGCCGACCCAGGCCCAGTTGCTCCCACAGAAGGAAGTGCCCGCTGCGGCCTGGGATTTCGGGACCAGGGGAGCTCTCCCACGGGGCAGCGAACAGAGACGCTAACGCAGGCTCCTCATTTCCACACCCGGGTGAGTGTGGGTCCATGTGCACCCTTGTCCGGGGGCGGGTCCGCATCACGGCCTGGCAGGATGCGGAGAGGAAGCGACGTTGGGGTGACGGGGAGAAGGCATGCCCAGCGGTCCTGGGGCTTCCGCAGGGGGAGAGCTGCCCCTGAGCTCTGAGCGAGGAATGGGTTCTGAGTTGAGGGGTCTGGGGCTTGTGTCCCCAGGGGCCATCCTGGGGCAGGTCTGCCGTGCTGGGCTCCAGCTGGCGTTTCCCTTGGAGGAAGCTGGTCTGTCTGGTTCCTGCCGCATTCCACACTGACCTCTGCTCCTCCTGCTCCTGGAAACTTCTCTGCTTCTTCTCCCTCCTAGCCCTCCCCTCCCCTGGCGCTCTGCTCTCTCCCGAGTCCCTGAGAACCAGGGCCGCCCGCCCCGCCCCTCCCCTGCGCTCCTCCCCACATCTCCCCACCCTGGGACCCCGGGGGAGCCCAGAACACGCGGTCCTCCTGCCGCCCAGGGGTGCTGACGTCAGTGGGGCGGTGGGAAGCGACAGGCTTCGCAGCTGGGGCTGTATGGGGTCAGCCCAGGTTGGGGGACGGGCAGCCCTTCCCCACCCAGGCCTGGGGAGCGGGTGGGGGGGGCGGAGATCCTGCAGACCCTCTGCCCAGCGTCTTCCCAGGAGGAGTGGCCTGGTGGGGGGCCCGAGGCTCCGGGGCGGGGGAGGGCAGGCTGCGGGCTGCTGTGTGGGGCTGAGGAAGCAGCTGGCTCTGAGTCATCCTCCGGAAAGCGAAGGAGGCTGTGTCCATCCCCGTCTGTCTCCTTGCGAGGAGGAGGAGGAGCCGCTGGGGGAGGAGGAGCACGCCTCACCTCGGCCTTCCCTGGGCCTGCACGGGCCGTGGGTCTTTCCCAAAACGGCTCTCACCTCAGCCCCCACAGGGCCCTCTGATCAGTGGGGAGGAGTGTCCGATGCTCGCATCGCCAAACAGGCCACCTCTGGGGTGGGGGGCCTTGCCAAGGGGCTTCTCCGGGATTCCCCCTGGGGACTCCCCTACCCGAGTGCAGGAACCCCAGAATCTGCAGGACTGCCTGAGCTTAGCACAGCACAGGGGAACCCGATACCAGGCCCCCTCCCCCAAGTATTGTAGTGCGGCAGACCCCTCTCCCCTGGGGCCCTGGGAACCTCGTGGCAGCTGTGGGAGGGGCCGTCCCCCAGGTGGATTCTGCAGGGGTTTGGACAGGTTCTGGCCCTCCTCTGGCCCCTGGGGTCACCTTCCTGGTCCTTGGGGCAGGGGTGGGTGGAGAGGGTGCCCCCTCTGACTGGGGCCACCCCCTAGGCTGCCCTGCCTTCCCACTTGCTGCAGTTAGGTCAGTCTCCCCCGTCTTGTTATGTGGGTGGGACACCTGAGGCCCCGGAGGGGAAGGGGCTCCTGGCCCCCTAGTCTCGCTGTGGATCCCTCCCAGCTGGGCTCTGGAGTATGGAACGGAGGCTCCACCCTGGCAGTGACCTCTTGTGCTGGGATGAACGTTTGTACCAACGTGAAGCACAGGGAGCTGACCTCGGCCTGCCCTCCCCTGCATGCCGCCTTGAGCCGATGTGCGGTGGGTGCCCCCCCACCCCCGCACTGCGCCCTGGCTTCCCAGCTGTGCTGTATTTCTTTCTGGGTTTCGGGCTCCTTGTCTAAGATGGGGCTGGCGGGGCAGGGAGTGTGCTGGGTGATCGCGCTCTGCCCCCCGCACATCAGAGCCGGCAGGAAGCCACCGGACGGAGGGGCATGGCGCCCTGGCCCCTGAGCGCTGGTGCGGGTGCCCATGGTGCCAGGCCCAGTCCCGGCGAGGGCCGGCCCTGCCGCCCTGTGTGGTGTGGTTCAGAGATGCGGACGTAAGCGGGAGACTTTTCGTTGCAAGAAACCCAACCTGAAGGAGGCAAGGAGAGGAAGCGGGATTGTCTCCCCAAAGTCCCACGGAGGTGGGAGGGGCTCTCCCCAGCTGCTGTGTCGGTGTTGCCCCGTCCCTGGTCCGCTTTGCACAATTCCCCACCCTGCCGTTCCTGCCAACAGCTCGCGGCTCCTTGTCCGGGGGCCTTGCAGGAAGGGCCGTGTTGACGATGACGGGCTCCCCACCCCGGGAGATGCCCCCCCCCCTCAGACATTCTCTGTGACGAGCGGAGGGGGCGCCAGGAGTCCATGGGCTGCTTCCCTCAAGGCCTGGTTCAACAAGGGGGTGGCTCTCCAAAAGAGAAGAGCTGGCCAGCGGGATCTCTGCGGGTGTTGTGGGCCCGCCGATCGGAGCCCCTTTCCTATAGAAGCAGGTGGACCTCTCTAGAAAGATGTGGTTCCTGCGGCTCAGGACTCCTGGGTGGGGGAGGTCTCTCCGACTGGATGTCCTCACTGAAGAAGGCTCTGGATGGCAGCCGGGAGAGGCTGGCACGCGTGGCTGTGGGCAGGGGGGTGGTCAGCTGTCTGAGAACAGCTCCTTGGTGCTAGGAATGGAGAGGCTACCTTTTAGGTGACATCAGGTATGGGCTGGGAAGGTTTTGAAGCCTGGAGGCAGATTCCCTCCTTCCCATGTCAAGGACATATGGCCCCTGCCCCAGCACACTGGGCTTCCTCCTGCTGGGGCACAGCAGAGCATTTCCATTTAATGGACACAGAAGCCGAGCAGATTAATCCCAGACACGGTAAGATGTGTCCGAGCTGGGGTCTTCCTAGCAGCAGGCTCTTCCTTTGCTTCACCCTGGCTCAGTCACGGATACTGAAGGCTGTTTGGTGTTCAAACCATTCCAGTATCCAGTACCCATCCATGCGTCCATCCATCCATCCGATATTTCCTGAAAGCCTGCCTTGTGCTGGGTGCAGGGTTGGTACTTGTTAAACCAAGTAGGCAAAAGCACAGCAATGCGCTTGAGCAGGGGTGTCAGATTTAGCAAATATAGATACAGGGTATCTAATACATTTGAAGTTCAGATAAGAAGTGAATCCCATTTTGGTGTAACTATGTAAGTATGTAATATTTGGTACACATATGTCCCAGATACTGCATGGGACACACTTAGGCTGAAACTTACTTGTTGTCTGAAATTCAGATTTATCGGAATTATCCAGACTTATCCGATTTATTCTGAATTAAACACAGAGTTTATTCTGCATTATCTGGTAACCCTGCCCCGGCCAGCTGGCGAGATGACGGGGGTGACAGACACACCCACACTCCCCCCGAAAGATCTAACTTAATCCTTATCAAAATCTATGAATCGGGGATATTATCTCTGTTTTAAAATTGTAAATACAGAAACTCAGAGAGGTGAAGAGACTTGCTCAAGGTTGCTCAGCTAGTGATGGCTAAACTAGATGCAGAAAATAAAGGTTTTTTCCAATGTTTGGTATTAGAAATATCAAGTAAGGTGAACAATTTACAGAAGAGTCTGTAGAAGTCATTTTAAATTCGACCTCTAAGAAGCGACCGTTGTTAAATTGTTAAACCTTGCTCTGGACATCCTGCTCGGCAAGTGTGACGTGGAGGACGGTGCAAGTCACCGGAAAGCCGACAGGGATAAGCCTGCAGGCTTCACTCTAACACCAAACTTCAAATTTATCTCATCTGGGTTTAAACAGAAGGAACGGGTAAGTTTCAGGAACTGTTTCTTCACTACGAGGGCGACTGGCTCTGAACGGAGCTCTCCAGACTGAAGGACACAGATACGAGAGCGCACGGGGGTGGTGGTCCTGTCTCTGCCGCTGTGGTGGAGGCCCCCCGAGCCCGCGTGCACACAGGGTCGGGCACCCTCCCCGCTTCTTCCTCGCTCTGCTTCCCGAATGTGCGGGTCCGGGGCTTTGGCCCAGCACGTGTTCCCTGAAGTAGAATGTGCGCTGACAAGCGCCTCTGATGCCACCATCTGAGCCACCCTGTGACCCACATGCAGATGGAGGTGACCATCCTCAGGTCCTGTCCCCGAGCTCCCCTCATTCCTCCCACACCCCCACCTGAGGATACCGGAGATTTGTCTCTTGGGCTTTGGTGTTTCTGGAAGTGGAGCCTCCCATGTGAGGTCCCTGGCGTCTGCGTACTCAGTGCAGTGAGAGGTCTCAGGGGGGCTCCTGTCTTGTCTGCGTCATCCAGCGGGCGGACGCCCCTCATTTATTCACCCGAGTTACTACTGATGGAAGGGCTTCGGCTTTCGGCTTCTGTGTTGCCCTGAGCATTCTAGTAGGTGTTTGGGGACACGCACACACTCGTTTCTGCTGGATAAGTCTTAGGTGTGTGTCTGCGTGTGTTCGACTTTCACAGACGCTGCCCGACACGTTTCCAAAGCGGCTGTGCCAGCGTTCACGGTCACCAGCGAAGCGCGCGAGCTCCAACGACTCTAATCCTTGCTGATAACAGGAAGGTTTCGTGTTTTCCGTGTTGGTCCTTCTGTGGGTTTGTGGTATGATGTTGGGCTTTTAATCTGCTTTTCCATGCTGGTTAGTGAAACGGGCACCGTTATACGTTTACGGATCTCTGGACGCTCCTCCTTTGTGATGTTCAAGTCTGTTTGACCGTTTTCCTGTGGAGTTGTCTGTCTTTTTCTTTTTGATTTGTAGGAGTTCTTTATATATTTGTACATTCTGGACGTAAGTCTTGGATGCTTTGTTGCACGTTTGTATTGCAAACGCCTGCCGCCTGCTCTTTCTGCTCTGGTTGTGGTGTCCGCAGTTTTCCTCGTGTTTCAAGCTCGGTGAAGTGTTGAGAGCGCTGTCGCGCACGTGTGTCTTTGCTTCAGTTTGTGCACAGATGTCGTCCTGTCCAGACTTCTTCACGTCTTCCTACAGTTTCCCATCCAGGCCTGGATCATTTCCTTTAGCGTCTCTTCCGGTATTCCTCTTAGCAAAGGGCCAGGGAAGACAGGCTCTCTGTGTCTCACCGTCTTCTCGGGATGGTGTTTTTGGCTGATCTTTCCCCCACTGTGTGCTCGCTGAGGAGCTCTTCCTTTGTCTTCTGGCTTCTCCTGGGTGTTGTCCCATGTCCTGCCACTTTGCGTGTCTAGTGATTTGTGGTTGTGTCCTGCACATTGTGACCGGTACGTTGTAGGGGCTTGGGGGCTCTGTTGGGTTCACTTTCAGAGCATTCATTTTTGTTTTTTGTTTGTTTTATTGAGGGGTTAGCGGACCTGGACTCTAACCATGAACAGTCTCCGCTTTGTGTAAAATCTCTGTGCTGTCAACAGAGCTGCTCGGAGTCTGTCCTGTGCAAACACACCTCACAGATCAGCCAGGAGTTGAGCAGAACCCATCACGAACATTCGGGGCTCCCTTCCTGGGGTCGTCCCTCCCTTTCCAATTGCGGCAGTCACCCCCAACTCCGTCCTCTGATTCTTCAAGCAGGCAAGCCTGCCCTCCGACACAGAGGCACAAACATGGGACGCTCACCCAGCGAGCACGGACTCCTGAGTGTCTGTGTCCTCCAGCGTCGGTCTGGGTTTGGCTCTCCTCCACTCTGTTGGACAGTTGTCCTTACATCCAGTGACTGTGGATGTCCCCACACTGGAGCTGGTCCAGTTGGAGCCACTTGGCCATTGCTGGGAGCAGCCCTCGGGCAGCTGGAATGGAGGAGGTCTGGGTCCCACAGCACAGTCAGGAAGGACAAGCTGGATTGCAGTGTTATTTGGTGTGACTCGGTCTTGCTCTGGCTAGCCGTGGTTTGGGGACTGGTCTCACCAGAGAGAGCTGGCAAGGCCCAGCCTCTCACTGGATACCGCACCAAGATTTCCCTGCACCACATGTTTTGGGGTAGGTAGAGCCAACGGTGTGTCCGAGGACCCTGAAGCCTCCGGTTTTGTCGCCACTGTCCCTGTGGCTGTGGGAAGCTCCTCTGGGTTCTGTTCCTGTCACTGTGGCTCCCCATCTGGACCAGTCCGGTCTTTGGCCCAGTGCTGGCACTGACGAACACCCTGGGCAGCAGGATGGCCACGCTTGTTGGCTGTGTGGGTGTCCCCTCTTGGGGCTGGGTCTCCACAGCCCTGCAGCTCTCTGAGACGTAGCTGTGAGGCCCTAGTGTGCGGCCCCCCTTGGTCGCCAACAGGAGTGATGTCTCCCACGGGGGATCCACCCCTTCCGGCCCCTCCAGGCCCAGCACCGCCAGCCTCCCCAGGAATAAAGACCAATGAGAGGCGGGACCAGAAAGTCTATTAAAATCACTGCTTTCCACATGGCATTAAAAAGAAATTTCAAATTTTAAAACATGAGTGCATTTTGTCCCAGGGATACCAATCCTGGGACTTAGGTCAAGAGGAAGATTTAGCATATACACAGGCTTCGAGCTCCTGGTGTGGATGGCAGTTTACAACGTCGGAAGGAAAACCCTAGAAACAGTGAATTCTCAATGGTAGGGAACTTGTTGAAGAAGCATTCAGTTTATGCATACAGTAATAAGTCACATGGTCACTTAAGAATATTGGGTGAGAGTTGGTGGAAACAGGATCATGTTCTGTGGCTGACAGAAGTCAGCAGAAGCCACGGTGGTGTCGATAGTGCCTTTCTGTACACGTCACCCTCCTCGTGTTCACTATGGCCTGGCTGCCCTGTTTCCGGTCTTTCCTTTTTTTTTTTTTCTTTTTAAGATTTTTATTTATTTCTTTGACAGAGACATAGTGAGAGACGGAACACAAGCAGGGGGAGCAGGAGAGGGCAGGCTCCCACGGAGCAGGGAGCCCCACGCGGGGCTCGATCCCGGGACCTGAGCGGACAACCAGCTGAGCCAGTCGGGTTTCCCTACTTCCTAAGTCTTTCGTGGACTGGGTTTCTGAGGTACGATTTGCGTGCAGTGAAGCGTATGCCCGAAGCGTGCCGGACGATGAGGCTGACAGACAGAGGCGGGGCCCACACCCGGAGCAGGACGGGAGAACGCCCGCCTCTTCACAGCCTCCTCCGGGCCGCTCTCCGGTCTCCAGGGTGTCGTGGATGACAAATCAGTCAGAGGAACGTTTCCAGGCGGGCAGACAGACGCAGGGTTCTACGAGGCGAGCCCGGCTCCCTCAGTCGCAGAGGCGGGGCCCAGGGGAGGGGGCCCAGGTGGAAATCCAGGCCCTGCTCCAGGGGCTCCGCAGCAGCCCAGCCGCCGTGCGGGGAGCGCTCGGCTGCCCGAAGCTGCCCTTCCTCTAGCAGAGGCCTCTGTCCTGGGACGTCCCTGCCCGCAGTGCAGTGGGAGGGCGAAGGGGCGGCACTGCAGGTGGGGACACACGGTGTTGGGCATTCTCGGGACCCAGCGGGGCTCCGTGGCTGTGGGTGACGCGTCCGACCGGCTTCACGGACTGTGGGGGGGGGGGGTGGGGGGGGTAAGTGCTGCAGGGGCCTGAGAGGGGCTCAGGGTGGGGCCAAGGGTGGTTCCCCGGGCCCTGGGGCCGCCGTGGGCCTGGGTCAGCGCAGCTGCTCTAGCGGCAGCACAGGCCGAGGCTTAGTGGCTCCTTGCTCATCGGGGACCTGCTTCTCCCTCGGCAGTGCCCCCCACCCACCAGCTTGTACTTGTGCTCACTCTCCCTCCCTCCCTCGCAAACATAAATAAAATCTAAAAAAGAAAAAGCCGCCTGAGAAGATGGTGGTGGTGCGTGCGTGTGTGTGTGTGTGTGTGTGTGTGTGTTGTGTGTTTGTGTGTGTGTGTGTGTGTGTGTGTGTGCACGCACACTGGGAGGGGTGTGGTCCCAGCCTCCCCAGCACCCCCACTTCCCCGCCCCCCGACCCTGCCCAGAGATGAAGGAATGGCCTCATCTGCCTATGGGCCCGTCTCCCAGGGGCCCCTCTAACCAGGCACAAGTGCCCACTCTGTCGGGGCCAAGACCTCATTATCCAGTGACCTTTGGGAAAGCAGAAGAGGGAGCAGAGCTTTCGGGGGGCCGTCTTCCCCACCAGGGCACCCCCAGCGCCTGTCTCCTCGGTCCTGTTCTGATTCATGGTGACACGGGCTCTTCCCCACTCAACCTGGGGAGGGCACCGCGGCACGGATGGATTTGGGGAACCAGAACAACCCAGCCAGAGCCCGTGGGAAGCCTGAGGCACTGAGGTTCTTGAACAGGGTGGCTTGCGGGAGGAGCGGGGCGCCGGGAGGCAGGGAGGGGACAGTGGGGGGGCCGGGCCCAGGGCGAGGCTGGAGGGGAGGACGCACCTGCGGGTAGGAGGGCTGTTGGGAGCAGGTCGGCAGCGGCTCCGGCAAGCACCCCCCCACCCCCGCCGTCTCCAGGCCCAGGGTCAGCAGTTCGGAGCCCGTGGTGGGTGGGACGGGGGCTGAAGGCGACACGCCCGCCAGGGGGCTTGCTAGGAGCACCTACGGGGGAGACGCTTCTGACACCAGGTCCCGCGCCCCAGCTGGGTGTCCTATGAGCGCCCCCAGTTCTGACACGCCCACGGAAGCCGGCCTCCGACGGGCGAGGGAGCAGAAGGCCAGTGGAGGACAAAGCACCAGTGGACCCCCTCCCGCCAAGGGACCCCCCTCCGCCCGCCGGCAGATGGGACAGTGGGACGTTCCCAGGCGCTCCTGCTGCGAATGGCTCCCGGACAGAGATCTCAGTCCCCCAGGACGGGAGTCTCCCTCAGGTCACCATCGCCTCAGCGGTTTCCACGGGGAAAGCCTCCTTAGCAATAGCCTAAGACCCAGAGACCCACAGCTCAGTTTCCTGGAGCCCCGACCCCCCACCCCTGCAGGAAGCTCCCACTGACTCAACGTTGTGCTTTGCTGGAGGGCACCGTGGCCGGGCCTCCCGTCTCCCCAGAGTCCTCTTGAGCGGATCAAAGTCCTTTCGGACGGCTCCCGTGCCCGGACCTCCCCAGCGCCCACGTGGATCATCAGCCGCCGCTCACAGCGCCCGCGCCCTTGCCCTCTCTGCCCACGGGGCCTGACCTGTGCTTGCGTAAAATCACCTTCTTGCACCAAAGATGTCTCCAGAATTCTTTCTTGGCCGTGGGCTCCGGCCCTCACCCGCACCCCTACCGCATTAAGACCCGGCAGGCGAGCGCTCTGCCCCTCTCGACGCTCCTCCGCAGTGAAGATGCCGGCGGCCGCGGCCCCGATCACCTGTGCTTCTGACCCACTGACTACGGACGCGACTCAGGAAACACTACAACTCAACTGTGAACACAACCCGCAGAGGTGTGTAGGGCGAGGGCGGGGAAGAGGCGGAGTCCCCGTGCCCTGAGCTCGGCACTCTCCCCGAGTCTCCGACAGTTCGACAGCTGGAAGCTCTTGGACCCCAACTCCGTCCTTTTTGGCTTTTTACAAACGCTTCCTTAGGCAGACACGATTGATTACATCATTGGCCGTTGGTGATGGATTGAACCTCCCCCGCCCATCTCCCCTCCCAGAGGTCAGGGGGTGAGACCGGATGTGCCAGGCCTGGCTGGGTCCCTGGCCTCCAGCCTCATCCCAGGGGCTTTCCAACGTCACCTCATCATGGTACAGCAGACACGCTGAGGGCCCACCCCACTACGCGGACCTGCGCTTCTTGGGACAGACGGCGGGTGGCGGAGTGGGGGCGGCACATCGCCGGGCCCCCCCAGGCTCTGAGGAAGTACGACAAGGCCGGGCAGCTGGCCAGGACGAGGCAGGGCGCGCCTTCTTGGGCCAGGTTCGCAGAGGCTCCGGGACCACGGCCCGGGCAGGAAAGACCGCCGCCTCCGACGCGTGCGGTGTGGACCGGGCGCAGACGGGCCGCAGAGGGACGAGCAGGAAGACACAGAACCAAGCCCAGCCCGCGGGCGCCTGTGTGGAAGCGGGAGAGGGGCACCTTGTCCGTGCGGTGCCCGCGGGTCCCACCCCAGGGGCCCGGGATCCAGCCCTGCCTTGTGCTCCCCGCTCAGCGGGAACCTGCTTGTCCCTCTGCCCTCTCCCTGCTCGTGTGCTCTCGAGCTCTCACTCAAAGTAATAAATAAAAGTCTTTAAAAAAAATAAGAAGCAAGAAAAGAAATCACAAGAAAGGGAACGTAGCTAGGGGAGAGATTAGGTTTGACAAGCTCGCTGGCCAATGACAGAGCAGGACCGGACGGCCCAGCCCGGGGCAAGATGTAGGGGCAGAGGGAGCGCCGGAGGGGCAGCAGGGAGCCAGCGAGATGGAGGAGAGAAGCTGAAGGACACAGAGGACCAAGAGGAGGTGCCCTGGGACACAGGAGCCCCTGAGGGCAGGGGAAGAGCCCGTGAACCCTGGTTGTGCCGGAGGCCAGAAGGGAGGGCGCCACACTGCGTAGGAGTTGGAGGGTCGAGGGTCGCGGTGAGCTCTGGTGGGGGGTTAGAGCCCCACCGGGAAGGGCAGGGTCAGCAGAGTGGCAGGAACAGCCCCGCAGGCAGCAGGGGCAGGTTGAGGGGCCGGGGAGGCTGGGCACGGCTAGGAGGGCTGAGCACACCCACACAGGAGCCGGAGTTCACAGGAGCGAGCCGGAGAGCTGAGCGGCCGTCGGACCCTGTACAAGGACGCTGGAAGGGAGAGGGTGAGGAGTGCAGAGACTGACTCCGCGGGCGAGGAGGCTCACAACCCCCGGCTATCAGGTACTGGGGGCCACGCAGCGGAGCACCGCAACACTTAGTAGGGCAGATGCAGCGGTCGGTTGCCGCCTGACAGCTCCCTGTGAGCCCGTGCTTGGCTTTCCCTCGGGCCAGATGCGGCTTGGGTGGCTGTGATCTGAAGGTGCGGCTGGGGCTCGGCGTCTGTCTCCACGGTGACCGACCACACAGGGAGCAAACTGTGGCTCCTCCCTGCATTGCCACCCTCCGTGCGCGCCCCTCCCCTCCCCTGGGCGCACCCCTCCCCGGACGCGCCCCTCCGCGCCTGCTCTCGAGCGTCCTCACCACACGGCCGCTCGCTCCCCGGGGCCAGTGCTCCGAGGAATCAAGGCCGAGGCTGTGATCCCGCTTATGACCGCGCCCCAGAAATCAGCTCTGCACCGTGCCCCACGTGCGGCCAGGCAGCCCACGGGCCTGATCCGACGTGGGTGAGAACACACAGCGGCGGGAGTCCTGGGCCCCAGGGACACACCGGCCCTCCTGGGGGTTGGCTACCAGGCCATGACAAAGCTGGAGGACAGCAGGAAACAGGACGTCCTCGGAGTTAGAGCTGAACTGAAAATCATTTTGGAAATTCACATGAAACCAGAGGGTCACAAAGGTCGGTAAACGCAGAAGTAAATGTTTTGCGAAGGCTAGAGAAGGGGCACACGCGCACGGAAAGGGTCGGAGAGCCGCAAATCCCGAGAGCAAGTCACGAGGATTCGGTGGGCATTTGGGGGGGAAGTGGTGCGGGGGGCTGACACCCCCAGAAACACACGCCCAGCACGTGGGAAGGCAGGCAGGACGGCAGGAGACACCACCTTGAGGAGGGTCCACCACCACCAGGAGGAGGGTCCTGCCGCGAGTGAGCCTCGCAAGGACGCCGGGCGGGGTCCACGGGTGCGGCCGCTGGGGACCGGACAGGCCGCTCTTGATTTCAGCTCATCATGGTCTCAGGGTGGTGGGATCGCGCCCCGAAGGGGGACTCTGTGCTCAGTGGGGGGTCTGCTTGAGAGTCTCTCTCCCGCCCCCCTCCCCTCCCCCCATGCACTCTTTCTTTCTCTCAGTTAAATAAAGAAAGTCTTTAAAAAAGAGAGTCATAACCCCACCCTGCTGGTTGAGAGGAGCCCATCAGACAAGGCCACGTACTAACTTTATTCACACGGGGTGTCTGAGCAGGGACTCTGCAGACACAGAGTGGACCCGTGGTGCCGGAGCTGGGACCGCTGACAGGTCTCTTTGTACCTTACGGTTCTAGTTCTGGTGCGCAGTGTTGTACCGACACTAAAACCCACTGAACTGTACGTCGGAAATTCATAATTTCCGGGTGAATTTCATAATATGTAAATTCTATCCCAATTGAGGTGTTTTGAAAGAAAGAAAAGGAGCCAACATACATAGAGTAGGATTTCCTGGGGGAAAACCCCAAAGCACTGGATCAGAGAAGACACCAAAAACTAAAATCCAAGACCACTCAGCCAGCACAAGAAGATTCGAAGCCTAGATACGGAAAGGAGTGCCCCAACTTGGGGAAACTGACCCAGAAGGACTAACGCCGAGACAGAGTTTTACAGAATTACTAGATCCTGGGACTCTAAGGCCTTAAAAGATCTATGGGAAATCCTGGAAAGCGGCCGTCCAGGCGGGTGGAACCGCGGTGTGGGTGGGCGGAGGAGCCCGCGGGCGAGGGTCAGGGACGCCGCCGAGCTCCGGGGAGCTGTAGGGATTCCTTCTCCTGTCCCTGCCAACAGCACTCAGCACGGCATCACGCCGTTCACAGAGCACAGCGCAATGTCGCACACGGTCTCTGCCCAGAGGACCAGGTGAGGCAGGGAAGGAGCCCGCTGAGGGTCAGCTCACCGATGACAGGCCCCGGTACTCCCAGGACGGAGGGAGAGGGGGGGAGGCTGGTGTCTGCTGGAGGCAGAGCTGGGTGGCTCTCCTGAGGGCTGCTCCCGCGGTCAAGGTCCCGGACCCCTGGGAGAGGCCTCTGGGGACAAGGAACCTCCTCTCTGGGGGCTCGGGTAGGCCCCGTCCAGGACCGGGGTCCCTCTTCAGCTTGTGGTCCCTCTTCCAGCTCTGGTCACATGCCAGTGACGGGGAGCTCATCCTCACCCCGTGGCTCATCAGAAGCTCCGCCTCTTGCCCAAGTGAGCTCTGTCCCATCACTGCTCCGAGTCCCCAGGCCGGTCCCCAGGACCCCTCCCACCTGGGACAGCCCCAGAGCCCGCCCCCAGCTCCCAGATCGGTTCTGATTTCCAGGCCAGGCCCTTCCTAAGGGGTCTGCCCAGTCCTGCTGGAGACACTGCTTTGCTGGTTCTCCTACGCGACCAGGAAGGAAGGGAGTCTGGGCCTGTTTTGCACAGTCTCGGGGGCCGGAGGGAGTCCTTGGGGTTAGCCCCTGCAGACCTGAATGAGGCCTTTGCCCCCATGGGAGAGGCCACGCTGCGGCATCTTGTGTGGGTCTGGTCTGGTCCAGTGACCGTCAACTGCCTCCCAGTGCTGCGACCACCAGGGGCAGCCAACAGTGCTGGTGGCCCTGCCGGTCAGTGTCCTGGGCTCGTGGAGGGGTGGGCGGGGCCGGGGGAACATCCCATCCTGAGCCCCTACTACGTGCCGGCACCTGAGGTCACGTCCAGCGCAGAGACCGTTTGCCTTCCAACCAGGAGCCGTTGGTGCCTTGCTTTGCCGACGGGGGACTGAGGCCCAGGAGGGGAGGCGGCTCTGGGACCCGCTGGGGCTGGCCGGCCGGGCCGGGAGGTGAGGGCCATGGAAGGGAGGGACACCCGCCCCGGCCTGAGCAGCCCACGCCGCCTGATGGTCCCAGGGCTGCACGGGGTGGCTGGGGCCTTGGCCATGGACTCTAGGACCCCCACGTGTGCCTTGCTCTTTCTGGGCTTCGAGGCTGAGTTCCCGTCTGTCAGCCTGAGGTGGGAGGGCGGGGGCTGCCCAAGGGGACGCAGGACGTGCCAAGTGCAGGCCCGCGGGTCGGTCACACGGCTCTCGGCTGGCCGGATCAGGCCCGGCTCCAGGTCCTCCCTCCGCGCTCTGGGCAGCCTGGGCATTCCCTGAAGGCACCCAGGACTCCCTCCCAGGGGCCTTGGCAGGTGCTCTGCAGGGCCAGAAGAGAGAACACCTTCAGGGCCGTTCTGGCCAAGCTGGGTTGCAGAAGGGCCCCCTCCTTTGTGGGGCTGGGGGTCCGCCCAGCCAAGGGCAGGCTTCACATTGTGCCGGAGCTCACGGCACCCTCATGCCTCCAGTGCTCCCAGACCCAGTGCCCTGGGTGGAGGCCAGCGGACGGGGAGGGCTGGCTAGTGCCTCCAGCCACACCCCTCAACCAGGGAATGGGGAGCGGGCAGAGGGGCGGGGCTGAGCTGGGACCCAGGATGGGGGCTCCCAGTGCCCCCCACCCCCGCAAGGGCCCAGAGCCCTCCGCCCCGGCTCACACGCAGGTGCAAGGAGCCACCTGCCGCTCACCCCGTCCTTTGGGGGGCAAGGGCGCCCTCTGGTGGCAAGAGGCGGCATCACCCTCCTTTGTCTTCCTTACTGGTCGTCTCAAATCGGGGCGGGGAGACCAGGTCGGTCCCCAAAGACCTCTGAGGGCCCAGCTGGGGCCCGCAGTCTTGGAAGGGTGCGGTCCAGCGCCCCAACTTGCACAGGCGCCCGATGGAGGGGCAGCTTGTCCCCTGCCCGCCTTTGTGCGGGAGGGCGAGGCCAGGCCGGCCGCCTCCACCCCATCCCCGAACAATGAGCTGTTTCTCATCCAGAAACAAACCCCTTTTGTCCCCAGCGCGCTCCGGCGAACCAAGGTGCTCAGAGCTAACACGTCTGAGGCCCACAGCAGAAGTCCGGCTCTGGACGCTGCAGGCTCCCCGGAAGCAACACTCGTGGTGGACACAGGGACCGCACGGGGACCCCCGGCCGTCTCCGCCAGAGACGACTTCCCAGTTCAAGGACACGTCTGCTGCCGAAAAGCTTTCTGTCCAAGAGTGTGACGTGCTTGTTTCTGGTCTGCGGTTCGGGAGCCTGCGGGCGTCGGCACCGCCGCATCCGAAGGTCGGGGGTGGGGGGGCGCTGGGGTCCAGAAGACCAAGACGCGCCCTTGCAGGCCCCACGGGTGATTTCCCCGCGGGGAAGGGTGGCGGCGCCCCAGGGCAGGCCCCCAGCGAGGTGACGGCCTCCGTGCGGGCGGCATGCGCTGAGGATCCGGCCCAGGAAGAGAAAGTCGTGCCCGTTAAGAATTGTCTTTCCTCAGCTGGTGGCGGGCTCGGCTCCAAAGACGGATCCAACTCTGCTTTCCAAATGTCCTCGACGAGACCGTCAGGCACGTGGGACAAGGTGGGTGGGTCTCAGAGCCTCGGACGAAGGCCGCAGGGCCACCTGTCCGCTTTGACAGGAGTTCTAGGATGCGCTGAGGGGGATAGCATCAGCGTTGTCCCCCACAGGGTGGGCCGAGGGCCTGCCCGGCAGGAGGGAATGTTCTGGAGTGACGGTGCTGTGTGCCAGCGTGTGGGACTGGCTCCCGCAGGAATCCACAGGGAGGTACGGCCGATGATGTCCCCACTCCCCGCCATCCTGGCCCGTGCCCCGCCCCCTCAGCTGCTGTCCCCGCAGACTTCCTGGTTCTGGACATTTCCTGTGAATAGGGTCACATAGCAGGTGGTCCTTAGTGACTGGCGCCTGTCACTGGGCGTCGTGTTCTCATCCTGCTGCGTGTGCTGAGCTCCCTTCGGTGGCGAGCAGCGCCCGGCTTTCCTCAGAAGGACCAGGAGAAGCGTGAAGAAATCTGGACTCCAGGCGGTTAACCGTCTGCCCGCTGGGGAGTTTCCGGGCGGGCAGCGTCTGCAGCTGAGCGCGCGCTGGGACCACGACGGGCCGGCAGCGAGAGGGTGGTCCACCGGGGAGCGAGCGTGGTTGCGGTGTGGGGCATGTGGGGCGGGGCTGTGGCTGTCCCTGCACGCCCCTGACCTTGACGACCGGCTTCCCCACCTGGGCCCTGGATGGGCAGCAATGTGGCCGGACCCTGGGCTGTGGAGGCCGCGATGTGGCGGGACCCTGGGCTGTGGAGGCCGCGATGTGGCCGGACCCTGGGCTGTGGAGGCCGCGATGTGGCCGGACCCTGGGCTGTGGAGGCCGCGATGTGGCCGGACCCTGGGCTGTGGAGGCCGCGATGTGGCCGGACCCTGGGCTGTGGAGGCCGCGATGTGGCCGGACCCTGGGCTGTGGAGGCAGCGATGTGGCCGGACCCTGGGCTGTGGAGGCCGCGATGTGGCCGGACCCTGGGCTGTGGAGGCCGCGATGTGGCCGGACCCTGGGCTGGGGAGGCCGCGATGTGGCCGGACCCTGGGCTGTGGAGGCCGCGATGTGGCCGGACCCTGGGCTGTGGAGGCCGCGATGTGGCCGGACCCTGGGCTGTGGAGGCCGCGATGTGGCCGGACCCTGGGCTGTGGAGGCCGCGATGTGGCCGGACCCTGGGCTGTGGAGGCCGCGATGTGGCCGGACCCTGGGCTGTGGAGGCCGCGATGTGGCCGGACCCTGGGCTGTGGAGGCCGCGATGTGGCCGGACCCTGGGCTGTGGAGGCCGCGATGTGGCCGGACCCTGGGCTGTGGAGGCCGCGATGTGGCCGGACCCTGGGCTGTGGAGGCCGCGATGTGGCCGGACCCTGGGCTGTGGAGGCCGCGATGTGGCCGGACCCTGGGCTGTGGAGGCCGCGATGTGGCCGGACCCTGGGCTGTGGAGGCCGCGATGTGGCCGGACCCTGGGCTGTGGAGGCCGCGATGTGGCCGGACCCTGGGCTGTGGAGGCCGCGATGTGGCCGGACCCTGGGCTGTGGAGGCCGCGATGTGGCCGGACCCTGGGCTGTGGAGGCCGCGATGTGGCCGGACCCTGGGCTGTGGAGGCCGCGATGTGGCCGGACCCTGGGCTGTGGAGGCCGCGATGTGGCCCGACCCTGGGCTGTGGAGGCCGCGATGTGGCCGGACCCTGGGCTGTGGAGGCCGCGATGTGGCCGGACCCTGGGCTGTGGAGGCAGCGATGTGGCCGGACCCTGGGCTGTGGAGGCAGCGATGTGGCCGGACCCTGGGCTGTGGAGGCAGCGATGTGGCCGGACCCTGGGCTGTGGACGCCGCGATGTGGCCGGACCCTGGGCTGTGGAGGCCGCGATGTGGCCCGACCCTGGGCTGTGGAGGCCGCGATGTGGCCCGACCCTGGGCTGTGGAGGCCGCGATGTGGCCCGACCCTGGGCTGTGGAGGCCGCGATGTGGCCGGACCCTGGGCTGTGGAGGCCGCGATGTGGCCCGACCCTGGGCTGTGGAGGCCGCGATGTGGCCGGACCCTGGGCTGTGGAGGCAGCGATGTGGCCGGACCCTGGGCTGTGGAGGCAGCGATGTGGCCGGACCCTGGGCTGTGGAGGCCGCGATGTGGCCGGACCCTGGGCTGTGGAGGCCGCGATGTGGCCGGACCCTGGGCTGTGGAGGCCGCGATGTGGCCGGACCCTGGGCTGTGGAGGCCGCGATGTGGCCGGACCCTGGGCTGTGGAGGCCGCGATGTGGCCGGACCCTGGGCTGTGGAGGCCGCGATGTGGCCGGACCCTGGGCTGTGGAGGCCGCGATGTGGCCGGACCCTGGGCTGTGGAGGCCGCGATGTGGCCGGACCCTGGGCTGTGGAGGCCGCGATGTGGCCGGACCCTGGGCTGTGGAGGCCGCGATGTGGCCGGACCCTGGGCTGTGGAGGCCGCGATGTGGCCGGACCCTGGGCTGTGGAGGCAGCGATGTGGCCGGACCCTGGGCTGTGGAGGCAGCGATGTGGCCGGACCCTGGGCTGTGGAGGCAGCGATGTGGCCGGACCCTGGGCTGTGGACGCCGCGATGTGGCCGGACCCTGGGCTGTGGAGGCCGCGATGTGGCCCGACCCTGGGCTGTGGAGGCCGCGATGTGGCCCGACCCTGGGCTGTGGAGGCCGCGATGTGGCCCGACCCTGGGCTGTGGAGGCCGCGATGTGGCCGGACCCTGGGCTGTGGAGGCCGCGATGTGGCCCGACCCTGGGCTGTGGAGGCCGCGATGTGGCCGGACCCTGGGCTGTGGAGGCCGCGATGTGGCCGGACCCTGGGCTGTGGAGGCAGCGATGTGGCCGGACCCTGGGCTGTGGAGGCAGCGATGTGGCCGGACCCTGGGCTGTGGAGGCCGCGATGTGGCCGGACCCTGGGCTGTGGAGGCAGCGATGTGGCCGGACCCTGGGCTGTGGAGGCAGCGATGTGGCCGGACCCTGGGCTGTGGAGGCAGCGATGTGGCCGGACCCTGGGCTGTGGAGGCCGCGATGTGGCCGGACCCTGGGCTGTGGAGGCCGCGATTTGGCCGGACCCTGGGCTGTGGAGGCCGCGATGTGGCCGGACCCTGGGCTGTGGAGGCCGCGATGTGGCCGGACCCTGGGCTGTGGAGGCAGCGATGTGGCCGGACCCTGGGCTGTGGAGGCAGCGATGTGGCCGGACCCTGGGCTGTGGAGGCCGCGATGTGGCCGGACCCTGGGCTGTGGAGGCCGCGATGTGGCCGGACCCTGGGCTGTGGAGGCCGCGATGTGGCCCGACCCTGGGCTGTGGAGGCCGCGATGTGGCCCGACCCTGGGCTGTGGAGGCCGCGATGTGGCCCGACCCTGGGCTGTGGAGGCCGCGATGTGGCCCGACCCTGGGCTGTGGAGGCCGCGATGTGGCCCGACCCTGGGCTGTGGAGGCCGCGATGTGGCCGGACCCTGGGCTGTGGAGGCCGCGATGTGGCCGGACCCTGGGCTGTGGAGGCCGCGATGTGGCCGGACCCTGGGCTGTGGAGGCCGCGATGTGGCCGGACCCTGGGCTGTGGAGGCAGCGATGTGGCCGGACCCTGGGCTGTGGAGGCAGCGATGTGGCCGGACCCTGGGCTGTGGAGGCAGCGATGTGGCCGGACCCTGGGCTGTGGAGGCCGGCGCTGGCTGCCAGCGCGGGAAGTGCGCTTCCGCTCCTTTGTGGGCTAGAAGCCCCTGGGCTCTCTATGAAAGCCTCGACCACGGGAACCAGCGTTGCTGGAATGCATGTCCGCCCATAGGGGTGTGGGGTGAGGGGCCAGGCCTGGCTGTGTTGTGTTCCTCCTAGGCCCAGCCTGGCACAGGGAACCGCAGAGTGACGCCTTCTTACTTGGGCCGGAACGGCGAACGGCTGCCTGGCTGCCCTTGTGGCTTTGGCTGTGTCGTGATCTCTGGCTCGCCCGTCCCGTCACCAAATGTAAGGAGGGTCCGTGTTGGGACGTGTCCCCTTCAACTCAGATGACGGCGTGGGCTGCGTGGGGCACGGGCCGTCGGCCACGCCGTCGGGGTGCAGCATCTGGGGATGCTCACGGCCTTTAACTCCGTGTCCCAGGTGTGGGCGACAGGGAGGCCCCTCCCCCGCGGCAGCAGGGCCACCTGGACTGGACTGGACGGGCGGACCGCCGGATGTACGCTGCCGTTCCAAGCAGGCGGGAGACGACCTTACAGCAGGCCCGTCTGTTGTTGGCCTCGAGTGTTCCTGCGCGGGCGGGGTCAGGGACCACTGCCTGCGCCGCCCCCGCCCCCAGGAACCCACCGAGATTTCTGGGGGTCCCCACAGAAGCCCTTTGTTGCTCGTTTGGTATTTCAAAGGAGCGCACTGCCTGTCTGTGCCGACTGCCGAGGCCCGTTGTCTGCTAGTTCACGGTGGGTGACCGCCCGTCTTCTCTTTCCCTCACGCCTTGTTTGGGTCTGGCAGTCGCTGGGCAAGGTGTCTTCCTCTCCCGCCGTGACTGCTGTGCGGGCGAACCCCCCGGGTTGCTGGCAGCTTGTCTCCGTCTGTTTGGGAGCAGAAGGTTAATAACTGTGATGTGGCTCCGTGGAGTGTCAGTCTGGCTCTGATGGGGCTCCACCATGCCCTCTGCCACCCCTAGTACCTAATTTCCAAATTTAATTTCCGGCAAGACTGCGGGGCCTGGCTCCCGGAGGCTCCTGGGAAACAGAATCAACCATCGCAGACTCCGAGCAGACAGAAACTCAGGGACCAGGAAGCAGGAAGCACAGAGTGACGTCTGAGCTGACGCGGGGGCACAGAGTGACGTCTCAGCCGACGCGGGGGCACAGGGTGACGTCTCAGCTGACGCGGGGGTCCCCTCGCTCTGACACCTGCTGTCCTCCAGCCCCATCTGGGAGCCACGTGGGGGGCAGAGACAGGAAGGCTCTGGTTCGTAAGTGACGCTCAGCTCCCAGGTCCCATGGAGTTGGACTCTTGGTCTGATGACTGCAGAGCTCTCTGTGGCCATGCCAGGTCGCACGTGTCCCCACCGAGCTGGTAGGGCGGCAGTGGGGCGTCCCCTGGGAGGCACTGCTGCGGGCTGGGCCTGGGAAGCCTCTCAGACCGGGCGGTATCTGCCAGGTGGCTCCGACCTCGTGATGAGACACCCACCAGCGGCGGCGGTGATGTGGAGCTTGGCCTCCTGGTCCCGCAGAGGGATGACAGGCACCGGGATGAGATTTCTGGGGCCAGTACCTGCTGAGCAGACCCCAGCTGTGTCCTGGGATGGACGGCAGGCTGGCCAAGGCTGGTCGTTAGTTCTGTGAGCGGCTGGGCTGGGCGCGGGGGTCGGTGGTGTTGTGGACATGGAGGTGATTCTGGACGAGACTGCTAGACGGAGTACGCAGATGGTCTCCCCATGTGGTGGGCCTCGCCCAAGCAGTGGAAGGACCGAAGGAAACACAAAGGGTAAGAAGGCGTCCTCCCTCTGGCTGCCTGTCTTTGATCTGGGACATAGGTCTTCTCCTGCCTCTGCACTTGGACACAGACTGGAGCTTCACTGTTGGCTCTCCTGGACCTCCAGCTTGCTGACGGCCGAACTTGGGGCTCTCTGCATGGGCTAGTCCCTTATAAGTCGCTGTACACACTCAAACCCCCCGTACTGGAGGATTCTCCAGAGAGCCACGTCCACTCCACCTACAGGTCCTACTGGCCTTCAGGCCTGCTGGCCCCACTCAGCTTGTCTGTATGTTCTGAGACGCGCAGCCTGGCTTCGCGGCAGGCAGACCCCCCCTCCAGAGACGACGTTCTTGATGGCGTGTGTGCAGGCCATGGCAGCTCAGTTTGCAGGGGTGCAGAGGGCTTCCCGTCCCCTCAGAGGTCAGCCTCCTCCAGGGCTTGCCGACGGGGTAGAGGGCCTTCTTTATCCGAATAGAGGGCTCTCTTTATTTCATTCAGTGCTTTTGCCTTGAAATCTACCTCGTCTGATAATCCGGTTGCCCCTGGTTCTGACTTCTTTAAAAAAAAAAAAAGACTCACCTGGTATAACTTTGTTCATAATATAGCCAACCTGCGTCATTTCGTGTTTGGTGTGTCTCTTGTGAGCAACACAGCTGGGTATAGAAAACGACCCACGTTGAGAGCTTTTGTCTTCCTGGGGAATTTATTGCATTTACATTTATTGGGCTGACGTGTGCTTGGTCTTAGCGCGGCTGTCTGATCTGGGCCTGGGGCTCCCCGGGCCTCGCTGTCTGCCCCGACACGCTGGTGAGTGCCACCGGGTGTGTGTCCCTCGGCCGACCGTCCTGCAGGTGCACATTCCTGGGCTTGCAGAAAGGGCGTGAGTGCCCGAGGTCACGGGCGGTTGAATGGGAGAGGCAGGAGGGACCCCTGGCCTGCTGGGGACTCTGACATTCCCTGGGCAACGCTGTGCTTTGAAAATGGAAACCCCGCAGCCTGTTTCAGACCCACGCTGTGGAGTGACTGTGTCTCTTCCGCCCGAGAATTTCAGTTTCTAGCTGCCGTGAGTGCTTCTACCTGACCCATGTACTGCTCGAGGAATCATTTCTCCGTGGCCACATTCCTTACAACAGTGTGGTTGGTAATTATTAAGAATAGTTTATGTTTGGGGCGCCTGGTGGCTCAGTGGGTTAAGCGCCTGCCTTCGGCTCAGGTCATGATCCCAGGGTGCTGAGATCGAGCCCCGCATCGGGCTCTCTGCTCGGCGGGGGGTCTGCATCTCCCTCTGCCTGTGCTCGCTCACTCTCTCGAGAAATAAAATCTTTGGGGACGTTCCTTTGTTCATCACCATTTCTTCATTTGCATTCCCCCCTTTCTCCAGTTTGCATTCTGTTTCTGCGGGTGCGCACACTTGAATGGTTTTGCTTTCCCAGAGAGGGTCGGAGGACAAGTTTCCCCTTCACGTTCCAACGACGGCTGGCTTGGGCCTAGCGCTCTAGGGCCCCAAAGTTCTCCTCGGTGAGCCACTTCCCTCGGGCAGATGGCGCTCCGCGGTCTATGAAGGAGAAAGCTACACCCCGACGTCCGTCCCTCCACAGGCCACCTGCTCTTTCCCGCCAGCAGTTTGTCCCTCTCAACTCTGGGGTTCAGCATGGCCACCCGCATGTGTCAGGTGCGTGACGTCTTGCTTCTTTTACTGTCAGTCCTGTGGGACGTACGGTGATCGCTACGACCAGACCTCAAGTCTTTGTTCCGATCAGAACAATGTTCTCTCTCTCTCTTTTTAACTAAACATTTTAAATTAAAGGTGTAAAATGTATTTTATTTCAAAATAGAACTACACAGGTATAATTTTACCTCTAATCGTAGGTAAGGCATGCAACACGGTGACAGGATGCGTGTCACACAGGAAGTGATGCGTACGGTGGGCTCCTCACAGAGTTACAGCTAGGACACCCGAAACCTCTTCTAGAATCTTCCCCGTTCTCAGTACAGGCTCGGTCCGTGTAGTCACCGGGCTGAGAGCGATCTTGGGACTGAATCATGCCGTCAGGAGAACTGGTTCTAACCACGTTTCTTCCCATTTCTTGGTCTCGTCTTCCCTATTTTGTCTTCCTAGGACTGGACCTGCTCTTGTTACATGAGATCTGACCCTTTCCAGAATGGTCTGCTCAGCTACATGTAATAAATCCGGAGTAAGTGGCCTAAACCATATGGACATTGGCCGTATTACCTTGTGGATGTTTCCACTTATTCATCAAGAAGCCGGAGGTCGGTGGTCCCAGAATGGGTTCAGTAGCTTGTGCATGGCTTTCACACCCTCCGTCCGCCCTGCCATCCTCAGTGTGCAGACTTGCTGCCTCTTGATCACGAGCTGGCTGCCAGGGCTCCAGCCATCGGTCACGCATGCCATGTTTAAAGGCAGGAAGCAGGGGACACCCGTGCGGTGTAGAAGGTTCCTCGCTAGCCTGTCCTCTTTCATAGGAGAGGAGAGTTCTCGCTTGGGAGCCCCTCAGCAGATGTCCTGCTGGTCACAGGGCAGCCCTTGCTCCCAGGGAGACTGGGAAAATGAACTACTGACGTTCTCAGGCTCCAGAGTGGGGGCCGGGCAGGAAAAAGGGACAGTGCCTGCCACCTGTCTTCATGTCAGCCTCTGATGTTACAGCTCAGGCCGAGATGGACGTCAGTGCCCCGTCCAGGCTGCTCACGGAGCTCCCGCCGGCTGTTGTGGTCCTTCTGGGGACCCTTCCTGCCGACCGCATCTCTAATTCCCGGGAGCTCTCCCGGGGTCTAAGGTTGTTCCTTTCCAGGGGCGGCCGTGTGGGCTGCACGGCCCGCGGGGGCTTTTCCAGCGTTGCTTCTGCTTCTCGCGTTGCGGTGCCTGCGGCCGTGTTCTTCCACCTGCTGCCTTTCCCGGACGCCACGGGTTCTCCGCTGCGTGTCTGTACCAGTAACTAACGGACTAGCTCGATCAGGATTTATCGCCCCGCACAGTCAGTGCATCGCTCGTGTGGCTGGCACGTGGGGTCTTCCCTGCCCTCCTGGCATCCCGGCCTGGGCCGTGACCGCACGCAGGGAGGGTGGTGGCAGACCCTCGTGTGTCATGTCTGTACGGCTTGCGGCCGGGCTGGAAGCGTGACCCTGCCTGCCTGTGCTCTGCCCTACACCCGGCGCCCAGCTGCCCAAAGCACTCCCTCCTATGCCCCATGACCCAAGTGTCCTGTGTCACTGGACTGTGCTAATGACCGTGACAGGGGGGACAGTGGGCTCTGGCCTCCCCTGGGACCTCCTCACCCGGAGGACGTGACTCAGCTCTAAAACAAGCAAATGAAGGCTCAGGGAAGGGAGGGGGAAGCTGCTTCCAGGCAGGGAACAGCATGTCAGGAAGCTCTGAGGCCCGATGAGCTTGCTTTGAGGGGCTGTCCGTGGGGTGGGGAGGCCCTAGGGGGCCGGGCTGGGCAGGGCTCTCTCCAGAGAACAGACGGCCGCCGTGGGTTATAAGCAGGATGGTGCCGGGGTGTCGAGGTTCATTTAGGACGGTCCCTCTGGCGGTCTGTGTTGCAGGGCGGGGCAGGTGTGCCCTGGGGGGTTCAGGGGAGAGGAGATGGGGGGTAGACGGGGGAGGTGGCCCTGCGGTCAGGGCGCTGGGACGAGTGGGATGAGGGCAGAGCTGGTGCTGACCTGCCCGGGGGCTGCGTCTCTCAGCCCCCAGACCCCGCTCAAGCTGGGAAGACGGCGAGGCCTGTCTGTGCCCCACTCCGGCCTCCCCAGGGGCTGTTTCCCTGCCTCGTCTCAGGCACTGGAGGCCCACGGGAAGTGGGGGTGGGTGGAGGGATGGGGTGGGGGCTCTGTCCGGCGTCTCCCGTGGGAGTCCACAGGCCCCTGAGCCCTGGGGTGAGGAGGCCGCAAGCCAGGGACCAGGCCTGGGGGACCCTGCCCTTGCTGACTCCCCAGAGGGCCTGGAGCCCCAGGCATGCTGGAAGCGGCCCCGGTGCAGTGGCCCCGCAGACCTGGGGGTGTGGAGGAAGGCAGGCCCGGCCGCCGGGCTGCAGGGGTGGGCTGCGTCCGGGCCCGGGAGGCCGAGGTGCTGGGCTGCATCTCGTCCCTGCAGGACATCTGCGGCGGCTAGAGGAGCGGGTCTCCAGGCAGGCAGGGGCCGCAAGCCAGGGCAGGTCGCGCGGCCAGCGCCTGGGGCAGCCCTGGGGGTCTACTTCAACGTCCGCCGCGACCCCCGGGTCTCCTGTCCCCGCGCGAGGTCGTGCCCACACTGGCCACGCGAGGGCGCCCGAGCTCCACCCCCTCCCCCGGCCACGTCCAGACGCAAAACCCAGGGCTCCAGCGCTCGGAAGGGTTGGGGAGCGCCTGCTCCTGTCCCTGGGGCCGCCCATCCCCGCCGGCCGGGCATGGGGTGCCGGCCTGATCGCCCGGCCCACGGGTGAGGGCCTGTGGGGAGGACAGTCAGCCCAAGGGAAGAGGGCAGGAGCCCCTCCGCCATGCAGGCAGGCCAGGAGGGCTTCCTGGGGGAGGCAGTGTCTCTGGCAGCAGCCCACCTGGAGCTGGGGTCAGGGCTGAGACGTGGTTTCTGTGGTGTGACGAGGGCCACACCCGTGGACCGCCGCTTGTTCAGTGCTCAACCCGCCCACGGGGCGCTGGCTGGTCCGTCTGTGGCCTCCTCCTGTGGCCTTGCACGGAGGCCCCGCCCCCAGCAGCCCAGGAGGAGGCCACGTGAATAATGGATGCTGCACAAACAGACGTATCCGTCCGGGTCGGGGGAGCGGGGTGGGGCTCATCCCTTGTTAATATTTATGAAGACCTCGGCCCCGTCATTCAAGAGCCTCATAAATATTAATTCCCAATTAAACATTTATATGAAGGCGGTTGCTTCTCCTCCCCCTCCAGGAACCTGTTTGAAGCCGGGGCTGGGGGTTGGTATGGGAGCGGGGTCTCCCGGGAGGGCCTGGGGGCTGGAAGCGGTGACCTGGGCTTGCAGCGGAGGTCCCTGCCGGGAGCTGGCCTGCACCTGTCCCTGGGGGGCCCAGCTGCCCAGAGCGGTCAGTGCGGACCCGTCCGGACCGTCGCAAGCGTCCCACGGTCAGGACTGTGCCCGGCTGCGAATGCCACACCGTAAGCTGCTCCCCCGAGAAGTCCATCAGCCACGTACACGTTAGTGGATTTACCTGGCCACGGCCATGGGTGAGGGTTTGGCAGAAGGTCTGAAGTTGGCCGAGGCGGAGGATCTGCAGGGAACCCCCAGGGGCCAGGGGTGGGGGTCTCCGGCCTGCCCTCGGGTCGTCCTCCACTCTGGGCTATCTTGTTTGTCCTTACTGGGTTTCGGGTGTCTGTTTGGTGGGGTCAGTGCCCATATGCCCCAGCAGCCTGTCCTCGTCCGCGTCCCCTCCCCAGCCCCAGGTCGGACCCTGTCCACAGGCGGGGGAGGGGCTCTGTGTGTGTTCCCTCCAGGCCCAGCCGCAGGGCTCCGGGTGGGGCTCCAGCCCGCAGGCCCGGGACTGGACTTACCACAGTGGGGGCCTGTAAGGCTCAGCCATTTATAAGTCTGGGGGGTGCGGACCCTCCCGGCTCTGCCCTTCTGATGGCCGAGGCTTTCTGGGGCCCCGGGCCATGGGGCACATGTGCCCTTGCTCTCAAGTGGTGATGCCTCGTGACCCCCAGCCATGCGCCATGGCCCCCCCTGTGGCGTGCTTGTAGACCCTCCCCAGGTCGGACCCCCTCGGTTGGGCCAGGCCGGGGGCAGGAGCCGCAGCCGTGGCGTTCAAGGGCATCTCCGCGGCTGGCTGGCTGGCGGCCGCCCGCGGTCTGTGCTCCGTGGGCGGCTGGAATCCTTCCGCACGCGCGGGCCAGCCCCCACGGCTGCTTTCACTTTCTCCTTTACGCTCCTGCCTCCGGTCCGTCTGGAGCCGGCTTTTTATAGGACGTAACGTGGGAACCCAGATGCACCCCCGTGGAAGGAGCAGGCCCTGCCCCGCAGCCCCCTTTCCCTTTAGGAGTCCGGGAGTCCACGGGCCAGCTTGCTCCCTGGTGGGCACTGCGGGCCGCTGCTGAGGTGGTGTGTCCCCGGCAGGGTCTGTCCTCACGCCGGGGCTGCCGCTGCCGTCAGCACGCCTGCTCCCGGGCCTTTGTCCCTCCTCAGCGACTTTACAACCGGATTTCCAAGTTTCCTTAAACAGCCAGAACCGCGGTTTGCGTGACGGGGACGACTGTCTGTGCTGCGTCATGCGGTCTGGCAGTGGCACCTGAGTTCCCGGCGTTCCCCGTGCGCCGCCCGCTGTCCTCCGTGATTGAGTTCCCGCGGCTCGAAGGCCGCGGGGGCTGCTGTGAGCGCGATCCTATTTTCTGGGTGATTTTCACGGGCACGGAGTCACGCTTTCGATTTATGGTGCAGCTCTCGATAGCTCCAGCCGTGGCTCGTGCCGTCGCATCAGACACAAGCGGCGGCGGCCGGAAGCCTTGCCTTCCCAGACCTCGGGTGGGTCTCTGGTGCTTCCAGAATGACGTGACGCAGGTTGACAAGGGACATCCTGACTCCCTGCGGCTCTCCAAGACACCATGTCTTGGGTTCCTCTCTCAAGCCTGTATTTCAAGGGGTTGTAGAGGGAGGGATGCTGTCTGTGAGTTTCCAGAAATTGTCAGTAGGTGCTGGACGCCGTCCAGTCCCTTGCTGTGTCTGCGGAGACGCTCCCCGGGCTGTTCTGCCCTCCTTGCCCTTTCAGGGGACCTGCGAGCCACAGCCGTGCCCAGATCCGGGGTGAGTCTTCCTCTGGGCTGAGTGTCCTCCCCAGTTTTGCCCAGTTTGGTGGAACGCCGCCGATCACAGGTGCACGTTATCTCGCGCGCCTCTGAGCGTGCCGGGGCTGTCTGTGACCCTGGCCTAGAGCTTCCCGAGCGTGAGTTCTGTTCACGCTCACCTGAGCACTCTTGCGACCGCTCTTTCCAGCCTTCTTTAATCGTAGAGTTTCATCAGAGCGCCCTCGAGGCCGGCATAAAACTGAAAATAAGAGATGAGTCCGGCCGTCCCCAAGGGCCTGCACGGTCAAGAAAGAGCCCCCCACGTCACTCCCAGATGTGCCTCACCTCTGTCCACCTTTTCTGCATGGACGTGTCCCCTGAGGGGCCCCTGTGCCGTCAGGAGCGTGGGGGGCGTGTGCTTCGGACACACGGCGCCGTGGCTCCGGTTTCCTTCCTGGCCGCTGGATGTGGGCGCTTGTGCTTCCTGCTCGCTCCAGAGCGCGTCAGAGGAGGCGTCCGGACACACTTCTTCCCCACGTGGCCTTTTGGCATCTTGTTGACACGCCGTGCAGGCTGTCCCGGCCACAAGGGAACGTGCCGGCTGCCCCACGCGGCTGCCCCCCGCGGCTGCCCCCCGTGCGGCTGCCCACGGCCTGGGATGGAAGCCGCTGTGTCCGCTGGGCGACACCGGTCGTCCACAGCCACCGTGTCCTGTCCCACCCCGCCTGCGGGGCTGAGCTCAGTTCTGTCCTGACCCCGCGGGTGCAGGGGCACGGTCCCCACCTCTGGCACTAGCCACCTGTTAGGGACGCTGACTCATCGCACTTCTGACTGTCTGGCTGGAACTCAGGGTTCCCGTGGCCCCCCCACCCCCCTGGTTCCATAACTCAGTAGACAGACTCGCAGAGCCCAGAAGGCCGGGCACTCAGGACGGAAGTGCTCACGGAAAGGACAGAGGTCAGGAGCGGGCCAGGGAGGAGAGACGTGTGGGAGGCCTGCCCTGTGGACTCTAGGAGTCGTTGGTCTAGAACATTCCTGCGTTCCCCTTGGGCAGCGAGCCCAGGCCCCGGTGTCCAGCTTGTTCCGGGGTCCTATTACGTGGGCTTGATGGATTGGATCGCTGTCCCCAGCCCTCCCCTCAGTGGGCCGCCCCCTGCCCCGCGTGGTCTCTCTGGTGACCAGACCCTCCCGGGAGCTCAGGGGAGGTCGGTGGCTTCCTGGATAGTCAAGACAGCCCTGCCCGCTGGGAGCCCAGGGGTTTAGAAGCTCTGCCGGGAGCTTGGCCACCAGCAGACAGACTGATTCCATGCAGCCTGCTTCAGTGCTGTCAGACCTGGGCCCCGCGTGCTGCTGGGACGTGGAGGGGTTCCAGGACCCCCTTTATTCAGGGCACCAGCGCCGCTCAAATCCAGGTGGGAGGATCAGCTCTCCCCGTTTGGTTCTGGACAAGCTGACAAGGAGAGCTGGGCCCTGGGGGCTGGTCTGGAGCAGCAGTGAGGACCGTGGTGCCGTGGGACGAGGTGTGTGCGGCGGGGAGCGACCCCGGAGGACGGGGCGGACAGCTGTGTGGGCTGCACCCCAGAATCACGCGGGGAAAGGGGGAACCCAGGCTCTGTGTGCACTGACCTGAGGGCAAGGCACCTCACAGGCCGGGGGGCCTCCTGGGAGGGCCCAGCGAGTCCCCAGGCCCTGTGCCCCCAGCAGAAGAGGGTGGGCGCTACACGTGTGAGAGGACCAACGTGAGTTCGCTTCTCGGTGAGTCCCGGACAGAGACGCCACCGGGCGAGTCCTCGGAAAGGAAACTTGATTGGCAGCAGGTGTGCAGATCAGGGGACTGACTCCCAAAGCCGTGACTTCCGAGCAGGCCTGGGTGGGTTTCTTTTATTTAGGGTTAGGATGAGGACTCAGAAAGGGGGGCTTGTCATCACAGGCGGAGGCGGGCGGAAAGGCGCGCATGTCCCTTAGGGAAACACCTTAGACACGCAGGGCCCGTCCCGTAAGCGAGGCTTGCGCTCCTCCTTGGCCGGAGTTGGGATTGTGAGGAGGTCGCTGTGTGGGTCCCTCCGTGGGTGGCTGCGTGGGTCCCTCCGTGGGTGGCTGTGTGGTGCGTCAGGGCAGGCGTGAGTCAGGGGTGAGCTCTCACGGGTCTGCGGGAAGCTGTTTGAGGCCAGTCATGGCCTGAGGTGTGTGTCCCCCAGAGTCACACGAGGGCCCTGCACCCACCATGGGATGACGTTTGCGGGTGGGCCCGTGGGGATGGTCAGGGTTAGGGGGGGTCTGGAAAATGGAGCCCCTGCGTGGGGTCTGTGTCCTCCTGAGAGGGAGCCGGGGATCTGCAGGGGCTTGACCTCAGACTTGGGACCTCTGGGACTGTGAGGAAGGCGTGTCCGGGTTTAGGCATTTAGCCTGTGGTGTTGGGGCCGCTGGAGTGCACTGAGGCAAGGCCCTTCTTCTGGTCCGTGGCACAGTCTCTACCCTCCTGTCCCCAGGAGGCCCCTGGGCCGGGCACTGTCACCATGGGACAGGCCTCTGCTGTCCTGCCTGGGGCCCTGGTCACCTGCTGGCCACAGCCCGTGCCCCCCACCTCCCTCGGCAGCAGGAGCTGGGCAGGGCAGGCTCTGAGCTGAGGCCTGCAGGCTCAGGGGTCGTCTCCTGGAGTGCCCCCTGCAGAGCCGGAAAGACTCGAGCCTGAGCCTGGGGGAGGGCAGGGAGGGGACACAGGATGTCCTGGAAGGGCTCAGCGGAGTGCCGGGCCTGGGAGGCTCTGCGGCTCCTCCTGCAGGTGCAGACTGTGGCGGGCGTAAGGCGGGCGCTGGGCTGCAGCCAGGCCTCTGGCGTGGGGTCCTGGCCCCGACCCGAGGGCCACAGCAGCAAGTTCCCAGTGGACGGAAGTGCCTGCGGAGCAGGTCGGCCTCCCTCAGCTGGGGCTGCCTGCGTACCCCGCCCCACGCTCTGTGAAGGGCCCAGCACGCGGTGGGCATCGGGGCAGCTGGTGGGGGATGGCTGGAGGGCGGGGTGCAGGGGTGGGGGATGCGAGGGTGGAGGGAGAAAGCAGTGTAGGGAAGGAGCGGTGGGGTGCAGGGGTGGGTGAGGGTCATGGAGGAGAGAGAGCTAGAGGGAGGGAGGAAAGGGGGAACAGAGGACGGCGGGGTGGAGGGTGCAGGGGTGGAGGGTGCAGGGGTGGAGGGTGGAGGGTGCAGGGGTGGAGGGTGCAGGGGTGGAGGGTGGAGGGGTGGAGGGTGGAGGGTGGAGGGGTGGAGGGTGGAGGGTGCAGGGGTGGAGGGTGCAGGGGTGGAGGGTGCAGGGGTGGAGGGTGGAGGGTGCAGGGGTGGAGGGTGGAGGGTGCAGGGGTGGAGGGTGGAGGGTGCAGGGGTGGAGGGTGCAGGGTGCAGGGGTGGAGGGTGGAGGGTGGAGGGTGCAGGGGTGGAGGGTGGAGGGTGCAGGGGTGGAGGGTGGAGGGTGCAGGGGTGGAGGGTGCAGGGCGGCACTCCCGTGGGCCCTGTGGGGGTCCCTGCTCACGCGCAGGCCCCCTGCCGCACCCCTCCTTTCTGTCTGTTCTCTCGGAGCCCCAAGGGAGCGTCCTTCTGGGGCGAGGCCCGGCGTGGCCGTGGGGCTGGCTCAGTCCGTGCTGGGCCCCTTCGGGGAGGACGGTCCCTCACGGCCCGGTGCTGGGGGAGGCGGAGCTCCCTGGACCCCAGCCCCTGGCCTGGCAGAGCCGCCACCCATCCCCGCGCGACCCCCGCCGTCGGTGGGGCTGCCGGCTCCGTGGACGTGGGGCCGCTGGCCTGACCGCTGCTGACCGCCAGCGCCCGGCACCCCCTCCCCACGCCCCGCCCCGGCTCCGCAGGCTGGGCAGAGAATGGGGGTGGGGCCCAGCCTCGTTAACTGTTCAGTGATTTAAATGAGAGAGCAAAGGCTTTCTGTGGATTTGCTTAGAAAAGCCATGATTTCCAGTCTGTCCCGAAGGCGGGCATCTCCGTGTCCAGAGCTCTGTGCACCAGGGAATAGAGGTCAGCGGGAGGGGACATGCGGCCATGGCCCGGAGATGCGCCTGGCGATTTATACCCCCACCCGGCCATCACTCCTGCTCCGCGGCGGCACTGTGCTCACTGTGCTCAGCGTGTACAATGTTAAGGTCCCATAAATAAGAGGCAGGAGGTCAGCGGCCGTGGGAAGCGTTGCCTCTGCTTGTCCCGTGGGGGCAGGGAAAGAGGCACAGAGGCGGGGCTGGGGGTGAGCATTCCCAGTGGCCTCAGTTCTCCGGCCCCCCCGGTGCACTAGGACCACAGGCCCCTGTCCTGGGGAGCTGCCTGGGCACTGGCCGGGGAGCCCAGGGCACCCCAGAAGGCAGCAGCCAGAACTCAAGGGGGGCTCAAGGGGAGAGGGCCTCCCCCACGCTGGCAGGGTGCCGCCTAGGCCCTCCTGCCTCCTCCCCAGGGTCGCAGGGGCAGAAACCCCACCTGGAGGCACCTGGCTGCCCACCTTGCTGCCTGCGTGGCCCCCTCCATGCGGATCCCGTGCAGGTCCCGGGGTGCTGTAGCCCGTGTGTCCCTGCTCCTTCCTGCCCCAGGCCCCAGGCTGCGAGCTGCCCCGGTGGGTCTGCTCACGGGAAGGATGTGCTCCCCTGCTTTCCTGACGGTGGGGGCTGGGCGGCTGAGCCACCCCCAGGGCCGGTGGGGAGCCCCACGGAGGCACTGGCAGACGGGCTGACACGGCGCTCTGGGCTGAACGGTGTTGCCCCAAGTTCCTCTGTTGAAGCCTGAGCTCCGGCGCGGCTGCCTTTGGAGAAGAGAAGTAATTAAGGTTGAATGAGGTCAGAAGGGCTCTGCCCTCCGTCCACTCACAGGAGGGTCCCGGCCAGACGCCCCGTCCTGGCCGTGGTAGGCTGGCTTGCGCGGGGCCAGGCCCAGGCGAGGAGGGGAAGAGAGGCCCCCCCGTCCTGCGCGGCCAAGCCTGTCCCCTCAGCGTGGCTCCGCGGCTCCGTGTGCTCATCTGTCTCCATCTGTCGGCCCTGCTGTGCAGACCTCAGGCTGGGGTCTGGTCCAGGCTGGTGGACCGCCGGTCCGCGGTCGCTCTGTGCCGGCCGAGCCCGGCGGGAGGGGAGGATGGATGTTTGCTCTTGCAGACCCTCCATCAGCGCCGGCGTCCCGGGCGCCTCTAGCCTGGCCGCCCGGAGCAAGATGGATTGGCCTGACTTTGTGGAGAACCAGGCGGAGGATTTAAGCACCCAGTGAGGGATGCGGCTGGCCTCCGACGGGTAACGGCTCAGGCCGGGGCTCCTGTGACCGGCCAGCGTCACCTGCAGAATCAAAAGGCGACAGATAGCCGGTGACCCCTTCCCCGCGCCCTCCGCTCGCTCTTTCAACTGGGACGCACGTCTTTTTTCTTCTTAAATTGCTTTTTATAGGAATTCTTTATGTATTCTGGATTCTGATAATTCATGTGCGCGGCCAAGCTTTCCCCAGGCCCGTGCTCGCTTTCCTGCGTGCTTTCGGCATTCAGAGGTTTTACTTTTAAGAGGGACAGACTTGTCAACGTGCTCCTTTATTGTTGGTTATTTTGTGCGGTAAGAAACCTGTCGCTGCGCCCGCGTTCTAGGCGGGTCCTCTCCGTTTTCTCCTGAAAGTTTCGCAGCGCGGCCGGTCGCCCCCCGGCCCTCCGCGCACCTGGGAGTCGGCGCGCGGGTGTTAGGGAACCGAGTCCTCTGGCCTGGCTTGTTAAACCGGCGTTCACCGCACGTGGGACAGCATGTGGCCCCTGACCGTGTGCAGCGTTTTCAATTTAAGCTAATTAACGCGAATGAAATGTAAAAGCAGAATGGGAGAAGAGCCCAGCTGGGCTGGTCCTATTTCAAAGGCTCAGCGGTCGCGTCCGTGGAAATGAGCCAGGACGGGAGGGGTCGGGAGGACGCAGGGAAGCGGTTTAGGGGCCCGGGTGCCGACGAGGGCGCTCAAGGAGGGGCCAGGCCTCCCCGAGGGCCCCCGACCGCCGCAGAGACGCCGCGCCGCTCGGAGTGCCGAGCCCTGGTCCTGCGTGCTGCGTGCCCCAGCCCAGCGGCAGTCAGCGTGGCAATCAACAGAGTCACAAAACCCACAGTTTCAACATGAAAAACCGCTTCTCACGAGTTCATCCTCACGGGGGGAAACGTGAGCAGCAGAGAAAACGTTTCCACGTGCCCAGGAGCGGCTCCCTTGGACCCGCGGGAGACGCTGCGGGAGCTTCATGCCGTGCGGCGGGCCGGACCCGGCAGACGTCGGATTCCACGTGGGGCCTGTCCTGGAGCCTCTGCTGCCGAGGCCTCACAGGGGAAGCACTCTTGGAAGCCGGTGTCTGGTGTCCTCAGACCTGACCCCACGTCCCTTTGCGCTTGGCTGAGCTCGTCCGGCGTCCCTCACTGAGGTCGATCACGGCCGTGAGTGCCACTAGACCCCCAGCCCTGTGAGCTTCCCGGCGTCACGGACCCTGGGGGGTCCTGGGGGCCCCGATACAGTCTCTCCCTCCATCGGAGCCCCGGTCAGAGCACCGCAGACCTGCCCCTCTCTCCTTCCTGACTCCTCGGGATGCAAACACCCTCCCTCCCGGTTGTCTTCTGGGCGACTCCTTGAATCTGCGCCCACGGTGGCTTTCTCGCCAGCTGCGTCCCAGCTTCTGGTGCATCTGTGCACTGATTTAAAAATGTTGACTTTAATGGTTTTTGAAATAATACTTTAATAATTTATATGTGTATCCATCAAATTATTGGCATCAGTATTAGAACTCGTATTTTGTAAGTATCGCATATTTACATCAGAACCAAGTCCCGAGTTCTTATTTTATCCATTTTAACTCAATCCTTTGCTATGTCTCGCTGGGGTGGTCTCTTGTTCTTCGGCTGCTTCTGGATTTCAGGACTGTTCCGTTCTTTCCCTCCCTGGCGGATTCTCGAAGAAGCTCGGTTCCTTTTGTTGATTTTTAATTCATTATTCGTGTTTGAGTATGTGAACGTGGACGTCACTCTCAAAGTCAGAACCACGCCCGGGAGGGTTTGCCTGGACGACTGTCCCCCGCCCCCCCACCCCGTTTTACTCCCCACTCCTCCTGAGCCCCGAGCCCCACAGCGGATGGCCTCGGCCTCTCTGACTTACCCTTCCTTGTCTCGGTTTGCACAAAGGAGCAGGCTGCGGAGCTCTGTGGGGTTCTCTCTCCTCCTCACACAGACGGTAGCGTGCCAGACGCGCTTCTGCTGTCTGCTTTTATACCTGGAAGTCAGGCCGCAGCCCGGGTTCATGGGGGTCTTTGCCCCTTCATGGGGGTCTGCCGAACCCCCACGGTGAGTCGCACTTTATCCCGTGCTCTCCCGTGGCCAGCTGGGGTGGCCCATGGGACCCGGCGGCCACCACCGCGCCGCACCGAGTCGCCGTGTGCCTGTGTGTTTGGGGCTGGAGCCCTGGGGGTGGGGGTGGCTCGGGGCGGAGGCAAGTGCGTAGTTCCGTTCCGTGAGATGCTGCTCGGGTCCCCTCCAGGGGACCGGCCTCGTGTCCTCCAGCCGCACACGCAGCACGTGGTCAGGCCTTTCTGATTCCGCCCCTGTGAAACGGTGGGTCGTGTTCTTGCTTTTACTGTGCTGAAATCCTCGTAACACAAACTTGACGATTTTAGCCACTTCCGAGAGCCGAGCTCAGGGGCGTGAAGCGCATTCCCACCGCCCTACAGCCGCCGCCACGTCGGTCTCCAGAACCTTCTCCCCTTCCCCGAGCGGAAGCTCGGCACCTCCCCGGCACTCCCGTCTGCTTTCTGTGCCTGTGGGTGTGACTCCCGCAGGCCCTCGTGTGAGTGTCACACAGTCCTTGTCCCTTTGCGACAGGCTGACGTCGCGGAGCAGCGCGTCCTCCTGTGCCCTCCACGTGGGAGCCCGTGTCCGGAGGTCCTTCCTGTTTGGATCCGCGGACCTCGAGGCTGCTCTCGCCTGCACTCTCCGGTGAGCCGCGTCCCAGTTCTGTCATTGAGTCCGGTGTGGGGTTGACCGTCGGGACCATCTTGGCTTCCTGTTTTGGGGCTTGTCTGATCGCATCTTCTGTCCGTTTCTCCAGCGGGTTCCTGTCCAAGAACTGTTGGTAGGTTAGACTGACCTTGTCTGTGACGCGACTTGCAAATGTGTGTGTTTTACCATTTGTCAGTCATCTCTTGGCTTCGGGGTGGTTTCCCTGTAGAATTCATCCTTCGCTTACCGCATCTGGGTTTTGTGTCCTGTGAGGAACACTTCCCCCCGTGCCAGCGTTACGAGGATTCCCCCGTCCGCTTCCGGCTCCGGTCCGGGTTGACCTCTGGGCCCCGGGGCTGTTGGGACCGCGGCCGTGTGTGTGGTGTGAGGTAGGGGTCTCATCGTATTTCCCACGTGGCTGCCCCGTGGCCTCACGGTCTTTCAGAACAGACCGCCGAGCTTCGGAGCGGCCCACTGCTCTCCATCCCCGCCGGACGCCTGTGTGAGGGTCGGGTTCTCCGCGGCCCATGGCCGTCCGCATTTGGTGTTCTCGGATTTTCACGAGGCCACTTTGACGGGGGCGCCGTGGCCGCTCCTTGTGGCTTGGACTTGCATTTTCCGAGGCACGGGTTGTACCGAACATCTTCTCATGGTGGGTGACCGTCAGGCTATCTTCCTCAGTGAGTGACTCTTGCCCGTCTTCTCGTGGACACAAGCCTTTAGTCAGATATGTGGTGGCCAGGATTTTCCTCCTCGGCCTTGTCTTACCAACCTCTTAACAAGGTCTCTTGCAGAGAAGAAGGCTTACAATTTGATGAAGCCCCGTTTATCAATTTTTTGGCTGTTTCTTTAAAAACGAAGAGTGCCCTTAGTCTGGCCCAACAATTGCACTTTGGCTTTTACGTCGGGAGACGTGAGAACTTGAGCTCGTGCCGAAACCTGCCGGTGAGTGCTCACAGCCGTCCTGCTCGTACTGTCCCCCAATCAGGAACGGCCCGATGTTCTCCGCAGGCTTCGGAACAAGGTCTGAGCACAGAGCCTGCGCGCGGAGCCTTTGCTGCGCGTGTGCGGACACGCGTGCTGCGCCGTCCGTGTGAGTCAACACCGAACCGGCTTTGCGTTCCCGGGGCGACCCCTCTTGGCCGTGGCGTCTTGTTCTCTGTGCGGTGGTGCGTGTCCTTCCGTGAGGCTTTCCTTCGTGCTTCTGCCTTACTGTTCCTAAGCGAGCCTGCGCTCTAGTTTCCGTTTTTTATCCCACACAAGATCGTGGGTCCAGTGTTACATTTGCAGGTTTTCCTTCTTTCTCGGGATCTCGATCCGTTTCTGAGGTACCGGCACTCTTTGATCTTTGAAAACTCAGGAGCCCTTTCCTGTGAAATCGTCTGGGCCCGGGGCCTTTTCTTCAGGGGCCGATCTTGATTTCTTCTTAGGAAATTATTCTGTTTATGGTTTCTACCTCTAGCCGGTCAGTTTTAGTAGTAGGCGTTTCTTATTTCTTTAAGAATTTATCCCTTTTATTACCTGCATTGGCTTCCCGGGATTTTCATAACAAAGTGCTACAAACCGGAGGGACCTAAAACATGGAAACTGTCTCCCATTCTGGAGGCAGGAGTCAGGAACAAGGTGTCAGCCGGACCGCGTTCCCTCTGAAACCCGAAACCCGCAGGGAGCCCTTCCCTGCCCCTTCCTGCTGCCCAGGTTCTGGCGACCTTTGCCCCTCCTCGGCTTGCGGGGACGTCACTCCCGTCTCCGCTGCTCCGCCGGCATCTTCCCTCTGTGCCGGCATCTTCCCTCTGTGCTCGGGCCTCAAATGCCTCCCTTCTTCCCCAAACACCAGGCAGATCAGGGCTCACTCTTGCCAAGGAATTAGACTGAGGCCACGGGACCTCCGCGTGACACTTGCACTGACAGCCCCATCTCCAGAGAAGGTCACGTTCGAAGGCACTGGAGCTTAGGACCTCAGCGTATCTGTTTTCGGACAGGGGACAGGCATGTAACCTGGAACACCAGTGTTCTCAGACTTATTTGCTGAGATGTCTGCAAACTAACCCCACGACTTGAAGCTTTCCTTTTCTCCAATAGTTGCTTTCTCTTGTTATGTCTTATTTCGTGGATCTGAGCTTTCTGTGTTTCACGATCGGGCCACTTACCAGTCTGCCCATTTAGTTAATTAAAAAAAATTAGGCTTTTGATTTATTAATTAGGTCCAGTGTTTTCCTGTTCCTCTACCTCATTTATTTCTGCTTTCATCTTTATTATTTCATTCCTTGAGCTTTCTTTCGGTTGACCCCACGGTTCGATTTCTAGCTGCTTGGCTGGAATTTTATTGCTTCTCTCACTGTTTCATGTTAATTGACGGAAGCGTTCACAGTTTTGAATTTTCCTTTGATCACTGCTGTAAGTGTATCCCATGGAGTCAATATTACGTATCTCCACCGTCGCCATTCTTTTAAAAAGTATTTTCAGGGCTCATTTTCACTTTCACCCAAGAATTTTTTACAGATTAAAAATGTTTTCCAGAATTTTTCGTTTGGTCAGGAATGTCTCGTTTTACCTACAGCGATCGAGACTGCCGGTTGTAGTCTGGAGCTCTCCGGTTTTTAGGGACGTCCTACGGGATCTGTGTCCGGGAATGCCCGTGAGCGGCGCGTCCCGAGTCCTCCAGGCCGTCGGCTGTGTGTGCACAGACGTTAGCCGCCCCGCACCGCTTGTGTGCGCAGCTCTCCTCTGCCCTCACGCGTCCCTCGAAGCTCCCCTCCAGGAAGAACCTGGAACCCGGCTGTGAGGACAGCATGTGGCTGGTGTCCCCCGGTTCCAGCGTCCCGGGGCCGCTGCACGTTTGCACCAAGGCCGCCTCGCTCCCGGGCCTCCCTGCTGGCGGCGCCGGGGCTGGCAGGGTTGGGGGGAGGTGGCGGCACCTGGCCAGGTTCGCCTCACGTGGGGCTCCTGCTGCGCAGGCTGCGGCGTCCGCCAGGCTGGCCGAGACTGTGCCTGGCGTGGGTCTCCCAGTCTGAGGCTCTTCCTGACGGATCCCGAGTCCCCAGCTTTATCCTGGGCAGGTGTCCCCCGGTAAGCCTCCTGCGCTCCGACTCCATCTCCTGCTGCCCTGGGAGGGCCCGCGCCGACACCTTCCTCCGGGCTCACGCGGTCTGTCCCGCCCGGGGCGCCGTCCGCGAGCTCAGCTCCCAGGGCCCCTCGCGAGTTCCGAGCTGTCGTCTCACAAACGTGATTGCTGTTCCTTGTACAACTTTTTACTTTCGCTGGGGATTGTGTCTTTTGTGTTAAAAGTTCTTCTTTGTCATATTTAGTGTTTTCTGTCTTCAGTTCTACGCTGACTGCTTCTGGAGCCTTCTCCATGTCTGATGTGTCTTTAATACAGTCAGTGCCCCTAGCGGCGGCTTTCTGCCTCGCTGGATTTTGCGTGTCTTCCCGCTGACAGCCTGTGGCCGGGGCTGCTGGTGAGCCCAGGGCGGATCTTTCCCTCTCACCCGGGAGTCGAGCCCATGGTCCTGACGGACGTGACGGACGTGTTCGGTGCGATACTTCGCACTTACGCGCTGTGATACTTCCCTGGTAGGGTCTTCGTCCTTTTATTTTTGCTGCTTCTCTTAAAAGATTTGTATGTTTCGTCTCGCGATTCCCTCCGCTCTTACCCTTTTAAAAGCTCCGATTTCCGCTTTCCCCGTTCTCTTCTTTAACATTTCGGCGTGGGCCGGCTTTCGGTGGAAACCAGCTCCTGCCGACTGCCTTTCCGGCTTCTCTGCTTCCGACGCGTCTCACCCGGATGCGAGTAGGTTAGTGTCCCCTCCACCCCTCACTGTTCTGCTACAGTCTTTCCAGATGGATGAAGTTCGTCTGCTGCGCATCCTCAGGAAGGGCTCACGGCGCGCAGTTTCCCGAGTTCCTGTATGTTTGGAGCTGCTGGCTGTGGCCCGGCGCTTGGGGGACACCGTGGTGGGACACCGGTGCTTTCTTGCCCCGCTGATCTCCATCCTGATAGTAAGCGCGAGGTGTCCGGGTTAGAGGAGGCCCTGCCCGTGATTTCGTCACTGAAGGCCTCCGTGTCGGTCCCTACGGCCCATGTCCACACGAGCAACGTGGTGCAAAATTCCTGTGAAATGGGGGTTTTGCGGTGCTGGAGGGCCCTGGGCTCCTATAGGAGCTGCTGCCCCGCCCTGCCCCACCCGGTCAGGGAAGGTCGTTCTAGAACAAACACAGTCTTTCTGGGAGGTTGGAGGGCTCTGGCTTCCGCCCTTCCGGATGTGAGGTAAGGGCTCTGGCATCTGAGTGCGGCGAAGGGAGACCGGGTTGGGGTCCCCGGTCCTGGGCGCTTCACCGTCTTGGACTCCAAGGCTTGTCTGCTCTCAGGTGCCCTAACGCGGGCGGCAGGCACGGCTGCTCCGAAAGCCACGGGGCTGGAGACACAGACGTGTTCTCCGCCGATGCACATGCGCTCCGTGCGGACTCTGTCCCCGACACCCCGGGTGGGGCCACATGGCCACTTCACTCTGTGGTTATTTTCGAGATGTCGCCAGCTCGTTCCTTTCCTCGTGGGACCTGTGTGTGCTTCGTCTTGGAGACCCAGGAGAGTCCTTGGGGGGTGTCTCAGGCTGGATCATCTCAGGGCAACCAGAGGTCCACGGGGATGGGTGTTCCCAGCGTGGGCTCACGTCTCTCCTTTCTGGGTTACGTGTCGGCCTGCGTCCGGCTGTGCGTCGGCTCTCCGTCGCCCGGGGCTGCCGCTGGGCGCCTTCCTCCGGGGCTCTCCACCTCTGTCTCTCTGGCTCTGTTCCCTTCCGTCATTGTCTCATTTTCATGCTCTTGGGTGCTTTCCTACTTTGCGTTAAGGCCATTATTCAGTTGTTTTTATATATATATAGAGAGAGAGTGCAGGAGAGTGGGGGGGGCAGCAGAGAGAGGGGCTCTGGGACTCGCCGCTCAGCGCGGAGCCTGCCGCAGGGCTCGACCCCATGACCCGGAGATCGTGACCTGACGAGAGTTGGACGCTCAGGGATGGGGTCCCCCAGGGGCCCCTCCTTCAACCTGGACGTCTGCTCCTTCCTGGGCGTCCGGAGATCAGTCTGCACGGCAGACGGGGCTGTTCCTGCCCTTCCTCTGTGGACGGATTTCAGATCTCAGCCGCCTCAGGGAGGGCATGGAGCCCGGTTCCGGGCAGGAGCTCAAGGTCTTTGTGCCTCATTGTTGCTGTCGCCGAGGAAGGGGCTTGTTGTCCGTGTGCTGGTTTTCACGGTCTGGGCTTTGTGTTGACTTAGAAGAGGCGTCATTTCCTTCTGTTCCTTCCGTGGCTCTGGGGGGCCTGGCGGGACCCGGGGTTCGGCGGCGGCTCTCCCATCGCCGCGACCCAGTCCGGTTCCTTCGGTGGATCTTTGCTCAGCGGCGGGAGCGGGAGGAGCTGCTCCTCCAAACCCGGGGTTCCTCGTGTTCTGACAGGACCCGAAGCTTCCCTCTGCTCCGTCCTGCCCCTGCCGCCCGTCCCCGGAGCCTTCCAGCTCCTCGGGTCTCTGGAAGCGTCGCCTTTCACAGACCCGGGAGCCCTCCAGGAGCCCTGGAGCCCCGCATGCTGGGCCCTGCTCCGAGGCCGGGTCGCTGCGGACGGGGGCACAGGGTGGGGGGCCGCGGTCCTGTCCCTGCGCCCCGCCCGCGCCCTGGTCTTCCCCTTCCTGGTGATTCGCGATTCGTGGTTCGCGATTATTCCCGGGCTCTTCTCTGCGGAGAGCGAGTGAAGCCCCCGCTGGGACCCCTTCTTTCTTTCCTGCTTCACTTGTCTGCCGTTCTGCGGTCGGGCGTTCCTCGTGCTCCGATCAAGCCGCCCGGGGAGGGGCTGCCACGCGGTTCTGCTTGTTCCCCCCGGGTTCCCGCGGCCGCACGCGGTGACGCAGGCCCGGGTGGATTGCATTCTCTCTCATGCCCAGACGTCTGTGGGACGGTGAGGGCCTGGAGGGTCTTTCTCACGCGCTGGAGGACCGGTCCGTTTCATTTTCTGGGATCGCTTGTCTTGCTTGTAAATTCTCCTCCACTGTGGGCCCTTCCCTCGTGGATCCCCGGGAAGTCTCTCCACGTCCGAGGAATCGGGATGTGCCGCCCCATCCCCACGTCCGCAGGCTGTCTGCCGAGCGTGCTGATGGAGGACACGTCGCGCACTTGGAGTGCAGGGAGGGTGGTGAGGCCTTACTGTGCTCTTGGGAATGGGGGCCTTCGGAGCGGAAGGCGGGACTCAGGGACTCTGGGCTCTCTGCCCGGGGTGTGCGGGGCCTGCGGGGACACAGGGAGGCAGGAAGCCTGAGGGTGTGCGGTGGGGGCTCTCGGATAAAAGGAGGCTGATGACAAACGTCAATGTGAACGCATAATCTGCCCGTTTGCAGAATGTGGGGCCATTTGCATAAATATTGTTTGAGAAAAGCAATTAGCGGTTCATTTACATGCAGCCAAGTAGCAATTTGCACTTTTTTCCCCTGGAACGAGTTCTTTGCCTGTGTGCACAGATCTGATGCCTTGCAACTGGCCTCTAATAGTGGGGCGTGATAATGTTGTATTTTTGGTTCTTCTCTCGGTTTCCTGAAATAATACAATTTTGCATTTTCAAAAGGAAGTTGCTCCATTAAAGGCAGCAGCCTGCGAACCTGCATCCCCTGCCCACCCTTCCCCACCCCCGGCCAGATGGCCCCGTTGGAGAAGCTTCCACATTCCCACTCCCCGTGGGGGCAGAGAGAGGAGTGAGCAGGGTCGTCTGGCCCCGGGGTCTGGGGAGAGTGCTCCCTGGGGTGCCGGGCTCTTGGGACCCAGCGTCCCGTCCCGTGGTGCAGGGCACGTGGGGCAGCCTCTGCACACCAGCCTGCCCCTGGCTCTCCCAGCGAGCAGCGCCTCCTCCTGACCCCGCTCGGGCTTCCACACCTCTCCGGAGGCCTCCCCCTGGGCACACCATGCTCTTGACTTCTCGAATCGGTGCGCGCAGCCCAGGGAGCTCTCTCGCCTGTGCAGCGATGGGGACCCCCATCTCGGGTCAGGCGCAGCGCGGGTCGGTCTGCCTGAACCGGCATCCCCAGTGGTGGGGTCTTCGTTCAGAGAAACGGGGCACGTCCTGGCATCTGGAGGCTCCGGGGGCATGTGGAGCCCCCGTGCCCAGCCCGTAGCAGAGAACGCCAGCCAGGCCTGGCCTGCCCCCCTGCGCTTACCGAGGAAGGACCCGATGAAGATAAGTCTTAGCCAAAGCCTTGGCCTCCCCTTGTAAAAGAAGAAAATTTTGCCCTGGACTCTCTTAAAAACGGCGAGGAGGACTTCATGCAAGGCCATTGCAGTAGAGGGGAGAGGGGCTTGACTCGGCGACGGACGGTGCTGGGTGCCCACTTGTCGCCAGTGTGCAGGGGGAGCAGGTGATCGGAGTGTCACCAGCGGGAGGAGGCGCGGACTGTCCGTGGAGGGTGAGGGACCTTGAGAAATGGGCTTAGCCGGATTCTTTGCTCACACTGGACTCAGCTGGCCAAGGCTGAGGCTGACGGAGGTTTGGTCAAGGAGGGGTCCTTGTCATCGCCAAGGGTCGTGGCAAACAGATACAGCAGGTGCCCTCCCCGGGGAGGCATCCACCGGAACCAGAGGTCCTGCAGGAAGGACCCGGTGGCATGGCGCTGGCCCCCTGACTGGAGAGAGACGCCCGGCATCTCAGAGAAACAAGGAGACGCCTTCCTGGAAAGAAAACAAACGGACACAAAGAACAGATCAAACACGTCTCCCGAGACGGGCTTGTGGACGAGGGACGTGCCGTCGGGGAGGGCACGGGGAGGTGTGAGGAGAGACCCCCAGGCCCTGCACCCCTGTGCTGGGATGATTGGGGGAGTTCCTAGGGGGAAGGCAGGGCGTGACGGGCCAGCAGGCTTTATGGGCCTTTCCAGAGCCGAAGGCAGACGCGGCCCCCTCCAGGAGCCGATAGGATACACTTAAACAAGCAAACCCCGGCCTTGCCCCCTGACCCGCAGAGCACACCGTGTCATTCCCGATATGGAGAAAACCCCGAGGGCTTCCGAGGTTGGGTGGGTGGCAAGGGGACGCCCAGTCTGTGGAAAAGGAACAGGGGCCAGACTGACCGAGGTCTGCCTTCTCCGCGCCGGGGTGACCCATGAGGACCGCAGGGTCTTCTCAGTTCAGAGACGACCTCCTCGGACGACCCGTGACCAGGGTGTGAGCGGGAAATGAAGACATTCAGCTACCGCAGTCCCCGGCGGGCAGCAGGGGCCCGGGGGTTGTTCTAGGCTCGGAAGAAAGTCGAGGTGAACGGACACTGGGACCCTGCCTAATGCTTGATGCTCTCGGCAAAACGCGAGCTTCAGTCCGCGTTTGGTGGGTCGGTAGGCAGCCAAGAGCCGACTGGAGACGGGCTGTGAGTGTTTCAGAGCCCGGTAAGCCGGGGATGGAGCCAGATAAGCCTTTTCTCTACACTAAGGCAGACATGGGGAAAGGGAACGGGTGCAAAATGAAGAGGAAGGTGTCATTTCACCAGGAGCGGTGCTGTGTGCCGGGGGAGCGGTGCCGTGTGCCGGAGGAGCGGTGCCGTGTGCCAGGGGGACTTACCAGGAGCGGTGCCGTGTGCCGGAGGACTTCCAGACTGAACAGAAATACCAAGTTCTAACTAAAATGTTGCTTACGAAACACATGCTTAATGTACGCTAGGACAGTAAAGCCGAGAACACTGAAGAAAATCTGTCGAAAATGCCAACACAGGGATGCCGGGGCGGCTCAGGCGTTAAGCCTCTGCCTTCGGCTCAGGTCATGATCTCAGGGTCCTGGGATCGAGCCCCGCATCGGGCTCCCTGCTCGGCGGGAAGCCTGCTTCTCCCTCTCCCGCTGCCCCTGCTTGTGTTCCCTCTCTCTTGCTGTGTCTCTGTCTGTCAAATAAACAAATAAAAATCTTAAAAAAAAATGCCAAAACAAAGTCAGCAGTCCCTGTAATATTTACATCATACGGAATAAAGTCCAAGGCAAAGTATTAAGAAGGGACAGAAAGGGGGCATTTCCACTTGGCAAATGAACAGCTCCTAGAGAAGACCGGAGGGCCGTCCGCTGACGTCGGGTGTGAAGCAAGGGAGCCCAGACGTCTGTCGTCCTGGCAGGACACGGCCCCGCACTCCAAGCGGAGAATGGACTGTGGAAGTGATCCCAGGAGGTGAACGGACAGACACGTCATTTACTAAAATTGGAAGTTGAGAGATGACGATGTTCAGCTGAAGAAGCAAGAACAGGAACAGGCTCAGAGCCGTGAAGTGTCGTCTCACGGCCGCTGTGGAGCCACAGGGACGGACCCAGAGGTCCGCGTCGGCGGTGCCCTTCCCGGCACGGTCGAGGGGGAGGCAGGGCCCCCATGTTCCCAGGTGGGGCCCACATGCTTCCCGTCAGTCATCTGGGCAGGGGATGCTCCGGGGAGACGCAGGCATCCGCTCCCTCAGCCGGAGCCCGTTACCACGCCCGTGACCTCCCACGTTCCGCACGACGCCGGGCGAGGACGCCTTCCCCCGGGGCTGCGGACGGGAGCCCCCGCACCGGGCGGGCGGACGCGGCTCTTCTCATCCTGCCGCCGGCCGCCTGTCCGGGTCTGTCTGCGCCTGACGCTGGAGCGTGCTTACGGGGCCCATCCGTGGTGGGCCCAGAAATAACGTGTTTCTGCGCTGGCGGCGCTGACGTCCCCAAATAGCTCAAACGGCGTCCTTCTGGTTCTGTGAGAACCCACCAGCCCCCGCGTGGGCCCACAACAAGCTTTCACTCGTTCCTCGTCTGCAGTCTCGCCCCCGGCCGTTGTCCACAGGCTCCGCACACGTCCCTCCCCGTCCGCTGCTGCTGCCCCTTCCTGACGCTCGTTCGTTTGTCCTTCCTGCCGTCCGCCCAGCAGCCACCCGCGTCCGCCCGTCCGCCCACCCATTCTCCAACCATCGATGGATCGATGGGTCCGTCTGTCCCCCCGAGTCGTCTACCCACCGTCCGTCCGTCATCCACTGACCGACCCACCCACCCTCTGATGCGTGTGTCAAATCGCCCGACGGACGCACCTGTCCATTTCCTCACCCACGTGTCTCCCCTCCCCCAGCCGCGTCTCCGTCCATCCACGCTCTCAGCGGCCCACCCTTTCTTTGGCAGGGGTTGGTTCCTTTGTCCCTGGGCCCAGTCCTGTTGCTCTTGGTCACGTCATGGGTATTGTTCCCAAGAGGACCCTCCCCGCCGCCTTCCAAATCCTCCTGCCCACAGAGCTCAAAGCCAGTGTGTCTGTTTCCCAGGAACCTGACCTGGCGGCGGTCTCAGGAAGCAGTTGCTAACACAGGATTCTGGAGGGACCTACCACCAGGATGCTGGTTGGCAGTGTCCTCCACCTTGGTGGCTGGTGGAGAGGTGACAGCCCTGGCCACATCAGGGACACCTCGCCTGGGGGGGGGGCACCAGGGGAAGGAAACACACTGGTTGGTGGCCCACCTCGAGAGCGTGACAGGTGGGGGGAAGGTGTGGCCGTGTGGGGTCAGACGTCGGCATGGGCGCAGGTGCTGCCAGAGAAAGACTTGCACGACTCACCTCCAGTTTAGGGCCAGGTGTGACAGGCAAAGGGCCTCCTTGGCAGCCTATGAGCGGACGGCAGACAGCAGGATGCAGACCCAGGCCTTGGTTTTGAGGGCAGCCAAGCTTGGAGGAGACGGTGCTCTCGACCTTAGCAAGTTTACCCTCCAGCACTCGGTCCCATGGCAGCTCTGCCTCAGAGGGAAGCACCTGCTCCCCCAGCAGCCACGGAGCACTGTCCTCTTCCCAGGCTCCTTGCTGAGGTCAAGTCCCTGTCCCAAGGCCGCTGTTTCCATGACTGGTCAGCCTGTGGCTATGAAGGCCGGAGGCCCACGGGGCCGGTGGAGGCCATCCCCGAGACTGCACGCTGACCCGCTACCCCATCTGGCTCTCCTATTTTCCTTCAACTGCAGTTGCAACGCCCGTCCCAGGAGCCCTCCCCGTGGGGGCTGGGCTCACACTGCTTTCCAGGGAGCCAGACCTAGGGGCAGCTCAGAAATCGCGGTCACAGTTCTTCGTGACCCCCGGGCCCACAGAAGTGGCCCACTCTCCCCCACCCCACGCGAAGGCAGGTGCTCCCTTGGGGATCAGTGTGCTGCGGCTGCCCACACAAACCCCCACACCGGGGAGGGGGGGAATGACAGACGCTCACTCGCCCCCTCTTCCGGAGGCTGGACGCCTGAGGTCAGGGTGTGGGCAGCGCTGGCTCCTTCTGAGTCTGCGAGGGAGACCCGCAGACTCTCATAGGCCCTGGGGCTCTGGTGGGCCTCGGTGACCCCCACCCGTCTTCCCAGGGCGTGCTCTGGGCATGCGGTCTGCCTGCTGCCCCTCCCTTGGATGAGGACGCTCGTGTGTTTGGTGAGGACCCGCCCTCAGGACCTCTGCGAAGGCCATCCCTGTCTCCACACGAGGCCACAGCCGGAGGTGCCAGGGGCTATGACCACAACATACATATACATATATAAACACTTTTTTTTTGGTTCGATCCTTAACATCTCGCTTCGATGTGATGCAGGGGTCCCTGCCTTGCGAGACAACACATCCTCTGGGAAGGGTCCCCTGCTGGCAGTGGGACCAACGACACATCACGTCACAGTCGGGCTACTGCTGACAGGAGTGAGTGTGCCCTGGGGGCCTGCAGCCCCCCCACCCCCCGCGTGACACAGGTGATGGGCTTGTGTTCCGGGGACAGACAGCTGCGTTACCCACTCCACACCCCAGAGCACCGAGGGAGACGAGCAGTGGATGAGCCCGAGGGCATGTGATGTCACGGTCCCTTTTCCAGGCCCAAGCCAGGGTACAGACTCAGAACCCACTGGCTGTAGGGCAGGCCCGGCGGAAAGAGGAAAGCTGGCCCCACGGAGGCGCGTGTTGGGCTCGGACCCCTGCCCTTCCCTGACAGGATCTCGGTCCTTTGTCCAGGCACCTTCATGGGGGAAGGGAGATGCCCACACAGCTCAAGGATGGTTGGGCACAGGGTTTGAGTCGAAAGGAATACCCCGGGGGCACAGGGTCACCTTGGCCCCTCGCTCAGGTAATAAACAGAGTTCCGGGCTCCCCGTGGTCACCTGTTGTCATTTACTGGCTTCTTGAGTGTATAAACCGTTGGAAACATATACACACGGCTGGAAGAATCTGTACTTTGTTTCCATGGGGGGAGCGGCCAGTCAAAGCCTCTGGCAGGGACCCCTGCATCTGCATCCGCCAGGAGAGTAAACCAAAGCCAGTCTCCCGTCCTGGAGGAAGTGGCAGGGGCGAGAGCCATTTGAAGACTTAGAGGGTGTAGAGGGTGGTCCCCACCATCGCCACCTGAGTCACCAGCCTGGCGCCTATGTGACCTGGACGCGTCCTACAGGGTGACCGGGAGTGTCCACAAACACTACCAAGTAGGAGCCTGAACCGCAGTGTCCTTCCTAGATCCGCTGTCTTTGCCAAGCCGAGGAATGTGTCCCTCCAGCACACGACACACAGCTGTCGGTCTGGCAAATGCCCTTGCCCACCCCCCCCCAAGAAACGGTTTGCATTCCTGCGGGAGGAACAGCCGTGTTCACTCTCTTGTCCTCTGTCGTAATGTAGCTCAGAGGACCGAGCCATCTGGACACACTTCGTGCTGTCACACGGGCCCACTGTATCAGTGACATCATGCTAATCTGATTCGAAGGAACAAGAAGTGGCAAGTATGTGGGGGCCTCGTCAAGGTGCGTGAGCTCTGCAGGGCTCAGGAGCCCCCGCACTGGCATCTGCTTAGGGGCTCGGTGGTCTGGAGCGAGCTGGGACATCCTTTGTGAAGGAAAGAACAGATTGCTGCATTCTGCACCTCCCATCACCGCGAAGGAAGTCCAACCCTGGAGGCCTCTTGGGTTCTGAAGCTCACCCCACACGGGAGCCTCCGCGTGACACACATGCTGAGTTTTGGAAGGCTGCCATCTCTGACTGGGTCCCAGAGCCGGGCAAGGCCTGGGAAAGCATTAGAGACGCTACGAGCGCCACAGACAGCCCTTGGGACGCACACACGGGCCGATCTTATGCTGGTGGTATCAGAGGCATTGAGAGGCGGCGGGGGGAGAAGCCGTGTGGAGTTCATGGGAAAGCCCGAAAGGATCACGCAGTGTCGACACGGAGGTTCCGGAGCAAGGTCCTGCCGTCTACAGAGGAGAAGTGAAGCCACGTACGCGACAGCTCCTGCGGGCGTTAGTTGACTCCGCGGGCAGAACTGACCCACAGGAGCTGGATTCTCTCTGACCCCTGAGGTCAGAAGGTCCTGCCCCCGCAGCAGCCGTCCACCAGAGCAGGGGAGTGGTCTGTCTAGATCAGGGCCAGTCACAGCCAGTCACAGGTAAGCGGCAGGAGCAGGATTCTGCGGGACTTTAGCTGAGAACACCCACAAAGGCAAGGTCTGTGGGACAGAGTAGAGTTTTAGAGCCCCACCGCGGATTCTGGCCCTGAGGGGGGCGGTGGCAGGAAATCTTCCCAGAGAGTAAAGCGTTAGAGAAGCTGTTCCCAAGCCGGGGGACTTCTGTCTGCTGCAGTAGGTCTGGGCCGCTCCCGGGGCCGCCGTGGATGCTGTGGTGCGTTGCTCCTGTCCCCTGCAGGACAGAAGCGCGTCCTCCTCCTGCTCCTCAAAGTGTTGCCCGCTGTCTGCCCATAGCCACGCCTCTCTCTAGAAACTGCCCTCTGCCCGAGGAGGCTGCCTCACCCAAGGTCTTTCCTCCTCCTCAGGGCCACATCCCTTGACGGGAGAATGTGGGAGTATAGGCGTGGCTTCATGTCTTAGCTTGGGACGTCTCCAAGTGACTCTCAGACGTTCCCGTGCTGGTGGCTGGGGCCTCTGTTAAGCTTCTCCTGGCACCGGGTTCTGCGTCCGGCTTCGCCACGTGTGTTGTTGGACGTAGATTTCAGAGTCTGAGCCTGTTTCCCGGAGAACCTGACCTGAGATACCGGAGAAAGGGCATTGGGTTTTTCATGTTTATCCTGTATCTAGTCTTTGTACAAAATGGCAAATTCTACTGTATCTTCCAATTTCTTGACTTGTTTCATCGGTTGGAATTCTCAAACTAATTGCAGTTATAGCTGTAATGCTGAGAATTTTCATCTCTTTACCTGATTTAGTATGTGCAGATTTTTGAAGTGTTTTTTTTTGAATCATATCTACATAAATTTCTTCTGCTCTTGCACATTTTTTTTTTAATGCATGGCCATTCAGTTGTATGAAATGCTTTTTGGGTGTCTCTTGACATAAACACTGCGTTTTTCTCCTTTATCTGCTGGTGTAATAAATGGTTGACCAGTTTCATAAAGCTTAGCTGTTTTTGGTTTTGTAACAAATGCTACTAGTTCATGGTTTTTTTATTTTTTATATTTTTTATTTGACAGGCAGAGATCACAAGGGGAGAGGCAGGCAGAGAGAGAGGGGGAAGCAGGCTCCGGGCTGAGCAGAGAGCCCGATGTGGGGCTCGATCCCACGACCCTGGGATCACGACCCGAGCCGAAGGCAGCGGCTTAACCCACTGAGCCACCCAGGCGCCCCTGCTCGTGTTTTTGATCATCCTTTACATGGGGTTGTATTCCCCGTGTCAGCATGTAAAAATTCCTTCCTACTTTCCCTGCCTCATTCTTCTAATGAGGGATTAGCATTAATGTGATGCTGACTTTTAAAAAAGGAATTTTAGAGTTTTAGTGTTTTTTTAAAATAAATCAGAGTGATTTCAATAACAAAGGAATTCCCTGACTTATGGAGGTTAAATAGAACTCATCTTTAAAAATGCCAGGGTCTTGTGCCTTTTAAGATGGGAGACATTTAATAATCTTTCCGGCTCATCCTGTAGTTTTCCTGTGGGTCACTTCCTTCTTCACTGACACGGTCTCTATAGTTTTGGCCAAACCCTGAAGTTAACACCTCCAGACGTGTTCTAACTTGTCAGCCCCCTGGATCACGGATGGATGGGGTGCCCACTCTTGCCCAAGATGTGTGGAGGGGTGTGGATGCTGAAGCCTACGTGGGCTTCCTTTGGTTGGACTGGGGTCCTCAGTAGAAGGAGAAACTCCAAGTGAACTATCCGAGAAAAGGGCTGCTGTCCCAGACCTGTGTGGGTGGTCTTTAGTGTATGCTTTGAAGTGACTACGAGCTGTGATGTAAGTCACAGAGACTCAGCACGTGGCATCAAGCACAGGATGTTGGAACTCAGGGTGGTAAGGAGAATCCTTACGATCAATGAGATACTGTCTTCCATGCAAGACTGACAGAACTGTAAAACGGACCTGTCTCAGTTTAGGAGACGGTGTCTGTGACACGGATATGGGAGTGAGTTTGTGCAACACGGTTAGACACCAGTCTGGCGCCTTCTGTCAACACTTCCCGTGTGTATAAACCTGGGATGTAGAAATTCCTCTTCTAAGAAGCACCACACAGGTGGGCAAGCAGACAGACATAAGGATGTTCACTCCACGGTACTTGAAACCGCAAATATTGAAGAATTAACCAAAGAGGAAGAGTTAAGCAAACGCAGCACCATGGTTATTATGAAGCTTATGCAGTTATTAAGGAGAATAAAATAGATCTGAGTGCGCAGGCAGGGAGTAACCCCGTTGTGTGTTGCTGAATACGAGGATCAGCCCGCGGAGGGTACCTGTAGTAGGGAGCCTTTGTGTCCATTTGTGAGAGTGTTGAGGTGCTTAGCACAATGTCTAGAAACGTGGTTACCCCGATAGTGAGACAGGGTGGTGTGGGGAATGAGGCCCCGTTATCTGTTCACTTAATGTGTATCTGTACTGCTTGACTTAAGAAAAAGCATATATTACTTTGGCAATAAAACGAAAAGGTCTTTCAGTGCTTGCAACAGAAATGCTGATGTAATTTGAAACCAGTGGGCAATTTCTTCTAGAAGGAGCAGGGCTAGAGCTTCCTCACGGGGAATTGGACTAAACGTGACTTAGTCTTTAAGGGAACCAGACAAGGCATTAATTCTATTAATTAATGCATCAGCAGATTCCGTCTCCGCGAAGGCTGTCTTAATGAGGTGCTCGGGGCATCCATTATTTATCTTACAAATACCGACTCCGGGCCCTGCTCGGTCAGGCCGGATAACGGATGTGCCCTCTGAGCGAGCGGCGCTGGAGAGAAGCGCACGGAGCTCGCAGGCCGCTCCCTCCTCTCTGCGCCCCCCCCATGACCCCCGGGTTCCCACGGACCCGACGCCCCCACTCTCGGTCCTTCCCCCCTACCCCGCGCACCCCAGAGCCCCGGAAGAGTCCCTGCCGCCCGGCCCGCAACCTCCCTCCCGCCGAGCACTCTGGGCCTCCTGGACACGTCGCCCCTGGACCTCTCAGTCTCCTTTCCTTCCGGGGCACGGGGGGGCTGGGGCGGAGGCCGCCCCCGTAAAGCCGCGCGGGTCGCCCCCGCGGCCGCGAACGGCAGAGTCGCTCTCACGCGCCGACCTCGCCACACCGCCCTTCCCGGGGGCCTTCCCATCCCGCGTCCCCCGGGCGCGTCCCTGCCCCCCGCGCACACCCCGCGCGGCCCCCCGCGGCCCGGCCCGGCCCCCGGGAGCTGTCCGCGGTGCTGACCGCAGGCGCCGCCCGCGCTCGGCCGCTGCGCACGCGTCCCGGGCGGGGCGCGCAGGACCCGCCGGCGCCGCCACTGCGCAGCCTCCCGCGCGGCCCCGGCCCGGCCCGCGCCCCGCGCCCCGCGCCCCGCGCCTCCTCCGCCGCCCCGCGGCCTCCGCCGGCCTCTTCCCCGGCGCGCCCCGGCCGGCCATGGCGCTCAACCACTTCCTCTTCGCGCAGTGCGTCTGCTACTTCCTGGCCTTCGTCTTCAGCTTCGTGGTGGTGGTGCCGCTGTCCGAGAACGGCCACGACTTCCGCGGCCGCTGCCTGCTCTTCGCCGAGGGCATGTGGCTGAGCGCCAACCTGACGGTGCAGGAGCGCGAGCGCTTCACGGTGCAGGAGTGGGGCCCGCCGGCCGCCTGCCGCTTCAGCCTGCTCGCCAGCCTCCTCTCGCTGCTGCTCGCCGCCGCGCACGCCTGGCGCACGCTCTTCTTCCTCTGCAAGGGACACGAGGGGTAAGTGGGGGCCCGGCGGCCGCCCTGCCCCGTCAGACGCAGTCCGCGGGCCGGGCGCCGCGCCCCTTCCGAGCCCAGAGCGGAGGGGGCGCTCGGAGGCCCCAGAAAATCAACCCTGGGCGCTCACGGCCTCCGTGCAAACTGCCCTTTGTCTGCGCGGAACCCGGGGACCATGAGGGGCCCCCGCGCTGCGTACAAGGCCGGTACTTTCCCCTTTAAACGTGCAACACACCCCACTCCCCGCCCCGCTTTGGGCATTAACCAGGCGGCCCCGGGAGGCAAATGTTGCATTGTCATCTCTGAGGGGCCCTGGGCCCTCCCTGGCTTGCGGGCGCAGCGCAGGCCTCCGGGCTGTGGACAGCTCGGCGGAGCTCCTCCAGGCGCAGGGGAGGGACCAGGCCGGGCAGCCGGCTGACAAGCAAACTGGGGCGTCCTCTCCTCATCCCCACACCCTTCCTCGGGCTAAGAAGGATGATGATGCGACGAAGGCCAGAGGGCACATCTCTAGGCCCGCAGGCCTGCCTAGGGACGCAAGACAGGGAGCAGCCGGACCACGAGGCCTTCCCGCCTCCTGGTCTCCGGGTTCCTCTTCACCCCTCCCCACCCCGGCACCATGCTGTGAGGGAGGGATGCGGCCCCCGACCCCGGGTCCTCAGCCCATAGCCTCCCTTGTGCCTCCACCGCTGGGGCCTCCTGGGAACCCAGCCACACCCAGCCCTTCCCCTCATGGGCCTCACATCCACAGGGGAAACCCGGGCTCCCAAACCCCGCCCCACCCTGGCCCCATCGAGCCCTTGTTGGCAGTTCTTAGGGGGTTTTCTTCTGGGGACACGAGAGACAAGCTACAGCTCTGAGGGTCTCAGTGAGTCAGAGGGTCAGGTGGGCACCGTTGAGGGCTCTCCGCTTGGCTTGGGCACGGACAGAGGGGCTGGAGAGGATTCACAGGAGTGGTGGGTGAAGAGGCCCAGCGTGGGGACGGGACGGAAACACCCAGAGGGGCAAAGTCCAGCAACCCACGCGTGTGTTTCAGGGCAGCTCTCACAACACACCACCAACAGTTTGTTCTGCTGCAGCCCTGGAGGCCAGAGGCCGGGGGTCAAGGTGCCGGCAGGGTGGGCTCCCTCGGGAGGGAGAAGCCTTTCTAGGCTCGCTTCTGGCGGCTGCCTGCGGCCCTGAACCTTCCCTGGCTTGGGCTTTGTGCGTCCGATCACAGCCTCTGTCTTCACGGGACCTCTCCTCTCTCCGTTTCTTCCCGTCTTCTTATAAAGACACTCACCGTTGGACTTAAGGCCCAGCCTCAATCCAGGACGACCTCATCCCGAGATCGTTAGCTGAATGACGCCTGCAGAGACCCCACCCCCAGTTAAGGTCACACACACCGGTACTGGGGTACCGGACACATGTTGTTAGGGTCACAGTTCAGCACACTACACGAAGGTTCTGGATTGAGGGTCTACAGGAAGCCACGTGTCAGTCTGGGGGGGCCTCCAGGTGCTGTGGGGCTGGGGCTCAGCCTAGGGTGAGCCTGGGCCGGTCAGGGGCCGCCCTGCCCTGCCACGGGGCTCCTTCTTCCACAGCGGTGGCTGGTGGCCCCAGGAGGCGTTTGAGATGCCATCTGCCTGCACGTTGTCACGCTCGGTGTTACCCTAGTCAGTGTCTCTGTGCAGATCAGGGTGGGGAAGCCCCTTCGATATCAGACAGGGTCTGAGGAAGAGGACGGACAGCAGTAGGAGAGAGTAGCTGGGGTCCCTTCCATCTGGGAAGCCGAGAGCAGTGGGCACAGCCGTGCGGGGGCTGTGCTTGGGCCTCAGCTCATGCCCACCACCCCCCCCTTGTCCCTGTAAGACCAGTGGCCTCAAGAGACCCCATTTTACAACTGTGAGACAAGAGGAGAGACCACCGTTACCTTGCTCTCCAGCTTTGAGGCCCGATTTGTGGGAAATGACCAGGACTCCCTTTCTCGAAGGCTCTGGGCCCTTAGCTCTCCCCGCCCTGCTCACAGTCTCTGGGGGTCCCTTTGGGCTCCAGAATCTCGCACCACTGAGCCACAGAGGCCGGGCCCTACCTTCCAGGTCCCCACCAGCTAGACCCTGAGCACCTGGAGGCCAGCTGTCTCACAGGGACAAGGGGCATGTGGCAGCCAGCCAGCCATGCTCTCTGTCGAGGTGCCGACCCTTCATCCCGGTTTTCTGGCAAGACTGAGCCAGAGCTCCGCTGGACATCCAGGGCTGGCCCTCCATCTGGGGGGGGTCCCTGGGCTGGATGAGCCCAAGGCAGGCGTGCACCTCATTTCTCTCTGCGTGCTTAGGGCTGAGCTTGCGAGTCACAAATTAGTGTTTGTTGAATGAAGACAGAAACATGCCTGCCTGTGAGTCGGCTGCCCCACAGCCCACCCTCCCTGGGCCCCCCACCCCTCCCCAGCATGGAGGTCTGTAGGCCCATAGTCTGGCCGAGGGGTCAACCCTGCAGGCTGCCTGTGTCGGCAAGTCCTGCCCCCGGAAAGGTTGGGCCTGCCTCCTGTAGCCGCAGGCAAGGTGGGAACCCAGAGAAGCCAATCCCAGCTCAGCTGCTGGGCAGGCCTCCTAAAGCAGGCAGACACGTGCTGGGTCAGTGGGGACTTGGGACGGAGAGGAGGCTCGGAAAGGCCATTAGAGTGAGCTCGTGGGATGGCAGGGCCCATCAGGGACCTCAGCGCCGCTATCCTGCTCGTAGGCCTAGAGGGCCCTACCCGCTAATTCTCCAGAGTCCGGCTGCAGAGACCATCCAGGAGCCCCACCGAGAGCAAGGGTGGAACCCTACACTTTGGTCTGTGGGGCGGGCTCACAGCTGGGACCCCAGAGCCTGGGTCAGACCTCGTCCCTGGCGCCAGTTCCCTCCTCACGTAGGGTGTGTCCCTGGGCAAATGGGGGCCCAGACAGCTTGTGTCCAGGAGCGGACAGGGTGAAAGGAACGGGTGCGTGACTCAGTGGCACCCGTGGCTTCCCGGGGTGCTTCCGGCTGGGGGTGCAGGGGCGACCTGAGGGTGGGCCGCAGGCCTGGTGGTCTGGGGCAGCTTTGTCCGAGTGTGCTGAGCCCTCGAAGTGTGCAGGTGGCAGCAGTCTGTGATTGACGGCTGGGGAGCACTCCGAGTCAAAACCACCCATCTGCTGGCCCACACATGTCCCCCAGCCCGCAGACGCTCCCAGGGCTTCCCGGGATCCGGTCACCATGGAGACGGCACATCCAGGCCGGCACCCTGAGAGGCAGTGAGGAAGAAGAAGTTAACCCAGGCTGTGCCGGCCCTCCTGGTTGTTTGGCTGCTGTCCTGTGGGTCCTTGGGGAGTGGAGCGGGGTTACATTGTGAAATCTGCAGGGCCGGGCCCAGGTAGGCTCTGGACACACCCAGTTCTTCAAAGCTCTGGGAAGCCCAGGCAGGCTCCATGGAACAGACCAGACATGGACACACAGGAGGCTCTTGGGGGGATGGCCGCCGCCGCCCCTTCCCTGCCTCATGGGATGGGGATGCCGAGTTCCCGTCGTCGGAGAACTCCAAGTCATACCTGTGCAATAGGCATGTGGCTGAAATCTGCAGACAGTCGGGGTTTCTGGCTCTGGGAGGCTGTGGTGGAAACCCCGCTGAGGGGGTGGTGGGGCAGGTCTCCGATGGGAGTGGGGTTGTGTGTCTCAGGCTGTGCTGGGGGCTCCCCGAGGGGTGTTCTGGCCACACAGGGAACAGCAAGCTGCTGGTATGCATCTCTAGGATTCGGCACAGAACGTGGGGCCTGCTTCCCCCTCCTATGACAGGGAGCAGGATTTGAGGTCAGGTGGTGACCTGGCCAGCATGTCCTCTGCACCCTGGCCATTCTTCCTCTGGCTAGGAGGGCCTCCTGGGGGCAGCGGCTTCTCATCCAGGATGCTGGGCACCTGCTGGGCAGGGCACCTGGTGGATGGCAGAAGGCTGTTGGCAGGTGGAGGGCACCTAGGAGACTGCCATCTGGGGGTCTGGCCTTCTGTACTGAGGACAGGCAGCTTCTTTGCTCCCCCTGGGACCACCGTGTTCTCCTCAACTGGAGTGGCGGGCCATCCAAAGTCAGGGTGTATGTTCTGAAGAACCTCTGCTTTCCTTAGAGCATTAGCTCTGGGAGTGGATTCCCTGAGCCCTGCCTGGGCCCACACTGACCGCAGGGGGCATGGCTGGCCCCCAGCCACCATCTGCAGGGATCTGGCTGCTGACCATGCCCCCACGCATCCATCCCCTGTGGCTACGGCCCGGCCCCACGCACGCAGCTCCGGGCAGCAGGTCAGGGTTCCGGTGACGGCCGGAGCCCGTCCAGGGAGGGAGCACGTGCTCTGGAGCACACCCTGCGGTTGTCACTCTATCTCTTGCCCACAGAAGCTCCCTCAGTTTCCACAGTGACTGGGTGGGGGCTCTGGCTGCCTGATTTACAGAGGGAGAAATTGAGACCCGGAGATTAACTTGCTGAAGGTCACACAGTTGACCTGAGGTGGGCCGGATTTGACACTGCCTGGTGACAAGCCTGGAGGTGGGGTGGGCCACTATGTACCCCTCTTTATGACCTTAGGCCCCGATGCCGTATTCAGAGCACCCAGGGCCCACCAGATTGTGTCATTCAGTGTTGGCCGTCGGGGTCCCCGCCAGAAATGGGTGGTTCACCCAAGCGTGGCTAGCCCGAGGGGGGCGGTTGGCAGAGACGAGGATGTGGGCCAGGCGTGGGCGCTGCAGTGGCCCAGTCACCCACTCTGGCCATGGGGACCATGGAGCGGAGGGTTGGTGGCCGCCTGGAGGGGGCACTGACCTTTGGTAGAGGGACAGCCCACCAGGGACGTCCCCTAGCAGCCCCTGGAGATGAGCTCCCACCAGCCCCGGTCCCCTGCCAGGTCTGCGGTGGCTCAGTTCGGCCAGGAGCCCGGGAGAGGGGTCACTGCTGTGGTCCCCTTGCATGGCCCCTCAGGCAGAGGATGGAAGAGCCCCTAGGGGGGCCGTGTCGGTGTGGCCCTGCCTCCCGTGCTCCCCCACACCCCTCCCCGGTCGCAGCTGGGCCGTTCAGGCTTCCGTCACACCGCAGCTCCAGGCCGCCAGTGTGGATGACCATGTGGGCACAGGGCCTCAGGGCCGCTGAGCAGGGGAGTGGCCTGGAGAGGTGCTGGTCCTAATGGGCTTGGATCTCCAAACCCTAATGGGTTTGGATCTTGGCTCTGCGTCTTGTGGAAGGCTGTGCTGGCAAGCGCTGCCACTCCAGGCCGTTGGGAGGCTGGCATGGGACTTTGTGCTGGGGACAGCGAGGGGACAGCGCGGGAGAGGCAAGTGTCCCCTGGTGGCCCTGCACGGCCCCCTCGCCCCAGCCGGGCCCAGGCCCCAGCTGTCTCCTGGCACTGGCACACAATGACCTTCCTCTCCTGTCCTTTGCTGAAGCTCCTTCCTCTACGCCTTCCTGAACCTCCTGGTCAGTGCGTCTGTGGTCTTCCTCGTCTTCATCGCCAGCACCATCGTGAGTGTGGGCTTCAGCATGTGGTGTGACGCCATCACGGAGAAGGGCACTGTGCCCCACAGGTGGGCCTGAGCCCTGCCCCTCCCTGCTGCCCCCAGTGACGTCCTGAGGCATGAATCCTATTCTGAGCACGAGGTTTTGCTCAACCTGTCCGGGGCTCCCACCTGTGCACACCTGGCCAGCACCTTCCCTGGACCTGTCCCCTTGATGTGGGTGCCCTCTTCACACGAGAGTAAGGCTCCTGCACCCCCGGGCGTGGGTCCGGGCTGGGGCACAGAGGCCCAGTGTGCTCAGGGTCCTGGAGACCAGACAGGACCACACGGCCAGGCCCGGCAGATCCCACCCTGTGCCGCCTTTGGAGGTGGGCTGCGGAGAACCGAGCTGGCCTTCTCCTGGGGGCTTGGAAGAGACAGCCTTAGGGATGGGGAGGAGCGCGAGCAGAAGCTTTTGGTTGGAAGGGGTCAGGGATGAGGTCTTTGGGGTCGGGATAGCTGCCTCACTGTTTAGGGGTGCTGCGTGCCGCTCCCTGTGCCCGGTGTCCAACGTCACCTGCCACCCCGTGTCTGGCTGTTTCAGCTGCGAGGAGCTCCAGGACATCGATCTGGAGCTGAGCGTGGACAACTCGGCCTTCTACGACCAGTTCGCCATCGCGCAGGTAGGCGGGGCTGTTCTGGTGGGAGGGGCTGTTGGGTAGGCGGGGCTGTCCTGGTGGGAGGGGCTGTTGGGTAGGCGGAGTTGTCCTGGTGGGAGGGGCTGTTGGGTAGGCGGGGCTGTCCTGGTGGGAGGGGCTGTTGGGTAGGCGGGGCTGTCCTGGTGGGAGGGGCTGTTGGGTAGGCGGAGTTGTCCTGGTGGGAGGGGCTGTTGGGTAGGCGGGGCTGTCCTGGTGGGAGGGGCTGTTGGGTAGGCGGGGCTGTCCTGGTGGGAGGGGCTGTTGGGTAGGCGGGGCTGTCCTGGTGGGAGGGGCTGTTGGGTAGGCGGCAGTCTACCTGGCGGGAGGGGCTGCCAGGCAGGCCAGTAAGCCTGCATTGTTGGGGAGGGGTCCGTTCACTGCGTGCACCGCCTGCCTCCCAACGCCCTCCTCCAGGGGAGGTTGAGGATGGCGCCAGGCCGAGCCGAGTGAGTGAGTGGTATTCCTGGATTTCCGGGGCTGAGGGGGGCTCTTGCAGCTGGAGGTGGAGAGGGGTGAGGCCTGGGGGATCCTGGGAGGAGGGGACAGGTGAGCTAAGTGCAGAAGTGAGGTCCAGGGTCTGAGGGAGTGGAAAGGAAACTAGGCATCCCATCCTGGGTCTGCAGGGCCAGGGCCGGGACCTTGGGTTCTGGTCCTGGCGCCAAGTGGGCACGCTCAGACAAATGCTGGCAGCTCATGGCTATTCCCTGGCCAGGGGAAGCCGATGTGGTGTCCGAGGAAGCGTTGGGGGGGATCTAGCCTGTGAATTTGGAGGAGCCCACCCCTGATTGCTGTGGGGGGACAGCCCTGTCCCGGCCCTGCCCTTGCGTGAGCTTCGTTCCCTGCCCTGCAGGTGCATTTCAGGGGAGCCCTTTAGCGAGGATGCTGGCATGTCAGGATTTGCTAGTGGTCAGTAGGGGCTTTTTCTCAAAACTTGCATCTGTGTTCAGGCAGGTGCTGTCGGTGAGGGGTGCCCAGGTGGGGCTGGCTCCTTCCAGCTCTGAGCAGCGCTTGCTGGCACCCAGGTCCACTTCTGGACCCCAGGCCCGTGTCTCAGGGCTCATGCTGGCCAGGGGCTGCTCTGAGGACCCTTCCCAAGGAGAGGCGCCCTCCAGGGGCTGGGCGTCCAGTGTGTCTGGAGGGTCTCTGCTGACGTGTGCAGAGACCGCCAAAGACACGCGCACGACATCTGAGTGGCAAATGCTTCAGCCCTAATTTGCGCTAATTAGATTAGAAAGGCGAGAGCCGGGTCTGGTGACAAGTAACGCCCAGTGAGAGTCTGGTTGCTGTGGCTCAAGCCTGGTTCTGATGAAATGGTTTCTTTTTCTGCTGTTTGGGAACCGCAGCTAAAGGTCGATTTGTTCCAGCAGCTGGAGAAGGCAGCGTTACGGAGGGGCTCTCCGCGGAGCGGGGCGGGCCTGGCTGCCTGGGGGCCTGGGTGGCCAGAGTCCCCGGATGCGTTGTACCACCTGAGTTCGGGGGGGGGGGTTGGGTGGGTGAGTGCGGAGGCGCTGCGACCCCGTGGGCCCCACCTTGCTCTGGGGCAGGTGGAGGGTGGGTCTGGCTGGCCTCCTGACCCTGCCTCTGCCCTCCCTCTGTGCAGTTCGGCCTCTGGGCCTCGTGGCTGGCCTGGCTGGCCATCGCCACCCTGGCGTTCCTGAAGGTCTACCACAACTACCGCCAGGAGGACCTGCTGGACAGCCTGGTGCACGAGAAGGAGCTGCTCCTGGCCAGGCCGACATCCCGTGCCTCCTTTCAGGAGGAGAAGAGCGCCGTCATCTAGGGGTGGGCAGGGGAGCCGCCCCCGACGCCCCCCACCCCTGCCCGGGGCTCATGACCCGACCCAGGGGAGCGGCTGGGGACCCTGCCCAGCCCCACCTACCCCTCGCCTTGCATGTCTCCCCTCGGCACTGCGGACGGGAGTGGCCGCGCTCACCCAGCCCCCATCCCACCGCGAGGGTGGTTGTGGATGGGGGCGGGCGCCCAGCCCTCAGACAGGGACACACAGGCCCCGGGGTGTCGTCCGGGCCCCACGCGCGTGCAGCACACCTGTCTCGGGGCACTGGCCTGGCGAGCCTGGGCGGGGCGTGTCCACCCTCTGGGGCGCCTCTGGCCCTCCTGCAGGTCGCGCCTCAGCGGCACGGCGTCTCCACCTGCTTGCCCAGGTGTCATTCCGTGCCAACCCTGTGGCAGCGGCCAGTGTCCCCAGAGTGACCCCAGCCCATGCTGACCACCCATCCGTACTTGCTCCTGAGCCGTGTGTGGGACCTGGGAGCGGGGGGCCGACGGCAGGAAGGAGCTCCCCGGCCGTGTGTTCCCGCCTCCGGCCCTGCGCTTGGCCCAACCTGCTGCAGGGCTGAGTTCCCTGTGCTCCTGCTCCGCGGCCCCCCGTGGCCAGGCGGGTCTCAGGAGCGAAAGCACAGGGGCAGCGGTGTTGCCCGCCGTCCAGTGGTGGCTCTGTGGACGTCCTGGCAAGCAGCCGTGGTGTCAGAGCGGGAAGCCTGCACCTGGTGCCCCAGGACTGGCTGGGGGAGCCCCGTGGCCCTGCCAGGGGAGGCCCTGGACCCCCATATTCGTCTCACAGTGTGGGGAGGTGGGGACATGGGCTGGGGGGCGCCCCACCTCCTGGGCATGGGGGGATGGGGCAGCAGCCACTGTGGGCGTCTGAGGTGCCTGTGAGTGCCGGTATGTTCACGTGCGTGTAAGTCTGCGTGGGGCGGTGTGTGAGCTGGGGCGTGTGTTGGCCACACACGTGCGTGTGTTGTGTGTGAGCGCATGCACCAGCCTGGGCATGCGAGTGTGCGTATGTGCCAGTGTGTGAGCACAAGTGGGATGTGTGCCTGCACAAGTGTGAGTGTGAGTGTGTGTGTGCACCAGAAGGCGTGTGCAGAGATCGGGGTGGGTGAGGACCCAGCAGCTCCTCCGTACCTTCCCCCACTGGGACCCCCCGCCCCATGCCCTGGGCGCCCAGTGGACGGTCTGCCTTCCCATCCGATGGCGTCCAAAGCACCGAGGCCCCTAGAGGACACGACTCTGTCCACACAGAGGCAGGAAGAGGAGTTGGGGGCCCTGGGACCCCAGAGCTCAGTGACCTCATTAATTGGGGGGCTGCTTGGCTATGGGTCTCCTCCTCCCTGGGCTCCCCGGCTTCTGCACCTGCACGCAGCCCTCTGAGTCCTGTCCAGGACTGGGGCAACCCCTTCCCAGGGCTGACCCTCCCGCTGCTCCCCACACTCCCTGTGTCCGTGCCTTTTGCTGCCGGAGGCTGGTTTGGTCTCCCAAATGGGGGGCTCAGGGCCTCCAGAGGCCGTGGGTCTGGGTCTGTGTGGAGGTGTCTAGTGGGGCGGGCAGCCAGGCTCTGGGAAGGAGGAGCAGCGCCGTGCCATGGGCTCCTGCAACCTGAGGGTTTGGGTCTCAGGCCGGCAGGGACGTGCGCCCGCACTCACCTGTGTCACCCACACAGCTGGACGGTCGTCACGGACCTGCTCGGGCCGGCGGAACCCGGCACCTCCCGATGTCCGTGTCTGGGGTCTTAGGGACAGCTGGGCCCTGGGAGCGGGTGGTGGGACCACGCTGTGTGCCCTGCAGGGGACAGGGGTTGGGGGGCCCTGGGGCAGGCAGGACGGGCAGGGCCCAGGCTTCCTGAGACGGGACCCCAGGATCGCGTCTGCGGCGGTGCCTTGCTTCTGCCAGCTGCTGTCGGGCGACTCGTCTTTGTTTTAATTCTACTTCTGACGAAATTGAAAGTCATGGTTCTTCCAGTTCAGTGTATGTATTTCTCAAAGTCAGAATAAACACAAGAGTTCCTGAGCCTCGCCGGTCCCCGCCCTGCCCCCTCCGCGCTTCCTGGCTTCGGGACTCGCCCGCCGCTAACACTTAGAAACCTGCGGCGCGCGTCCCTGTAGCTTCAGGAACTGACGGGGTCAGGGCCGTCCCTCCTGCGGCCGGACCCTCACGCGTGCGCACATCCCCGGGGCTCCCCTCGCCGCGGCGCCCCAGGGGCAAGGGCGGCCGTCTCAGGGTCGTCTTCCCGGGAGCCCCAGCTCATGCTGTGCGGACCCTCCGGAGACTGGCCCTTGGCTGAGAGCCCCGGCGGCAGGGTTTCCCCAAGATGCGACCCGGCCTAGACCGGGCTGAGCCCGAGGCCTGTGCCTGCCCCATGGGTTCAGGCACGTGACCCAACCTCTCCGAGCCTCAGTTTCCCTGCCTGGAGTATGGGGCAGTAACCTGCCTGTCTCTTCAGGGGGTGGGGGTGAGAGAAGGTGGGGGGCCGGGGGAGGGCTGGGCAGTGCCGGCGTCGGCGGCAGTCACCCTGGTGCCCCTAGAACCAGCTGGAGGGTCTGCGAGGGCTGGGGTTTGGGCCCCCCCACTGCGGCCCTCTGGAGGTTACGGCTCCTGGAGACAGGCCCACTGGGCTCCCTGCTCTGGGCTCCCCAAACCCCGACCCTGGAAAACACCACCCCTGCCCTTGAGGCCCGGAAGGGAAGGCTCCCTGGTGCCCCCACCTCTGCTTTAGCCGAGGAAATCCGTCCTCATGCCCCTCCTTTGGGTAAAAACCCCCAGACTGATAAAAGGGGTGACAGTGTGTTTTAATAGAAAATCCGTGTGTCCCTGCTTAGCCGGTGGGGCTGGACACTCAGGTCCTAACCCCGGGAAGGGGCAGCACCGCACTGGCTGTCCTGTGGACCCCTGTCTGAAGGTGGCTGGGGGAGATGGCGTCTTCCTAGCAGTCCTTCTGGGTGTCTGGCCACAGGCCTCCCTGCTTTGTTCAGGCACCCCCCCCTGCAGAGTCTGGAGGGGCCCCTGGAGTCTGTCGCGCTGTCTCCCCACGGCCTTACAACGCCCGCAGTGGCGTGCTGTGTGCACAGTCACGGGACGCCGAGCTTCAGGGGCAGCACAGCCTGGGGGCCCCGCGCAGGGGGCCGTGCTCTGACGGTGGCGGGTCCGGGCGGAGCTCGCTCGCTCTCAGCCACCACCAGGCAGACAGCTGAGGAGGGGGAGAGCCCGTATGTCTCCCTGGAACACGAGGGGTTCCTGAGGTCTTGGGGCCCCCGAGGAGCGGTCAGGCCGGCTCAGAGGTTGGCGCCCCAACGGTACCAACAAGGGGAGACCCCAGGCCCCCGCCCCGTGTGTAGCGTCAGGAGGGAAGACACATCCAGCAGCCAGACCCACCTGTCTCCACGGGGTCTTGAGGTCCAGGCCCCACAAGCCCCAAGCAGCAAAGGCCAGTGTCCTCTCTGAGGGACCCCACATACAGGGCCGGCGTCCCTATCGAGGGGTTCTGCGTGGCCACATCCGGGCCTGGCCCAAGGGTGCGGAGAGCTCCCACCGTGGGGAGGGAGGGCCTGGGGGGCTCTCGGAGGCCAAAGCATGTGTGGATTCTCTTTATAATAAAACTGCGCAGTGGAGCCCAACGTGGAGCCCAACATGGGCATCAAGAGGGACTGCCTGTCGGGGCTCCCGCCCCCCCCACTTGGCCAGTTGCAGGCCTGGAGGGGAGCCCGCCCCCCGTCAGAGCTGCAGCAGGCCGCGCCAGCAGGAGAGGGCTGTGTGCCTCAGGTCCAGGAGCCGGGCCCGCAGGTCGTCAAGGGCCAGCGCCACGGGCTTGGCTCGGCCACAGCACAGACCCAGCACCAGCATCAGCAGGACGCACACGGACAGCCGAAGGAGCAGGGAGCCGCCTCGGGGCTGCAGCCGGCTGGGCGCTGGGGTGGGGGGTGGAGGGGGACCCGATGAGCCCCTGCCCGCAGGCCTGGCCCCACAGTGAGGACCCTGCGGGGCTCCCTGCTCCCTGCAGGATTGGTGGGGAGGTTGCAGACAGAGCACGGCTTCACCCCAAGTGGGCTTCCTTGGCGTGGGGATCCCTGGGGTGTCTCGCATGGATCCCACGGGAAGTGGGACACCCCCATCCTTGCCTGGGGCCTCTGCCAGTGTTGGGTGGGTTCCGAAGAGCCTCCCGTCGGCTCTGCCTCGGCACCCTCTCTGGGGGAAAAGGGTACGGGGGAGTGACCACAGAGGGGCACAGTGTGTCAGGGTCCTGGCTAAGAGAGTGACCTTGCCAGGGTGGGATGGGGGGCCCTGCTGGAGGCCCTGGGGGTGTGTGAGGGTTCAGACTCACCCCTGGCGGTGGTGGTGGCCGTGGTGGTCTCCCTGCCGGCGATGTCTGGGAAGGAGAACCGAGGGTGGGCTCGGGCAGGCAGGGCCCCCCCGGGGGTGCATGCTGCCTCCGCCTGCCCAGTGTCCTCAGGACCCCGCATCTCACAGCCACCCCGCAAAGCTCCCGGAGATGGGCCGAATCAGGTACAGCCACCCCGTTTCACAGGTGGAAGGTCCATGCACCCCCGTCCAGCTCCCCCCACGTCACCCAGGGGTCCCCCCGGCCTCCCGGCTTCAGGCTCAGGCTGCCAGAACTCGGGGAGCCCGAGAGGCTAGATGCTGCTCTCAGAGCCTGTGGGAGTGTGGAGTGCGGTGACCCCGTGGTGGCTCAGGGGGGCCTGCAGGGGTCCTGGGGCCGGACCGGAGGGGCTGGCACTGGGAGAGGGCCGGGCAGGACTCTTGCTCCTGTCCATCCCCCACAGTGCACTGGGGAGGCCCAGGCCAACCCCTGGACCACCTGGGCCCCGATTCCCCGCCCGCTGAGTCTCCGTCTGCAGGGCTGCTGGGAAGCTCCCGGGGGAGTGCAGAGTTGAGCTTGTGGGGGCGAGTGCTGGACCCAGGAGGGACGGGCGCAGAGAGCAGGTGTGAGGAGTCCCATCAGTGACGCAGGGCCCTTGGGAGGCAAGCTGAGACCTGGATGGGATGTTTAGGGTGGGCATCCGGGGAGCCATCAGCATGTGCCGCCTGTGAGTTTTACCAACCACTCGGCAGGTCTCAAGAAGCACTTGCTTGGGGGCAGTGTCAGGCCGGATCTAGGCTGCCCCCGCGATTCCGGGCCCTCTAGTGTGTCCTCCCCTGGCTCCTGCTCAGCAGAATAAGGCAAAGTGGAAGGGATTCTGCAGCCGAGGGGCAAACCCCAATCAGCTGACTTTGAGTCCATCTAAAGGGAGAGCATCTTGGGTGGGCCTGGCCTCATCAGGGAAACTGTGTAAACAAGAGGGAGTGTCCGTCCGCTCCTGGTCTCGGAGGCGCAGCACTGTGGGTTCTGTAGCGGCAAGGAAGCGAAATCGGCAAACAGCTCTGTGAGCTTGGACCAGGGCCTCGGGCCTCCGCTGGGGGGGGTCCCGGCCCACACCTGGATGGCCACCTTGGGAGACCTGAGCAGAGGACCAGCTACACCAAGCCTAGACCCCTGACCCATGGGGCCACTGTGATAATAAACGTGGGCCACTCGAAGCTTCTGAGTCTGCGGTGACTTGTTCTGCGGTGGAGCCAGCTGATACAGGGGCCGGTCCCACGGGCAGGCCTGCGGCAGGGCCAAAGGGGCCAGGGGAGGAGAGGGCCGGTGGTGGGCAGGGGCTCTGGGGCTGGGGGAATCCGGGAGATGGGCAGTGAAGGACGCAGGCATGGGGGCTGCTGCGGGGCAGCGGGAGGCGCCCAGTGCTGGCGGGAGGAGCGGGCGGGGCACTGTCCACCGCCCACCCTGTACGGGCCCTCCACGGGCGGCTCAGATTTGTTTTTTCCTGCCGGTTCCTGTTTTCGCAACGGTTACTCTGTGTCTAGCCTGAGCCGTGGGCCTGGGTTTTACTGGGGTTCTGTCTGTGGAGACAGGACAGGGGGCAGTGGTCCCTCCCGATGGCCCCCCGTGAGGTCCTGGGCCGTGTGGCTCCCCGCCCCCCATGCCATGCCTGCTCGCCGCGCTCTGTCCTTACAGTGGACGGCTGCCTCCGGGGGCTCCCGGAACCGCACCCGCCTCGAGGTCCTCTGTGGCTCGGCCCGGTGGCCGCGGCGCTGTGGCCGGCTCCGCCTCAGGATGGAGGGGGGGCACTGCCTGTCGCCCTCCTGGGGACAGGGGTGGGAGGCAGAGGGAAGCAGGCAGAAGTGAGCCCCTGGGGGCTGGAGACAAGGTGCCCTGGCCAGGATCCCTGCTGTCACTGCCAGGTTTGTACAGACGCCCCGGGGGGTGGGGGGCCCACTGGGGGGTGCGTGCAGACCCCGTGGACGGGTCCCACCTGCTGCCCCTGCCTGGTGGCCTGGCCCCAGGGGCTGGTACCAACCCCGACAGGGCGCTTAGTGATGCCAGGGACCATAACCGTAACTATGAATGTCCACCAAGGGCCGTCTTCCTGCCCGAGCCGCTACACGAAACCTCGCTGAGTCCTGAAACGCTGGGCCCCAGGTCTCCTCTGTGCCCGGGCACCACAGGGGAGACCGGGCCCTGAGTCAGGTCTGTCTGAGCTCCGTGCCTGGCTTGTGTCACACCGCGGGCCTCTCACTCACCCATGGCCACCGGGAGGGGTCTGGGCGTGAGACCCGGGCTGGAGAGGGATAGAGCCTGGACCCAGGTGCCCCCAAGTGCCTGTGCGGGGGCTGCCCTCCCACCCATGCTGAGTTTGGAATGTAGAGTTGCTAGACTGCTCTGAGCCTCAGTGTTCCCACCTATAAAATGGGGACAACAGACTGTTCTGAGCTGAGTACACCCGTTTTGATTGGCTCCTGGCTGGGAGGTCCCAGCCACACAGAGCTTGCTGCTGGCCTTCTGGGGGACATGGGACCCTCCTAGTCCTGGGGTTGGGCCCAGCTCATGGCTGTCCCCTCCCCTCAGCTGGGGCTCCTGTGCCGCCAGCCTGGCCATGAGCACAGAGGCTAGGTGGGGACTCAAGTCTGAAGTTGGGCCCATTTTGCCCTGGCTGGGCCTGTCACAGCGGCACCCTCACAGGCCGTCCTGGTCCTCGTCTGTCCCCTCCCCCACTCGCAGGCCCTCCTCCCCGAGCTGCAAGGTGACCTCGCTGGGGAAGCCTCTGGACTTGTTGCTGCCTTTCTCCAGAGCCTGCCATGGCTCCCGCTTCCTCTGCCTCGCCGGCACTCTCTCCCGGCCCATCCTGCCTGCCTGGGTCGTGGCCTTGCTCCTCTGGGTATGACAAGTGTCCCCCACTGGGGGCCTCTAACCTCCTCTGCCCCCAAGTGATTTCCTCTCCTGGGAGTCCTGGGGCCAGGACAGCTCAGGCAAGGACAGGGACTGCGCCTCCTGCCTCTCCTCCCCTTCCTCAGCCCCAGCGGGAGCCCCAGGGCTGACCCTGGTGCTCTTGGCCTTGGGGTCCGGCATCAGGGCTTGTCCAGGACCCAGCCTTACCTTCCCTGCCCTGGGCATCGGCCGGCCTGGCGCGGCCTCTTCATTCTTCTGGGTGTGATGTCGCGTCTCTGGCCGGGAGCTGGGGCTCCAGGCTTGCCCTGCGGGCTTCATTTACTGGAACATGGCCCTGAGAGAAGCAGAGACACTATCACTGTCCGAGCGGCACTGGTAGGAGTAGACGGAGGGCCCAGCGGCAGGTGCGGCTCTCCTGCTGGTGATCCCAGCACCCTCGCCGGCAGCGGGTGCCCCCCACCCCCATCCGCTCTGGGGGCCGCGCTGGGCTCCACGCGGCTGCCGGCCGTGACTTAGAGCCAGCCGCCGGCACGGGGCGCTCCGAACGTGTGCGCTGACCACGGCACGCGCAGCGTGTGGAGGCGTGTCGGGGAGACTCTGGGGTGGAGGGAAGGGGTCCAGGGCCAGGCGTTGTTGGCTGCGAGGGGCTGGGAAGGCTGCCCCAGAGGGTCTCCTGCTCCGGGAGGGGCTGGAGCTGGTGGGGCCCCCGCAGACTCTGGTCTCTGTCTCTCCGTCCGTCCGTCCCTCCCCAGCCCGGGTCTGACTTCCTTACTAGCTATAAGGAGGTGCCTCCCTAAGTCCACTGTGAGCCTGTGACGGCCTAGCATCGTCCTTCCCAGCTGTGGCCCCTCGCGGGGGGATTCTCTTTCCCCTGACGGTTCCTGACTACTGAGACATGCCCTGCCCCTGCTGTGGGCACAGACCGCGCCCGGGGCCCTGAGCACGAGTCCTTCGAGGGCCCCGAGGTTCGGCCCCCCCTTCGGCGTACGTGTGGGGAAATTGAGGCCACGTGGACACGAGGGGAGTCTCTGTCCCCCCGGAGGAGGAGAGGAGGTGGGGCTGGCACAGGGGCCCTGCTCCCCTTTATCCCCGGCCCAGGCTTCTCTCTGGCTCCCTGGTCTGGGTCCTCGGAGGACAGCCCTGCCCCCTCTGCACACGGCGAACGGCGGGTTTTGTGAGGCATGTCCCTGTCTTCTGCCGTCCAAGGACCCCACCCCGTGTCCAGGGCTGAGAGCAGGGCTGAAGCAGAGGGTCCCACACGGTCCCCACATAGGCCGTCAGGGTCCCCCAAAGGGCGGGCAGCCTCAAAGGGGGAGCGGGCCCTGAGCAGCCTTCCCCGGGGAGACGGCGGGGCATTGCGTGCCTCGCCCGGCAGCGTTGGTGCCGCAGCTGTGCAGAGCCCGGCGACGGCGGCGGCGGCCCGTACTGGGCAGCTTCGGTTACTCTAAAGCGAGCTGTTTTCTCCTCAGCGTCAGGTTATTATTGCAAATGGATCCGGGAAGGAGCCTGGAGCCCAGGGAGGGGGACAGGGCCAAGAGGGCGGCCTCTCAGGAACGTGTGCGGGTCCCTCAGGTGAGGAGACGGGCCTGGAGAGGCGCGGAGGGCCCCTGCCCAGAGCCCTGCAGCGTCCGGCCCCCTCCTGGGACCGGGACGGCGTTGCGCGTGTGCGTGTGTGAGTGTGTGAGCCGTGTGCGTGCGCAGGCGTGTGGCTGTGAGCGGGGCTCCGTGGCTTGTGTGAGCACGTCTGTGTGTGCGTGTGTGAGTGCTTGTGTCCGTGTGTGAATGGGTGTGCGTGTGTGCGCGTGTGCGTGTGTGTCCGCGTGTCCGCGTGCGTTCACACAGGTGCCATCTGTACATATGAGCGTGAGTGTGCACGTGCAGCGCCTCCGCGTGTGTAAGGCGAGGGCTTGTGATCACACAAACATGTGGGTGCGTGCGTGTGCATGAGTGTGTCTGAGTGTGAACGGGCCATGCGCATGCGTGTGCGTGGCGTGTGCGTGTGTCCGTGGGTGTCTCTGAATCCGGTGCAGGCAGCCGGGTGGGTCCCACGCATTCATCACAGGCCCCGTGTGACCTGCGTGACCTTGGGAGGCCCCTAACTTTCTGCCTCAGTCTACTCAGCCGAAAATAGGGATCACAAGCGCGACGTCGTCCGCGGGCTTGGGGAGGGCAGGCCCCCTGTGAGTCGGGCCTGGGGTGGGCCTGGGACAGTCACTCGGGGACAGTGGCTTTGCTCAGGCGCAGAGCCGGGGCCCCTCGCCAGTGTGCGATGGAAGCCCCGGGCCTTCTCCAGCCCAGTGCCTTTGCCTGGGTCGTCGTCCGCCGGTGGCGGGTCTCCCCCACTCCCCGCTGCCCACCGTCCGTGCCCCCCCCCCCAGCCCTGTCTCTGCCGTCAGTCTGGCTCGGGCTCCGGCTTCCCCTTGTATGTCATTTCCTCTGAGACAGGTGAAGGCCTGTGCCGACCCCCAGGACTGGCTTCAGTCCTGGGCTCCGTCTTGCTGTGGCTCCGTGACCTTTCTCAACAGCGTGACTGGCTCCGAACAGGAGGCGGGGATGACTGCTCTCGGCTCCGCCTCCCGGCTCCCCCACCGCCCCCCTGCAGTCGCTGGCCGGGCCCCCTCCGCAGGCTGGACTGCTGAGGGCAGGGCCCTGCATGGGAGCGGGAGGCCTCGGAGCCCGTGGCAGCGGACAGTGTGTAACCGGAGTGCCCTCCCCGCTCGTGACTGATGGGTGATAAAGGGCGGAAAATAGCTCAGGCCTGGGGCCCGGAGTGTCACCACGGCCCTCCCACCACAGGGGACATACCCTCTGCTGAGGGCACATTCTCGCCCCCTGGGGGCAGGGACCTCGGTTGCTGCCTGTCCCCCCTTTCCCCGTTGTCTCTAGGTGGGGGCCTGCATGGCTGGGCCTGCCAGTCAGAGCACGGCCAAGGTGCCTGAGGCGCAGGGCCTGCCCCAGGCGGGGGCCAGGGGAGCCACAGGGGGAGCATAGGCTCTCCTGGAGCCTAAGGTCTGGCCAAGGCCATGCGTCCACAAGAGCTCTGACCGTCTACGGGGTTTGGCCCACCAAGGCTTATCCTCTGTAGCCCAGCTCGGCAGCCGAGGCCCACTGTTCCCGGAGCCCCAGCTCTGCACACGGCTCCCACCGGCTCCCACGCGGCTCACCGCATCCAGCTGCACCAAGCCCCAGGGCTGGGCCACCTGTCCCGCCATCGCTCTGTGCTGCTGCCTGGGAGGCTTCTCACCGGCTCCCGGGCCAGGCTGACCGCGTCTCTGCGCCCTGCACACCCCGTACCGCCGGCCACCCACTGCCTGCTGGTCCGTCTCTGTGCTCGCCAGGGGTCCCTCGGACACCCCACGTAGTGCAGGCCTGTGCGGGGAGGGGCATCCCCCGCTGTGACCACGGGGTGGGCAGCCAGTTCGGAGCCCACACCGGCTCCTGTTGCCCCTGCACGGTGCCTGTTTGCCCGCAGGAGCCTGGCTCGGGGGCTGGAAGAGCTTCCCGGAGGTCCCGGAGCCCTGGGGAGACCGAGGGTCTCCTCCTGAGCCGGCAGGTCTGGAGCTAGAACGAGGGGAGCCGCAGCCTGTGCCCGCCCCGCGCACTGTCCGGAGACTCCTCCCAGGGGCCGCAGGGCAGGTGCAGGCAGGAGAACCACGTCGGGACCTCATCCCGCAGAGGCCGCAGCTGTGAGCCCCACATACGTGCACAGCCTCCCCCCAAGCCCCACACGCACACACACACACTCACATGGCTGCCCCCCCATTCGCACACACACACCCACACACGCATGGGCCCCGTCCTGGCCCACCCGGGCCCCTGCAGGGCCTACCCCCGGGGTGACCTCACCCACCTGCCCGGCCCCCAGTCCGCTGGCGATGGCATCCTTGAGCAGAGTGGGAACCGGAGCTGTTGTGGCTCCCGGGCCAGCTGAGAAGTTTCCATTACAGCCGTGGGGCAGTGGCCTCTGGACAGTCTGGCCCTGGAGGAAGCCGTCCGCACGGGGCCTGGTGGCCTTGCGTGGTGTTTGCCCCGCCTCCCCCTCACCTGAGCAGCTTGCCTGAATGAAAGCCGGGGGCTGCTGAGGCCCCAGGACGCACACTTCACTTTCTTCCAGCTGGGGAAGGGGAAGGGGACAGGAGGCCGTGGGCAGTCCCTCGCTGGCCTCCCCTCAGGAGAATGGGGGCAGAGTGAGGGGCCGTGGGCAGGGGTCCCCAGGAAGGGCCGGCTGCCGCCAGCCCACTCATAGCCCAGGAGGCTGGCTGCTCCCCAGATAACACACATTTCTGACCTCAGCAAGAGGAGAACCCCAGGGCGCGCGTCCGGCTGACGGCTTGCTCCCTGGGCTTGCCCTGATGCGCCTGCCCGGCCGGGGGTGTGGGACCAGGCGCTGTCCTGGCAGGCTCCACAGATGGTCCTCCACGTCTCTGGACATGGGGCAACAGCGGGTCAGGAGGACGCTGGGTGTCTGCTGGGTGCAGGGCATGCCCTGGAGTGGGAGATCTTGACCTCGAGAGCCCCAGGCAGAATGGGGCAGGTAGACCCCGGCCACAGGGAGACCCGGGGTGTCACTTGCCCCGAGTTCCGAGCCCCCGTGTAGACTGGAGGTCTACGCCACCATCCAGCACACCATGAAGACGGAGGTGATGTGCCGATCTTCCCGGAGGGGACTGCACACAGTAGGCGCCCAGCGATCGGTGTGTTCTGAGTCGGAGGAGTGACCCACGTGCACGGGGGGCCAGAACGGAGATTAATGCCGATCAGGTCAGCTCACAAAAGGGCCAGTTCCCTGGGATAACTGAGTGCTGTGGTCTGGGCTAAGTGCCCGGAGTGACTCCATTTCCTGCTCTACCGGGTTGTGGCCGCATAGATCTGCCCTCAGCAGGACCCCAGGGCCTCTGAGGAGGGCTTGCCAGTGTCCGTGCCCAGCCCTGCTGTCCCGACAAGAATCCTGGCTGCTGGCCACTTCTGAAGGGACCGCGTTTGGCTCATGGCCGGAGAGAGCCGCAGAGACGGGTGCCCCGGCTTTGTGGTAGGAACCGCCCAAGCAGTTGGGAACCCCACAGCAGCCGGGCCTTGGGCAGGAGCATGGATAAGGGGCTGCAGGGCCCTCCCTTGGGTCTGGCTGGGCCACTGGGGAAGGGCTCAGAGTGCTGGGAACCACCACTCCCACTTTACAGGTAAGGCATGAGGTTCAGAGGGGCCTGGGTCTTCTGGGGTCACTGACCACCCTGGTTTGCTTGGGAATGTGCTCGTTTTAGCACTGAAAGCCCAAGTCCCGGGTGAACGGGATGGACAGCCGCCCTCAGTCTTTGTCCTAGAGCCACGCAGAGTTCTCTGCCCAGATGCTGTCCACCTGTCCTCCTGTCCGTCTGTCCCCCTGTCTGCCTGTCCGTCTGTCCATCTGTCCACCTGCCTGTCTGCCTGTCTCCCTGTCCCCCTGTCTGCCTGTCCGTCTGTCCATCTGTCCACCTGCCTGTCTGCCTGTCCCCGTCTCCTGTCTTCTGCTTCCTGTCTTCCTCCTGCGCCAGGTTCTCTGCCGGCGTCTCTGGCTGCGAGTCTCCACTCCGGCAGCTTCATTCCCAAATGGGAAGTGAGCTTCCGCCTACCGCCCTGAGCTGGGTCCTCACCTGGCTCCCTCCGGGGTCCGAGAAGCCAGGCTCTGCGGCGTCCTCCAGTGAGAGTGGTTCAGGGTGCTGCTGGCCCGCTCTCGGGCCCCCCGGAGAAGCAGCCCAGGGCCCGTGCAGCCTCCTGTTGCCCGGGTCTGGAGCTGCCGCCGGCCGGTCCGTGGGGCGAGTCTGCGGCCGGCCGGCGTCCCCGCCCCAGGCCCCTCGGCAGGGCGGCAGAACTTGGCCAACTGGCAAACGCTGAGCTATAATTACCTCTCCCCTTTGGCAGAAATAGCAGTGACCCCGTGGATCGGCTGCTGGCTCTGGTGTGGCAGGGGACCTGCCGGTTTCCCAGGCCCCGAACACAGACAAGATAAGGGGTCAGTGCCCCATCCCTGCCCTCCCGGCTTCCGGTTTCAGAGCTTTGCAGCCCTTGGAAAGCTCATGGGTCGGAATCAGAGGCAGAGCCGGGGTGGGGAAGGCCGGAGGGGAGGGGGGCTGTCGGAGGGGAGGGGGCACAGAGTCCGGCCCCTGCTTGACCCCGCCCCCGAGAGGAGCCCCTGCTTCCCACCCCTGCACCCTCCCCGTCCTGCTCTGGACACGAGGTCACGAGGGGCATGTGGGGGTGCGCCCTGCGTGTCTCTGTGCCTGGGCCGCGGACAGTCCGCGTCGGGTCAGATGGCAGACGTGAGGCTCTCTGCGCTTGCCTCTGCCTCCCGGGGCGGAAGTCGCCGAGCACTGGGTGGAGGGTGGTCGGCGCCGTGTGTTCCCGAAAAACCCTTCCCATCTTCATGTGTAAGGGGACACGGTGTGGTGTCCCTGTTCTAGGGACACTGCCAAGGAGGGCTGGGGACATCGGGGGTCCTGCCGGCAGTTTGGCTTCCTGAGGTCCTGGGACCAGACGATCCCCACCCCCCCGACGCTGCCGTGCCTGGCTGGGTGACGGCCTGCTGCCCCTGGAGCCCACGGGGCCTGATTTCATTGCTGCTCGCCCTGTGGGGGTTTATCGGCACACCCCAAGGCCCGGCCACGCCAGACCGGCCCCCAGCTCTGCTCCCAGCCTGCTAATACTTCCCAGCCTCGTCTGATCAGACGCGCACACGCCCTCATTGATTGGGTTTCATACCCGCTGGTGTCTGCAGGACGAGATAAGGCTGGCCCCGGGAGGCCTCAGAGGGTCTTTGGTCCCTGTGTCCCCAGGGAGGTGCTGTGGAGGGCCAGGGGCTCGGGTGTGCTCCCAGCTCCATTGCTGTCCAGCGAGGGGACCCCAGGCAGCATGCGACTGTCCCGTCAGCTGGAAGCGACCCCTGGCACCCCACCAGTCCTCTGTCTGCGGGTCTCCACTGGACCCTTGCCCTGTGCCAGGCCCTGGGCACACAGCTGTGCCCTCGCTTGGCTGTGGGTTCTCGGGAAGGCAGGAGACATCCCAGTCCCTACGTTGTCCCAAGAGCTGTGAAGCCCAGAAGGCAAAAATGTTCTCCAGAGAAGCAGACAGACACACACATGCGGGGATGGGAGTCGCTCTGAGGGACGGGTCACCCCGTGCAGGCTGCGAGGCCACGGCCGGCGGGCAGTGAGCCGTGGACCCAGCAGAGCCCGCCGTGGGCTCCACTCGGATCTCCCAGGCGGAGCAGACCCGCGTCCCAGCGGGACAGCACGGGGAGCGGATTCTCTCTCTGCTCGAGGTCCTGTGTGCACCCCAACTGATTGGACGAGGCCCACCCACACCGGGCCGGCGTCTGCTCCACGCGGTTCACAGACTCCAGCACCCGTCTCATCCGGAAACACTGGAGTCCGTTCCACTGAACCCCTGGGCGCCCGCGGCCCAGCCACGTGGACGGGGAAAGCGAGCCGCTGCAGGGCTGATTGCCAACGTGAGGTTGGGGAGGGCCCGGGGGCTCTGTAATGGGGCCGTCTCCGCGAGTCAGCCTGGCCTGGGAGTGTCACGGTGACCTCCAGGTTGTCAAGTGCATGGCCACGGTTCCTCTGTACCTGTGGCCTAGCACTGGCCCTGACCACCCAGCCACCCGGGGACCGGAGATCTGCTGGAGGAAGGAGCCCTGTGGTGTGTCGGGGAGGGCGGGCAAGGGCCCGATGTGGCCTCTCCCTCACCGTGGCCTGGCTCCAGGGCCGGGTGGCATGTGGGCAGGCCGCTCCGCCAGGCTTGAGGGGAGACTGGCCGGAAGGGACTTGCCCCTCCCCCGTGCGGTCCCGTGTGTCCTTGGTCACAGGGCTGTGTCCCTCGCGGAGCGGAGATAAGTTTCTGTTGTTTCTTAATGCTCGAATTACCCCTTCTGTGGTACGTTATTGTGGCAGCAGTAACAAACGACCCTGCTGCCTCAGTGGTGACACCAAGACCGTGGGGCTGGAGGAGTGACACTGGGGGCCAAGGACAGGGGCCCAGAGCCTCCAGTGCGAGCACCGGGCCTGTGGGGTCCTGGGCCCCCAACCCTCCGGTGCGAGCACGGGGCCTGGGTCCTGGGGCCCTGGCGGAGCGTGGGGAGAAGCAAGAGGGCTCTCACCACCACTGAGGGCCAGAGGGACGAGGAGAGGGGAGTCCCTCCCGGACTTGACCAGAGCCCTTTGGTGGACTGGAGAGTGACGCCTGTGGGTGTGGGGCTCGGGAGGGAAGAAAGAAGGGTGAGGGGAGGGAGAGAAGGGGCTTTACATTGGAGGGGCTGATGCGTGCTCTGGGTGAGACCCCGTGTGGGAGCTGAGGCTGGGGTCCACAGGCCACCCCTCACGGGACCCGGTAGGGCGGGGACGGTGGGATTTTGTACCGGGCAGAGCTGTCCAGGAGGAGCAGCTGAATGGGAGGGGGTGAGTCTGCCATGACTAGAGGCAAGCAAAGGAGGAGCCTGCCTTTGGGGTCTTGCCGAGGCTCTGTGTGGCTCCAGGATAATACCAGGGGCGGGGGAAGCAGGGGGACGGAAGCGGGCAATGTGGAGCCTGTCCTGTCCGGTCTGTGTGTCCACCAGGGTGGTCTCGACCCGCCGCTGCTGGGACGGATGCTTCTCTGCAGATTCAGGCGGAGGGTCCTGCCTGAGGTCACAGGCCAGCTGGGCCTGGCCAGTGCCCGTCACTCTGGAGCCCACAACTTGTCATTCTCGGACAGAAGCACGCGCCCTCAGGCCGCTTGCTCACCCGGCCCCCCGCCACCCCGCCAGAGCCCTCATTCAGAAGCAGGGCTGCCTGGGTGGCGTCCCCTACCCCGAGCCTGGCGGGGCCCTGGGTCACCGCGTTCCGTTGGCCCACGCCAGTCAGAACCGCAGGACGCGGGGCCCGTCATCTGTCTCCGACAGCTGCGGTAATGGGAACCGCTGGGCCCCATTGTGCGCTAACAAAAGCAGCCCCTTTTCCCATCTCCTAAATTATTCATGACCTCCAAGAGGCTGTAAACGTCCTCAGCTCTCTACAGAAGCCGTAATTACAATGATAAATTTTATTTATAAAGCCGGTCCCTCCCGCGAGCCAGCTGCCTGGGGGACCGTACATAAGCCATAACCAAGCTAGGGGCCACGGAGCGCTGCCCGCCACAGCTGGCTTTCCGGCAGGTCTCAGGGCTGGCTGCGGGGGGTGGCGGGGCGCGGAGTGGGGCAGCTCCACGGCTCGCCCAAGCCACCCAGGACGTCTGTCTGAGCTTGGACGGGATAAGCACGTGCGCGGTCGCCGGTCTGGGCTCTGGGGGCAGAGCGATCCGATGGGGACCTGGCTCCCGCCGCGGGGCTGCCCCTGGTCTCTCGTCCTGGAGTTCAGGGCCCCGAGGACCCACGACGGGGACGCGGCTCTGGCTGGCCTCAGGGCTGAGGACTCATGCGCATGCCATCGGCCCCCATGTTGTCACTCGTGACCACACATCCCCGTCACGCAAGAGGTCCGCAGACGTGATGTGTGTCCGCTGAGTGTTCTCACCGACCACTTGCATCACTGAGCCCCGCGGGCAGGCACTGGTGTTGGCCCCATGTGCTGACTGGTTCTAGGGCTTTGTGGGGGTGGGGGAGCCCCGCACGGGGCCCTGCGGTGGCGGCACAAGAAGTGAGGGTCGTGCTGGGCCGTGGGCAGCCTCGCTCGCACCCTGCACCACATGGCTGCTCGGACACAGGGCCCGGGATGTTAGAAAGAGCTGGCACTGGAGCCAGAGGGCCAGGGTGCCCCTGCTGCCCTGCTCCTGACCATGACCTAGAGCCGGCCACTGTCCGTTCCAGAGCGGCTGACCCCTCGGGGGGGCTGCTGCAGCAGCACGTGGGGCTGGCGGGTGGGCGAGTGGTGCCGTCTGCTTTGGTGCTGGCCTGGCAGCAGCTGAGCAGCCTGGGACCTGGTGCCCACTGCCCGCATGGCCCGGGTGTGTGTGTCCCTGAATGTCCCGGGGTCTGGGGTTCTCCTGACCCACCGGCCATGTGCAGGCAGGAGGCCCCCAAGCTGGCTGGTTTGAAAATCTGTCTGTTGGATAAAGAGCCTGGGCTGGCCCTGGTATCAGGGAACCCAGCCATTGCCGTGGTCAGAGTGAGGGCTGATGGGGGCCGGGACACGTGCCTCTGGGCTCCAGCCCACGTTCCGGATGGCTTCCCAGTTTGGAAGACCCGGCACATGGGTCCCTCCTGCTGCCAGAGCCCCAGCCCCCGGCGCACACCTGGGCCACACACCAGCGTGGGCAGAGCCCCTCACCGCTTCCCTGGCTTGGGCAGTCAAAGGAACTTTGAAGCCGCCCGTCTGGCCAGGAGAGTCATTCCACACCCCTGTGTGGTTACGGAAATCCCAGCGTTCCCTGAAGACCGAAAAGATACAGGGTTGGTGACCTCCACCCTGTCCCCACTCAACTCACTGTGTGGCCCATTCAAAACCCAGACAGACCTGGAGATCTCCCGTGAGGTCACCGCCGCGAGGGCTCCGCTGTGCCGCCAGCGCCGGCACCGTGTGGCTGAGCTGGTGCTGCCAGGGGACCCACGGCAGAAACTGAGTGGGGTCCCCGGCAGGCTCCACACACCTGCCGGGCAGGGGAGCGCCACTGTTGGCCAAGCTGCTGTGGTGGCCATGGTCCCCAGGAGCCCCCTCCCTGGGGGTCCCAGGCCCACCATGGAGGGCCAGGAACGGTCACCTGGTGGCCCGTGTAAGCCGGAGAGCATCTATAGGTCGCAGATTCCTTCGCCTCTTACCCCAACACCACTCCCTCCCTCAACTCGTTCTCAGGGCCTCAGGATGGGTAAGTCCTGCCTGGTCCCCAGGAGCTGCCCACGGTGTCCGCGCAGCAGGAAAACTAACAGCGGACGGGCTGTCGTCCCCTGACAGACATGCGGAACGTTCCGGGCAGAGCTGTAAACACGGCCCTGTGTGCGCTCTGCACGGGGAGAGGCGGCCAGAGGCTCCTGGACAGTGGAAATGGCCGTGATAGGTGGTCAGGGGCCTGGGAGGGGCCTGGGAGGCGCTGGCGGGAGCCCGAGGGCAAGGGGGACAGGTCCACAGGGTAGGCAACTGGCCTGGGGATTCGGAGAGACTCACGCAGACGGGCTGGCTGGGGAGTGGATGCGGGTCACAGGAGACAAGGACAGGGCTCCCCTTGGGGGCCGTGCCTGCCTCTCTGCCTCACCCGCCCGTGCTCCTCGCCAGAGTCTGCGGGAGGCACAGGCCCAGGCTGAGCCCTCGAGGAGGGTTCCCCGTCCCCGGCAGCCAGACAGGAAGCCGGCGGTGCCCTGGCCCGGGGATTGGGGAGCCTGATGCTGGCGTCCTGCTCATCCTTGGGGCTCCTCTCTCCATTTCTTATTAGTAGCAAAATTGACTGGATGCGCCCCGGGCCCTGCCGTTTGCATTTCAATGACGACGTCCCTGTGCTTCTGGGTTTTTCTGCATGGACGTGATGAAACCAGCCACAAAGTTTCAGTGAAAAGGTAATTTAACAAGTAGCCTTTCAAAAATTGCCGTCTGGATCCAGGCCCTGGTGGGCCCTGGGGACGACAGCGCCGGGCTCATGGGGGGGGTGTGGCATGGGCACAGGGAGCAGTGCGTCGGGGGCGCACACGGCCGGGCCCGGGACGTATGGTCAGGCCTCTCTGCTGCTGGCTGCCGGGGCCACTCCGCTCTCCCAGGGGCTCCAAGAGAGCATTGTGGGGACGCAGGGGCTGTGAAGGGGCAGCCAGGAGGAGGGACCGCGTCAGGGTTGGACCGAAGGGCAGGGCACAGTTGACGCTGGGAGAAAGGCCCCGACTTGCATCCAGGTGTTTACAGTGTGGATGGAGGCGTGAGGTCGTTGTGGGACCAGCAGAACGTGGGTTATAATCGTGTGGTCTCAGTGAGAAGGGGGTGAGCGTGGGCCTGCGTGGGCGAGTCTCCCCGTCACTCCTGCGGCACCGTCTGGAAGCCCCGAGTCAGGAAACCCTGGCAGGAAGCCCCTGCACTGCGTGGCCGCTGGTGGCGTGGCCGCTGGTGGCGTGGTCGCTGGTGGCGTGGTCGCTGGTGGCATAGCCAGAGGGCACCCCCAGCTCCTCCCGGCCGCTCGCGGGGTCTCCTAGGAGCCGAGCCCCTGCGACCACGTGTTCTATCACTCTGAAGCAAGGACTGCCGCGTCCCCCCCTCTGAAGGCAGCCACAGGCTGGGCATCTTGGTGACCATGGCCCACGTGGGCTTCACCTCAAGGAGACCCGAGCCACACAAACTGACCTGGGCCAGGGGCGGCGGAGTCACGCTGCGGAACAGCCGCGCGGCCCCCAGGTCCACGGGAACAGCCACGGGGGCCGAAAACGGTCATTGAGGCTGAAGTGCCCAAGGCCGCCTCCGGGCTACTGCCGGCCATGGTGTTGGCCGACTCTGCGGGGCACCGGGGACTTTCCAGACTGGGGGGTCCTGCAAGTGACCCCACGGCCATGCTCCCTGGTGTCCCCGAGGTTACGTCCCCCGTTCCCGCTTTCCTGTCCCTGTCGCTCTGTTGCTCCTTCCGCCTGGCCCCTGCCTGCGCCACCCCGCCCTCCCACGCCGAGGTCACCTCACCAGGTCTGGGGACATGTGCACGGCGCCTGCGGGAGTGTGAGTGGCTGTGAGGTGGGCCTGTGTGTGCACAGCTGGTGGAGCAGAAGGGCCATGCTAGAGCCCAGTCAGGGTACACGGCTCTGCTGCTCACTTTACAAGGGACCCCTGGGCGGTGGCCATGTGCTGTTGTTCAGGTTGTGAAGTGAGACACCAGCTTAGGTTTACTGGAGGAGGGCAGAGGCACCTCAGGGGTGCGCGACAGTCCTGCCCGTCCTCCAGGGTACACGGGACATAAGAGAGACGAGGGCCGTGGAAGGTGCTCGAGCGGCTTGTGCTCAGCTGGGCTCACACGGTCCTTCCGCACACCCTGCCCTCGCCCTGGCTTCCCTCCAAGCACACAGGTCTGAGGGCACCCAGCATAAGCTCAGGGACGAGGCAGGCCTGTGTTTCTGGGGACAGACGTTCAAGGTGGTCTCCAGGCCTCTTCCCTGAAGACTCGACTTGGGCTCCATGGCCCCCAGATGTCCCCCAGCCCTGCTCTTTGCTGAGCCCAGCCCAGGACAGAGCCCTGGTTACCTCGGTGTTCCTGTGCCCTGCCTGACCGCTCACGTGGGCCCTCCCGCCCCCACCCCGAACCCCGTGGGTCTGGAAAAGGGTGACCAGAAGCCCCCCGGTCAGCCGGGCTGTGCCCCTGTCCCTCGGCACCCGCCCGGTGGTCGTTCCCGTGATTGCCAGCTCACACATGCATGGACACACGTATGCACACATGCACACGCACGTGGCCAGAAGAAAGGCCTCTGGGAGGGAGGTGACCTCGCTGCCCTGGTGGGAAGGGCGTCAGGTGCTGCTTGGGCTGGGGGCAGGGAGCCCGTCTGTGTCCCGAGCTCAGCTTCCAGGCCCCGCAGCCCTCCTGCTCCGGGTCGGGGGGACGGAGGCCACTCGCCACGTGTGCCGCCTGCAGACGCGCACACGCCCCCGCCGAGAGCCGGCCCAGGCGCGGATGGAGGCGGACAAAGGGCTAAACTTCCTGCTACCTTCGCCCATGAGATCTCCTGTAAGACCAGCCCCCGTGAGAGCCGGCTGCAGGGGCTCCGAGCCCCGCCCTCGGGCAGGGGCCAACCTGCCAGCCAAGAAGGGGGGGTTTACTGCTCCCCGTAAGGCAAGCAGCGCTGAGATAGAACGCTTTCAGAGCCCTGGCATCAGGTGGACTGAGTCAGCGGCAACAGTCGGGTCCTCCTTTCTCGGGCTTCCTTACAGCATCCACGCGGCCTTCTCCGAGGGACACTGCTACGGGCCGCACCGTGCCCGGGTGCCAGCGGGGCCCGCGAGGCTGGTATGGGGGGAGGGGCCCAGCACCCACAGGCACCTTCCCGTAGGATGTGCTGGGGGGGGTCACGCGACCTGCCCTTTGCGCGGGTCTTTCCGCCGTCCACGCTCTACAGTGGAGTCCAGGCAGGACCCCCGTAGCCCGGTGGGGGCTTGAGACACCAGTCAGGGGACCCTCCCCCCTGAAGCGGGCCCCGGGGAGGCGGGGGCTGTGGCTCGATCCGGGGTCACAGGGCTGCGTCTCCGAAGTTGGGCAGAGGCCCAGGTTGGGGGGTGGCTGCCAGGGGCGGCAGGTTGGGCAAGCCTTCCACAGAGGCCTGCGGGGCCCTGCGGGGAGAGAGGCTGCAGCCGAGACGTGGGGGGCAGGGCTGGCAGAGGCTCCCACTGCAGGGACCTCTCGGGGATGAGGGGCCACCTCAGAGCCTCCAGGACCCAGTGCGCCTGCCCCCACCCTCAGGGGACCCCAGACTGAAGACACAGAGGTGCTCTGTGGCCATGGGTGCCTGGGGGGATTGCCTGGGATTCGTGTGGAAACGGGGCTCTGGTTCCCGAGGTCTGGGCAGGCCCGATCCTGCATGTCTAGAGCGTCTGGGGGACACTCTAGACCGGGCGCTGGGGTGTCAGGGCGCCCCAGGTCCCGTCCACAGCGGGGGATGGTGAAGCGCATCGGGCCCTGACCCTGGCTGACCTTCCTCCTGTAGACAATCTGATAAAGGCCCCGGGGTCACGCCGAGGCCGGGATCCCCCCGTGCACGTTAGGGGTGGGTGTCTGCGTGAGGGGCTGTGGGCTGTTGCAGGGCTGGGACAGGGGCGACCCCGCAGCCCTCCGCGCGGTGATCTGGGGGTGTGCCGGCTGGGCGATGGTGGGCTTCCTGCAGCCGCACAAGAGCTCCCTCGCAGCCCCAGGCCCGGTCAACGGACGGAGTCTTCTGATCTCGACAGAGGCCGGGGGAGGCCGGGGGTCCGGGAGCCCGAGGGACGGAGTTCTCGGTGAGCCCTCTGCACGCTTCGCCCCACAGTCTGCCTCCCGAGGGGCTTTCCGGGGCCTGTGCTCGGATCCAACAATGTGGTGAGCCTGGCAGAGTGGGGACCCCAGCGGCAGAGCCGGCACCGGGCTGCCCCTCCCTGGGCTGCTCCCGGCTGCTTCCCTTCCAGGCCTTTCCCTCACCGCCCTCGGCTCAGTCCCCAGGCTGAGCCCCGGGCCCCAGCGCCTGCCCACCGGTGCCACTGTGGGTGTCCTCCAGCCTGGGGCAGGGCCATGGCCCCCCTGAGTACCAGCCACCAGCCCTGCTCCCGGGTGGGTCTGGGGCTTGGGGGCTGTGAAGAGGTCTTAGAAGCAAATGCTCCTGTGTGGGGGCCCATCTGCCCGCAGCTGGGGAGGCAGAGCAGGCAGCCTGGAGGCCCCGGGACACAACGAATGGCCTCCGCGCCTCCCTGGGGAGAGTCACTGGCCTCAAGCCCCAAGCCCCATGTTTTGAGGGACCCCCCCCCACTGCAGACACAGACTTTCCAGCGGGTGCAGGAGGAGCAGAGACAGCTCCCCTCCCCCAGTATAAGGGTCACTTGGGATCAGCCCCGGTTGGCCTCTGACCCTCTCTGACTTGGGAAGCAGCCCGAGCCTCGGGACACCGGGCTATACCCGGGAAACCAGCCTCCAGCCTGTCCCTGAAGAGCGCGTGGCCTCTCGGGCAAGGTCCCAGAGCTGGCCCCGTGGAGAGATTTCCTTTCTGCCCCGGTCTGGGGGCCCACGCTGCGTTCATGCACGGGTGATCAGAGGGTTAGAAGCGGGATTATCCCCTGGGGCCCCGGGGGCAGTGCCCACCCACGGGCCGGTCCTGTACTGTGCAGCCTCGCGCAGACTCCCACATGCACGGCCTGATGGCCTGAGCCCTCCTCGGGGGGCGTTCGTGGCTTGAGGGGCAAGAAGGCTGTATGGGAGGCTCCCCTGGAGGACCCGCAGAGGCCCCCGCACGGCCGTCCTGCCAGCACTCAGGGCCATGCTTCCCGAGTAGCATGTAGCTTCCCTCTGGTGTCTCTTGCTCTCGGGGTACCGTGTACCTGCCTCTGCTGCCCCCAGGCCCTCTTCCCCACTTGGGTCCGGGACGGGCATGTCCCATGGCCCCATCCCACTCGGGTCGGTGGACCTGCAGGCCTGCATGGACCCAGGGGGGCAGAAGTGCTTGGAGTGGAGGGCTGCGGAGGGCGGAAGCCGCAGGGGTGTGGGACGCTGGTCCCTTGGTCCCCAGCCTGTCCCTTTAGGCTGTGCACAGCTACCATGAGGGTGGAGCGCTGCCAGCTGCGTGCCCCAGGGAGGGGCCTTCCGTCACGGCCGGGCCCCCAGCACCTGGCGAGACAGGGCTGCCGGCCGAGGAGTGAGGGAGCAGAGAGGCGGGAGCCTGGGCCCGGCCCCACCATCACGGCCATGTGCACCCTTGGGCGGGCGGATGACCCCAGGCCTGGGTCCAGGCAGGGAGGGCTGGAGCTCTGTGCCGTGAGTCAGCACAGATGGAGAAACCAAGGCTCCCGGCGGGGTGAGCGGACGGGACCCCACAGGGCGCTGGGTAAAGCTGGGGGCTCTCGGCTCCCTTGGAGGTGGCCCTGGCCTTGGAGGTCATGGCCGTGGCCTGCGTGTATGACGGCCACGTGGGCTCTCGGGGCAGGGGCTGCTGGGGGGTGGGGACCTGCCACCCCGTCTTGCCAATGGGTCTGCCTGCCTTGGCCGCTGCGCTGGGCCGGCTGGTGCGGACGCATTGTCACAGGAGCCTGGGGACAGCCCTGCCGGCAGAGACGGCTCCCCTGCCTGTCAGGGAGGCCTGCCCCGCTGCCTGAGAGGCTTGTGTGGAAAATACCACGTTAATAAATAACTTTTGAGTCACAAAACACCGTCTTTATCATTTTGATGGGCGGTGGAGGCGCTGGGGCTGAGGGCATAGCCCGGGGCGGGAAGCGCTCATAAACGCCCGTCCCCACGCTCAGTGCTGGGCGCAGGCGCTGCGCTTTAAGACCCGTGTTGATTAGAATTTTTTATAAGTTTTTTTATTCGAGGGATAACAGCTCTTCCGAGACAATAACAAGGCACAGGAAGGATTTTAAAGAGCTGCAGGACTGGGAGTTTGATTAGCAATCGGGACGGGCCCTCTCCGCCTGGGCCAGCTCTAATTTCTCCCATTTATGAGCTTTTCATTGCCTCTGCCTTCGGGGGACGGGGCTCCTGACTAGCTCGACTCCTGTCCCAGACCAAGGGTGCTGCTGCTCCAGCAAACTGCGCAGACGGGCGCCTCCCCAGCCGGGACCAGGGCCAGGAGACCTCGGGGACACTGGCCTGTGTTCAGCGAGTCCGGCCCGGTAAGGCCCAGGCTGCCTGTCCAGTGCGGCCCAGATGCAGCTGAGGCCAGAGGCCAGGCCGGCGGTGGCCGCGGGCGACGGAAGACGGGCCGCCAGGTGGCGCCGGAGGACCGGCCAGGAGGCACGGGGCGTCTCGGGTGGCCCGGTGGCAGGGAGGGATGCGGGGGGGGCTGGTGGCGGACGGGGCTCCTGGCTAGTGGGCCTTGCCCGTGGTAGCCGGTAGCCGCGGGGAGCCGAGGAGGACCCCCCAGAATGCCGTTGCGGGAGGGCCAGAGAGGACACCCTGCGCTCACAGGTTCCGACCGCGGCCCGGGGTTTCGGGAGGCCCTGCGGAAGCGCAGCCTCGTTGAGGCAGCGTGCCCTCCCCAGGAGCACCCCTGCTCTCTGGCTGGCCCCCCTGTCCAGCTCCGGGCTGGAGGGAATCAGGTGTAGGCAGGGCCCCCCGCCAGGAGACCCGTGGGCAAGGGGAGTGCGTCCCAGGCTGTAGGGGCTTGGCCATCGGTCCTGGTGCCCAGAGAGGGCTGCACACTGTGTGTTTCCCGTGACGACTGACCTCAGGGCCACACCTCCCCCATCTTCCTTTGCTGGGCCAGGAGCCAGATGCATTCTGGGAAAAGGCCTGGCACCCTCCCAGCGGTCACCCTGGGGGTCAGGGTGGGTGCTGCATCAGGGGTCAAAGGCCACCCTCCTGAGCATGTCTGGCAGCAGACAGGAAGCACGGGGAGCTGATGACCATGTGTCCTGCTGGTTTGGGGGTCCCCTGCTGGGAGTCTTACCAAGGAGCAGGAAGGGTACAGAGGTCTGCTGCGGCTGCTCTGGGAATATGCTCCGGGCTGGGGGGCGTCAGGAGGACCCCCGACGTCTTCCCACTCTGGGCAGCCTGGACCTGGCAGGGGACCTTCTCTCTCTGGGCGGTGGGGAGGGGTCCTCCTTGGAGGAGTGGGCGGGGCCCACAGACTCAGTGTCCACCAGAATCCTCCTATGTGGTTGGTGGCTGGTGGCCCCTCCCCTGGCCCGTCACCCCTTCCCAGGGCACCTCTGGGACCCCAGAGCCGCCCGTGGTTGGCTAGGACACACTTGACTTTCATTGGCCAAGGTCCAGGGAGCTCAGAAGGACCCACAGTCCAGACCGGTCTCCAGGGTGGTGGGTGGTTTTTGCCTTCCTCGTGGTCTGCAAACCCTTAGGGCTGTAAAGGGGATGGTATGCCTGGGGTCCCAGGACAGTAGCTGGGCCAGGTTCCGGGGCCTGCGGGTCGGGGAAGAGCAGCACAGGCGGGTCCCTCAGCATTTCTGTCACAGCTGTGCCCATGAGCACGTCAGACCATGTCTCTGAGCCTGTGCCACAGACTTTCGACTCTGCCCCACACTGAGCCCCAATCCCAGCCCACACTGAGCCCTGGTCCTCGACCACACTGAGCCCACATCCCAGCACTTACTGAGCCCTGGTGCCAGCCCACAGTGACTCTGGTCCCAGCCCACACTGAGCCCCGGTCCCACTACACACGGAGGCCCTCATCTGACCCCAGCGCACGTGGAGCCCCGACCTCAGACCACAGAGTGTAGACTCGGACCTCCGGCAGGACTCTGAGCGGCCGCTGAATGAATGGGGGCGTGGGAGCGGGAGGGCAGATGTGGAGGCCGCACTCCTGCCTCGGCGTGGGGCGTGGCCTTGGAAAATACCCCACGGAGGCGTGGGGTTCTCTTCTTTCCCTCCTAGCTCTGCTTGTGGGGCCGGTGCCCTGTGACTTGTGTGGGCGGAAGAGATGTCCTTGGGGAGCCCTAGACACAGCCCTTTGTGGCCCACTGCTCTGCTCAGTGCCTGACGCCCCATCAGTCCGGCCTCCTAAAGCAGAGGCTTCCTGCAGTCGGCCAGAGAAGCCGGAGGGAGGGAAGCTCCGGCCGGTGCAGCAGAGCCAGGCGTGGAGCTCTTTGTGGGAAGGCCGTAAGCTGGCTGCGCCTCTGAGGCCGGTGGGGCCTCGCCAAGGGACGGGCCCAGGGAGCCTCCCCGTGCCCTCGCGGCCCCAGCGCTGTCCATGCAAGGCGCCCCACCTTCCTCGGAGAACTCCTGGGGGGCCGGGCTGCGGCTCTGTTCTCAGCCCTGTCTTAATTCCCTTTCTGTCCACTCCAGCCACGAGCCTGTGCGCGAGCGTGGGGAGCTCTGAAAAATTACCTGCCACCAGCGCTTATTTAAATCTCGGCGTGATTCATGAGTGTGGACAGTTTTAAGGCCACTGCCGAGCAGGTAGTTAGCAGACTGCTGAACTGACAGTTTCCAAAGTGAGCGCAAAGGCGCACGCCCGGCCTGGGGGAGCCCGCGGCCAGCTGCCCGGCACCCCCACGTGGCGCCCAAGGCCTCCCTCTGAAGGGAGTGACTGTGTCTTTTCCTTGCCGAGAAAGTCAAGTGTGTCCTAGCCAACCACGGGCGGCTCTGGGGTCCCAGAGGTGCCCTGGAAGGGGTGACGGGCCGGGGGAGGGGCCTCGGTGGGCTTGCAGGTGCCTTCGAAGCGGGGCCGGAGCACAGGCGCAGAGGCTGCGGCTGGCTGGGAGCCGGAAGCGGGATCCGGGCTGTCACCTTCCCCTTGGGGTGAACCGAGAGAAAGCACACAGGTGACCCGGGGAAGCTGGCAGGGAAATTTTCTTGATCTGCCTCTGGGTGCTGCCCAGGACGTGGGTGGGACCAGATGGCCGAGACAGGGGTGGAGGGTCGGCAGCTCAGTCTCAAGCCCACCCCCAGAGCTGTGCACCACTGTGCGCCCCAATCCTGAGGATGGGGGCATGCCCAGTCAGAGGGGAGTAGCACCCCATTCCCCCACAGTCCCAGGCGGGGACGCGAGGGGCCTGCCGCCCAACAGTCCTGCTTCCTGGTGGGGCTGGACATTGGGACACGAATACAGAGTCTCCTGAGTCTTCACACGAGGCTCCTGGTGAGGACGTGGCTGACTCCACGTGCCGGCCGTACCACCACCGCAGACGGGCACGGGCCTGACCGCAGTGAGGACAGGCCGTGCTGCTGTGGGCCCCCAGGGCACGGGCATAGACGCTGGTGAGACCCTCAAGGGCTGTTCTGGTCCAGGCTGGCTGCCTGTTCTCTGGGAGACCCTGAACAAGGCCCGGTCCCTCTCTGGGCCTCTGGTGCTCTGCACAGAGAAGGACATGAGCCAACGAGCACCACTGGTCAGTGGCTTCCCGTCCGGGCCCCGTGGAGGCTTCCGGCATTTCCGTGTGGCCATATTTAGGAGCACACATGCGTGTGTGCCTGTGGACCTGGGTGTGTATCTACGGTCGTGTGCATACACTCAAGCACACAGTCTGTGTGCGTGCACACATGTGTGGACATGTGAACAGCAGCCCCCCTCCGTGGGCGTGGGACCCAGCAGTGCATCTCCCCAAGTTGAGTGGGAGGTGTGGGAGCCTGTGGACCCGTCCACTCTGTCTGGTTAGTGTGGACTTAACTGGGCCGAACACCAGTGAAGGACCTCTGGGGGTTGATCTCTCTGTCAGAGTCATGGGGGCCCAGCGGGGCGGGGGTGGGGCGCAGGGGCAGGTGGAGCAGGTGCCTGAGGGCCCAGGACTGGGACGTACCGTCCTCAGATGGGTGGCCCAAGTGCCCCACAGGGAAAGTGGCTTCCCAGAGCCCAGGTCTCTGCTGTCCCATCCATCAAGGGCAGGCTGGTTTGGTGGCGGCTGAGGGTCTGAGGCTCGGGGAGTCCAAGCTCCTCACGTGGGGGCTTGGGCCTGGGGACGCCACCCAGCAGCGGGCGGGGCTTCCTCCAAGAGCCGTGGGGCTGCCCCAGCTCTGGCTACGCTGTCCCTTCCCTTCGAATCACCGGCCTCGCAGCCAGCGGCCCACACCAGCCTGGCGCCCTCTGGGCCTGAGTGTGCCCTGCTGAGGACAGTGCCCGGATCAGGGGCTGAGAGACTTAAGACCCCTGCGGGAGGCCCGGAGGGGCTGGTGCCCGGTGAGAGTGAGGGAGAGGCGGCCGCCTGGGGGAACGGATGGGCTCTGGGGACCGTGGGCGCTTGTTGTCGCTGGCGATGCTGAGTCCCTCCGGCAGTGATCCCCTGGAGTCCTCCCTTAGTCTGTCCAGGGACGCCTCTCTTCCTGTGCGAGGGCTGTGGTGCCCAGTGTGAGCTGGGGGACAGGCCAGGACCCCGGGACCCGCAGCCCTCGCTAGCGAAGCCCTCACTCGCTGGCCGGGCCCGCCTTCCGCTCTATCCCCTGAACACTCAGGAGGAGGAACACACCCCTGGAGGTGGGTGGCCTTGTCTCCTTTTTGGGGGACGCAGACACCGGTTATGGGGGAGACGTGGAGGGTCCGGCTAGGACGGGGACCACCTGGGGCCGGGCCGAGGCACGGGGTGTGCTGGCTCATGGGCCTTGGGCTGTTGCACGGCTGGGCCCGGCGGGAGGTCTGTGGGGCGGGTGTGCTTGGGTGGACCGGCCGGTGGGGGGGGGCAGGCCTCGGGCCTCCAGGGTGGAGGCGACGGGCCATGGTGGGGGGGCGTCTGTGGGTCCTGAGGTCCCAAGCCCGGCGGTCCCCTGGTGCGGCCGCGGAGGGCGGTGGGAGGGCAAACCCAGCTAGCAGTGTTTCAGGAGGCCTCCCAGGAACGCATGCATAATTCACCGGCCTGCAGGAAGGAGCCGCATAATCTGTCTCCTTAAAGGGGGTTTTGTGATCTGTTAAGCTGTTTTGAAATCTGCAGTCTAGCTGCACGAGCCGCTCCGATTTCTAAATTAATTTGTGTGATTTAGAAAGTGGGCTTCCCTGTTCTGGGGGCTTCCCTGGGCGCCACCTCTGTTGTGTGTTACGTGTCCGGGCACTGATGCCTGGATGGCGCGTCCGTGCCTGGGGCCCGCTGCTGCCCTCCACCTCTGTGCCCGGGGGGAGGTTCCGTGGGCGGGTCTCACCCCCCCCCGCCCCCCCACCCCCGCACCCAAGGCGAGTTCGTTGGCATGGTCAGAACACGCAGGCTCCGTTTCCTCCTTGTCGTCGGAGGCTGGTCTTCTGACGGGCTCAGCCTGCTCAGGCCGGCGGCGGGAGGCCACCTGGAAGGCGCCGGAGTGCTCCTCGGCTGCGGGCATGTCCTCGCCTGGCTCTGAGGCTGGCGGCCACCTGGCTTCAGGACCAGACAGCGAGGGTCCTCGCTGGGATGAGGCGGGATAACTATGGGAGGGGTCCTGCTCCTTCCCAGCCCTGAATCCGCGGACCACAGCGAACCCCAGCCAAGCCCGTCTTCAGAGGCCGTCCCGGGTCCTACCAGGCTTCGGGAGCGAGCGCAGGGACCAGGACTTGGCCCGCGTGTCCTGTGAGCCCCGCCCGTCGCTCGCCTTGTGGGCCTGAAGGGAGGCTTTTGGTGGGTCGCAGCGTCCTGCGGGAGGCCAGGTGATGGGAAGAGGTGGCTCTTCAGGCAACCTTGTGGCCGGAGAGGCAGTCCGTAGCCAGACGGCCTCTTTCTGGAAGGGCTCCTTCCCTGGAGCCGCAGGCTGGACCAGGCGGGTTGGTGCCCCGAGTGCCCCCACCCGTTCCCACCCTAGGTCTCCGAAGCTCCGTCCTCTCACGGCCCCGCACCAGGCCGGCTCCCACCTTCGGGAGGCCGAGGCTCCCGGCTGCTGCGGCTCCCGCTGGCCCCTTCCAACCCACCGCGCCTTTCCCAAGGTCTGAGCTTTGAGGCCTCCAGGTGGTTCCCAGAGAGAGGTAGCTTCTGCTCGGGAGCTCGGGGAAAGCTGTCCCCGGGCCTGAGCTGCTGCCGCAGGCCCGGGGCGTGTCCCGCAGAGTTGGGTTCACCTGAAGGCCCAGCCGAGGTTTCAGGAAGGACAGTGGCTGCCCAGTGTTCACTCCCCCGGCCAAGAGCAGAGGTGACTGGGGGTCCCAGCTTCGATGGCGCCTCCCACGGGCTCCGAGGGCCACCGTCCTCCCTGAACAGATGGGGACGCGGAGGTTCACAGAGACTCAGCCATGCCTGCAAGTCTCCATCCCTGGTTCCTCTGAGCTTGGGCTGCAGAGTCCCGCCGGTGACTCCCTCTCGTGCTCAGCAAACCCATGGCCCTGTCCCCAGGCCCGGAGGGGGCTCTTTGGGGCGGCGGCTGGACCCATGGCCCTGTCCCCAGGTCCGGAGGGGCTCTTTGGGGCGGCGGCTGGACCCATGGCCCTGTCCCCAGGTCCGGAGGGGGCTCTTTGGGGCTGCGGCTGGACCCATGGCCCTGTCCCCAGGTCCGGAGGGGCTCTTTGGGGCTGCGGCTGGACCCATGGCCCTGTCCCCAGGTCCGGAGGGGCTCTTTGGGGCTGCGGCTGGACCCATGGCCCTGTCCCCAGGCCCGGAGGGGCTCTTTGGGGCGGCGGCTGGACCCATGGCCCTGTCCCCAGGCCCGGAGGGGCTCTTTGGGGCGGCGGCCACCCTCCAGACTGCTCTCTGTTCCATCCGTGAGGGCCGGCAGCAGCTCGCTCTCCACGGCTGGGTGAGTCCTGAAATTCTCTTTCCATTAAAAATAAATGCCCCATTTTATCTGCCTGAAATGGCTCTGCTCTCTGATTGTCTTCTCCACGCCGCTGTATATGGAGAACTATAAAATCATAATACAACTATTAATCCCCTGTATCTGCTTGTACCTAATTTTTATTAAAAATATCCTGAGCTCCAGCTGCCTTGTAAATTACAACGAGCTCGGAAGGCCCCCGCTGGAGAGCCAGGAGAGTCACATTGGAGCTGGGGCAGGTCGGCTCCTCGCTGCTGGGCCGGGGCGGGCAGGGCACTCGTGCAATCTGGTGAGGACAGGAGGGGACGGGGATCTGGTTCTGCGGCCCAGCCGTCCGTGCCGGCATGAAGTCCCCGGCCCAGCGCGGACCAGGTGGGCCCGGCGCAGGGGCTCAGTGTCCTCGGGAGTCCTGGCCCTCTGCTAGCCGGCCCACGGCGGCTTCCCTCTCACAGCCATCTCGGCAGATGTCTCCCCTTTGAGGAGAGAGCTGGGCAGTGGGAAGCCCGTGCATGCGGGCTGGCGGGTCAAGGCCAGGCAGGAAGCATCGAAACCCCGATGCGGTCTGCCCAGCAGGTGGAGGGCAGACCCTGTGAGAAGGGCAGGTGGGAGAGGACTCCTCGGGCGTGGGCCGTGCGTGGGCCGGACACTCAGCGCTGTGTGGACCCGAAGGGCATCCGGGCCCCCTGGGCGGGTTTCTCGGCTGGCGAGGGGGCCAGTGTCTCAGAGTCGCTCCCCATGCTGGAGTGGGACGTGGCGCCCCACGCTCACAGTTCTGGCCGAGGAGTCCCTGGGCTCTTCCTCCTGGGGAAAGTCCTGTCGGGCCCGTTGGGCAGGGACAGGACGCCCCACCCTGGCCACGGCAGGGCAGGAATGAAGTCCCGGGGCCGAGGGGCCTCTGCCGGTCCTGGCCTGGAGTCCCGGGGTTGGCCTGCAGGGGTGGAGTGGTGGGGGCGCAGTGTGGCCACTGGGGCTGGGCTGGGAGGTCGGCCTGAATGTCCAGTTCGATGTCCTGGCCCTGGGTCAAGGCCGCCAGGCCCCCCCACAGAGGGCCTTTAGGAGGGAGGAAGGCCGGGGCTGCTGGACGGCCGGAGGCCCGGCCGGGACCGTGGGGAGAACCAGCAGGAAGGCTGCAGGGAAGCAGGACAGACGCGGCCCCTCTTCCGGGCTCTCGCCTCACCAAGGGGACGGCGGTGTGGAGGACGGGGACTGTGGGCCACCCACCTCCAAACTCCTGAACCCCGCCCAGTGAGCTCCGGCTCCCACCCCCCGCCCTTCTGGCCCACTAGAGGCCGTGGGCTGGCTTCTCGCAGCCTGCTGGTGGGTCAGCTCCGCTGCGGCCAGGCCTTCCGCCCCACGGCGCGTCCTGGCTGTGGGAGCGAGGGAGGAGGGAGGCGGGGCGTTGTTGTCCAGCACCAGGACGGCCCGACCTGTGCCCCCAGCTGTGAGCTCTTGGAATCCAGGCAGAGGACCCTCCACACTCAGCCCTCCCCGCAGCCCCGTCCCCGCCCCGGGCGGTTTGGAGCCAAGACCCAGTACAGCTCCCCCGTGCGTCCGTCTGTGTCTCTAAATGACGCAGACACTCGCGAGAACAAAGTCCAGTGGTCCCTGCTGTCCTCGGGCCACAAGGGTTTCTCCTTTGCAGCTGTTGGGTCCCCATCACCCCGCGCCATGCGGGAGGGAACCTCTCCTGTCTCGCTGCGTCCACACTCAGGCCCCAGGGGGTGGCCATGTGCCCCCCGCCCAGGGCCACTCGGGCTGCAGCCCTGTGCCCCCAGGGCTGCGGCGGCTGAGGGCTCGGCGGGGCGCCCACTTCCAGGCCCCCTCACCAGCTTTCTGGTGGTCCCAGGTCCCCCTGGCTGCTGGCCGGAGACCTCGGTTCCTGGTCACATGGGCCTCCCCACAGGGCAGCCTTGTGTAGTGAGAGCTGGTGCCCAGGGGCTGAGGAGGGGGCAAGAGACACAGACAGAGACAGAGAGACAGAGACTGAGAGACATGCAGAGAGACAGAGGAAGACACATGGAGAGACAGAAAGAGAGAGACACACAGAGAGAGACACAGCTGGGAGAGTCTGTCTTGCCCGCGCAGGGGCTCACACAGCGGGCAGCCTACGTGCCCGTCCTGAGTAGGGCTTGTCTCTGTGGATCTCGGTGGGTTTCGGCAGGTGAACAGAACGTGTCCAGTGAGATGCTGTGGGACTTCCCAGCCCTGGAGGGGAGGCCCTCTGTGGCAGCACCCTGGAGCCCGGCTCCCAAGCCCTAGGGAAGCCCAGGCCACACAGAGGCCGCCTGGTGTCCCGGCCATGTGGCTTAGGAAGCCTTGTGATGTCTCCAGCTTTGGGCACCATCGAGGCAGCCACAAGAGTGACCCCTTACCTGCAGCCCGGCTTCTGCCCATACCTGCTGCCATCAGATCCCTCCATGTCCAGATGCAGTGAGCCGTTAGCCCTCGGGCCCAGGTGCTGGCCGCAGACCCGGCTGGTCCAGCCGCATGGCCACCTGCCAGCTCTGGCTCAGCCGCCGTCCCTGTGGGACGAGGCCAGTATCCATCTCACTGCCCGACTCTGCAGTTAGCGGCTCAGACGCGGCCCGAGCTGAGTGAGGAGGGGTCTGGGGGCTGCGAGGGGCTTTGATCCTGCTTCCATCCTGGGTGAGCCAGGAGACGGCTGCCCTTCAGCCCTGCAGGAGCCCCTCGGCCCCGCGGGAGCCCCTCCCCTGCCCCAGCCGTTCTCGGGGTCCCGTGGTGCTGGTGCCCATGCTGGGGCCGAGGGCAGGGGGAGCAGATGCATATGGTTTCCCTCTAAACGGAGCTTCACAGAGAGTCCCACTGGGCACGGCCCCTGCGAAGCCCGGGGCCCCGGGCCCCATGCTGAGCCCGGCCGGGCTGGGAAGCGGAGGTGCCTGCTTCTCCAAGACACACAGGGATGGAAAGCCTGCTTCCCCGCGGGAACAGAGCTCTGAACGGCCTTTCACATTTATAGACAGTTTAATCACCAAGCGGATTTCTCCCTCCAGTTCTGCCCTCCAGCCCCTCGGAGACTCTAGCTGGCGGCCCGCAGGGCCCGGCTGCCCGTGTGGGGCCTGCTGACTGGGACAGTGGGGCCAGTAGGGACATCTGTGATGGGCCTGGGGCTTCCGGCATGCACTGCACTGTCTCGTGTCTGCAGGCTGACTGTCGGGGCCTGGCCTGGTGACCCTTACCAGGACAGGTCGAAGGGACATTGGGGTGGCCTCCTCTGGTCTGGACCTGTAGGACCTCAGAGGACCCGCTGGCCCCGGCCTCCTGGACTGTTGTTGGGGCTCACTCCAACAGAAGCTTCCGCTTGTGGCTTCAAGGACCCAGTCTGGGGCAGACTCCTGGATGTGGGCAGGAGAGATGGGGGCCCATCGGGGGCACTGCGCTGCAGGGAAGCAAGGGCACCATCCGCCTGCCCCTCCCAGCTCTGACTGACGTGTCTGCAGACTTGTCTGGAAGGTTCTGCTCGGTGCTGGGAGAAGTGTCCCCACGGCTGTTCAGCTCCCACTGTCCCAAGACCCTGGGGCACTTGAGGGACCCCCGACATCAATCACAAATGATGATTTCTCCGGGGAGGGTGGTGGATCTCACTGTGGTCCCGAGCGGGAAGCCAGAAGCCCGGACCCTCCCCACCGCCGCCCTCCGTACCCCACCGTGGCCTCAGGACCCAGCCCCACCAGGCAGCTGGTGACAGGCTGAGAACCCCAGGGCCTCCACATCTGCCAGAGGACAGGTGACAGGGCCTGGTGCTGTGTCCCGGTGAACGGGAGGGGAGGGGCCTGGGAGAGGGGGCCCCGGGATCCCCGGGGAAGGACAGGTTCCAGGCTGCGGCGCACAGGCCTGGCCCTGCAAAGTTGGGGCTGCGGGGAGGCAGCTGGCCCGTCCCGCTCCCCCACACTTCCTGGCCAGTCTCCCAACAAGGGCCGGTCTGGGGATCCCATTAACATGTGGTGTGACCCCGGCCACAGGGACGTGCCCAACTTCCTGGAGCTGACGATACAGTCAGCAGGGACCGCCCAGACGCCCGGAGGAGCCCTGAACCAGCTGTGTGGAACCCAAGGTGGTGCCCAAGGGCGGCGCGAGGGAAGCCGCTTTCGGGGGTGGGGGTGTGTATGGGACAGGCCTGCGGTGTGGGCCCGTGGGTCACAGGGCGTGCCATCAAGTGACCGTATTGGGAAAATGAACAGAAATTCATTCTTCAATGAAATTCAGCATTCAGCATTCAGAAATTCGGCATTCTTCCTTCCTTCTGGAAATCAGGGTAGATTTGCAATTAAAGCCTAGATCTCTGTTCAATGCAATAGAAAAAAAAATTTTTTTCCGCTTCACTTTTCTCCACTATTTTCTCGGGCACATGGGCCTCTGCTTGTACGCGTCAGGAGAGGCTGACAAGCCGTCCCCAAGCCCTGGTGACTTCCCCAGCTGACCTCCTGCAGAGAGTCCCGGGCCAGCTGCCCTCCTGGCAGGGGTGTGGGTGACATCCACATGCTACGTGTTCTCACCTTTGTCAAAACAGGGACAGCGACTGACACCCGAACGAAGTCTGGAAGGAAGGGACACATCCCTTCTGGACGGCCTCACCCGTGGGCGATGTCAGAGGGCCCCACCCGAGGTCCTGGGGCGGGTGGTTTCGTCTCGTGCGTCCAGGAGACGTGGGTCCAGATATTGGGGAGCCCACGGTTACAAAAGAGGCCACTTAAAATTTCTCTCCTGACCTTATTTGGTTTGTAAATTAGTCACGCTTATTCTTGGATGCACTGCTTAGGGATTAAATAAAACCCACTCACAGCAGTTCTTGACTGAATAGGCTTCAGTTCCTTGTGTGACAAGCGCCGTGGACCAGAGCAGGGAGCCTCCAAACTCTGCTCATGGGGCCCCGGCGCTTCCTGTCTTTCTGGCCAGCCAGCGTCAGTGAAGCTTTTGTCCTTCTGCTCGTGGACTCATGGTCACAAGACGACTGCTACACCTCCAGCATCGCATCTGTCTCCAGCAGGAGGAGGGCACAGGACAGAGGTCACAGCGGGCGAAAGAGGGGGTCACCTGGGTCTTCCCCGTCCCCGTACTTTCGGGGAAGCCCAGCCCAGCCCGGCTCCTTCCCTGGCGGTGGCCTGGAGGTGCTGTGGGGCTCTCCCTCTCCCCCTCCCAGGGGAACCTCGGAGGGGGCTGGCGGCGGCCCTGACTGGGGGAGGCCCGTGTCCGTCCCGTGGGCCGGAAGGACGTCCTGCGTGATCACCGTTATTTTTAAGGCGACCACATTCTTCCTCTTTCTTTTAATTCGCTCCTTTTACCACAGAAGGGCCCCCACCCCCGGGAAGGCCGTCGCCGCGCCGCTCCTGGCCCACCGCCCGCGCTGTAATTAACGCGGAGCCGGAGATGCCGGGGAGGCCGGCTGATTAGTTTTTTTATTAAAATAATGGCGCCTTCCAGGCAATCAGGGAGAATTGCATGAAACTCAGCAGTTTTGCTGCTTATTTATGGCAATACCGAGCGGTGGACAGTCTCATTACCGTCTGTAAATACCCAGGGTCGTGTCCTTGATGGTGAAATGTTGCCTTCCTGGCCAGGGGGGCGTGGCTCCTGGCTCTCCGGGGCTATAAACCCCTGGAAGTAATTACCATGCGCTTTAAATGGGCTTTCGACAATCTTACAGTCTCGGGGGCTGCTTGGGCCTCTTGGGGCCCACGGGCCTAAGGGATGCGCAGGGCGTGGCCGGGGGGATGGGTGCTGGGTCCGCACTGGTAACAAGCGGTGGGTGTCGCCGTCTGTACACCGGGCCCTGCTGGGCGGACCGGCCCCCGCCCCCCATGGCCCCCCTGCAGCAGGCAGCTGGCGGCGGTACGCCTGCTTGGTGATGGAGCAGAGTGGGCACAGAGCCCCCACCGTGGGCAGCTCGGGCCACCCGGGCATCCGGTGTCAAGGGACCACAGCCCCTTCGGCCTGAGCCAGACGCTCTTCCTCCCGGGGAGGGTGGTCCCTGCGGCACAGGGTCCTTCCGCCGGGGCTCCAGGTGGCGGCCCCGCAGAGTCCTGTCTGCCCACCTGCAGCGGTCCCGCTCCTCAGAGACCATCCGCCCGGCCTGCTTTGGCTCCGGCCCACGTGGAGCTGCGGGCCCTGCACGGTGAGCTCTTTCCTCCGCACTCCCAGAGTTTCTGCTCCTGCTGCTTCTTCCTTAGCAGCTGGGGAAGGGGGAGGGGCGTCCTGGCAAGTCCCAGGCCACCAGACTGTCAGACACACAGCTCCGCTGGGAGGTCACACCTCCTCGTGGGCTTGCCTCCCACCCTTGGGCGGGCCAGGGCCCATGTCCTGCAGCGTGAGGAACCCACGTGGCCTGGGTTCCCGGGGAGCCACCCAGAGTTCTGTGGGCCCCACGGGGGTACGGGCCCGAGATGAGAGTGGAGAAGCTTCTGCCCAAATCTGCCTGGACCCAGGCCACAGGTGCACGGTCGCCTGGCCCTGCGGGCCGATCCAGCCAGGGTGATGCTGCGGCCCGTATCCGTCTCCAACCTGCCCCAGCCGCGCTCGCACAGGAAGGGCGTTCCTAGCTCTCAGGGGATGGCGGCCCTCGGTCTGGATTCCTCCAGGAACATGGAGAAACGGGAGTTCGGCAGCCGGCCAAGCGCTGGGTCCCCGCGGGCTCCGCCTCAGTCCAGGGTCAGGCCAACTGTTCCACTCGGTGCTTTTCCACGATGCCCTCAGGACGCGGAGAGAGCCACAGGCGGGCTGTGGGGGGCACCCTTGATGTGCCTGAGTGGGGACAGGTCAGACCTCCTTTTATCCCCAGGTCCCCTGAGCTCCCTCTCCGATGGGGGACCGCAGGAGCATTCAAAGTACGTTCCAGATCCCTGGGACCCATCGTTCGTGGATGGCTGCCCCAGCTCCCCTCGGGGTCCGTGTGCCCCAAAGCGGACCCTGGAACTGTCAGGAGTCACTTCACAGGGGCAGTGGCCCCCGCCCCTGTGTCCGCCGGAGCTAAGGCAGTCCCAGTGAGGACCCGGGGCTCCGTCTCTAAACTAGGAACTGGGATGGGAGCGTGTTTCTCTCTTGGGAGCCCCGGTTCTGGCAGCGGCCGCCCAGCAACTGGAGTCGCAGTGTCTTGGACGGCCCCCGCCAGGGTCTGCTCGGCGTCCCCCACCCGGGTAGTCCATGCCAGCTTCCTCGTGGCCACCCCGGGTGGTGGCTCAGACACGTGAACGCCACACGCGCCAGGCGGGGTCGTTCCTCCGAGAGCACCCGTGAGGTGTGCGTGGCCGGTCCCCGCCTTCCGCGGCGACTTGTAACCTCACCCGCTCCTGGAACCCGTGTCTCAGTTACTCAGTTTCTTGGCTGCAGGAGTCAGAATCCAACCGCAGATCACTGAAGCAGTAAGGGACTTAGTAGGGGACAGCGTGTACCTCACAGAATCCGAGCGAGTTTGCAGAACCAGGCCTAGAAAAGCAGGAGGAACCTAGAAGTTTGGGGGATTTTTTGGGTAAACCACATGTCTGAAGTCTGAGGTGAGAAGTGGCAGGGCTGTGGGCCCCACCACGGGGAAGCCGTGACCACCAGGGCAGGACCCGCTCTGACCACCGCGACACGATGCCCACACGACCTCACGACCTCTCTGACCGCCTTCTCCCGTCCACTTGCCGCAGCTCACCAAGTGGGGGCTTGTGCAGCGCGTGGCCTTGTGGCCTGGGGGCCATCCAAGGACCCTCCCCCACCCGCCGCGCGAGCACAGCCCCAAGCAAATGGCCGTCTCGAATCTGCCTCCCTACAGTCTCCCCGGGGCCAGGGCCTGCCCTGGGGGCCTGTTAGAGAAGACCCCCGCGGGGCTGACCAGAGCCCTCCTCTTGGGGTTCCTCTGGGCCAGTCGGGCCCTAGCTCAGCCGTCACGGACCCCGGACACGGCCCCAGGGCCTCCCTTTCTCCCCGCACCCTGCCTTGAGCTTGCTGCATGGCTCCTGGAGGCACGGGGCCCTTTCTCCAGAACCTGGGTGTCCGGACGGCCCGATTTCACTGTCTCTGTGGCCTGTTGGTGAAGGCGGCCCATCGTCCCGCACCGGAGCCCCCCGGAGCAGGTGTTCAGGCAATAAAGGCATAGCAGGGATTCCTCCCAAACAGGCAAGAATGTGGGGGCCGTGGTCGGGACGTGCCAAGCCCCCGCAAGGAGGGACGACCCCTGTGGCAGATGCCCCCTGCCGACGGAGTCTGCATTGAACCTTCCGTGGTTCCCAGGCCCCACGAGTCCCACCCAGAGCGCAGCCTGGCAGCGCCAAGCCCCGGCGCTTCTGAAACCATCTCGCGCAGCGTCCTGCTGGGCCGTCCGCTCCAGCCAGGCTGGACGCCCCCGGCCGTCCCTGCCCCCCTTCACACAGGCTTCTCCCCAGACGAGTGCTTCTCCTGGTCGGCTCTGCGGTCCAGTGAGGGCGTCTCAGTCCCTACGACGTCCCGTGCTCCCAGGACACCCAGGTGGCATTGGCTTGCTGCCTGTTCCCTGGACGAAGGACACTGTTCTTGCCGGGTGCCGGGGACAGAGAGGGCACAGATGGCCGTCACAGAGTCCCCTGCTTCTCCATCAGTCCCCCCTCCGGCAGCTGAGGGCGCCCACTCTCATGGCCTGGCGGGGGTGGGGGGCTGAGCATCCCCGAGGGAGACATGATGGTCCCGGACCCATGTCCCGATCAGACATGCTTGTTTCCAGCAGCAAGTGCGGGGGTGGGGCTGGGTCTCAAGGGTCATCCCGGCATCCAGGATACCAGCGGCTCTGACGTCTCCCTGCCAGCGTTCCCTCCCCCGACCCCCAGGCATCGTGGTCCCTGGGTGCCCCCGCATGTGGCCGTCTGCCTCTGCCGCGTCCCCAGGCGTGGGGGAGCCTCAGCACCTGCTTCACGCTGACATTCCCGGATCCTGACGCCCAGCACACGGAGCCCCAGCCCCTGGCTCACACTCCCTCCTCCTCAGCAGAAACAGGCCCTCCGGTTGCCAGGGAGCCATGGACAGTGTGGATGGGGCTTTGGGGATTCCAGAACCCTGATCACCGTGTCCTGGCTACTTGGTCACTGACTCCCAGGGGGCAGGAAACTCCTCTCTGCAGAGCACTGGGGGCTGAGCAGCAGGGAGCCCCAAGGTCCAGGAGGGCAACCAGCCGCCCTGAGCAGGAGGGTGGCCTGGGGCGCCCTGGGGAGGGAGCCGGCTGGAGGGATTTCGCCAGGGAACCCGGGCCGGAAAGGGACACCAGTTTTCCAGGCCCCAGCGGTCATCGAGGCCATTTTGTCCAGGTTTGCCCAGGGCGGTGGATCAGGGCGCTGCTGCTGAAGGAGGCCCGCCTCCCCGCCCCCTCACAGGCTGGATCTCCCGGAGCCGCCTCTGGGGGCGAGCCCAGCAGCATCCAGGGTGCTGGGGGGCGAGGCAGGGAAGGCTTGTGTGGGGTCGGCTGGCTGCTGGGGCCTGGCCCCCAGGGGCTCAGTGCTGCCCTCCTGGAGGGCCGGGTGGTGGCCTGTCTCACCCGCCCTGTCTCTCCAGCTTCTCAGCTGTCGGCTGCTCCAGGGAGGTCCCTCTGCATCTGGCAGGGTGGTGAGCCTTGCCGCGGGAGCCCGGGGCTGCTGGGGCCGCACACGGGCCGACGAGGGCCTCCGCCTTCCGTCTCGCGTGTCCCAGTGTCCTGGACTGGGTGGGCCGCACCCCTGCGTCCGGAGGACAGAGGGGAGGTCGAGGGCCTGGGCCCGCACCTGGAGGCTCGGGCCGGCCCGGGCGCTGACTCTGACGGGGAACTGTCAGGCGCGGGGGTGGGGGGGTCTCCGCTCTGGGTCTTTGTTCCCGGCGCCTCCGTTACGCCTCAGCCACATTTGTGCTCTACCCGGAGCCTCGCTGCACGAGCCTGCGTCCCCAGCCCTGCTCTCGCGAGCCTGTCGCAGTGTCAGGGCCACCAGAGGGGAGATCACAAGCCGCTCAGCCTGCCGCGAAGCCTTGTCCCCAACTGTTCTCTCTGCTCCCGGCGTCGGCGACAGCCCCCGGGGCGGGCTCCTGCTCCAGCTGGGTATCTCAGCCCCCGGGTCGTGCTCTGGCATCGAGGTGCGCGCCAGCCCCGCCGGCAGCAGCTTCCCGATGATGAGTCAGAATAAATTAGCATGCTAACGAGGAGAACGTGCCCAGGAACCATCTGGAACAAGGCAAGTTGTCATCGGAAGAGCCAAGTTGGTTCCAAAGCTGCGCTTTCTGCTTCAGACTCCTCCCTCTCTCCCTCCCACCACCTGAGCGCCAGGGTTAGAGGCCCCTGGCCATGGTGGTGTTCCTACTGTCCAAGAGAGGGCACGGACACGGGGGGGGCCCTGACACTGCCCCGTCCCGATGTCAAGGGGACAGTTGCTCAGCAGGGCTGTGGGCAGAGGGTGGGGGAGCTGCCTCCTCCTCGGCCGGCTGAGAGAGAGGGGTGGCCCCCCCCGGGGCAGGGGAGGAGAGGGACCTCAGCCCCCAGACCCGCGTGCTCACGAACACACACACACTCACACACAACACATGTGCGCACACGCCTTCACACACGCACAAGCACACTCGCACACTTGCATGTTCACACGGGCACACTCGCACCTGTGCACACGCACGCACACACCCACACGTGCAGCACACACATGTGCACACGCACGCATGCTCAGACGCTCGCACACTCTCGTGTGCATGTGTTCACGTGCTCACACGGGTCTCGCACACTCTCTTACACACACACCCACACCTTTGGCACAAGCTGGGTGTGCGGCGCTCAGACGAGGAGTCGTCGACTCAGAGCCTGATGGCGCAGCTGCGGGGGGCTGGCTGCTGCAGGAACGCTCCAGAAGCCGCATTTTCCCACGTCCAGCTCCCCACCACGGCGTCAGCGCGTGAGACAAACCCGTTTTGGGTCCTGGCTGCACACTCCCTTCGTGATCTCATCGTGTCTCTGTTTCTTGCAGCACCAGTGTTCCGTTGAGTGGGGCTGACAGCAGGGGCACGTGCCTCCAGAGCCCTGACGGGGCCCGACCCCACGATGCAGGGGAGCTCGCGGCGGCCAGGACCTCTGGTGAGCAGGAAGAGAGGTCATTATGTCACCTCCTGCGCCGAGCTGTCCTTGTGAGCAGCAGCGCGATGAGCTGCTCAGGAGGGGCCTGGAGAGAGAGACCGGGAGGGGGTCACAGAAGGACGTGCGGCTGGAAGAGGCCTGGTGGGAAGGAAGGAGCTCTGCCTGCCCCAGGGAGGGGGCTGGGTGGATCCTGCGCTAAGACATGAAAGGCGTCCTGCTTTCTGAGCCCCGAACTCCCTCCACCTCCCCAGACCCTAGTGGACCCAGCTACCACGCATGGGCTCTGGGAGGAGGATTTGTAAAAACAAGGTGGACAGTTGTAGTTCTGCGTGAGTCCGCCTGGACTTGGGCAAGGGGAAGAGTGTCGGGCCTTGGGCCAGAGGGAGCAGCAGGCTGTAACCCCCAGGGATTTGCCGAACAGTGAGAGAGGTACCCAGCTGACTTCTTTTATTTTTTAGGATTTTCTTTATTTATTTTGGAGAGAGAGAGAAAGAGAGAGAGCACAAGTGAGCACAAGCAGGGGCAGGGGCAGAAGCAGACTGACGGACAGATGGTCACATGGACTCCACACGGAGCCCGATGCAGGGCTTGATCCCAGAACCCTGACAACATGACCCGAGCCCAAACCAGGAGTTGGATGCTGAACTGACTGAGCTCCCAGGGAGCCCCACCCACCTGACTTCTAATGGGGCATGGAGTTTGTGCAGGGACTTAGGCTAACAAGTCACGGAGGTGGGGCTCGGTTGAGACCTGGCTGCCCTGTCATCGACATCCTTGTTATATTCTCTGCAATTGCAGTGTGGGTATTTGTTCTTGACTGCTCTAATACAGGCGTTTATGTCGGCAAAACATAACTGAGGTGCAGAACGTGCTAATCCTCTCTCAGCAAATCTGTGGAAGGCCTGGCTGTTTGGTTCGCGTTCCTGCAGGTGTGCGGCTACTGGCCCTTGGAAGAGTTAAACCAAGCATGATTTATATGATTTGGGCCTTGGGGTTAACATTTTCAGGACTTCGTGTTTCCATTTTAGTTAATTTATGTTGTTATTTCTCACAGCTTTCGCTTTATAGATTTCGATGGCAAGTTGTTTGCTGCTTAAAGATTAATCACGGTTCTGCTCTCACTGGGTCTTGAATCGCTCCTCAGACCAAATGACTGTTTGTCTTTTTTAGCCTTATGTGATACTCATTCTACTGACCCTTTTTCTTATTTCTGCAACATGTCTTTGCTATCCGTTCCTTTCTAACATTCCAGGATTTTACTTTAGGTGTACCTTGGGCAAAGAGTGCATATTTGGATTGTTTTGTTGAGGGTATTGTCAAAACAGACGTGTTTGTTGGCACATCTGTTATTTATGCTCTGTTTTCCTTGTTCCTTCTCTGTCTTTGGCTTTGTGAGCTGTTTACAGTTTTATTTTCTCTAGTGTTTTGGAAGATCTCCTTTTTATTTGTATTCTCCTAGTGATAAACTCTAAGTTTAAGATGTGTTTTTTAAACAGCTTTATTGAGATATGATTGACACACAATTAGCTGCACATATTTAAAGTGTGCAGTCTGATAAGTTTTGACATATATATGTTTATGAAACCATCATTACAATCAAGAAGATGAACAAGTCAGTCCCCGAGTCATCTTGGTGTCCTTTTGTAATGCTGCTCTCTTTCCTGCTTCTTTCCCCCACTCCTCCCTCCCCAGGAAAACACCGATCTGCTTTCTGTCACTGAAGATTAGTTTATATGTTCCCAATTTTACACAAATGGAATCATAAAATATGTACTTTTTGTGTCTGGTTTCTTTCACTCATAAGAATTATTTTGAGGTCCCTCCCTGTTGTAACATCTATCAACAGTTCACTTTTTTTATTTTAAAGATTTTATTTATTTATTTATTTATTTGAGAGAGAGCGAGAGTGCACAAGAGTGGGGGAGGGTCAGAGGGAGAAGCAGACTCCTTGCTGCGCAGGGAACCTGATGCGGGACTCGATCCAGGGACTCCAGGATCATGACCTGAGCTGAAGGCAGTTGCCTAACAAACTGAGTCACTCGGGTGCCCAGTTCACTCCTTTTTATTGCTGACTAGTGTTCCATTGTGTGGATAAAGGAACAAGTTATCTTTTCATCTGTTGGTGGACATTTTAGTTATTTCTAGCTTGGGGCTATGACAGGTATGCTGACATAAACATAAATGCACAGGCACTTGTATGGACATGAAGCTTCTTTTCACTTGCGTAAGTACTTAAGAGTGTAATTAGTGGGCATTATATGGTAGGTATGTTTAACTGTTTAAAAAACTATAAGCTGTTTTCTAATATGTTTGTATTATTTCACACTCTCCCCAGTGGTGTGCAGGGAATCTAATTCATTCACATGTCCTTAGCACTAGCTAAGTGCAACCATTTTAGTCATTCTAATAAGTCTGCAGGGGTATCTCATTGTGGCTTTATATACATTTGCATAATGAAAAGTGATGTTGAGAATTTTTACATAAATCCCCTTTATGTATTGGGTTGGGTAAAAAAAAAAAAAGGACAGCAAGATGAAAGGCTAAAACCTAATCTATCAACATTCACACTAAATGAAAATGGTCTATACACCTAAATTAAAAGACAATGATTTTCAGATTGGATAAAAAAGCATGACCCAAGTATATGGTGCCTATAAGAAACAAAAGCTAAATACAAAGACAAAATTAGAATGTATGGGGAAAAGATGTACCATGCTAACACTAGTGGAGAGAAAACCATGTGGCTATATTCATATTAAAGTAGATTTCTGAACATTGATTATTGCCAAGTACAAAGAAGGGCCTTTCATAATGACAAAGGTATGAATCAATGAGGAAGATGTAACAGTCCTAAATGTTTGTGAACCTAATAACAAAGCTTAAAAAATACATGATACAAATATTGGTAGAACTGTAAGGAGAAATAACAAATTTATAATTATATTCCTCTTTTGATAATTGATAGAAAAAATAGAAAAACCATCAGACACTGGTAAACTATCATCCAACTTGACCTAATTGACATAAGACACTCTGCACAATGAGTAGGATGTACATTTTTGTCAAGTGCACACAGAATATTTACTAAGACCACATTTTGGGCAAAAGAAAGTACAACATGATGCTGGGATTAAGACAGGAATGCAGAGATGGCTTAAGATTAGAAAAACAATCACTGTACTTTATCATATTAAGAAAAAACCCCGCATATGGTAAACTAAATAGATTCAGAATAATCATGTGACAAAACCCAACATCCTTTACTAACAAAAGCTCTCAGTAAACCAGGAAGGTAGGGAATTTTCTCAGTCTGACAAAGGGCATTTACAAAGCCATACAGTTATCACACTAAATGTGAACGATTGAATGCTCTATTCCTAAAATAGAATGAAACTAAGATTGTTCCTCTCTTTGCGTTTACTCAACTTGAGCTGGAAGTGCTAGTCAGTGCAATAAAACAAGGAATAGAAATAAAAGGCTTTCACATTGGAAAGAGAAATAAAACTTTGTTTGCAGGCATGATCGTCTATGTACAAAGTCCCATAGAATGTGCCATATTCATGAACTGAGTTATTTGATACATGTTGATGTCAGTTCTTCATATGCTGATTTCTGGAATTCCAAACAAAATCTCAAGAGAGTTTTAATTCTAAAAAACTATATGAAAATAGAGAGGGTTAGGAGTGGGCATTCCATTCCTAGGAAAGAATTTTGAGGGCTTTTATTACATGTTGTTTTACAAAATTATAAACTTTTCTTTTTCAAAGACTCCATAAAGTGAAAAGACAAGTCAGAAGCTGGGGAAAGATGTAAGCAACCCAGAAATGGCAAAGGATTAGTATTAATAATACATAAAGAGCTCAATATGAAAATAAGCCAAGAGGAAAATGGACAAAAGATTAGTTACTGGAGGAAGCAGCATGAGTGGTCAATAGACATAAAAAATTAATCTAGAAAATACAAGTTAAGTTCACAGGAAGAAACTATATTATGACTATTAGATTGGAAAAAAAATTAGAAGTTTAACAAAGCCAAGCATTGTGAAGGGAAGGAGCGGTGTATTGATACATAAACTGCTTGGGAGTGTGATATTGGTGCAATACTTTATTTTTCACACACAAGTGCTTTATTGAATTCAACTATAGACTGATGTGTACGTAAAATCCAGTGAAAGGAGTGACAACCTCAGGCCATGGACAGCAACTAGTAGCCTCCATAACATTTTATGATCCTGAAAGTGCTTGGACACTCACTTATGAACCAGTGGCAAAAATAATAATGAAGGTAATGATCAGAAGGAAGCCCAAGACCAGGGCCCAGATGTTCAGGCACTTGGAATGGAGGCAGAGACCTGGGTCCCCATCATGTCACCTACTACCTTCCGGTCCCTAGATTTCATGGAGTGGGTGAGTGTCACGAAGCCCAGGTAGCACTAGTTCAGAAAGATTGTGTTGAACAGGGACCAGACCATGTCGTTGGGCATGGTGGTCTCACTAGGAATGTTGGGCATGGTGGTCCCCATGGGAGGCGAGCTCTGGGGTGCCCTGCCTGAGTACAGCTCCTTAGAGCTCCTCCGAGCTCCTCCTCGAGCCTCTCATAGTTTGGGGATGCCAGTGTAGTCAACAGGGAAGGGCTGAGAATTGTGGTTCATGGTGTGAGATGGAGCAGCTGTGGTCCGGATGCTGGACAGTGCTCTGGGCCCACCCTTTCCAAGTAGCTTAGATTTCTCCAAAGTTTCTGTTATCTGGCTTTTTCAAAGTTGGTGAACTGGCCGGGTACCAGGAAGGTGGACGAATGACACAGGTGCATCAGGGCAGAGTGGGAGGAGCCCGAGGCAGTAGGGGGGCTTTCTTAGCATGGAACTTTCCCTACCCCTTTACCTGTTTTGTGTAGGTCTCAGCTTATTAATAATCACTGTTGGGGTTGGATCCAGCCTGACGATTTTTATTATGATTGCCAGAAGCCCTTCAGCTACAACTACCAGGAAACTTTGAAAAATTTTAAAAATACAAGACCTGGAAATTACACAGCACAGGTGTGGCCACAAAACACGGTCGATGGTGGGGGTTGGAGGGGGGGAGAGGGAGAGAGAGAGCAAGAGAGAGGGACTTCCCGAAAAACATGAGTGGGAAGTGGAAGCGTAGGACAAGGAAAAGCAAGTGATGCGAGTGTTCAGTTGTCAGAATCAACCAGCATCTTTTGGAGGTGGCCGTGCACTTGTCATTGGGATAGCAGCGTGCTTGCTGGAGATAGCGGTCTTTGAAATGGGTGCCTCCACGATAAATGATCAAGTCAGGCGCTGTGATCTGCCAAAGCTTGACATCAAGGGGTGTTTATCGGCTGCAAGAGAGGGTCACCCACCTAGCAGGACTCCCATCCAAGTCACTGCAGCTTGGGGGGCTTATGCCCAATGTGATTGTCCTTCTTGAGCACTGCTTGACCCAGGAATGTAAGACCCACACTGCCCATTGGGTCAGGGTCAGTTCAATACTTTAGAAAATGATTCGAGGGGCGCCTGAGTGGTTCAGTCAGGTGTGTCTGCCTTCAGCTCAGGTCATGATCTCAAGGGATCTCAAGGCTCCTGGGATGGAGCCCTGTGTTGGACACCCTGATCAGCTAGGAGTCTGCTTCTCCCTTTCCCTCTGCCACTCTCCCTCTCTCAAATAAATAAAAAATACAAATCTTCTTTAAAAATGATATGACATCCTGTGGCGTTAAAGGTAATGCATACTTAGGACTCATCACTTCCAGACCTAGTTAGTAGAGTCCGGAGGCATTTTGGCATATGCGTGCCAGGAGAGATGTCCAAGAATGGTAAAAGCAGTTTTGTGCACAAGAGAAAAAAACCTGGCAATAACTCATATTCCCATAAGCAAAAGAATGGGTAAATTGTGATGCATTAATACAATGGAATATTATATGGCAATAAACAATGAAATATAGCCCAGTCCAGTATTGTCTAAGACACAATGTCCAGTAAAAACAGGAAGTTTCTGTGTAATATTCAAGGCATGATACAATTTTTATAGAGCTCAAAACAAAACAAAATAATGCAATGTGCATTTAGGGAAACATTTGGGGTAAAATTCTACAACAAAACAAGGGAATGATAAACACAATATACAGGACGGTAGTTACTTACCGAGGGGCAGAGGGTGGAGGGGGGCAGGGTGATGGGATGAGAATGGAGTATGCAGGTCGGTTTAATAGTATTAGTCATTTTGTTAACTTTTTTCCATTATTGAGCTGATGAAATTACATACGTTTAAAGTCTACAGTGTGATGATTTATATACATATGCATTGTGAGATGATTACTACAACCAAATGAACAGATCACATAATTACCACTTTTGTGCATATGTGGTGAGAACACTTCACGTCTCTTCTCCTAGCGAACCTCAAATATACAATGCAGCGTTATTGAGCATGGTCACTGTGCTGTCATTAGCTCCCAGAACTTACCCATCTCATAACTGGAAGTTTGTACCTTTTGCCCAACACCTGCCCATCTTCCCTCCCCGTGAAACCTCTGGCAGCCGCCATTCTACTTTGTTTCTACGAGTTCGACGTTGTGTTTGTTGTTTTTGGATCCCACCTACCAGCGAGATCACACAGTACCTTTCTTTCTTTTTCCGTCCTATTTCAGTTAGCAGTGTCCTTCAGGGTTATCCATGTTGTCACAGATGGCAAGATTTCACTTTCTTTTTAATGGCCCAGTCGTATTCCTTGGTATATCATGTTTTCTCTATCCGTTCGTCTGTTGACCGACATTCAGGTTGTTTCCTTATCGTGGTTATTGTAAATAAGGTGGCAGTCGGTGTAGTGGTGCGGCTGTCTCTTGGAGACGCTGATTTCCTTCGGATATATACTTAGGAGGAGATTGCTGGGTCATACGGTAGCTCTATTTTGAGATGTTTGAGGAATTTTCGTACCTTTCCCAGAGTGGCTGCACCAGCTTACGTTCTTACCCACAGTGCACCACGATTCCCTTTTCTCCACATCCACACCAACACTTGTTTCCACTTGTCTTTTTGGTACTGGCCATCCTCGTAGTTGTGAAGTGGATCTCATTATGGTTTTTATAAAAAGATTTTATTCCATATATACAATGGAGTATGACGCCTCCATCAGAAAGGACGAATACCCAACTTTTGTAGCAACATGGACGGGACTGGAAGAGATTATGCTGAGTGAAATGAGTCAAGCAGAGAGAGTCAATTATCATATGGTTTCACTTATTTGTGGAGCATAAGGAATAGCATGGAGGGCAGTAGAAGGAAAGGAGAAGTGAACTGAGGTAAACTGGAGGGGAGAGGAACCATGAGAGACTGTGGACTCTGAGTAACAAACAGGGTTTTGGAGGGGACGGGGTGGGTGGTTGGGTGAGTCAGGTGATGGGTATTAAAGAGGGCACGGATTGCATGGAACGCCGGGTGTGGTGCACAAACAATGAATCTTGGAACACTGAAAAAATAAAAGAAAACCAGCACTGAAAAAAATAAAATAAAGTCAAAAAAGAAAAAAAGAAAAAAGAAAAGAAGATTTTATTTATTTTTCTGACAGACAGAGATCACAAGTAGGCAGAGAGGCAGGCAGAGAGAGAGGAGGAAGCAGGCTCCCCGCTGAGCAGAGAGCCCGATGCGGGGCTCGATCCCAGGACCCTGAGATCATGACCTGAGCCGAAGGCAGAAGCTCAACCCACTGAGCTCCCCAGGTGCCCCTCTCCTTATGGTTTTTATTTGTATGCATTTCCTTGATGATTAATAATATTGAGCACTTTTCCTGTTGGCCATTTGTACTTCTTTGGAAAATTGTCTGTTTAGGTTCTTTGCTCGTTTTAAAATTGGATTTTTTTTTCTGTTGAGTTGCATGATTTTCTTATATATTTTAGATATCAATTCCCTAACACCTATGTGGTCCGCAAATATTTTCTACCATTCCATCGGTTCTGTAGCTTCCACCTATCTGTGAATCGCCCACCCTCTTCTTGTTATTGATTTCTAGTTTCATACAATTATGGTCAGAAAAGATAACTGAATATTATTTCAACCTCCTTGAATTTGTTAGGACTTGTTCAGTGACCTAACACCTGCTCTACCCTGGAGAACAAGCGTACACCCGAGAAGAATGGATGTTCTGCTGCTGCTGGACGGAATGTCGCGTCTGTTAGGTCCGTTTGGTCTAGAGGGTACTTTAAGTCCAAGTCTATGTTCTGCCTCGATGAGCTCTTATTGGAAGGGAAGTATTGACATTGCCCACCCCTGTTACATTGCTCCTTATTTCTTTCAGATCTGCTCTTTGCTTGATGTACTTAGGCCTCCAATATTAGGTGCGTATGTGTTTACAATTGTTAGAAACTTTTGGTGAATCAAACTTCAAAAAAATTTATTTATTTGAGAGAGAGAGAGTGCAGGAGCAGGGGGAGGGAGAGGGAAAAGCAGGCTCCCTGCTGAGAAGGAACCTCAACACGGGGCTCGATCCCAGGACCCCGAGATCATGACCTGAGCTGAAGGCGGACGTTTCACCAACTGAGCCACCCAGGAGCCCTGCTAAATTGAACAATTAATAATTTTATGACTGTCTTCATTTCTTGTTGCAGTTTTTGACATAAAGTCTATTTTGTCTAAAATAAGTATAGCTATCCCTGTTCTCATTTGTAGAGAATGTCTTTTCCCATCCCTTCGCTTCGAGCCTACGCGTGTCCCTGAAGCTGAATTGAGTCTGTTATAGGAAGCATCTAGTTCAGTTTTTAAAACAGGTCAGTTCAGCTACTTTGCGTCCTTTGATTGGAGACTTTAATTCATTTACACTGAAAATAATTATAGAAGCAGGTAAGGACGTGTCATTGCCATTTTGTTAACTTTTTTTCTGGATGTTTTGTAGTTTCTTTCTTCCTATTTTACCTCATGATTGGAGAATCTACTGCAGGGGCAAGTTTTGATTCCTTTCTCTACCTTCTGTGTATCTATTATAGATTTTCGCTTTGTGGTTGCCACCACGTACATAAAATATAATAGTCTATTTTAAGCTGATAACAGTTTAACCGCAATCACATACAAAAACTCTACATTTACGCTCCCCACATTTTATATTTTTGATGTCACAATTTATATCTTTTCACATTGTGTATCCATTAATAAATTATGTTAACTATGTTTGGTTTTGATACATTTTTTTCTTTAACCTTTCTACGAGACTCAACTGATTTTAAACATCACCATCACAGTCTTGAGTATTCTGAATTTGACTATCTACTTACCTTTACCAGTGAGTTTTATGCTTTCACATATTTTTGTGTTACTAGTAAGGGTCCTTTCATTTTATCTTAAAGTATTTTCCTTTAGCATTTCTTGCAAGGCAGGTCTAGCGGCCAGGAACCTCCTCAGCTTCCATTTACCTGGAAGTCTTTATCTCTCCATTTCTGAAGGATGGCTTTTCTGGGCGAAGTATTCTTGGAAGCTTTTTCTTTCAGGACTTTTGACATCTCACCCCACTCTCCTGGCCTGCGATGTTTCTGGTAAGAAATCCACTGACACACTCATGGGAGTATATAATGAGTTTCTTTACTCTTGCTGCTTTTAAAATTCTTTGTCTTTGATTTTTGACACTTTTCTTTTTCTTAATGTGTCTTAGCAAATCCTCCTCGAATTGAATCTGTCTGGGAACCTAGGAGCTTCATGTACTTGGATGTCCATATCTCCCCCGAGATTTAAAAAGTTTTTAGCCATTACTACTACTACTACTTCTTCTCCTTCTTTTTGGCCATGTATTTTTTAATTTAATTTAACTTTTTTCAGTGTTCCAAGATTCATTGTTTATGCACCACACCCAGTGTGCCATGCAATTTGTTCCCTCTTTAATACCCACCACCAGGCCCCCCAACCCCCACCAACTCCCACCCCCCTCCCATCCAAAACCCTCAGTTTGTTTCTCAGAGCCCACAGTCTCTCATGCTTCATCTCCCCCTCCGATTTTCCCCAACTCTCTTTTCCTCTCCATCTCCCCATGTCTTCTGTGTTATTCCTTATGCTCCAAAGGAAGTGAAACCATATGATAATTGACTCTTTAAATAAGCTTTCTGCCCCTTTCTGGGATTTCCATAATATGTATATTGTTCATCTGATGATGTCCCATAATTCTCATCGGTTTCCTTCATACTTTTTATTCTTGTTCTCCTCTGAGTTGATGATTTCAAGTGATCAGTCCTTGAGTTCACAGATTCTTTCTTCTGCTTAGATCTAGTCTGCTGTTGATGCTCTTAATTAGAGGTTTCATTTCATTCACTGTTTTCCTAGGCTCCAGGATTTCTGTTTGGTTCTTTGTTTTTTGTTGTTGTTGTTTTGTTTTGTTTTTGTTTTTTTGGGAGGAGGCTCTAAATGCTCTTTTTTTTAAAAGTTCTAATTTAGATGCCAGTTAATTAACATACAGTGTAGTATTAGTGTAGTGGGTTCAACACTTCCATACAACACCTGGTGTTCATCATGAAAAGCACACTCCTTCATTCCCATTTCCAATTTCACCCTCCCCCCACCTCCCCTCTGGAAAGCACCCCTCCTTTTTTTGGGTTCATTTTTAGAATTTTGATTTCTCTGTCCTTATTTTGTTCATGTATTGTTTTCCTGATTTCTTTGAGTTGTTGATCTGTGTTCTGTTGTACCTCACTGAGATTCCTTAAAAGTATTGTTTTGAATTTTTTTCCAGGTAACTCATAGAACCATTTTTGGGAGGTCAGTTACTGAAAAAATATTGTGCTCCTTTCATGATGTCATGTTTTCTTGATATTTTTCTTGTTTCTTGAAGTCATATGTTGCAGTCTTCATATTTGGGATAGTCTTCTCCTCCAGTCTTTGCTGACTATTTTTGGGAAAGAGATGTCTTCACCAATCAGCCTGGTTAGGGATTCTGAGGCTTTGTCAGAACTTCTCTATGAATGTACTCACTCTACACTTCTTATTTCCCCTTGGAAGGAAATTTTTTTTAAAAGATTTTATTTACTTATTTGACAGAGATCACAAGTAGGCAGAGAGGCAGGCGGGGTGGGGGGGAACAGGCTCCCTGCTGAGCAGAGCGCCCGATGTGGGGTTAGATCCTAGGATCCTGAGATTGTGACCTGAGCCGAAGGCAGAGGCTTAACCCACTGAGCCACCCAGGTGCTCCTCCTTGGAAGGTATTTTTAAGATTGTGTATCTTCTAGTGATCCTTCAGAGCCAGGCCAGGTCCTGAGAATCTTCTGTTTGTTTTCCCTGGGGTGGTGCCCTGGAACATTCAAGTTTGTATGCCTTCTCCCAATCCTACAGAACAGGGCTTGTTTTCTGTGCATGCTCTCTAGCTGTTGCAAAAGCTCACACCTCCTGTCCATGGGAACATGTGCAGGGAGCCAGCCATGGAAGATGTGGGTAGGGGAGATGCATGGGCAATTGGGGGTGCCCATGAGCCATTGGGGGGCTCTGTAAGTAAGGCATACTGACTGGCTTGTGGGCAGCATTCCTGATGCAGTCCCTGAAGTGGTTAGTAAAGTCTGATGAGTTCTGAGCCCTGGTTGCTCTGTTCCGAGCCTTTTCCCAACTTCTCAGCTTTGTGATCACTTCAGTATTCTGGCCAGGTGAAGAAGGCAGTGGGTCTTTTGGGTAGCATCTCATGCAGCTGGGGAAGTCAGGTACTCATTCACGTGCTCTTACTTTACCTCATGAGTGAAATCATTGGCTGGACAGAGATCTCACTTGGTGCTGAGCTGCACTGGTTGGGGAGGGTGATTTCACCCCCAGGTAACTGCCAAAATTATTTGACAATTCTGGGAAGAATAGTGGTAGAACTCAATATTGCCACCTTGCTGGTGACACACAGTAATTAGCTTATTTCTCAAACAATGTTGCCATGATATACACATCAGTTTTGGCTCATTGGTGTTGGCTCTATTGTCAAACTCTGTGTGTTGGTAGGTCCAGGCACACATCATAACTATCCATTCAGGAGGGGAAAGAGCTTTCATGCTCATTTCTTTTTCTTTTTATAGTTTTATTTGTTTATTTGAGAGAGAGAGAGAGAGAGAGAGAAGGAGAACAAGCATGAGCAAAGAGAGGGGCAGAGGGAGAGGGGGAAGCAGACTCTCTGCTGAGTAAGAATCCTGGGGGGGGCTCAATCCCAGGACCTGGGATCGTGATCCGAGCCCAGGACAGACACTTGACTGACTGAGCGCACTTTCATACTCATTTCTTAAGTTGGCTTTTGTTTCATGAGGGTTTATTATTGTAGTATTACATAATAATAAATAATTTAAAGGAGTTTCATGAAGTGAGTAGTTATGTGTTATTGTTAGGACTTGCTAGATTTGAAAATAAAGCTGATTCTCATCTTCAGCCTCTCAAGACAGAAAAGATTCTCAAAGTAATGAATGGCTATAGGATAAAGATCAAATTGAGGCTATCAGGGTGTCTCAGGGTAGAAATGAAGGCAAGCACATGACTGTAAGATGCTTATTTGAGAATTTGGAAAGATTTTAGGGGAGTTCCTGTAGACCTCATTTCAGCTCTCTACTCCCTAGATGACAGCCACTCACCACTTGTGAAAACCAAAAATGTCTCCAGACATTGCCACATTTTCCTCAGGCAGTAGCAAAATCACCTCCAGTTAAGAACCACTCTTGTAGACTCTCTCCTTTAAACAGCGTTTTAAAGAATCTTAAGCCGTCCCATATACCCTGAGTCTCAACCCAAGGTAGAGAAGAACCTGTCTCAGAGGTTATAAGTTGACATAGAGGGAAGCCACACAGTTTATTTTTTTTAATTTATTTTTTATTTATTTTCAGCATAACAGTATTCATTATTTTTGCACCACACCCAGTGCTCCATGCAACCTGTGCCCTCTCTAATACCCACCACCTGGTTCCCCCAACCTCCCACCCACCCCCGCCACTTCGAAACCCTCAGATTGTTTTTCAGAGTCCATAGTCTCTCATGGTTCACCTCCCCTTAAAATTTCCCCCAACTCCCTTTTCCTCTCCATCTCCCCATGTCATCCATGATATTTGTTATGCTCCACAAATAAGTAAAACCATATGATAATTGACTCTCTCTGCTTGACTTTTTTCACTCAGCATAATCTCTTCCAGTCCTGTTCATGTTGATACAAAAGTTGGGTATTCATCCTTTCTGATGGAGGCCTAATACTCCATAGTGTATATGGACCACATCTTCCTTATCCATTCGTCCGTTGATAACAAAGAGGCAACCCACAGAATGGGAGAAGATATTTGCAAATGACAGTACAGACAAAAGGTTGATATCCAGGACCTATAAAGAACTCCTCAAACTCAACACACACAAAACAGATAATCATATCAAAAAATGGGCAGAAGACATGAACAGACACTTCTCCAATGAAGACATACAAATGGCTATCAGACACATGAAAAAGTGTTCATCATCACTAGCCATCAGGGAGATTCAAATTAAAAACCACACAGTTTCTAAAGAAATAAAAGGGAAAGAGAATTTAAAACCAAAAGAGAAGGCTTTGAATCCTCAACTTCTTATGGCAGAAAAAAGGCTAGGAAACAACTCAACTGAAAATGTTGTCCCTTTGTAATGGAAACTGAGGAGTGATTCTAGGAATAGAGCTTAGAGCTCAAAGAGTAAAACCAGAATGGCAGACAGCCACTCTCAAGAAATAGAACTTGTCCTAATCAGGGAACTGGTACAATATACCTGGCTGGGTTTTAGGGTTGTGAGGCCCATTTCTGGCTAGGAGTGAGGTGACAGCTATTCTGTGCCCTATTTCATATTGGGTGTGAGGGGACAGACCACTTGTATCCCACAGGTCTTCATAAAGAGCCATATTTGAGGTGTTGCACTTGGGAGAGTGCTTCTCATTGGCCAGAGCCTCTCATTGGCCAGATCGCTTTGGGGACTCTCATGTACAGCAGGACCTAATTCAATAAGATGTAGACCTTGAGCTGATGCTGTAATTGGATGAGACTTAGGGGTCTTGGATGGGGGTGAACATACTCTGCATATGGAAAGAATGAGAACTGTGACCAGAGGGCACACTGTGTCAGGTCATATTTCCAAAGACAGCTGTCACAGTCTCTCCCTTCCTACGTTCCTCTTGTGCAGTATGAACTTGCCACTAGCACTGCAGAGGTAAAACACATTTCTGAACACCTTTGAAACTGGGTGGCCCTGAGGCTTCTTTGTTTGAAAGCATAGGGTAGAAGTGGTGCATAGCCTGCAGTTGGCCTGGTAGTTTCCTCTTCCTGCCTCTTGGAAGCCAGCAACCATGCAGAAAATGTGGGACCACGACACTAGGACCACCTTTCTGTGAGAAGCCCAAACCGCATCAAGAGGCTGTGTGTGGAGTCAGCACCCCAACTGCACTTGCAACAACAGCCAGCTTCAATGGTTGCCATTTTGGACGGCCAGATGACTCCAGCTTCACTCACCCTCCACTGCAAGAGACCCCGGCAAGAACAGCCCAGCTAAGCCAGTTGGTCCACGGAATGACAAGAGCATAAAACACTGCAAAGCTGAGGCCATGGCGATAGGTGCCTGGTGCAGAGAAGGTGTTAATATGGCTACGGTCACAGCTATACAGAACAGTGGCATTTGCTTACCCAGCACAAATCTCCCCTTCTGGTATCAGGGCTCCAGCTCCAGGGATGGACCCAAGCCTGGCCAGTTAGGATATTCCATTTCCTCGGCAATAACGATTGGATTGTGGTTGAAGATGTGGCTCAAGGCCAGAGAGACAGCTCTGGAACATTGATGGGAACTATTGAGCAAGGGAGGGTCACTGTGTGGTTGAACATGAGTTCAGCTGCAGGGACAAGGGCCCTAAATCACCACGGTTGAAATACCCCAACAGTAGTTTTGTTGGACTCGGCCTGGCAGCTCTGCTCTGTGGAGCATGCGGAGGCCTGACTCTTGTCATCTTTTTCCTGGGATGTTGCTTGTGTCCACGCATCCAAGATGGCTTTTTACTTAATCTGCTTTCCAGACAGTGAGGAGGGTGAAACAATGGTGGTAGGAGGCACACCTCTTCCTGTCAGGGTGTGACCTGGAAGTTTCCCACATCATTTCTGCGCATATCCAACTAGCTAGAGCCTTTTCCTGCATCCAATCCAGTGCCTTTGTTAGCATTCAGGGAAAATCCAGAGAGTACATTCTAATTATGGGTAGGATATAGGGACCCTTGAGCAATAGTTCTGTGCCCCAAACTAGTAACAAGCAAGGACTGTTACCACTCCTGTCTGAAGGGTAAGGGGAGGAAGCAGAATGGGGAAAATTGGGTGCCCAGGGCTGCTAGGAAAGGAAATGTGAACTCTGGGGAAGTGACACGGCCAGCTTGAGGCAATGCTAACAAGCGGGAGCTGGAGGAATAAATAATATGACCACGTTTCCTGCCAGAGCTTCTCATTGGCCAGATCACTTTAGAATAGAGAATGCAAGGGAGTCTGTGGCTATTGTTCATGCAGGGCAGCCTTCCCAGGCAGACAGCAGGGTGGAGATGTATAGCAGATAGATTCGGAGGAGCTCACAGAAAATTCCAGCAGACCTAGGTAGGTAGTCAATAGGTATTTGGGTTTGTGAGCTTTGCTCAAAATTGCATCCCAATGGGAGAAGGGGAAGTGGCCACAGGAAGTAAGAAGCAGTTTCTACATTCCCTTTCTCTTGGGCAGGAACCATTTGCTACTATGAACAGAAAGCCTGTGAGAAGAGGTGGCCAAAGGAGAGGATGGTAGAAAGCAAAGATGGAGGCAGACTGATAGCAAACCACGGAGCACCTTGATTCAGCTATACCTGAAGTCACCACAGCTGGACTTTTCAGTCAGACAAGCCCATACATTCTGTTATTTCTCCTGATCTCATAGAAGCGTTTCTGTCTGTCTGTCTGCATTCAGACACTCTAGAGCTTGTTCTTGCTTCCTTCTACATTTACCTGGGATTGAAGCCAGACCATACTCCAGGCAGGAAAAGGCAAAACCAGGTGTCTCCGCACTCAAGCCCTGTACAAACAACCCAGCCTCCCCTTCCTGCAGGCAATCTTTCTTTTACACCCAAGCAGACTGAAAGCAATGACATTCAAGGACTGCTTTCTCATGCAGGGCCTTCAGGCAGAGGCTTTCTTTAATTTCTAGTGAGAAGTTTTAGGGCGTAAATGTTCCTAAGGCTGAGTGGGAGCCATCAGACTTGTTTTGTTCTCTTTAGCATGTTACAACTTATATCAGTGACCTCAAAGGGTTGGAATGGTCTACACCAGGCTCTTCCAGTCTCTCTTGGTGACAACATATGACTTCACAGGTGAAGAAGTCAGCATTGTCACAAGGCAAATGAAGCCCTTTGACTTCCTGAGGTGTGACCACCCAAGGAGCCCCAACACATTCCTTCCTTCCATCTTTCCCATTATTTCGTGACATATATGGGTGAAATGTTCCAAGATGTAGTCAGTGCCTGTGCTTGAACATTTAGCCAAGGTATGTGGATACAGGCTGCACCCCAAACCAATTAAGTATCTCTGGCACAGAGCCTGGACATCAGAATTTTCCTGAAGTTCCAATATGCAGACAAGTTTGAAAACCACTGCTACATGCTCAGTCACTCTCCATCAGGCGGGGCTGCCTGCTCTCCTAGCGTCCTAACCGCCCGTGACCCCACTAAAGCAGAACAGCCTCCTTTTATGGCCCCTGCAGGCTTACTTGGGGCACAGACAAGCCCTACCACCTTGCTGACCCAGATCTCCATGCTCCTGGCTGTGGTTCCCCATCCTGAGGGTGGTTCTGGTTCAAAGTAGAAACACTGGATGCCAGTATAGCACCTTGATCTGGGTGAGACTGAAAGGGAAGACTTGAAGCCAACCTTATACAAGAAGGTAATTCAAAGCAAGGAGGCTGTAGCCAGAAATAAACTTAATAGCAAGGCAAGTTCAGAGCACAGCCGGTAACTCATGCCAGACTTTGGAGAGGTGGCCTCAGGTGGGTCCCAATCTGTTAATTCTAAGGATTTCTGAGCCAGACTGACTTCACTTCTGATCCCACATTGATTAACAGGATAATAAGGGGATACTATGGTCAACTCAATGCTCAGAAATTTGATAACTTCGATGAAATGGGCCAATTCCTCAAAGAACACAAACCACCTAAATTCACACAAGGAGGTGTAGATAATATGATTAGGCCTGTGTCTGCTAAAGAGATGAATCCATGACTAATAGCCTTATGGAAAATAAAGCACCAGGTAGCTTGACTGGTGAAATCTACCAAACAATTAAGGAAGAAATGGTACCAATTTTATACAATCTCTTCTAGAAAATAGAAGCAGGGGGAACACTTCTAATTTATTCTATGAAGCCAACATTACTCTAATGCCAACACCAGATAAAGACAGAATAAGTAAAGAAAACTATAAACCAATAGCTCATGAACATAGATGCAAATATCCTCAACAGAATATTAGTCAATGAAATACAGCAAAATATAAACTATATAAGTGGAAGGGACTAGAGATCTCAGGAATTGACTTACAGAAATATAAGTAACTAATCTGTCATGGGGACACAAATGCAGTACAATGGAAAAAGGGTAGTCTTTCCAACACATGATGCTGGAACTACTGGACATTCAAAAAAATCTGGACAGGGGTCTTACATCCTTCACAAAAATTATCTGAAAATGGGCCATAGACCTAAATATAAAGTGTAATACTTAAAAAATCCTACAAGAGTATGTAGGGGAGTCTAAGTGAACTTAGAATGAGTTTTTAGATAAAACACCAGAAGCAGGATCCATGAAAGAAAATATAAGTTGGGCTTCATTAAAAGTCAAAGCTTGGGGCGCATGGGTGGCTCAGTGGGTTAAGCCGCTGCCTTCGGCTCGGGTCACGATCTCAGGGTCCTGGGATCGAGCCCCGCATCGGGCTCTCTGCTCAGTAGGGAGCCTGCTTCCTCCTCTGTCTCTGCCTGCCTCTCTGCCTACTTGTGATCTCTCTCTGTCAAATAAATAAATAAAATCTTAAAAAAAAAAAAGTCAAAGCTTATGCTCTCTGAGAGACACTGTTAACAGAACCAACAGACAAGCTGAAGACTGAGAAAAGAAATCTTTGCAAAGCACATATCTTATAAAGTGCTTTGTGGAAATAAATGAAGACAAACAGATGAGAAGAGGCAAAACCTATTTGTTCAAAGTTTGCTGTAGCAAGGGAGTTGGCCACCATGACTCATGTTTGCCGGAGGAGACCCAAGACAAGCAGAAGAGGGGGCAAGTTTATTGTGGGAGAGCACAGCTCAGAAGGATGCTGACAGAGCCTGGGAAGCTGGGTTCTTGGAAGTGGGCATCCCATGTGGTTGCTTAGGGAAGCATATTTGGCATTCTCCGACTGGTCCTAAGTTGGAAGTGGGGACCAAAATTAAGGATGTGTCAGTTATAAATGAAGTCCTGGCTATTTTGGGTTGATTGCTACAGGGGTTAAGTTTGGTTTCCTGGATTGTTTCTGGCTATGATGGTCTGACTTCCTGTGTGTCCAGCTTACAGCAGGCTGGCTACTGTGGACAATGGCAGCTGCTGGGTGTGGGTCAGAGTCCTGTGTTCATATATGTCTGTCCATTTGTTTATTTGGCCTCTCAATTTTGTCCAAAAATATACAGAAATCTTACTCAGCAACCAGAAAACAAATACCCCAATTAAAAATGGGCAAAAGAGCTAAATAGGCAGCTCACCAAAGAAGAAACGCAGATGGCAAAAAAAAAAAGATCCATTTCTTATAATGGAATTGCAAATGAAAAAAAAAAAAACAAAGAGATACCACTACATATCCATTAGAATGGCTAAAATAAAAAAAGATACTGGCAACACTGAGTGCTGGCAAGGATAAGGTGCAACAAGACGTTCATTTGTTCCTGGTGGGAATGCAGAATGGTGCAGTCACTTTGGAAAAACAGTTCTGCACTTTCTTATAAGCTAAACATAATGTTATAATACAAGCCAACAATTGCTCTCCTCAGTATTTATCCAACTGATAGGAAAACATATGTCCACACAAACCTGCACCTGAATGCTTATGGCAGTTTCCATCATTATCAGCACCCCAAGCTGGGAGGCAATTAAGGTTTCCTTCAGCCAGTGAACAGGTAAATCCCAGACAAGGGAATATTATTCAGCAGTGAAAAGAAATGAGCTATCAAGTCATGAAAAGATATGGATGAATTTTAAATGCATATCACTAGGTGAAAGAAACCAGTCTGGAAAGGTTGCAGACTGTATGATTCCAATTATATGACACTCTGGAAAAGGCAAAACTGTGGTCACTAAAAAGGTCAGGGCATACCAGGTGCTGGGGACGGGAGGAGGAAGGGTTAATACACGGAGTGTAGGCGGTGAAAACATTCTGTGAGATGCTGTAACAATAGGACACAGGACATCACGCATTTGTCAAAACCCATAGAAATTTACAGCCCAGGGAGACCCTTAATATACACCAATTAAAAAATTACAATTTAGGTCTCAAGTTTCCCAGGAAGGGATGCACTCTGTGATGAGAGAATTTAGCTGTGATACGAAGGTGTGAGAAAGCCTCAGTGAAGGAGAATGGGAGAGAAGGCGCTGGGCTGGTAACTTCGGGAAGGAGTGGAATCGGCAAGACTAAAGGCAGAAGGAAGTGTCCCCAAGCACCGGACTCTGGTTGATAAAGCTGCTTTCCACAGGGGTCGGGGAGTGCCGGTCTGATGTCATGGTGCACGTATACTAGAACGGAATGATAAGTACTTGGCAGGCAGGCAGGGGTCAGACTTCTCACCCCTGGACTGGGAATTTACACAGAAACAGGGGAGGAATGACTCATGGGGTGTAGATCAGAGGTGGGAGTGTCAGCATGAACTCACGTTTAGCATCATACAGCTACAAATGATTACCTACGGGTTTATTACAGAGACGCAGCCGTACGCCATAGCTCACACACTTGTCTCTGTTGGAGAGAGGCTGAGAGTCAATGCGATCCCCATAGCAATGAGCACACCCAATGCCCAGCTCTTGGTGTCTAACACCACTGTTCTCCTCTCCGAGGGCTCCTTGGAGAAATGGCCGATCCCGGGACCAGGGCCAGGAACACGCAAAACGAGCCTGGAGTGAGGGATGGCTTGAACCCACAGCTTGGCCTTGAGGAGGGCACGCTCTGTGATGAGGGACCCAGGGGACAGGGCTGGGACAATGTGAGCAACAAAACAGAGTGCTGGGTTATAATCGTAACAGAAAATAAAGATCTGTGGGTCTAAGCAGTTCAAATGACTGAATGAGTGAATGGGAGAGGACAGACAAACCTCCATGCCCAAGAATTCTAAATAATTTACATAGACGTTTCCCCCTCAAGGAGCTTCCCCCCATTGACAGATGGCCCGTCCCTTAGGTGTGGGCTGCACAGAGTGACTTCCTTCAGAAAGACAGTGTGGGTTGGGTGGGGAAGAGTTACTCTGCAGTGGAGAGACCCGACACACATGCCTCTCCACCTGGGGACCAAGGCCGATGCCCGCGGTGACACGTCATACGCATGATGTGCTCCCTCTCTGGGATCACCTCCCAGTCCCACACCACCAGTCGACCACGAGGAAGACATCAAATCCCAACAGAACTTGGAAAAACCTGACAAAATGCCTGACCAGTGTTCCTCAATGTTGTCAAGGTCATTGGAACGGAGAAGATCAACATCTCCAAGGCCAGGGTGTTGCTTTAGACACAGAACACTTCCAGCACCAAACGTGGGGTTTTCCACACCAAGCAACTACACAATTCTCTGCAGACTCTGAAGGGTGTCCTGTCTGACACCAACAACCCAGCCTTGGCACAGACCCCGAGGGTCATGGTTTCAGTCCCACAAGGTCCCCTCACCCCAGACCGCGTTGGCAAGTCTGGGCCACCCATACTTCCGACCAGATACAAGATGGGGATTCCCACTACATCCTCGGGTCAATCATTTGCTAAAGACAGTTCAAAGGGTTCAGAGAAGCAAGTCACTTGCGTTTATTGGTTTGCTGGAAAGGTCATCACACACGCAGGAGAGGCCTGATGAAGGTCCCGAGGATGAGATGCAGGCAGGCCCCAAGAGCGGCCGCTTCTGTCCCCGGAGAGTATGGGGTGCGCCCCCCCGCTTGGCACATGGACGCGTTCACCAACCGGGAAATCTCCGAACCGTTCTTCGGGGTTTTCCTAGGCGTTCCAGCACGGGGCACGATTGATTCAATCACTGTCCATTGGTGACTTACTCAACCCTGCTCCCTCTCTCCTCCCAGAGGTCGGAGGTCGGAGGTGATGCGTGGCTCCTCAGGCCAGCAGCGCCCTGTCCTATCTCTCTAGGGACCCCAGAGTCATCTCAGTAGCACAGACTCAGGTGGGGCGGGAGGAGGCTTGCTTACCTCTCAGCCCCGCCGCCCAGGAATTTACGTGGGTTTCGGGAGCGCCATGCCAGGAGCCGGAGGTGGACTAGAACATTTCTGGAATCCCGGCTTCACTGTCACAGCCGAGGGGAGCCCAGTGAGGCTCGCGGACTGCCATGGGAGCCTGGGGCAGAGGAAGGCCGGGGGTGGCCGAGGAAGTCGGGATAAAGGATGACTTTTAGTTCACGCGATTGCATCAGGCGTGGTTCATTCACGTGGTTCGTTCATTGTGGCCTCAGCCCGAGACGAAGGTAGGTTTTCAGCAACAGGGAAACCGCGTGTGGGCCGCAGGAAGGGAGGGCTCTGTTCTGTCTTCTTCTCGGGTTTTCTGTCAATTAGACTCTTCCAAAAACCGCAGTCTACTGGAAAAGATCTCGAAGACGTGCTGCTGCCCGTGGGGGCCGCTCCTCAGTCCCGCTCGTGGGGCTCACACACAGCTGCCTGGACGGGCTTGATGAGCACAGGGAGCCATGGCCAGCAGCCGAACGGCCAAGCTGCCTGCCACGAGAGGTAGCCCGCTCCACGAGCCGGACGGAGGAGGGCGGGCATGGAGGGAGGGCCGGAGTCACACCTGCGCCTCCATCCTAAGGCCGGCCGCACAGTCTGCTGCCACTTAAGTGTCTCTGTTGCCAGTGACTTGCTCAGAAAACCCCTGCCCCTGAGGGGACCCCAGTCCACCAAGGCCATACTTGACCTACGGACTTCAGCAGGACAGTTTGTCCTAAGTGCAGGCGTGCAGGGGGAGGGGTGAGGGCAGAGGCTGTGTCCAGGCCCAGAGTCCTCAGAGAGGGGCATCTTGGGCACTGGAGGGGAAGGACCAGGGGGGCTGCAGGCCAGAAGCCTCAAGGGGTCAGAGGTCCACAGCCATGGAGGGCATGAGGAGGCTGGGGCTGGGGGCTGGGATCCCTCTCACCCTGGGACACAGGCCTCAGCTACTCCACAGTGAGGACGCCGAGTAGCCCATGCCCCGTTTTGTCCCGCCCTAGCATGGTCCTGGGGCGGGACAGGTTCACTCCACACACCCGCCCCTAGGATGCGTTCACGGTTCTGTGATGGGCCCTGCAAGCTCTTCCTTTAAAGGCAGGGCCTGGAGCCAGGGGCAGTGGATTGATATTTCTCATTGCTGGGCCCCAGGGACAGCATCCAGCCGGAGCCGGAAGAGGCCGCCAGCCCCACACCCACTGAAAACAAACAGCCACAAGCCCTCTAGGCTCCTCCTGTTAAAATGTGGAAAACAAAAGACAAGGAGAAGATCCCTGCGGTTGCCAGACAGGACAAGCTGTCTTCTGCAGAGCAGCAGACACACCACGGCCTTCTCCAGAGAGACACGGGAACCCGGGGGACCAGGAGGTGCTGTTTCACCTGTGAGAAAACAACGCAAAATACTGACTTCTCTCCAGGAGACCACGCTCTGCGAATGCAGGTGATAAAACACGTTCTCAGACAGATCAGGCTTCCTCCACGAAGGGACGCCGTGAGGGCCCGGACCCTCGGGGCAGGACCTGGACTGGAAGGAGGAGTGAGGACCCTGGTGGGGGGCGGGGTGGGGCCGCCGGGGACCCAGCGTTCTGTAGAGAGAATTCCTGGGTGTGTGGGGACTGCCCGAACCACGGACAGGGCAGACCCCTGGGGACGTCCTCTGCGTGCGCTCGCACACGCCGGGCAGCAGGTGCGGAGGGTCACCGTCTGGTTGGGTTTCCAGGATCCCTGCTGTTCTCCAAGGTGGCCAGCTGGCCGGGGCTGGTGCAGGCCCCCTTACTGCGGGCTTTCAGCCCCAAAGGGGGCAGGGATTTCTGCAGTCTCTCCACAGATGTGCTTTCCATCTTAATGCAGGAAGTCCAGGATTTCCATTCAGCCCTGAAGGAATAAAGGAATCGCTGTAATCCACGGGTCAGAGAAGCCATAGCTTGTTACGAAGGCCATCCAGTCCAAGGTCAACGGTCTGGAACTGGGGAAGTAACCAAAGCAGGGGCCAGTTTCCCAGCACAGGACCAGACCGAGTCTGACCCGTGAAGACACCTCCAACTGCCAGACCTCCAGGACTTCCTCTTCAGATGCAGGGGCTGTGGCTGTGTTTGGGGTTCCCAGGATGACCAGCAGCTCAAAGCCGGTGCTCACTGATCCTAAAAGGGCACCTCCCCACCCCCAGCAATCTGCATATGTAAATTGATGATTAGGTTTTTTTTTTAAATTAACTTTTCATTTGGAACAGGTTTAGATTTACAGAAAAATTCTGAAGACAGTCCAGCTGGTGCTGATGTCGTATAGGGGCCGTGCGTCTTTGCTGCCGAACGGGATCGATCCGTCCTTGTTAACCGAAGCCCCCACAATGTTCCGATTCCTGACTTCTCCGCTCGTGTCTCTTTCCTGTTCCAGGGACCTCTCAGAACATCATGTCACAGCTGATCAGCTCTTACATTCGTCCAGGCTGACTGTTTCTTAGATTTTCCTGGTTTGTTTGTATATTTCTTAAGATTTTATTGATTTGAGAGAGAGCATGAGCAGGGGGAGGGGCAGTGGGAGAAGCAGGACCCCCACTGAGCAGAGAGCCCGATGCAGGACTTGATCCCAGGACCCTGGGATCATGACCTGAGCCGAATGCAGAAGTTAACAAACGGAGCCCTTCAGGTGCCCCAGATTTCCCTTGTTTTTGATGACCTTGAGGTGTTTAAAAAATTAACATATAATGTATTATTTGTTTCAGGGGTACAGGTCTGTGAATCATCAGGCTTACACAATTCACAGCACTCACCATAGCACATACCTTCCCCAGTGTCCGTCCCCAGACACCCCATCCCTGCCCCCCTCCACCCCCAGCAACCCTTAGTTTGTTTTCTGAGATTAAGAGTCTCTTATGATTGATCTCTCTCCTGGGTCCCATCTGGTTTCATTTTTCCCTCCCTTCCCCCCACAACCCCCCACATTGCCTCTCAAATTCCTCATATCAGAGAGATCATATGATAATTGTCTTTCTCTGATTGACTTATTTTGCTCAGCCTAATACCCTCCAGTTCCATCCACATTTTGCAAAAGGCAAGATTTTGGGTTTTTTGATGACTACATAGTATTCCATTGTGTATATATACCACATCTTCTGTATCTGTTCATCTGTTGATGGACATCTAGGCTCTTTCCATAGTTTGGCTATTGTGGATGTTGCTGCTATAAACTTTCGGGTGCATGTGTCCCTTCGGATCACTACGTTTGTATCTTTAGGATAAATACCTAGTAGTGAGATTGCTGGGTCATAGGGTAGCTCTATTTTCAACTTTTTGAGGAACCTCCATGCTGTTTTCCAGAGTGGCTGCACCAGCTTGCATTCCCACCAACAGTGTAGGAGGGTTCCCCTTTCTCCGCATCCTCGCCAGCATCTGTCATTCCCTGACTTGTTGATTTTAGCCATTCTGACTGGTGTGAGGTGATATCTCATTGTGGTTTTGATTTGTATTTCCCTGATGCCGAGTGATATGGAGCACTTTTTCATGTCTGTTGGCCATCTGGATGTCCTCTTTGCAGAAATGTCTGTTCATGTCCTCTGCCCATTTCTTGGTTGCATTATTTGTTCTTTGGGTGTTGAGTTTGATAAATTCTTTATAGATTTTGGATACTAGCTCTTTATCTGATAATGTCGTTTGCAAATATCTTCTCCCATTCTGTCAGTTGTCTTTTGCTTTTGTTGACTGTTTCCTTTGCTGTGGAAACCCTTTTTATCTTTATGAAATCCTAATAGTTCATTTTTGCCCCTGCTTCCCTTGCCTTTGGTGATGTGTCTAAGAAGAAATTGCTGCAACTGAGGTCAAAAATGTTGCTGCCTGTGTTCTCCTCAAGGATTTTGATGGATTCCTCCCTTTTGATTCTATTTTCTTGGTGTGGTGTGAGGAAATGGTCCGGCTTCATTCTTCTGCATGTGGCTGTCCAATTGTCCCAACACCATTTGTTGAAGAGACTGTCTTTTTTCCACTGAATATTCTTTCCTGCTTTGCCAAAGATTAGTTGACCATAGAGTTGAGGGTCTATTTCTGGGCTCTCTATTCTGTTCCATTGATCTATGTGTCTGTTTTTGTGCCAGTACCATACTGTCTTGATGATGACGGCTTTGTAATAGAGCTTGAAGCCTGCAATTATGATGCCACCAACTCTGGTTTTCTTTTTTAATATTCCTCTAGCTATTCGGGATCTTTCTGGTTCCATATAAATTTTAGGATTATTTGATATTTTAATAGGGATTGCATTAAATGTGTAGATTGCTTTAAGTAGCACAGACATTTTCACAATATTTGTTCTTCCAACCCATGAGCATGGAATGTTTTTCCATTTCTTTGTGTCTTCCTCAATTTCTTTCATGAGTACTTTATAGTTTTCTGAGTATAGATTCTTGCCTCTTTGGTTAGGTTTATTCCTAGGTATCTTATGGTTTTGGGTGCAATTGTAAATGGGATCGACTCCTTATTTTCTCTTTCTTCCGTCTTGCTGCTGGTGTTTAGAAATGCAACTGATTTCTATGCATTGATTTCATATCCTGACACTTTACTGAATTCCTATATGAGTTCTAGCAGTTTTGAGTGGAGTCTTTTGGGTTTTCCACATATAGGATCATATCATCTGCAAAGAGTGAGAGTTTGACATCTTTTTTGCCGATTCAGATGCCTTTAATTTCTTTTTGTTGTCTGATTGCTGAGGCTAGGACTTCTAATACTATGTTAAATAGCAGTGGTGATAATGGACATCCCTGCTGTGTTCCTGATCTTAGGGGAAAAACTCTCAGTTTATCCCCATTGAGAATGATATTCGCTGTGGGTTTTTCATAGATGGCTTTGATGATATTGAGGTATGTGCCCTCTATCCCTACACTTTGAAGAGTTTTGATCAAGAAAAGATGCTGTACTTTGTCAAATGCTTTTTCAGCATCTATTGGGAGTATCATATGGTTCTTGTTCTTTCTTTTATTGATGTGTTGTATCACATTGGTTAATTTATGGATGTTGAACCAGCCTTGCAGCCCAGGAATAAATCCCACTTGGTCGTGGTGAATAATCCTTTTAAAAACATAGATTAAGAAAAAATAAAATTAAGAAAATTTAACTTTGAAAGACTAAAGGATCGTGGGGAAAAAGCCATGAATTCTATGGGTTGTTTTCCCCTAGCTCAGGAGTTCCACTGTTCTCCCTGATCGGGTGAGCTTGGTCTTGGCTGGACGTTCCGGCTGACCTTCTGGGGGAGGGGCCTGTTACCGCAGTTCTCCAATGTCCTTGTCCAAGGTGGGATTGTGCCTCCCTTGCCAGGGGCCGGGCTGGGTCATCTGCTTGCTTTTGCTCTTGGAACTTCTGTTCCCTGAGCACATTCCGTACTGCTCTGGAGGACAGGAATGAATGTGGCGGCCCCCCAGTCTCTGGTCCGGAGGAGCTGGGAGCTCGGAGCCCCACTCCTCAGTGCGCCCTCGGAGAAAAGCACTCAATCACTCCCGTCTCCCTGGTCTCCGGCCGCGCTCCGAGCTCACCCAGCCTGTGACTGAGTGTCTGTCTCTGGTGCGTGGCCCCATTTGGAGTCTCCAAGCCCAGGAGATCCCTGCCGCTCTTCCGGGTGTCTCCCCAGATCTGCCCCTTGTGGGGTCCCTGCTCAAGGAGTAGTGGCCTGACTGTGCCTTGGATCACAGTTTAAGGAAACCCCGAGCTGAGAACCCCTCCTCGGCTCCGTCTTTGCAGCTGGTTTCCCTGCTCTGACACCTGCGAGCTCTGCCACACCCAGCACCCCCCGGTCTTTCTGTGACTCTGCGGGTCCTTAGACCTCACCATCCCCACGAGGGCTCCACTCCCGCTTAGCCTCTGGAGTGATGTCCGTCGGTGGAGCAGATTCCTAAAAGTTCTGATTTTGTGCTCGGCTGCTCCTCGGCTTGCCAGGACCCAGCCCCTCCCCCCACGGTCTATCTTCCCGTCGCCTCGAGTCACTTCTCCGCACATCCTACCTTCCAGAAAGTGGTGGTTTTCTCTTCCTAGAATGGCTGCTCTTCTTCTCTGCTCTCCTGTTGAGTTTGTCGGTGTTCGGGGTGGTTTGATCACGGTCGGGCTCAACTCCTGGGACCGCGATATCTAGGTTTCCTAGTCGTCCACCGTCTTGCTCCTCCCCGATGACCTTGAGTTTTGAGACGTGCTGGGCAGGTATTCGTGGTATGATCCCAGGTGGAACTCGTCTGATGTTTCTCTCACGATTAGACTCTGACGTGTGATTTTAGGAGGAAGAAGACGGAGGGGAAGGCCCTTATCCCGTCGCAGGTGCCCACGACTGGTGTGACGTGTGCTGCGGTGTTGGACTTGGCTGCCGAGCTGAGGGGCGCAGCCACCCTTCCGCCTGCCGCCCCGTGGCCTGGAAGGAAGTCTCCACGCAGCCCACACCTGCGTGCTGGCGACTGTAGTCCTCCTCGAGGGGGCGTCCACGTGGGGCCTCCGAGTCTTCTGCAGAGACGGCTGTCTCTTCTTCCCCTCTGTGTGTGGCCACCAGTTTGTCACTTGTTTATATCAACGGAAGTTTTTGAATTTTTGCTACGCTGCGGGTTAAAATTCAGGACCATATTTTGTGGCTCAGATTGTTCTAACTTCAGCCATTGGCAGGTTTCTGAGTTGGTTCCTGTGGATCCTTGACAGATCCACCACGCATGTGTGTGTGTCTGTGTGTGTCTGTGCGTCTATGTGTCTGTGTGTGTCTATGTGTCTGTGCGTCTGTGCATCTGTGTGTCTGTGTGTCTGTGTCTGTGTGTCTGGAGCACTCCCTCACTTTCTGGCGCCGCACGGTGTCTTGGTTTCAGCCCAGTGGACGGCAGCAGGGAGGACTCGGGGGCAGCGGTTCAGACCAGGTCCGGGCCCAGGCCCGCATTGGAAGGGGTGCACGTCCCCTCCTCTCTCCCAGTTTGCCAGCACATTCCCCACGCCCAGCGCCCCGTCACAGCTGCACATGGGACGGTCGGCTCCTCGCGATCACACCCGGGCTGGCTGACATTGGCGCTGCGGCACGGCTGTCTGCACCCCGGTTCCCACAGGCAGGAAGCTTGGTTTGTGCTGCTGGGAGGCGCGAGCCCCACGGATGGAGCCTGTGATCCTGCCTTGGTGGCCGCTCCCCAGGGCCCACTCCAGTGCCAATTCTGCCAGCTGGGCCATGCTGGGAGCCAGAAACTGCACAGCAGAGGACAGGAGGGGGCGTGACAGAAGGAAATGTTGGCTGTGGGGGGTGCCCACCGTGATACTGACAGACACAGGGCACACAGGGACAGGGAGCAATGGGTCCCCACACAGGAGTGGATCTGAATGAGGTCCCGTGGGCCCCTCACTGCAGGCGGGATATGGAGTAGGGGAGAGGTGTGCCGCAGTGGCAAGCCGCATGCTGGTGCCTGGGAAATGGCCCCGGGGGTCCCAGGCCCACGCTGGAGCCCCAAGTGAGGGGCCTACAAGAAACAGGGTCACACTGGGGTTTCCGCAATAGCCCTGGGCTTCGAGCTTCCTGGAGAGGGGCAGGTGATGCAGCGGGTCCAGCCGGGAGGGTCAGAGGGGACAGCAGTCGCTCGGCTGGGGAGGGGGGGAGTGAGAGGGATCCCAGGGCCCTGCCTTCCCCTCAACCTTTCTAGCTCCTTCTCCCCAAACCCTCCTGCCCAGACACTTAGCCCCAGAGATCTGTTTGGGGCCCAGTGGAACCTGTTTCATCCTATTTCCCAGCCTCAGAAAGGCAGGACCCCTGGCCTTCTCCATTCTCCGCACCAGTGACGACCCAGTGCTAGTGGACGAGGGGCGCTCTCAGCCACTTCCTCCCTGGCCGCGGTCATGCTCCCTGCTCCCTTGTTCTGGGACTCAGACCCCGTGAGGCCTCTGTGCTCCAGACACGGTGCAGACTGGGCCCAGCCTAGCCTGGCCAAGCCCCGTCCTGGGACACACGGTGCCAGGCGGTGTGCATACCTACACCCGCAGGGGCTGCCCGGCCTCCAGGGAATCACAGCCTGGGGCGCAGGGCGGGCGGAGGAGGCGTTCCCGTCAGCGGAGATCTCCACGGCTGGCTTCCCAGGCTCAGCGATGCTGGTTCTGCCGCGACGTGCTGAAGCCAGCGCCGGGGGTCATGGAGGCTGGGGAGTTCATCACCCTCGTGCAGAGGGAAACGGAGGTCGGCTGTGGGCCCAGCCGCTCGTGTCTGCAGGAGCCCGTCATCTGGCAACAGAGCAAAGCCCAAAGGAGCTGATTGCTCCTGGAGGCCTAGAGCGGTGCCCGGCACGCGGACTGCACTACGGAGATGCTCACGACTGCAAGCTAGTGACTCTCGGAGCTCCAACTCCCTGACCCCAAATCTGGAAACCCCCCTACTGTTCAGCGTTGTCTGGGTAGCTGACGGCTTTCGGCTTGCTTTCAAATGCTGCTCGGCATCTTGCAAAACCTCCTGTCCCTGGTGCCTGAGCTGCTGGCGCACAGCGGTCTCGTGGGGATTTGTGGACACTGATCCGTGAGCAGGTCGGGAGCCCCGCCCCTTGCCGTGCGGCTCATGAGGCGAGTCCTGTCCCCTGAGCCCCAGCTCTGTGTCTCCGCGCTGCTTCCTCCAGGAAATCAGAAGTCTCCTTAGGGCCCCACAGCCCTCTGAACCTCCCCTTGTTATGCCCCAAGGGCGGTGTATGACCACTGCTCACCTCTTGTCCCCTGATGCCGTGTGAGCATCCTGGGGGCCGCGGTCAGGCCAAGTGTGTCTCCTGTCCCCAGCTCCTGGCTCAGGCTCCTTCTGCTCTCGCTTCTCTGGGTGCGTTTGTAGGAACCAGAGTGGGTCTCAGAAGATGGCTGGACTGAGGGCCGGCAGGTCCGTCATGAAGGAGCCACCCTGGCCAGCAGGGGCTTTGGCAGATATGAGGCAGGGTCCCTGGTGAAGGGGCAGAAAGGCCAACACAGCTGGGAGGCCACCTGTGACGCCAGCCCTCCCTGGGCCTGGGAGCCGGCTGGAACCGGTTTACGGCCCAGCCATGCTGTGTGAGCCTTCCCAAGTGACATAACCGCTCTAAGCCTCGGTTTTCTACTCTGGAGTGGTGAATGGTGGTTGTTCTTTTCCTGCTAAGTTGGACCTGGCATCAAGACGCGACCCATGGAGACCACAGGCCTGGAGCTGTCCCTGGGCCACCCACAGTGGGTCCCCCTCCGGCAGAGCTCAGCTCACCGCGGAGCAGGGTGGAAACACGTTGGTGCCGCCAAACAAGTCATCTCAAGAGCCGGTCCAGAGGGTCCCACGGGATGCTGTTCCCATTCCCCAGCAGGGTCCTCAGGGGAAGGGCAGGCATCCACCGCAGGACAGCAGGAAGCCAAGCCTCCCTTGTTTGAGCTGCAGCTGGGCTGTTGCTTAACTCCCCAGCGATGACTCAGGGCCAGTCCAGTGAAGACCTGGGATTTCCAAACCGCATAGAACAGGCTATGAGTCCCAGGCGGAGGTTCGCCCTGGAGAGGTCGGACACCGAGTGGGCTCATGGCCAGGATGTGGCAGGGAAGGCCAGCGCGGGCTGGGGTCCCCGCCTGTGTTCCTCGAGGGGCGGGCGGAAGGAGGCTTTCTCTGCCACCCCAGGTGTGGGAGGGCCCCCGGGGGGCTCTCCTGCCCTCCAGCTGGGTCCCAGTTCTGGACCAGCGCACTGGGCCTGACTTCTACCTGGGACAGAATTCCTACCCTTCCTTGCTCTGAGAGGAGGGACGTCGTGCTGGGTAGTAAGAACCCTGTCCCCCCATGCACCCCCCGGCCGGTGGGATCCCCAAATGAGGGGAGCGGCCCCCATCTGTAGTAGCCACACTGGGAGAAGCCGGAGCAGCCTAAACGCACTGAACTAGAGTCTCTCTGGGCAGCTCCAGGCCGTGGGGCTGGGGACCCAGTGAGCCACCTGGGGGAGGTGAGCTGGGGGAGGGGGCAGAGGAGACCCTCCCCTCACCCCTGCAGGAAGACTTGGGAAGAAGACCCGCCTCACCCAGCCAGGGTTTCAAGGATCTGTGGACACCGCACGCCGCCTCTGTAATTGGGACCGCGCTAAGGCTCCGAGCAGGGAAGTTGTGGCGCTGCTGGAGTTTTTCTGGAGGAGCCTGTCCCCTTCCCAAAGGCACCTGGCACTGGCAGGGAGTCCACAGTGGGGCAGGGGGCTGCCCCACGTGGTTACACACCCCCACGTGGGCCCCTTTTGAGACCAACCACGTAGTCAAGACGGAGCTGCTGGGCCACGCGCTTCTGTGTGGGCACGGGCGGTGGCGATGGGGCGCACGCCGGGGCCCCTGGGTGGCTGAGTCTATCTGCCCTGGGCTCAGGTCGTGGTCCCCGGGTCCTGGGATGCAGCCCCACCCAACTCCCCGTTCACTGGGGAGCCTGCTTCTCTCCCCCTCTGCCAGTCCCTCCCCCTCCTCACAGGCGCTGCTCTCTCTCTAAGTAAATAAGTAAATTAAAACAAGCACACGGGTGCTTGTTCATGGGCATCGCAGCAGGTGTCAGAACTTCTGCCCTCTCACGGCCGCCATGTTCCAGTGCGTGGCTGGACTGTGGCTGCCGGCTCGCTCCTCTGTGGACACGCACAGAGGCTGGAAGGAGCTTCTTCAAACGCAGTGGGTGGTGGGGTCTCACCTGCTTAGACCCTCCGGGGCTTAGCCCACAAGATCCCAGTGCCATAGCCCCAGGGACCCTCCGAGCCCTCGCCCTTGTCCCTGTGGGCTCCTTGCTCCTGACCATCTTCCTGGTCCTAACCCACTGGGCTTTGTGTCGCCTTTCTTCAGCACGTGGCTCTCAAGGTCCAGCTGGGCTCCCCTGCTTTTTCCCTGACTGGTGGTCCTCACCCTCTGAGTCCCTGCGCCGTCCCCAGCCCCGGGCCGTGCCGCCCCCTCCCCGCGTCGGAGCCTCCTGGCCGGTGATCCTGTGGCGTCTGCAGCCTCGAGCCCATGCGGGGCACAGACACGTCTTCTTGGCCTCGGCGTCCCCAGCCCATCCTGTCCGAGGGTGGGGACCGCGCCGGAGCTCGGTGCTTGCTGCGGCCCGGAGGCTGACTCGAGAGAGGTAGAAGGAGAGTTTGATCACCGAAGTGCCGCTCGGGCTTCGCGTCGGATCCGAGCTGGCGTCTGGTGTCAGCTACGAAGTTTGCATCCAGCTGGCCCGTGCCCACAATTGGTCTATATCCACGCAGCGAATATGACATATTCTTATTTAAAAAAAATCAATAAATCATTTGCGGGGTTGCTGCCAGCACGTACATGGCTGAATTAACTCCTTGTCTGCCAAGAGGGTGGTATTTTCATGACTTCATCTTACCTAGTGCGGGGGGATGTGGCCAAGTGGGTCCCGTGGGCGGGAGTTCCTGGGTGTCTGGTCTGGGTGCCCCACAGAAGGGCCCACTACCCACTGCCCATCCGAGTGCTGGGTGTGGGCCGAGGGCAGGCCAGGGAGCCGCCAGGGACTGGGTGGTCCAGGACAAAGCAGAAACCCCCAGATCTGTGCTGCCCGGCCAGACCCAGCAGACCTTGCTGCTGTCCTGGTGGCTTCTGAGTCCCGGGGCCCTGCTGCGGGATCTGGGTTTCTGCACTTCCCATGCCTTCCGCAGAGCATACACTTCCTAGTTCCCCCGCTGTACCCAGTCCTCATGTCCCCTGGGACTGCTCTCCAGCCCCAAGCAGGCCTTCCAGAACATTCCAGCACCCCCCACCCCCAGTCCTTCTTGGTGTGCACGCTGTAGTCCCTGTGGGCGTGATGTCAGCAGCGGGGGGGACTTGGAGTGTGTCCTTTTGGCTGCCCCCAGCAGCCTGGCGGGTGTCAGGGCGTGCCTGTGCCCGCTGAGGACACAGGACGGACCGGCTGAGCACGTGCCCGCTGGCAGGCTTCCTGTTAGCCGCCCTGGAGGGGCCGAGTTACCAAGGAGCAGGCTGTCCCCCGACCATTTATTTTTGGCTTTGAAACACGTTAGATGTTTTGGCAACACGTCTCCCTTCTTAATTCTGTCTCTCTCGGGCTGATATCTCCATCAGCTTGCGCGCCCCGAGCACATGCCAGCCTGTCTCCATCTCCGGAGGACGTCCGCTCCTGCCCTCCTCACTGGGGCCGGAAGATGCGGGAGCCGCCCCGGCCGGGCTCCCTGTCCCTGTCCTCTGTCCCTGAGGCCCACAGGGTGTCGGGGAGGCCCGGACGTCCCCCTGGCGTTCCTGGCTCTGCCCGCCTGCTGGCCCCGCATGCCGCCTCCCTCCCCAGTCCTCCGCGGTGCCGTCCTCGGGGACCCCTAGCGCCGGCCCTCATCCAGGTCCTGGGCTTGCAGGGCTTTTTGTCTTTCTCCCCCGACATCCTCCGCCCCCCTGAGAGCCCCTGAAAGCCCTCCGTGGCCAGAGCTAAGCCACCGCTCTTCTGGGCATCTCCTGCCTGCAGACTCCTGCTGCTGGGTCTCCTCTGCCCCCGGCTGGGGCGCTGGGTGACGGACCCCGAGCCCCGCAGCCATCGGGGGAGGCTGCTGGGTCGGGTCATCCTGGATCAACAGCGCAGACTGTCGGTCGGCTGCTCTGGGCGACTAAGGAGGGCCTAAGTCCCCTGGAGAGCCCACCTAGGAAGCAGACTGTCCCCTCCGGGGACCTTAGGAAACAGCAGTTCCTGAGCTAGAAGCGACTCTGCTCATCTGAGTGGAAGTGTGTTAAGTGCAATACCAGCCTCTGGATGAGGGACCAGCGGGGCCGCCCGCAAGCCGCCCTGACGAATGTTCTTACGTGCACGTGTGCACATAAAATGCCTGGGAAGCTTGGGAGGTGTTCACCCACCCCAAGCAGGGATCCCTCTGGGGAGGGCACGGGGTGGGAGTTTCTCACACTGAAATACTGAGCTGCTTCCTGTGGCATTGGTATAATTTAAAATAAATATTGTTAAAACAAATATTCCCTTAATTTCACAGCAGCGCCCTGGACGGTGGGAAGCGCTCAGTCGTGCCCCTGTTCCGTTCGCTCTCTGTGACGTGCACACCAGAGTGGGGTCCACGTGGGGGACAGTCCCAGCCCAGCGGCCCTGTGAGCCGGGCAGGGGCTGGGCGCTGAGGGCTCGCGGGCTCCGTGCGGTGGCTCGCAGCGGGCAGAGCGCGTCGCCGCCGCGGGATGGGGCCGTGCGTGCGCAGAGCTGGCGGGGTCTGGCGGCCGCTGCGGGTGGGCACCCGAGTGCCAGCGCCTTCTTTCTCACCACGCGGCAGGATCGGCAGCGCAAGCACGAGCTGAAGTCTTGGCCGGGCACGGGGCTGGAGGTGCCAAGCGCCCGCTCAGAGCCAAGAGCCCGCTGGCAAGCCCCACAGGACATATTGCGCACCAAACACGCGGCCGGCAGCCTTCCCAGATGGGCCTGTGCTCGCCAGGGGGACGCGGTGGTGGAATGTGCAGCGCCTGCCCCCCCGGCCCGGCTGTGGAGGAGCCTCGGGGAGCCCTGAGCTGCCCTCCCCGGCGCTGGCCTCCCTCTGGGGGCCCCTCCGCCTCCTCTCCACCCTCCCCCACCATTCATCGTGACTGTTCACAGGAAGCAGCTCCTACCCCTGCGTGGGAGCCCCTGAACCAAATCGCTTTTGCCATTCGTCAGATCACGCGGAGGAACCGGTCGTTGGATTCTATTATGTGGAAATTAGCTCGAAGCAGAGGCTGCTCGCTGGGTAGAGCAATTTCCCTCCATTTGTTTCGGGAGAAAATTGCCTGTGCGTCCTCATCTGGCAGGGGCCGGCTGAGAGGGGCGGGGGCTGGTGGCTCGGGGTGGACGGGGCCGGACACGCCCCGGATGCAGGGTGACTCTGGGAAGCCCAGGAGGGAAGCACCCAAGCCGGGCCGGGCTCCGGGGTTGGAGAGCGCTGGAGGTGGCAGGGCACGCTGGCTAGAGGCTGGCAGAGGCTGTGTGTTTGCAAAAGGTCAGAAGTGGTGGCAAGACCGAGCTGTGCGGGCCCTTCCCTGGGGGCGGCTGTTGATTCCGGGGCCCAGCGTGGGGCGTCTTGGAGACGTGGGGGCGGAGTGGTTTGCTGGAGGCCACCGCCCTTCTCTAAGTCCTCCAGAGGCCAGACGCAGGGCTAAGAGCTCTGTGTGCTGCCCCGAGTCCCCAGCACCAGCCCTGTGAGGGGAGCTGTGGTCCCCGGTTACAGATGGGACCCGCGGCTCAGGGGGCACTCAGCGGAGCCCATGTGCCAGTGATGAAGTTCACACTTAGGTCCCGATGACCCTCAAGCCCACCACTCTAGTGCACGGGACAGAGAGACGCGTGCAGCTGGGCCCCGGGGCAGCGCTGGGCACCGCTGGGCAGCCGGGGATCCCAAGGCCAGGAATCTCCGCCCAGATGTGGGCAGAGTGTGGCTCCTGGCCTTGGTCTGGCCCAAGGGGATGGGCAGCCCTTCTGTGCTGTTGCCACAGCCTTTGTGGGGTGCTCTTGTTTGTTCTGAAATGAAACTTAGGTCAAGGTGCAACGCAGACATCCAAGCGTCAGCATGACCCGTGGGACTGACACCCCATTAGGCGGCAGGACACCCCCGTTTCCCAGGGAGTAGTGCCCCCCACCCCCCACACAGGCAGCCACTGCTCTGATTTCTTCTCTTTTTTTAAGATTTTATGTATTTATTTGAGAGAGAGAGCGTGAATGAGAGGGAGAGGGACAGACACTCTGAAGCAGACTCCGCAGGGAGCACAGACCCCACGCAGGGCTCGATCCACAGCCACGAGATCGGGACCCGCCGAAGCCCGGACTCGACGCTTCCCCGGCTGAGCCGCCCAGGCTGGGTTTGGTCTGCTCTGAAGTGTCCCACAGACCGGGTCGCACGGCCTGTGTCTCTCTGTGCCCGGCTCCTGTCACTCGCTGTGACGCCTCTGAGTTGGCCTCACGGAGTTTGTTGACTTTCATTTGCTGACTCGTGTCCCACTTAACGCCCGAATGTGCGCTTGTCCTGCCGACGCCCGTTTGGCGGCTTCCGGCCTCGACTGCCGGGAAGGAAGGGGCTCTGAGCATTCTCGCGCAACCGTTCTGGGGGACCTGTGTTTGGGGTAAATCCCCCCCGAGCCGAGGGGCTTGCAGCGTTTCGGATGGAAGAAGTTGCCGCGGCGTTTTCCGGGTGTCTGGAGACCTGCGCCCCGCGAGCTGCCTGGGAGCCTCCCGCCCCTGGCTCTGCCAACCCGGGGGGCGGACGTGCTGTCTCCCCGAGGTTTTAATCTGCATTTCCCTGGTGACTCACGATGTTGAGCGTCTTTTCACATGCATGTTGGCCATCTGCACGGCTTCTTTCGGGAGGCGTCTGTTCAAGTCTCTGGAGGTTAAATTGGGTTATTTGTCATCTTACCTTTCTTCGGAAGAATTCTTTGTGTATCTGAATATACGGTGTCTGGGGATATATGGACGCGCAGACATGTTCTTTTCTTCTTCCCAGGCTGTGGCGTGCCCTTTTATTAGCAACGTCTCGAAGACGGCAAGTTTTCCGTTCTGAGGAAATTCCGTTTGTCATTTTTTTCCTCCTGACCGGCCCCTTTGTGTGGTCTCCAAGGAGAACCTGCCTGCACCGCGATAGCCACGGTCTGCCCGTGTGTCCTTCTGCTCCCTCGTCCCTCTTCCGTACTCACATCTGTGATCTGTCTCGAACTAGTTTTTGTGTACGGTGTGAGGAAGGGGTTAGTGTTTATTTTTTCACACTTTTCTCTGGAAGAAACACTCATTTCCTTATGCGATTGCCTTGGAGCCTTTGTCCACAATCCATGGGCCTCGTATTTGGGGATCTGGTCGTCGAGTCTCTCCTGCTCATGGTCCAGGTCCGCCCTCGGCCACAACCTTGCCACCCCAATGTCGGTGGCTTTGCAGAGCGTCTTGCGTCAGGTGGTTCGAGTCCCACTCTGCCCGTCTTTTCCAAGGTGATGTTTCCTTTTCCAGGTCCTTGGCACTTCCGGATGGATTTCAGAACCCACCAGCTGGGGTTCTGATGGGACTGTGCCGACTGGTCTGGACCCCCCCGAGATGCCCGGCGTCTCCGCCACAGCAGCCCTCCCCGCAGACCTGCCCACCCTTCACACGTGTCTTCTTCCTCCCTTTCTCTCCACAGCGTGTCCGGGATGGGGCTGGACCCGGTTTCTGCTTCTGCTCTCAGGGTTCGGTTCCACGTTATCAAAGACCCTCACTTGGAAAGTTGAGCCAGACGTGTGTTCATCTGTTGCTATGGTTACGAGGAGGGAAATAATTTCCTGTGCGGTATCTTCCGATCGCTTCTGTCGGATGCAGGGAGGGATCAGGAGACTGTGGTGTTGCTCCACTTGTCTGGTAGGGACGCATGGCTCTCGTTCTGACCTCGTGTGTGGGGCCACAGTCTGCCTGCTCAGCTTGGGGGCTAGAACGGAGCTCATTAACAGCCAGCAGAGGTCACTTTCCTGGTTTATTGCCTTCACCTATCCTCCCCGGAATGCTGGTTTACATCACAAGAGATCAGGAAGCCTGGGGGACCCGAGTGTAGGGAGTGAAGCCAGCACCGTAGTCACTGACTTCCTGGATGGAGGCTGCCCATGGGTAGCCAGGAGCCCACCGCCTGGGGACACGCTCTCTGGGGTGACGCCCACCTGTCCACAGACTTGGCCAGAGCTGTCGGGAGACGGGGTGGAGAAGGAAGGGTGAGGTCAGCGTGACGTCCAGAGCCTCTGGTCTGGGAGCCGGGAGACAAGCAGGTTTCCTTGCTGTTGGGGGTTCACTGGTCACCAAATCATTTTTGTCCCAGTCCCCTAACAGCACCCGGGCCCTGGAGGGAAGAGTGTCTGACTTGTTCTCAGGAAGGCGCAGACCCAAGAGCAGACAGGGCCTGGCCAGTGCCCGCACAGCTGAGGTCAGCTGGAGGAGCCCACTTGCCTCCGACCTGGTGGGCCTCTGCACTTTCCGCTTCTTGACCCGGGGACCCGAGGGGACTCCAGACCCTGCCGTCCCCGTACTCGTCCCTCACAGGCAAGGTCTCCCTCTTCTTCCTGAGGGGGCCCGGGGCATAAGAGACAGAGGCTTGGTCTAAGCCCTGGAGAGGGGGATGCCCCCATGAGAGGGATGTGCTATGGTGAAGCAGCACAAGGACTGCCTTGGGTGTGTGGACGGAGGGTCCCCAGCCACCTGCGGAGACATCAAGCAGGCAGCTGAACACTTCTCTTGCTTTCGGATAAGGTGTCGAGGTCCCACCAGTGACAACCATGGCCTACCACAGCCAAGGTGACCTTGACCGGCTGACCTTCATGGCACCATATTTGAGGAGGTAGCTCTGAACCCAGGGCTGGAGAAAGGGGCAGGAAGAAATGGGTTGGATTTGAGAGAGTTGCCTCACGGGGGGCTTCTGGGAGGAGGAGACACCCCCAAGAGCAAAGAGAGACTCCAGACTGTGGGAGGGGGAGGGTCTGGGCGGAGACAAGGATTTGCGGGGGGTCAGCCTCCTGAGGGCAGCAACACCACAAACCTGGGCTAGAGCACTGGAACGAGAGAGCAGGGCAGAGCAGGAGGTAGAGGGCCAGCCCTGGGCTGGGACGGACAGCAGGACAGTGAGGAGGCTGAGACCAGGAAGCCAAGGAGGGGGTGCAGGAGGGTGACTGAGCCCCCACCAAACCCTGCTGCTGGGTCGAGGGATGAGAACAGAGAGACGACCGTGGGCAGAGCGCCTTTGAGGGGAGATGCTGTCCAGGGGAGAAGGCGGAGGGGGTGGGTAGGAGAGGGGCTGTGGGGGTGGAGAGGCGGTCCGTGCACTGGGCTTCTGTTGAGAAACTCATGTCCTGTCTCCTGTGTCCTCGGGTTTTGGGTTGTCCCCCAGAGAGGCCTGACTCTGCAGGTGGGAGTCAAGGTCCCTCAGGTCCACCCCGTCAGGCGGGGCTCTCCAGTGCTGTGTTAGGTCCGAGTTGTCTCTGGGGGGACCGGAGCCTCGTCAGAGAGCGAGAGGGGCCCAGCCCCAGAGCACCCCGGCTCTCCCTGGACGCCTGGCTGGGGCCGTGGTGCAGGGGTCCCGGCTGGCCTCCGTCCTTTGTCAGCGCCGGCGGAGGTCCCACGTGCCTGGGCCCGTGACTGCATTCTGATAGAGAAATTGTCTGGAGAGAAATTACAGCAAACACCGCTCATCGCTGCACAGAAATGCTTCCTTTTCTTTCTCTTCTTTTCATCGGCAAGTAGGCAGACAGGGAAGGCCTGGCTGCGTTCGTGCAGCCTGGCCTGGGGGAGGGCGTGTGAGATGGATTTGCTGCTCTAGGAGGGGCACATGGCCCAGGGACAGCAGATGTGCTCCGAGGAGCTCCCGAGCTGGCAGCTGCCTCACCCACGCTGGTCACCCTCTGGGACAGAGCTGCAGGGGACGAAGGTCCGTGGGGGTTGTGGGGGACCTTGGGGGACACGGGGACCATGGGACAGGCCCCACAGAGGGCGGGGATGCAGGCCTGGCAGCCTAGGGACCTGCCACCCCTCCCGCACCCCGAGGCTCACCAGGTCTCAGGGCACTCTCCGGCCTGGTTATTTTCATATCAGCCCGGGGGCTGGCGTGAATATTGTTTCCGCCCCCATTTTCCAGGTGAAGAAACAGACTCTGACCCGGAGTGTGGCTGCGGTCATGCTGGTCTGTGCTGGGTCCCCTGTGTGCCCACCTGCCTCTCTTATAAAGACCCTTGTGACGGCTTTGAGGGCCTGCCTGGTGACCCTTACAGTTTCTTTTGCCATGTAGGGTTCTGTTTTCACAGACTCCAGGGCCCAGGATGGGGATGTCTCTGAGCTGGCCACGCCGGAGGAGGGGGGAAATGTTCTCCATGTTTGCTCTGGCAGGGGCTCTGGCAGGGCTCATGCAGGGGCTCGGGCTGGCTGATGGCAGCCGCTGGGAGGCAGAGCCCAGGCAGACTTGGTGACAAGGGGCCATTCCACTGAGTAGCCCTGCCTTGGTCCTCCAGGACGGAGAAGGAAGGTGGGCTATGTCACGGGCTACGTCGCAGGCTGCATCCTGTGCTGTGCCAAAGGGTGGTGAGCTCCAGAGCCTCATCTGGGAAGGTCAGCATTTTAGACCCCCTCTGGTGGCGTGGAGGAGGGACAGGGCTGCACTGGGGTCTGGGCACAGCACCACGGTGCTTTTAGGAGTGTGGAGTGGACAGAGCTTCTCTGGATGTAGTCTCCTGGCCCGTGCACAAGCTGGGCGGGGAGTTGCCGTCGGTGCATGAGTGTGTGCGTGTCCTGGCTTGGGAGGTTGATGGGGGGCGGTGCAGAGAGTGGTTCCGGGGGGCAGGGTCTGCACTGGTGCTGTTTGGCCACTAGCTGCTGAGGGCCTTGCCCAACTACTCTCAGGTCTCCCTCTTTCCTGCTGAAGTGGGAAGGACATGAGCTGGAGGTCGGCAGGCTGGGCCAGCCTAAACTCCGTGAGGCCACCACGTCCCCGGGATTCTGCTAAAGGAGCGACCCGACAGAGACGAGCGCTTCTCCGGTGTTAAAAATCAGGGGGTGTCACTTCCCAGGGTGTACCCCGAAGGACTGAGAGCGGGTTCTCAAAGGATGTTTGTTCTGCACGTTACAGCAGCAGCGTCCACAGTAGCCACGCCACGGAAGCCCCCACGTGTTCTTCAGCAGGTTAACGGACAGACAAATACAGGGGAGACTCACGGAGCCTCCGAAAGGAAGGGAACTTTGCAACTTGCCACCACGTGAATGAACCTTGAGGACATGACGCTGAGGGGAATAAGCTACAAAACGGACAAATGCTTTATGATGTCACTTCTATGAATACTCACTTCCCTGAGAGAGTTAAATCCAGAGTCAGAGAGTAGAAAGAGGCCCGAGGGGTGAGTGTTCAGGGGGATGGAGGTTGTTTGCTGAGATGAAAAAGGTTCAGGGAGAGGAAGCTGGTGATGGTCGCACGACAATGTGAATGTACCCGATGCCCTTGACCTTGACCTGTGCCCTTGAACATGGCTAAGATGGTAGGTCTTATGTCATGTAGATTTTTTCACGGTAAAAAACGTGGAAAAAATTGACTGTGTCTGTACAGTAGGACCTTGACTTATACTCCTGGTGTAAACACCTCAAAAACCGGACAGAAAGTACGGATGGACGGTTCTGCAGGCACCAGAGCGTGAGGGTGTGGACCTAAGATCTCCAGCAAAGGAAGTAAGTCCTCCAGTGCTCTGGAGTTCTGCCTGAAGGTCGCTTCCAGAAGCAGGCAGGGCGGAGGGACCCGCAGACAGTGGTCGCCGAGCCCCGGGAAGCTGAGATGAGTAGAGTTTGCAGAGCAGAAAATCAGGGAGGAGGGAGGGAAGCAGTGAGAGGGGCAGAATTCTGCAGAGGGGACCCACGGGTCTTTGCCCCAGTGCCAGCTGTCCCATGCACGGGATATAAACTCCACGTGACTTTGCAGAGTTAGCAATCATAGACTGCTTCAAGGCGAAGGATTTCCAGAGCTCACACAGGCCTGTTTCCACCAGCAGGTGTGAAGAAAATTGTTCAGTAGGGACACCTCAAGAGTCTGGCCTTCGTAGTGAGCTGAACTAACCACAACAAGCCTCACGCGACCCGACCTATCGAAGGTGGCTTCCCAGCCTGCCAGAAAGAAGCCGTACCCTAAAGGACGGGGACAGACTCCAGCTCTCAGCTACGGCACTCAAGGGAATGTCCCGCATCCAGTCAAAAATCACTAGACAAGCGAAGGCGTAGAGTGACGTGACCCACACACAGGAGAAAAATCAGCCCACAGAGGTCAACCCAGAAATGACGGAGATGGTGGAAAAGGATGTTAGAACGCCGATCTGCTCTGTCGGCGAAAGGACTCGAAGGAAGACCTGAACAGAGTGAGGAAGAGAGAAGACACGGACATCCCCCGTGTCAGGTGCCGCAGAGATGGAAAACACAGCGACAGGAGGGAGCATTTCAGTGGACGGGCCGGGCGCTGCAGAACCCATGGTTCTCTCAGTGTCTGGAGCAGGACGTAGCAGCCTGCGGCCGACCGCCCAGCTTTACGAGTTGACCTGCTCGGTCGGCAGCCACCCCCCCTGCTATGTGCCGCGCACGACTGCGTTCCCCCCACGGCATCGGAGCTGAGTGGCTGCAGCCGGCGTGGCATGGCCCACAGAGGCCAACTGTCTGGGCTTCACAGGAAATGCTCACGGACGTCAAATATTTGTGGTTTCAAGCATTTGACTTGTGACAGCGTCACGTTATCCGTTGTAGAACAAACCTTGGTTCTCAGAGATGACACACATACTAACTAACTAACTAACTAGTGTGCATTAGATAACGCACACACTAATTTTAAGTGAGTTGGGTCAGAATGATTCAGAATCAGCCAAGCATGAGTTCTCAGAGATGGGAACTGTGACCGCGGGGTGCTTTTTTGGGCCTGGTGGAAGGGACCTGGGCAGGAGCAGGTGGCCGGAAGCCTGTGCTGCCTGAGTGCCGGGTCTTTGTCCTGCTGGCTCCTAGGGGCTCTCTCCCCGACCCCCAGGATGTGAGTCCTGCTGCAGGGGGACGTCTGCCTCATTCTCCTCCCCACGGCCGTAGGAGGCCCTTGAGTGGATGCGGGAGCATGACCGGAGACCCCGGGGTCTTGCTGAGAGTCGGGTCCGACTCCGCCTCCCCTCTCCGCAGCGGCATGTTCCCTCTTCCTCCTCCCCGTACCTCTCTTTCCCAGTTTTTAGCTGACATCTGTAATTTGGAAAGCCATAAAAACGAATACAGATGAAATATTAGAGGACGGCAGTATGAGAAAAGCGTGAACAAAGAGGCTCTCACCGCTTCAAATAGGTCTTAAAACTGCTTTCATCCGCACGCTGGCCTCAGCCCAGTGAAATTGATTCATTGACCAAATTGGCCATTTACAATTCAAAAGCCTGTGTTCTCTGAGCCCAGCTCCCTCCTCTCCAGATTTATGGGGCCGCAGGGAGGCACCCGGGGTGTCTCTGGTTTCTTTTTTAAGGATGATCTACAGTGAGGCAACAGGCCCCTTTTCCTAGAAAGCCCACACGCGCCTTCTGGGCCTGTAGTGGCAGGTGCTCGCCCTGGCTCTCAGGGCCCTGAGGGCCCCTTGGCCGGAGTTGGCTCTGGGCCCTGTCTGCAGGGCTGGCCGGCCCCCACACTCCCACCGTGGGCTCAGTTCTCACTGTGAACTGAGCTGACAGTTATTCAGCCCAAGACACTACAGCTCTGCCGTGTGGAATGACTCCGAGCTCCTTGAACTTGCTCCTCGAGCCCGTACACATGTTGTCCCGCTGCCGGCCATCTTCCTCCACTTCTTTCCCGACCCCGGGCTGAGTGGGGGCGTCTGTCCGCTGTCACGTCCTTGACCCAGCACACCCTGCCTGTGGTTTCCCCGAACCTGGACCAGATCTGGTCACCCACGGGCCCTGTGTCCAGCACAGCCTGCACACAGCAGACTCGGGGACTGAGTTCCATCCTCACTGTCCGCTAGTGGTCCTGGGGCCCCAGGACCCTGGGGTCAGGTGACGGGTTTCCTCAGGGGCAGGCAGGAAGCAAGACGAGGCAGGCAGCCAAGAAAGTGCTTGTGGCCAGCTTGTGGGAGGGGAGTGGAAGCCCCCAGGGTCATCTGGGAGCCTCAGAGTTGCTACCCAAGGGGTCAGGGAGCTGGAATAGTCACCCGCCGATCCAGGAGCCCCTGGTTGAGGTCAGCACTAGCTCCCACCGTAGGGACAGTAGAAGGTTCTGGGGCATTTGGCCAAGGAATGTGGGTACAGGCAGTGGGAAGACCAGGTGTGCACTGAGGGATGCAGGCGGGCCCTGCCAGCCCCAAGCCCTCGGCCTCTGAAGCCGGTGCCTCCCACGCAGCAGCAGGTCGGGCCAGACGCAGGCAGAACCCTGGCCAGGGCTGCGGCCCCTGAGAGGAGGGGCTGCACCTCCCCGCCCCCACTGAGGGCCCCCTGCAAAGCCTTAAGTCTGTATTTTAATTACTTTAGCCTATTCTGTAACTTTAATTATATAGTAAGCGGCACACTAAAAAACCATCGTTAAATTTTAAGCCTTTGTAATAACACCATTTTATTACATTTTGATGACTTTATAACTATGATACTTTATTATTCGTTCCATGTTATTTTATGATGGCACAGTGAAATTTTTAATATCTAATTACGGTACTGGTGATCATTAAACAAGTCTAATCCGTAAGTGTGTAGCACCCCGGGTGCCCGCGTTCGAAGAGGTAGGAAACCTATCTCATCCGAGGGCCGTGCTGGGCCCACCGTCCGTGGGCAGGGGCTCGGGCTGTGCGATCCTACGGGAACCCGCGAGTGAGTGGGCATCCGTCCTCAGCCACACAGACCACACCCGGAGGGTCACGGCGAGCTGGATGGACACCGGTTCTGGGGCTCCCGGTTCCTCCTCCCCAGATCGCTCCCTGTAGTGTTGACAGACCTAGAGGCCTCCTCCAGAAAGACCTCCAGGCCCTGCTGGAAGCCTCCTTTGGGCCTCATGTCTGTGCCCCAGGATGTCCCTTTAGGTGCCAAGGAGGGTCTCTCCTCCTGGACGGAGACCACCTGTAGGGCCTCGGGGACATCCGGTCTACCTGCCTCCGTCTGTGGACGCAGAAACTCGCAGCTGGGAGGGTGGCGTGGCAAGGCCGTCTGAGCCTCCAGCCATAGCCCCGAAGGAGGACCCAGGCCTGTGCTTGCGGCCCTAGCGGGCTGCGTGCCTACAGGACTTCCCCAGGAAAGGACCAAGGGCAGGGAGACTTGGAGGGACCAGTGCCAGGCCGGAGAGGAAGAAGAAGGGGCCGTCAGGTGGTCCTTGCTCCCTCAGAGCCTCTCCTGGCTCCCCCTTCACCAGACAGAGCCGGGGAGGACTCGCTGAACGCGGGATGCGCAGCCGGGCTGGCGTGTCGCTCTTTGTCTGGGAGCTCCTCAGAGCAGAGGGAAGGCCCTGGACCCTATGGAGGAGGAATTCTGAATGCGCTCGTGGCTGGGAGCTGCTCCTTTTGGTGAGGCTCTGCCCATAGCTGCCTCCACTGCCTGCCCGACCCCGTGCCCCGGGCCCTCTCCTGCCACATCTGCGTTCCAGCCCCTGGGGACCCTCCTGCTCCCGCCCACCCCCTGGGGGCAGGCTCTTAGATGCCCAAGCGGGGGTGAGCATGGGCTTGACAGCGCCCTGGTGCCCCCCGTCCCCAGGCTTCCGTCTGCTGCCAACCTCTCCGATCGCCTGCTGGGTGTGGGGCTGCGGAGAGTTGGGGCCGTGGGAGCCTGTGGGACCCCTGCTGCCGCGCCTGGCACGCACCACAGCCTTACGAGGTCAGGACTCTAATCCTCCTGCCTTCCTGGGGCAGACAGGGCAGGGCTCGCGGGCACCTGTCCCTCCTCCTGCTCTGCTTGCGCTCTCTCTCTCTCTCTCTCTCTCTCTCTCTCTCGGGGCCTGTGACACCTGCGGGTGAGCCTAGGAGAGGAACGAGCTTCAGCGATGGCAGGAAATGTCTCGTCTCCCTGTATCACAGGGAGCTGAGACAGGGTCGTCTGTCTGTCTGTCTGTGTGCAGGCAGACCCCCCAGGGCTCTCGGGAGCCATGTCTCCCTGGGGAGGGCGTGCTCTGTCCGATCCCGAGAATCAGCGTCTTCACTGAGGCCATTGCAGGATTTGACGATCCTGGACATTGTGCTGCTCTCCTGGCCCCCGGGGCAACTCCTGTGGGAGCAGGCAGGCCCTGGTCCTGCCCACGGCAGGCAGGCGGGGAGCCCTGAGCCACAGCCCCCCTGGGCTTGCGATTCTGGCAAGGTAAGGCCAGACCCTGGCTCTGGGGGCCTACGGGCATCCTGCCCATTTGCCTAAAAGGGAGCGAATAAAACGGAAAAAAATCAAGGACCTTGGCATAAGGTGCCCAGGGTGGTCCTGGCTCCATATTTTAGGGCTTGTTTTTTTTTCCATCCAGTGGCCCCCACCCTGCCCCTGCTCTCATGCCTGGAAAGGGTGCTGTCTCCGTGAGACTTTTCAAAAAGACTTTTTTTTGTTTATATGAGAGGGAAAGAAAGAGAGAGAGCATGAGCAGGTGGAGGGACAGAGGGAGAAGCAGGCTCCCCACTCAGCAAGGAGCCCGATATGGGGCTCAATCCCAGGACCCCAGGATCATGACCTGAGCCGAACACAGACTCCCGGCCCACTGAACCCCCAGGCGTCCCTCTGCGACACTCTTCCAAAGAGAAGATGCAGAGTCAGGTCAGTGATGGCCCTGGGTTGGTCCAGGTTCCGCATGCCCATCCCTGCCCATGTCCTCCAGTGCCACCTGCCTGCCTAGGGATGTGTCGTGGGCCCCGGGGGTGTGGCCGTGGCCTCTGTGTCGGGGCAGTTTTCCCACTGGGCATCGCGGGGCCTTGGCTTCCTTGTTGGTAAAATGGGGTTCTACTATTTCGTGCTGCCTGGTAGTTTTTCTTAACTGCACAACTAAATAGTTTACAGACTTGGGCCACCAAACCATAGCTGCAGTCTAACCTGAGGACAGTTTCGCCACCCTGGAAAGAACCCCCGTGTCTGCCGTCCGTCACCGCCCCCCACGCCCCGACCTTGGCAGCCACTCAACCCCTTCCGTCTCTACAGGTTTGCCTGCGCCACACGCTTCCTGGAAAAGCAGTCGCTTACGGTGTGGCCTTTGTGCCGGGCTTCCTCCACGGAGCTCTCAAGCCTTGTGCTCGCCCGCGCCAGCCCTGCAGCCCTTGATTGGGAAAAACACTCCAGGGTACGCTGGTTGCTGTTCCTGTGGACGGTTGTTTCTGCCCTGGGGCCGTTCTGGATGGAGCTGCTGTGGACTTGCCCGAACCGGCTTGGAAGGGGACAATGGCTGGGAGAGGCCACGCGGGCCAGCCCGGACCCTCCTCGGCCACCCCAGCCGCACCTTGCAGCCCGCACCTGTCCGCGCGGAGGGGCAGTGGGCTGTCTGGTACGTTTGCCGGAGCCCGGGCAGCCAGCCCCGCCTGCAGCCCAGGGGAGGACAGGGTCTCCGCCGGAGGCCAGGGTGACACCGCGATCACCGCAGGCTGGTACCAGCTGTCCCCAGCCGATGCTACGGGATTGCTCTCTGCGAGGCTGGAAAGGCCCGTTTCCCGCCGACAGCGTCTGAGCAGGCTCCTCTTTGCCTCTGCAGTCACAGGGGCCGCGCCCCCTTCCCTGGTCCTCTGTCGCTGCTGGGTGGCTTTGAGGCTCCCGATAGCCCCCTGTTCCTTGAAGGTGCACGTCCCGTCAGCAAGCTTGAGCCCTTCCCACGGGACGTTAGCCGTTTGAGTTGACTCTTCTGTGAACGCCTGTTCTCGGCTCATTTTTCTATTGGCCCGTTTCCCCGTGGGCTGGTGAGCACCATCGTGCTCAGAGACCTTCGTGCGGGACGGTCAGCTTCATCCGAAGCAGCTTCCGGTTTCCCCAGACTCGCGCTCCGTCCGTGGGCTGCACGCTAGGGGTCACGGCTGTGCCTCCCGCTAGAGCCGGTACCTGCAAACTCTCCGAAGCGTCGCGAGTCTCCCTCCTTTGTCAGGACTCCTTCCCCATGGCACGCAGCTCTCCGGGTTTCCTGGCAGGTTTAGTTTCGCTTACTTAAGTGACGTTTGCATCGAGGCCATTTAGAAATTATTTTGATTAGGTTGTAAGGGTGGCCCCACTCGGATGTTCTGGTTGGAGGGAGCGGTTCTGGCCCCGACCAGGAGACGGGCGCCCCTGGAACAAAGCTGTTGGTCCTGTCTTATGTCCCTGCCTTTCCTGAGGCCGTTCTTCTGTTCTGTCCCCGTTCTGGGTGCGTGTTTCTGCTTCTGTGCTGGTCACTCCTGGTTCAGTCCACAGGTGCTGCCACTGCAAAGCCCGGGGGATGGGGTGTGTGTGCGGGGGTGGGGGTGTGCCTCAATGAGACACATTTATTTTGCACAGTCCTGGACTCAGAAGTCCGGGGCCAGGGTGCCGGCTCGGTTGGCTTCGGGTGAGGACGCCCCTTCCTGGCTGTAGACGTCCACCTTCTCACTGTGTCCTCGCATGGTGGACACGGAGACCCGTCCACTCTCCCCTCCTGACACGGTGCCCCGCCCTCAGGGACTCATCTAAGGTCACCCTGGAAGGGCCCTTCCTCCAAACACCATCACGGTGGGCATCGGGGCCTCAGTGTATGGATGGGGGGGCACTAGCATTCCTTCCCTACCAGCTGTCCCGTAAACATCACAGGTATTTTACCTGAGACCCTGTTGGGAATCTCACAAAATCATCTTACATTTAAACACCTACTACATTTCAGTAGAACGACATTGTTTATGGTCTTCAGAGACCTTGTCCTGGAAATAGGATGTCGGTTCGGTGTCCTTAAATAAGACGCAACACTCCTCTTCACCCCGATGCAGTTGGGGTCTTCTTGGGAGAACAGAAACCGCTCGAGGTCTTCCACGCAGAGGGAGTGGAATGGGGGGGCTGGTCTGTGAGCTGGAAGAGGGGAGAAGCCGTGGGAGGGTGGTGAGGAAGGGGCAGGAGGTCCCGGCGATCCCAGGGCTGGGACCGGAGGGATGAGGGAGGGGCGGCAGCCCAGCAGTTTGGAGAGGGCCCTGACCTGTGGGGGCTCCTCGCCCTGCCTGCGACCACAACAGAGGGGGCTTTCCTCTTCAGCCGAAGCCGTGGAGGAGACCCAGCTACTGGGCACAGAGAGAACAGGACAGAGACGCCTTCATGTGTCCCCCGTCTTCAGACTCGGTCAGCACCTGCCTCTGGCCACGCCTGGCAGGAGGGCAGAGGACAGGGGGCCTGGCACATGGAGCAGAGCCCCAGGGGATCCGCAAAGCTCTGAGCACAGACAGCGGGTGCTGCTCACAGTCTCTCCTTCTTCCTTTCTTGTTCTCCTCCCTGAGGAGCTCATGGTTTCACCACTATGGTGAAGAGACGATTTTCTTCTCCCTCCATTTCTAGATGCTCATTGTCTGAAAAGAAAGGATGTTCTTGATCTCATGTAGGTGTACGAGATCCTCTCTGTCACACATCTTTCCGTTAATTCTGCTCCGTAATACAATGTTGTAAGAACCCATTACTTTCTCTTCCAGCACTTCTACCCTGTGTTTCATCTTCTTGTCTCCTTCGTAGGCTGGAATGTCTAACAATATCAAACCCTGGTCATGGGCCTCCCTGGAGAAGTTCTGGGTTTACCCGAAGTGGTCTAGCATCTCACCACGTGGACCTCATCTGTGTGAAGCAGTCACTCTGTCCTTAAATAGCAGCATAATAGTGGCTGTGAGGTCCACTGGCCGCACTCCCAAACACCTGCTGGCGAGGGGATAGCGTGTCCAGCTGGACTCACTTCCTTACCCAGCGGAGGCAGGAGCAGCACAGTGTCAGCAACCTGTTCTCCCTAATCCCACAGAAGACACCGAGCTGGGCAGGCAGGGTGGCTGGTATGAGCGGTAGGTTGCTCTGCCGTGGGGCCACTCCCTACAATTTGCTGCTGGTTTTCAAGATCTCTTTCTGTGGATTACATTATTTCCTCTTAGTACTATTTTGCTCAGGACTTTTTTGTCAGACTGATGGGCAAGTTTCATCAAACGCTGTTTATTCATCTATTGGTGAGGTTATATGATTGTATGATAGACTAAATTTGATTGAAATCTTCGATTTCCTGGTATTGAACCATCCTTGCATTCCTGGAACAAAATGTACATGGTCATAGTTGCCATTTAAAAATGTTTTTCAGGGACACCTGGGTGGCTCAGCTGGTTGAGCAGCTGCCTTCGGCTCAGGTTATGATCCCGGTGTCCTGGGATCAAGTTCCACATCCGGCTCCTTGCTTGGCAGGGAGCCTGCTTCTCCCTCTGCCTCTGCCTGCCGCTCTGTCTGCCTGTGCTTGCTCTCGCTCCTCTCTCTCTGAAAAATATATAAATAAAATCTTAAAAAAATGTTTTTCAATATTCAATTTGCTAATATTTTATTTAGAACTTGTTTGTAAGTATTTTTGTAAGTGATTCAGTCTGTTTTTCTGTTCTATCTTAATTAAAAATTAAGGTTCACTGCCCTTAGGAATTAAACAAGTTTTCCATCCTCTTCCATGTCCAGTGTGTTCAAAATAACATCGGAATTATCTGTACGATTATGATGGACAAAGTGGCTCTGACGTCTCTAGGCCTGGTGCTTTTTAACAAACATGTTTACTAAGATAGAATTTCAAACCACCCATTTAATTGTGCAAGAGACTGTGTTTAGAGCACTCACTAGGCTGTGAAGCCATCCCCACGTTCTAGTTTCAGAGATTTCTGTCCCTCATGAAGGAAACCCCATTCCTGTAGGAGCCCTTCCTGTTCTGCCCCACTCCTTTCTAACCCCAGGCTACTGCTCACCTGCCCCCTGTCTATGGATTTATCTGGTTTGCACGCTTCAGTATAAATGCAGTATCACGATACATGATTGTTTTTACTGCCTCCTCCACTTAGAATATGTTTTCAAGAATCATCCTTATACACATCCTTCTAGTGTTAACGGACACTTCAGTCTTTCCTTTTTTTAAAAGATTTTGTTTATTTATTTATTGAAGAGGCAGAGAGAATGCAAATGCACACAAACAGGGGAAGGGGCAGAGGAGAAGCAGACTCCCTGCTGAGCACAGAGCCTGATGTGGGACTCCACCCCAGGACCCTGAGATCACGACCTGAGCTGAAATCAAGAGTCAGACACTTAACCCACTGAGCCACTCAGGTACCCCCTTGTGACTTTTAATATACACAACACTGTCATCTGCAAATAAAGATAATTTTGCTTCTTTTCTAATTCGAATGCATTTTATTTTATTTTATTGCCCAGTTGCCCTCGCTGGAAACTTCAGTACAATGTTGAATAGAAGTGGCAATGGCAGAGGGCTTTGTCTTGTTCCTGATCTTAGGGGGAGAGGTTTTCAGACTTCCACCTTTAAAATTATGAAGTGAGCTCTGTGTTTTTTTGCGGATGTTTTTTATCAGGTTGAGGAAGTTCCTTTATTCCTAATTTATGGAGTGTTTTTATCACAAAGGAGTGCTGGATTTTGTTACATACTTTTTTTCTGTATCTTTTGAGATGATTGTGCAGTTTTTGCCCTTGATTCTGTTAATATTAATTGACTTTTGTATGGCAAATCAACCTTGCGTTCCTGGGATAAATCCCACCTGGCCATGGTATACAATTCTTGTTGCATGTTGTTGGATTCAATTTGCTATTATTTTGTTGAGGATTTTTGACAAGAGAATTCACTAGGGATATGGGTCTATAATTTAGTTTCTTGTGATATCTTAATGAGGTTTTTATAGAAACTCAATACTGGCCTCAAAAATGATTTGGGAAATGTTCTCTCCTTTTCCCTTTCTTGGAAGAGTTTGTAAAGGATTCATGTTCCATTTGGTAGAATTCACCAGTGAACCCACTGAACCTTGGAAGTTCTTAATTTCTAATCCGATCTTTTCTTCGAAGGCAATCAAGGTTTCCAGTTCATCTGGAGTTAGTTTTGGTAGTTGTTCTTTTTCTAGGTTTTTTCCTAGTTCATCTGAGTCATCCAATTTGTTGGCATACGGTGTTTGTAGTGTTTCCTTATGCATTTTTGGAGTCTCTTGCTACTTACATATACTTCAAAAGTTTTTAAAATTTAAATTAAATTTAATTAACACGTGTATTATTAGTTTCAGAGTAGAATTTAGAAATCCGTCAGTTGCATGTAATGTCGAGTACTCATCACAACATGTGCTGTCCTTAATGCCCGTCACCCAGTTACCCCGTCCCTCGACTCCCTTCCCGTCCAGCAACCCTCAGTTTGTTTACTAGTGTTCTCTGGTGGTTTGCCTCCCTCTCAATTATCATTTTATTTTATTTTTCCTTCCTTTCCCCTATGTTCATCTGGTTTGTTTCTTGAATTCCATGTATGAGTGAAATCACATGACATTTGTCTTCCTCTGACTGACTGACTTCTCTTAACATGATACCCTCTAGTTCCATCCACATCATTGCAAATGCCAAGATTTCATTCTTTCTTTTTTACAATTTTATTTACTTATTTGAGAGAGAGAGAGAGAGAGAGAAAGAAAAACATGAGTGGGGGAGGGGCAGGGGGAGAGAGAGAAGCAGAGACTCCCTGCCTGAGGTAGGACTTGATCCCAGGACCTCAAGATCATGACTTGAGCTGAAGGCAGATGCTCAACAGACTGCACCACTCAGGCATCCCAAGAGTTCATTCTGTTTGAAGGCTGAGTAATTGTCCATTGTATACACCACATCTTTTTTTTTTCTTTTTTAAGATTTTATTTATTTATTTGATAGAGACAGCACAAGTAGGCCAAGCGGCAGGCAGAGGAGAGGGAGAAGCAGGCTCTCTGCTGAGCAGGGAGCCTGATGTGGGGCTCAGTCCTATGAGCCTGGGATCATGATCTGAGCCAAAGGCAGCCACTTAACCAACTGAGCTACCCAGGTGCCCCTACACCACATCTTCTTTATCCATTCATATGTCAAAGGACATCTGGACTCTTTCCATAGTTTGGCTATTGTGGACATTGCTGCTATAAACATTCAGGTGCACGTGCCCCTTCAGATCACTACATTTGTTTCTTTAGGGTAAATACTCAGCAATGTGATTGCTGGGTCATAGGGTAGCTCTATTTACAACTTTTTAGGGAACTTCCATACTGTTTTCCAGAGTGGCTGCACCAGCTTGCATTCCCACCAACAGTGTAGGAGGGTTCCCCTTTCTCCGCATCCTCGCCAACATCTGTCGTTTCCTGACTGGTTAATTTTAGCCATTCTGACTGGTGTGAGGTGGGATCTCATTGTGGTTTTGATTTGTATTTCCCGGATGATGAGTGATGTTGAGCACTTTTTCATGGGTCTGTTGGACATTTGGTTGTCTTCTATGTGTTTTTGTGACAGTACCGCACTATCTTGATGATTACAGCTTTGTAATAGAGCTTGAAGTCCAGAATTGTGATGCCTCCACTTTCATTTTCTTTTTCAACATTCCTTTGGCTATTCGGGGTCTTTTCTGGTTCCATAAAATTTTTATGATTTTGGTGCAATTGCAAATGGGATTAATTCCTTGATTTCTCTTCCTTCTGCCTTATTGTTATTGTATAGAAATGCAAATGACTTCTGTGCATTGATTTTATACCCTGTGACTTTGCTGAATTCTTATATCAGTTCTAGCAATCTTAAGGTGGAATATTTTGGGTTTTCTACATAGATATTATGTCATCTGGGATGAGTGAAAGTTCAGTTCTTTGCCAATTTGGATGTCTTTTATTTCTTTTTGTCGTTTTATTCTTGAGGCTAGGTTTCCAGTACTCTGTTGAATAACAGTGGTGAGAGTAGACATACCTGTTGTGTTTCTGACCTTAGGGGAAAAGTTCTCAGTTTTTCCCCACTGAGGATGATGTTTGCTTTGGGGTTTTGTATATGGCCTTTATGATATTGAAGTATGTTCCTTCTATCCTTGCACTGCAGAGAATTTTTGACAAGAAAGAATGTTGCATTTTGTCAAATGCTTTTTCTACATCTGTTCAGAGGATCATATGGTTCCTGTCTTTCCTTCTATTAATGTATTGTATCACATTGATTGACTTGTGGAGGTTGAACCAAACTTACAACCCAGGAATAAATCCTACTTGGTTGTGGTGAATAAACCTTTTAATGTACTGTTGGATCCTATTGGCTAGTATCTTGGTGAGAATTTTTGCATCAGTGTTCATCAAGGATATTAGTCTGTAATTATCCTTTTTTGGTGGGTTCTTTGTCTGGTTTTGGGCTCAAGGTAATGCTGGCCTCAAAGAATATATTTGGAAGTTTTCCTTCTATTTCTTTCTTTTTTTTTCTACCAGCTTCAGAATAATAGGTATTAATTCTTCTTTAAATGTTTCATAGAATTTTGCTGGGAGGCTATCTGGCCTTGGACTCTTGTTTGTTGGGAGCTTTTTGATTACTGCTTCAATTTCTTTGCTGATTATGGGTCTGTTCAGGTTTTCTGTCTCTTCTTTCTGTTTTAGTTTTGGTAGTTTATATGTCTCTAGGAATGCATCCATTTCTTCCAGATTGCCTAATTTGTTGGCATTTAATTGTTAATAATATTATCTTATAATTGTATTTCTTTGGTGTGGTTGTGATTTCTCCTCTTCATTCATGATTTTATTAATTTGGGTCCTTTCTCTTTTCTTTTTGATAAGTCTGGCCAGGGGTTTATCAATCTTATTAATTCTTTCAAAGTAACAGCCCCTAGTTACATTGATCTGTTCTACTGTGTTTATTTCTATTTCATTGATTTCTGCTCTAATCTTTATTATTTCTCTTCTCCTCCTGGATTTTGACTTTATTTGCTGTTCTTTCTACAGTTCCTTCAGGTGCAAGGTCAGCTTGTGTATTTGGGACTTTTCTTGTTTCTTGAGAAAGTCCTGTATTTTTACATCCTGAAGATTCTGAACTGTTGTGTTTTCATTTTCATTTGTGTCCAGGTAATTTAAAAAATTTTTTTCTTTAGGGGTACCTGGGTGGCTCAGTGGGTTAAAGCCTCTGCTTTCAGCTCAGGTCATGATCCCACGGTCCTGGGATTGAGCCCCCGCATCGGGCTCTCTGCTCAGCAGGGAGCCTGCTTCCCCCTCTCTCTCTGCCTGCCTCTCTGCCTACTTGTGATCTCTGTCTGTCAAATAAATAATAAACAAAATCTTAAAAAAATTTTTTTTCTTTAATTTCCTGGATGACCCATTCATTCTTTAGTAGGATGCTCTTTAACCTCCATGTATTTGTGTTCCTCCCAAATTGTAACTGAGTTCAAGCTTTAAGGCATTGTGTGTGTAAAGTTAAGGATGGTATAATCTCAATATTTTTGTACCAGTTAAGACCTGATTTGTGACCCAGAATTTCATCTATTCTGAAGCATGTTTTGGAGCATGTGCACTAGAGAAGAATCTGTATTCTGTTGATTTAAGATGAAATGCTCTGGATGTATCTGTGATGTCCATCTAGTTCAGAGTGTCACTTAAAACCCTTGTTTCCTTGTTGATCTTCTGCTTAGATGATCTGTCCATTGCTGTGAGCGGAGTGTTAATGTACCCTACCATTATTGTGCCATTATCAATCTGTTTCTTTAATTTTATTATTTGGTTTATATAGTTGGCTGCTCCCTGTTTAGGGGCATATATATTTACAACTGTAGATCTTCTTGTTAGATAGACTCTTTTATTATGATAGTGTCCTTCCTCATCTCTTATTATAGTCTTTGGTTTAAAATCTAGCTTGTCTGATATAAGGATTGTCATCCCAGCTTTCTTTTGATGTACGTGAGCATGATAAATAGTTCTCCAGCCCCCTCACTTTCAATCTGGAGGTGTCTTTGGGTCTAAAATGAGTTTCTTGTAGATAGCATATCGATGGGTCTTTTTTTTTTTTTAGATTATTTATTTATTTAATTGACACAGAGAGAGATCACAAATAGGCAGAGAGAAAGAGGGAAGCAGGATCCCTGCTGAGCAGAGAGCATGATGCGAAGCTCAATCCCAGGACCCTGAGATCATGACCTGAGCCAAAGGCAGAGGCTTAACCCACTGAGCCACCCAGGCACTCTGGGTCTTATTATTATTATTTTTTTATCCAGCCTGATACCCTGTGCCTTTTGATTGGTGCACTTAGTCCATTTATATTCAGAGTAATTATTGAAAGATATTAATTTAATGCCATTAGATTACCTGTAAAGTTGTTGTTTCTACAGATTGTCTCTGTTCTTTTCTGATCTTTGTTACTTTTGGGCTCTCTCACTTGAAGGATTTTAATATTTCTCACAAAGCTGGTTTAGTGTTCAAGAATTCCTTTATTTTCATTTGTCCTGGAAACTCTTTATCTCTCCTATTCTGAATGACAGCATTGCTGGATAAAGTATTTGTGTGTTTTTTCCCATTCAGCACCCTGAATATATCCTGCCAGTCCTTTCTGGCCTGCTAGGTCTCCTGCCAGCCCTATATGTCTACTCTTGTAGTTTAAAGACCTCTTGTCCTCAGTTATTTATAGGATTTTCTCTTTATTTCTGAAATTTGCAAGCACCACTATTCTATATCAAGTTGTTCACCTATTTTTATTGATTTTGAGGAGTTTTCTCTTGTAATTCCTCTCATTTCCTTCCTCAGACTGGGGAAGTCCTCAGCTATAATTTGTTCAAATCAACCTTCTGTCCCTCTCTCTCTTCATCTTCTGGGACCCCTATTATTCAAATATTATTTCATTTCATGGTATTGCTGATTTCTTGAGTTCTCCCTCTGTGATCCAGTAATTTATTTCTCTTTTTCTCAGCTCCCTTGTTTTCCATCATTTTGTCTCCTATATCACTGACTTTTCTTCTGCCTCCTTTATCCTAACTGTGAGAACCTCATTTTTTACTGAATCTCAGTTAAAGCATTTTTAATTTCAGCCTGATTAGATTTTAGTTCTTTTATTTATACAGTAAGGGCTCTAGTGTCTTCTATGTTTTTGTCAAGCCCAGCTAGTATCTTTATAATCACTGTTTTGAATTCTAGTTCTGACATCTTACTTATATCCATATTGACTAAATCCCTGGCAGTGAGTACTTCTTCTTGTTCTTTATTTTGGGGTGAGTGTCTTCATCTTATCATTACATCCAGAGAAGAATAGAAGAAAGAGAGAAAAGACAAAAATAACAACACCAGAAAAATACAAACAAAACCAGTAAACAAAACAAAACAATGGAAACAAAACAAGATGAAATCAAACAAGAAGTAAACCAGAACAAAACAATAAACTAGACCCAGGGGTATTTTAGTTTGTTTGATAGAGGAAATCAGATCTCAAAATAGCAAAGAAAGAATAACTTATATATATATACAAAAATACAATAAAATCAATGAAAGGAAACAAAAAATTATATATATATGTATATATATATAAAATAAAAAATAATTAAAAAATTAGAAAACAGCTATAGAAAACTGAAACTGAAAGACTAAAGAATAATAAAAATAATCTGCAAATGCTATATACAGTTTTCCCCAAGAACTGAAGTTTTGCAGTCCTCTAGGATTGGTAACCTGGTATTAGCCAGATGTCCCTGGTCTGGGAGGAGGCTGTTCCATTGATTCTCAGGAGTCTTTTCCCAAGTGGAAGTGCAGCCCCCTTGCCAGGGAGATGGGCTTAGTGTAAGGGCTCCAGATTGCTCTCTGGGGTTGTTTTGCTGCCTGAAGTCTTTCAGTACCTATTTGGGGGATGAAAATTGCCGTTCCCCATTTCTGGCGCTGGAGCTGGAAGTTTGTGCCTCCACTCTTCAGTGCACCCCCAGAGAAAAGCAGTCAATGACTCCCATCTCCCTGGTCTCCGTCCACACTCCATGCTCACCCAGTCTGTGACCGAGCATTTCTATCTCAGGCACACGACCCCCCCATTTGGATTCTTCACACTTTATGGAGTCCTGCAGCTCACACCCATGCCACACCACTCCACCTGGGGGTGGGTGAGAGATCTCACCTCGGTTCTGCCTCTTGCTGGGCCCCTGCCTGAGAATGGTAACTGCATCATGCTGTGGTTCACTGTTTATAGCAACATCGAGAAGAAAGCTGGCACCTGGTCTCGCTGTTTGCAACCAGCTTCCCCATCCCAGTGCTTGGGAACTCTGCTGCACTCAGGCACTCCTGTTCCTCTTGTGATCACCCCCACCGCCACCCCGGCCCAGGGATCCTGAGGCCATGCTGTCCTACCTGGGATTCCACCGCACTTCACCACCTGAGCAGTGGGGACATCACCCCCCATAGCAGACTTCTAAAAGTTCTGATTTTGTGCTCTGCTGCTTATAAAACTTTGCAGGGGCCTCCTTAAGCAAGGTCCTGCCCTTCCACCCTACCTTCAGATGCATTGCCACAGATTCATATCTCCACGCCTCCTACCTTTCAAAAAGCATTCATTTTTCTATTTGTAGAATTGCAGCAGTTCTTTTCCCAGATCTCTGATTTATTTCACAGGTGTTCTGAGTGACTTGATAACCATCTAGCTGAACTCCAGGGACTAGCTGCATCTATGGTCCCCTTCTTCTCCCCATCTCCTGAGATGGTCCCCATCTCAACTTTTCCTCCTGCATACACATTTAAGTGGGAACATGCTTGTTTATAGTTCTCTGATGAACTGGCCCTTTTTTTGCTGGGAAATGGTCCTCTTTATGTGTAGCCCTCTTTATGGTTTGTGTGTGTGTGTGTGTGTGTGTGTGTGTGTGTGTTTAAGTGGATTTTGTCTGATCGTAGTGTAGCCACTCACACTTTTATCCATTTTCATATTTCTTCCAAACTATTTGTATCTTTTAGTCCAAAACGTGTCTGTTGTAGACACCACATAGTTGGATCTTGGTTGATATTTCAGACCATCAGTCAATCTCTGCTTTTTGATTGGATTGTTTGATCCATTCACATTTAGAGTTATTGTCAATGTAATTAGATTTACACCTGCCACGCTGCTTTTTGCTTTCTATGTCTCGTGTCATTTTCACGCTTCTCTCCTATTGCTGCTTGACTTTGTTTAAAGTAGATGTTTTTGAAGGAGAGGAGAAGGGAGTTGGGGGAAATTGGAGGCGAGTAGAACCATAAGAGACTGTGGACTCTGGGAAACAATCTGAGGGTTTTGGAGGGTTTTGGAAGGTTTTTGGGGTTGGGAGGGCCTGGTGGTGCATATCATGGAGGGCATGTACTGCATGGAGCACTGGGTGTGGTGCATAAACAATGAATTCTGGAACGAACACTGGAGAGATAAAATAAAATTTCAAAAATTAAGTGGATTTTTTTTAATGCAACATGAAGACTCATTAATTTCTTTAACAATAAAATTACATATTTAAGTTATTTTTAGTGGTTTCCCTAGGACTTTCGTATATACCTCTTATTAGAGTGTCAAGGTCTAGCTCGGATCTATGTTGACTTAGTTCCAACAAAATGCAGAAACTTTGCTCTGCAATTGCTCCATTGACTCCTGCTTTTTAGTCTATCATTATACATCTTGCCCCTACTTATGTCACAAACCCAACAGCACATTGTTAAATCATTTTGTATAATCATGTCTTTTAAAGAAGCTGAGGGAAGAGGGGAGGGCAAGTATATATTTGGGGGGCTCCTTAGTTTAACCTTCTTGACCCTCCTTTATCGTCTTCCTCTCCTCCTATGGACTTGAGTTCCTATCTCTTGTCATTTCCTTCCTCCAATAGAGCTTTCCCCCTCACTTTTGTGCTGTTATTATCAAATATATTACATGTGTATGATGTAGGCTTTCCAATACAACATATTATTTTCTGAAATTGCTTCTTAAGTAAGTCAAGAGAAGGAAGAAGAAATATGCGGTTATAGTCTTCTGTAATTACCTGCTTAATTACCTCTACAGACACTTTGTTTATTTGCGTGGATTTGAATTACCATATTATCATCTTGTGCTACTTTCTTTCAGTCTGAAGAACTTCCTTTAGTATTTCTCGTGGGCAGATTTGTTAGCAACTAATTGTCTTTTTATTTAGGAATACTTTTATTTCACCCTCGTATTTTAAAGATACTATTGCTGGATACGAGATTTTTAGTTGGCAGATTTTTCCTTTCAACACTTTGAACATTTCATCTCTTTGCCATCTGGTCTCCAATGTTTCTAAGTCAGCTGTTAATTTTATTGGGGTTCCTTTGTATGTGATGAGTTGTTTTTCTCCTGCTGTTTTCAAGATTCTGTCTTTGTCTTCGATGTTTCAATTAGCATGTGTTTTGGCGTGTGCCTTTGTGTTTATCCTACTTGGAATATTGAGTTTCTTGGATATGAAGTTAATATTCTTCACAGGTTTGGGAAATTTCCAGCCATTACTTTTCACGTATTTTTTCTACTCCATCTTGTACTCTCATTGCATGGACATTGGTGTGCTTAATGGTATTTTACATTTCCTTGTGGCTCTGTTCATTTCTTTTCATTGTTTCCTTTCTATTCTTCAAGTCATGTAATCTCCATTGACCTGGCATGAAGTTTGTGGATTCCTCTGCCAGCTGAAAGATGCTGTTAACTCCCTCTAGTGAGTTCTTCATTTTATTTAACATACTTTTCAACTCCAGGGATGTCCCAGTCACCATATCCACACTTAACACCTGGATCTTGGTTTCTAGTACAGTTCTCCAGTAAAAGGAACCTGAGATCTCGGAGGAACAGCTGACTCCAGGGCTGTGTCAGAGATGACACAAGAGACATTTGGGACATGCTGTAGTGCAGAAAGTACAGAAGGAAGGAAGAACCCCACAGAGATGGAATTTTGCCAAAGGGACACAGGAGCCAAACTTAAAGAGCTTCTGATGGCCAAAGCCGGAATACTTTGAGCATTAAGATAAAGTGGTACAAGATTATAGACCAAAGCATAAAATAAATACCTGTGAGTCCATACTGATCTAGGTAAGTGACTGAGTAAATACCTACACCAGGGAGAAGAACCAAAGGTCCTATGGAGAAGAATCCCAAAGAATTCTGTCTATACTCCCTCCTTCTTTCCCCTTGAGTGTGGGCTGCTCCTGGTGGCTTCCCTCCAAGGAGTGAAGTTGGAAAAGTGGGAAGAAGAGTAAAGGTCAAGGAGGAGCAGGGGAGAGGCCCGCGGAGCAGGGGAGAGGCCCGCCGAGCACGGCCTCAGCCAGGTCCTCACGGCCAACGCAACAGTGGTCATTCATGATGATCACCACCACCCTTCCTGTAATGTAGTGAAAGGGGCTCTTTGCCCAGAACCCGTGGTCGGTCATTAGAAACACACCAGGCAAATTTTAGTTAAGAGCTGTTCTATAAAATATCTCTAATCCTTCCCATGTTTGAGCTCTTAAATTTATCTTCCAATCCCTTTCTCTGTTTTGCCATGATTTCCATGTCGCACTTTTGCGCTTTGCTCCTATTTTTTATACTTCATCTTCCAGGCCGCCGATTTGGGTCTCAACAGTGATCATCATGTCCTTCAGTCTGTCTACCAAAATTATTCTTTTTTTTTTTTTTTTTTTTTAAATTGTTTTTTTTTTTTTTTAAGATTTTATTTATTTATTTGACAGAGAGAGATCACAGTAGACAGAGAGGCAGGCAGAGAGAGAGAGAGGGAAGCAGGCTCCCTGCTGAGCAGAGAGCCCGATGCGGGACTCGATCCCAGGACCCTGAGATCATGACCTGAGCCGAAGGCAGCGGCTTAACCCACTGAGCCACCCAGGCACCCAAAATTATTCTTTTTAACTCCAGTAACAGAACGACAGGCATCCGGCCTCTTGAGGGTCTTCCAAGTTGTTCAGTCTCCTCTTGTTGCCCCAGGGGACCCGGAGCCAGCACCCACTATGGGGGAAGGGAGCAGGCAGAGTGGAGGGACAGACCAAGCTTCCAGAACCCCCTGCCCCCGTCTAACCTGGGAAGTCATATCGCACCTCTCTCAGACACCCAAAGTCTATGCCCTTGGCTTGGGGTCAAAAGATGAGATTGCCGTCACGAGGGCTGAGGCCAGAGCCACCTGTTTCCGACGTGGCAAAAACGGTGCGTCTCTGATTCCATCAAGGACGACATGTTCTGAACATCAGTTAGTTAATGTCTCGTGAGTCACAAATTCTGAAACAAAGTGCCACGGAGGGATAGCTTTTCTGTCCCCACAGCAGTGACCTGTTAGGGACCATTGGAGCAGAATAATGAGAAACGCAGGGATGCTGGGAGCCACCTCCTGGGACACGGTCCGAACGCCTTCAGAGAAGGTCCTCAGTGTCAAGGAGAGGCGGGCAGAGGCTCAGGGAATAGCCATTAATCACAATACTGTAGGGTTTTTTTTTTTTTAAATAACTGATTCATTGACTATCTCCTTCCGTCTTCCTTTATCAACTCACCCTTAACCTGTGATCACTACGCGGGTCAGACGTCCTCCTACTGATGACTTCCAAATATCTTAAATGAGCTGCGGGCCCCTGAGTGCTTCCACCCAGCTCTCCACTGGCAGAGCCTGGCACCCCAAAATTCTGTGTGAATTCAACTCACATCCATGACCCTGGACTGTACCTCTTCCTTGTGGGGGGAGGGGTGGCATTGAGCAGAGAAAGAAGACAGAATGTGGGAAGCTCCAGAAGACCAGTTACAACCCCAGCCGTTGCTAGATGCTGCTCCTTGTGGACTGTTGTCTGGGAAATGAGCCCTTTTAGGGGCAGCTGGGGAGGGGGGCCCCATGTGCTGGAGACGCAGGTGAGCCCTGAGGCCGGGGCTGAGGGGAGGAGGGCAGCTGAGGACCCAGAAGGACCCTGGGATCGCTAGACTCTGAGCCCATCATAACAGGCTGCTTCCCTGGGAGACCAGATGAATCTCCACCAACCTTTTGCTCTGAACAGAAATAAGTAGTTTGGTCTCGATGCAGGAGCGTCTTTGGCAATAAATGCCTGGAGAGTGGGTCTGCCCTCCTCCTGGAGTTTGCCCGTGAGCTGTCCAGGCATAGGGTAAGGCAAGGCAACCCAAGCTCCAGGGGTCTTGGGGGCTGGCGGGTGGGCGGCAGGCGGCGGGTGCACACACACCAGAAGTGACGACCAAGGGAGTCACTAGGACCACACACGTTTCATGCCAGGAACTAAGGGTAGAAAATTCTGCTGGGAGGTCCCTGTGTGTAATTCACGTCGTGGGCAAGTCTCAGGAGAGAAGCTGGTGGTCGTTTCAGAGGAGGCAGACGGCATCCGACTCCACCCCTCCGTGCTGGGAACTCAGGGGTACGAGGCCTACCTTCATTCACGAAGGACAACTAGTGTGAAGCCACCTCAGATTCCTGGCTTCCCGCTGAAGTCAGGGACGGCGGGTGTGACCGCGCTCACAGCCTGAGGGTCGGGCCGGTGTCCCAGGACAAGCAGCAAACAGACGTGTAAGAGTGGGAGCGAGATGCAGACTCATCTGTGGAGACCACGTAAGTCTCTATGTAGACACGTTTCTCAAGAAACTTTACAGTTAGAACTAATAAGGTTTGATATAAGGAGATATAAAAACCCACCGCACTGCTACCCGATCGCCAACACTAATTGGAAAATGCAATAGAGAAAAACCACAGCGCTCACCACAGCGACAGAACCCTGCTTAGCAGTAAATCAACTCGCACGGCATCTCAAATGAGAAAATATTAAAATTTTATTGGGGGACGGAGATGAAATTTAAACGGCGGGAGAGAACGACCATGAATAGGAAGATTCCATTTTAAATGTTCATTTTTTCCTGTAAAGTCTTATACGTGAAACCCAGTTTCATTTACAATCCTAACAGCATTCCCTGGGGCCCCGATCAGGTAGTTACTGCCTCGCGCAGATGCCGAAGGACCGGGAAGAGTCAAGTTTGAAGGCGGGGCAGGGAGTAGAGGGACTGGTCCCGCCAAACGCGGAGACTCTGCTGGGAGCCGGCCAGGACGCGTGGAAGACCTCCCTGGGAAACGCGGAGCTCGGAAGCATTTCGAAGACGTGGCTTTACGGCTTTAAGACAAGCTTCTTAAGCAAGACACGCAATCGTAACTGAAGTCAGGTACATTTGACTGTGTCTCTTGTGCGTGCGGAGCCACGTGCCACAGAAGACACCGCAAACCAAGTCGAAAGTTAAACAAGCCACAGATCAGGAGGAAACGTCTTCCATACACATAACAGAGCAATGATCATTGTGCCTCATATAGAAAGAGCTTAGACTAATCAATAAGATGATACAGAAGGGGAACGAACCACAAATAGGAACTTGCAATTAACGGAAGTGGAAAGGGAATATCCCACAGGGGATGAAAGGCCCCTGTCCCTAGTCATCAGGGACCTGACAGAAGCAATGGTGGGGACAGACCCCGCGATGCCCGTTCCCCCCACGGCTGCAACAGCTGTGCACAGAGTGGGGCCAGCAGGGGGGCGGCGGCGCCGGACGGCGGGAAGCAGGGCTCTCTGCTGAAACAACACGGAGGGGCGGGCGAGGGGAGCGCAGGCGAGGGGAGCGCGGCCCGACACAGCCTGGGTCCGCGTGCGCGCGCCGTCCTGCGGCTCGGCTCTGGAGGTCCCAGCCACGCCGTCAGGAACACGCAGGGGACAAAGAAGGCGGATCCTGAAGGCAAAGGGAAAAGGCTGCGGAGAAGCAGGAGACAACAAAGGCCCTAAGGAAGCAGACCCCTGCCCCGCGCTGGGGGAGATGAAAGAGGAAGAGGCCGTCAGAGACGCGCGGGCCGGACGGCTGGACACTTGTTCCGTCCACAGATAAAAGCCGACCACCTGCGAGCCGGCCGGCGCTCGGGGACGCCCCACTCGCACCGCAGCGCGGGGCAGCCGCACGTGGCGCGTGAGCCAGGGCGAGACTCCGGCGGTTGCGCGCCGGCGGCGGGGCTGGGGGTGTGGGGTCCCGGGCAGGGGCATGACTGGGTGCACGAGAGCTCGTAGAGAAGGAGGCCGGGGTCCGGGGTCAGCGTGGCAGCCGGCACGGGGGTCGGGAGGCCGAGTCCTCCCAGCCAGGATGGGGCCCGAGGGCTCGGCTCGGTGGACGGCGGGGCCCCGCTGCGTCGGGCTGGAGGCGGTGGCAGTGTGGGGCGTGGTGTGAGGCAGGGGCGCGAGGTGGAGGGCGCAGGAGGAGGAGGGGTCTGCGGGCCCGGTGGCCTCCCCGCTGTGGGGAAGGAAGGGAGGGCGGGGGAGGAGGAACAGGGCAGGAGGGTGTCCCGCAGGGGTGCGTGAACATCAGGAGAGCACACGTGCCCCCGGCTCGCAGGTGCGGGCGCGGGGAGTCAGACCTTATCGCCCACCGCGGTCCCTTCCGGGAGGTCTGGAGAACCGCCCACCCCCCGGCTTGTGCAGCTGTGGGCAGAATTCAGTTTCAGGCGTTTCTGGACAGACGCCCCCACGTTCCCCATGGCCGCCAGGTGAAGATGGCTTTAAGCTTCTAGAAGCTTCCCACAGCCCTCGGCCCACAGAGGCCTGGCTCCATCCCCAAAGCCAGCAAGGCCAGGTCAGGTCCTCACACTCAGGCTGTCCTGCCCCTTCCTCTGCCGACTCTGAGGTCAGCCGTCCCCACAAAGGGCTGGTGTGACTCGATGGTGCCGACCAGATGGGGCCTAACTGTTCCCACCTCCAGAGGCCCAGCTCAGTCCCACCTCTGAGGCCCCCGCCCCCCGTGCAGTGGCTCTGCGCACATCCCAGACACGTGGCCGGGCACGCTTCTCCGGCCGCAGGTGGAAGAGGGGACACGGAACGCCGCAGGACGGCGACCACAGGTGATCTCCGCGGCACTCGTGTGCACTTCCCGTGGCTGAGAAAGCTCATCACTGCAGAAAGGGAAGTGTGCCACGTGGCTCCGGACGGGACGGCAGTGTCCAGCACCTGGGTCGGAGCACGGCCAGGCCAGCGTCCCAAGGGTGCACTGGCCAGTGTTCACGCGGATCCTCCCACGCCCATCTGAGAACGGGGCTCCCTGGGAGTGTCCACGTCCCGGAAAAGCTCCATGAGGAAGTTCCCCAATCCAGGGAGGGGTTGCGGAGGGCCTGCGGGGCCCAGCGATGCTACTTCCATGGGGAGGGGGTCCAGGGCCAGCCCCGTGGGGTCAGGACGGTCACAGCACACACCGTGCTCCAGGGCCGAGGGAAGGCCGGGCGGGCCGGGCAGGCAGCGATACTTGGGGCGTATGAGACAGCTGGTGTCCCCACAGTTCCCCCGAGGAGGCCGGAGCTGCAGCCCAGTGTCCCCATCAGAGGCAGGGAGGCTGCACCGCAGGAGGGGGTCTTTCCCACCAGTGCGTGGGGGTTGCCCGCAGGTGCCGTTTTTCCGTGCGTCCTCACCTGCCCATGTTGCTGGCCGGCAGCCCGTGGATCCCGGCGGTTTGAGTTCACGGCTGTGCCCCACGCGTCCTCATGGCCGGTCCCAGCGCTGGGCCCAGAGCCCTGGGATCTGGCCACAGACACCTGGCACACGCTGGCCGGGCTGCGCCGTGTTCCCTCCTGGTGGCGGTGCCTTTCTTCCCTCGGCTCCTGGCAGGTGGCTTTGGGCCCCCCAGAGCCCACCGTGCTTTTGGCGGTCTCAGGACCGGTGGGACTCTGTCTCTGAAGCTGGTGGCCCTCCATACCGAGTGTGTGCTTCCTGACGGTCGGCCCCCCTCAGGCATCCTGTCCCCTCGTGCTGGAGGCTTTGCCCCCAGTGGGACAGCGGGGCGTCCGGACACCCAGGCGTGAGGGCACCTGCTCACAGTGGACGGCCCTTACAGTGCAAGGGTGCAGCCGCCTCGTCCCACAGCGGTGACTACACTGCCTCCCAGGGCCTGGAATCTTTCTCCAGAAACACCCTTGTATGTGGCTGCGGGGCTTAGGGCAGACGAGGGCCAGTGGTGTAGACTGCTCAGCTCCTGCTCCCAGCGCTGACGCCGGCGAGGGCAGGGGCAGGGGCCTGGGTCTCTCCTCTGCCCTCCTTACCTGTCTCCACCACCATCCTGCGTCAGGATTACAGTTCAGTCCGACTTTAAGTCATTCCCGACTTGACTCAGCTCTGCTCGGTGTGGTGCAACCTCCAGCTCTTTCCTGCCGGTCGGTCGTCAGCTCCGTCGAACTCAACTTCTGTTTTATCTGGATCCTGTGCCCAGCGGCCGGCCGAGAGCCAGGGGCAGCGACGCGGGGAGAGTCCCACCTGGAGGGCAGCAGGGAGAGGCGGGCAGAGGGCGCATGGAGGGTGGTGGCCACGTGGGCCTGTCCCATCCACGGGGCACGACCAAGTGTGGCGCAGGGTCCCCGCGGTGCGCCTGGGGCACCACAGGTGGGCAGGTGCCTGTGGGCCAGGGCGCGTCTGAGCCCATGGGTGACGGGTTGGCACACAGGAAGCCCCGTTCTTCGCCCTAAGCCTCCGCGGAGATGCCAACATGTTCCCGTGCGCTGTGAGCTCCTCGGAAGGGATGCAGCCACGGTGGCCAGTCCCCCCGGGGAGACTCAATGCACAACAAGCCGAGAAACAAACTCACCTCTTCTTGCCTTGCGGGCGACCGATTTCCATCCGGCTCCGCAGAGCGACCCCAAAGTTGACTCTCAGACTCTTGGAGTAGGAGCAACTTGCCAGGGAATCTGAGGACGCAAATTCAATTCATCATTATTTATGAAGCGACACGGACGAGTTTATTCCTCTGATTACTCACTAATCATTCCCCATAAATGCGGGAACCGACAAAATCCCACAGAATCAATAAGGTGGTAAGTTCCGCGTCTAAATCAGGCGCCCAGTCTTCTTGAGTAAACCTTTAGGTAATTTACAAAGGCTGTTGAATTTTATAGTAAGTGTTTTTCAAACCAAGCTGGATTCTAAACAATAATGACTTTTTAATGTGGCTCTGTGATTACATTGTCACAGTGACATACGGGGGCTTGGACTGCATCCGAAATGAGGCTGGTGTGAATTACTCGCCGGCGCAGCCCGGCGTGGCCCCAGGTAAAGCAATCTTCATAAATTACCCTCCAATCCGGGCGGCCTGGCAGGCGAGGTCTGATGCCAATGTTGGCAACTTAAATTTCCACAGACAATTTGTAAACATGTTCTGCCCTTTGTTCCGGAGCCGTGGCCACGGCCCTGCAGCCTGGAGCGCCGGCGGACCCTCCTGGGTCAGCCTGCCGGGCCCTGCTGTGACCTTGTGTTCGGGGCTCCGGGGCGGGCGGCGTACGTGGCTGCTCGCGTAGGGCAGGAAAGGCAGCCAACGCCAGGCGAGCTGCTGCTGCTCCGTGCGGTGGCAGGGCCTGGAGGGAGGCTCTTCCCCGTCCCGGTGGCTTAGTGACTCCTGGCCCTGCCGGGAAGGGCTTAGAGGCCCTGCTGCCCCCCAGCTGGAGGCCTGCCCACCCTGTTTCCTAACTGCCGAGTGACCCCACTCGGGTGCCTCGGTGGCCCAAGGCCTGTGCCCGTTATAAAGATAATGGGTCCTGCAGCAGGACCCAGAGAGATGGACGGGGCCCAGTGAGGCCAGCTTTCTCTCCCAAACCCTCAGTCATCCTCAGGAGCATGGGAGCTGGGCTGGGGCCACGGGTGGTCAGACTTACGGGATGCAGACACGCCTGAGTCCACAGCCCCTGGGGCAGGGCCACGGGCCCAGCGTGACTAGGGGGATGGCCGTGGGCTGTGGAGGTCCTGGGAGGCTGGGGCTGCACTATGGACTGGAGCGGAGCCTGTCCTCAGGTCGGGGAGGCCCCCACACTGCCCCCCACAGCCTGCACTCTGGCTCTCCGGTGCTCCCCACCCCTTGGGAAAACCTCAGGGTGAGGCCAGCCTGGGCCAGAGCCACTCCTGCTGGTCCTCCCGCTGCCCCCACCTGGCGGCACGTCCTTCTCTGCTTTCCTGGACCTTCCTCCAAGACAGGCCCCTGGCCCAGCTGTGTACCCAGAGCCCGGCCCGGTCGCGTCGGGGGCCCGGGGTTTCAGGGAGACTTTGCCAAGGTCATGCCTGCCTGGGCTTGTAGAGCCTTTGGGGATGACTGTTCCGGAAGCTTCTGCAGCAGCAGGTTCTTCCGGAGAGTGGAAGGTCAGCCCCCCCACAGCTGTCCTGCCTCCTTAAGGACAGGGTGTGCATCTCTCCATCACCTGTCCGGGGCCTCAGTGGGGAGAAGCGGGGAGAGAGGGCACTGTTAGCAATAAGGTATTTATGTTTAAAGAGGCACAGGTTTAAAAAAAATCAATTGTACCCATTATCTTTATAACTTTAGGTAAAGCATGGATTTCCCAGCTTAACTTACTGACCCGTATATTGCACCGGGGAGGATGGCCCCGGGACTCCACGGCTCCCAGCTCCCATGGTTCTTAGGGGCCCTGCTCCTTCCGGGGCTACGGCGCCCACCTGTCTCCCAGCGTGGGAGCCCGTTCCCCGGATCCGTGACCCCTCCCTGCTAGAGGCTGTTCCCAAGGGAAGCAGGATGTGGCCACAGCAGTGCCCGGCTGTGGACGTGTGTCCTGGGGGGACAGGGAGGGTTGAGCTGGAGGGGCTCTACTGGGGGCCTGGGGGAGACCCCAGGTACAGGCCGTGTGCACCCGGGCCTCCCGCCTCGAGGCCGTCGAAGGAACCAGGAGGAGTCCAGACGCCCAGACGCGCGCCTGAGCGAGTGTCCGCGGGCAAGACCCACATGAGGGAAGATGACAAGTTCCTCTTTGGTGATCGGTGGGAGCATTTTTCTGCGGCCTCCTGCCCCGGGCAAGAAGAAAAAGGCCCTTCGGAGAAGCAGCAGAGCCCCACGCACGTCTCCGCTTTAAGAGAGAATAAGGAAGAAGTCCGGAGCGAAACCGCCTTCTGCCCAGACACCTGTGGGACCCGATTTAATTTCCGTCGTCGTGGCCAGCAGAGCCGGGGGTTCTCGCGGGAGGGTACACCAGCGGCTTCCACCGGAGGAGGAAACGCTAAGTATATCACGTCAAAAATTAACATATGAACTTCCGATCTACGCACCCATTCAAAATCCGATTTAACAAACTGCTCTTATTAAAGTCGATTGACGAGCCTCCCGTTATAAAAACAAATGAAATCCTCCCCGTCCGCCAGATAAATAATCTCCCCACACCTAAGCGGGAGGCATTAACTTAACGGGTAATGATCTAAATTATGTATTAAACTCAATTACTTTTTATTACCGCTTTCCAATTAGGGCGCCCTGATTGACTTGCCCGCACGCCGCCTTCTCGCGGGCTCTACCTGGTCTCCGGGCCCCAGTTCCGGCCGTGCACGCGCCGCTCTCCCCCGGCTAATGGGCCGTGTCTGCCGGAGGTCCCGCTCCTGGTGATGAATGACCAGCTACATACCCACGTGCTGGAGTCGCTCCGGCAAGGTCTTCTCGCACAGAAAGCCCTTCCTGCCTCCCGGCAGAGCCTCCCAGTCCCGCTGCGTCCCCAGGCCAGGCTCCGGGGCAACGAGGTGGAGGGGCTGCCATGGCTGCGGCTGTGACCAGCATCCCGACTTCTCAGAGTTACTGAGCCCCGTGTTCTCCGTGTGCCGGCCGGCCGGGCCCTCCAGCGACCAGCCTCCTGCATCACGGCCTCCGGGGGTTAGCTAAGACGTTCCTTGGAAGAACCAAGCTCCTCTGAGAGCGGGTCAGGTGTTCTCATCTCGGAGCTACGGGGCTGCGGGGTGGCGGGGAGCCGGGCCAGGTGCGGGAGGCAAGCGCCCACGTCCTGGTTCCCAGGCAGAGCCTTCCCCTGGGTCCTCCCGTCGGGGGAGGGTGGGGCGCTTTCTGGGGCCTCCTGTAGGGGCCGGGACCCCTCACGAGGGCCCGGGCGTCCCCGGCACCCACGGGCAGTCGGGCAGGGATGCAAACGCAGGGCAGGGCCGTACCCGCGAGGGGGGAACTGGTCCTGCAGGTGTGGGAGGACGAGCTGCCGGCAGGGCACGAAGGCACGAGCCCCGGTCTCTGTCCCGGGGCAGCGCAGCCAGGATGAGCCACCTACATGCGGCCCCGCCCTTCAGCTGCCCCCCACCACCGCGGGCAAATGAGGGGCTGCAGTGGAAGAGCCCAGGAGCCCCTGGAAGGAGAGGGAGGCTTCCCAGGTGAAGGTGGGAGCCTGTGCCCCCCCAGGGCTGCTGGTGGCTTGTTTGTCCCCTGGCCTCTCTGATCACCCCTGGGGGGCCTGTGGGGCTGCGGGGGCTGCTCAGGGGAAGGGCCGTGAGGTGGGGTCCGCTGGGGGTGGAGCTGGCTGGGGAGCCGGGGAGAGCCTCCATGCAGGCCCCCCAGAGAAGGCTCTGGAAAGCCAGTGGCCAACGGAGCATCCGGGCGCCACCCTGCCCAGTGCCCCAGTGGGAGCCCAGGATGCCCCCATGCCAGGCCGCTCTAGAGGGCGAGGAGGACGAGTGACAAGCCACAGATGGGAGCCGAGGCAGAGGCCAGGCCGGCCCTAAATCCTGCGGGACAATGCACCCACGTCCCCAGGGGCTGAATGGCACGGCACTGGGTGAGGGTGGCATGGAGAGAGGACCCCGTGGGCGGCCCTGCAGTCACGTGGGGCGTTCCGGAAGGAGCCGTGGGCGGCCCTGCAGTCACGTGGGGCGTTCCGGAAGGAGTCCCTCACGTCCGTGCTCGCGGCAGAGACGCAGCCTGGAGCCGGCAGTGAGCGGAGAGCAGCACGTGCTGAGGCCAGCCAGGCAGGCCTGCCCCGAAGACCTCCCTTAAGTCCCTGGGGTCAGAGGACCCGTCACATTCCAGTGAGGCTTAGACACAAAGTGACCTCCTTTATTTTTTTTTTTAAGATTTTATTTATTTATTTGACAGACAGAGATCACAAGCAGGCAGACAGGCAGGCAGAGAGAGGAGGAAGCAGGCTCCCCGCTGAGCAGAGAGCCCGATGCGGGGCTCGATCCCAGGACCCTGAGATCAAGACCTGAGCTGAAGGCAGAGGCTCAACCTACTGAGCCACCCAGGCGCCCCACAGAGTGTCCTCTTGTAGGGCACACGGCCACCTGTCCAGCCCCCAGCCTCTACAGCTGCTCTCAGGGACCCCAGGGTGGGGGAAGCCGACGCAATGGTCCTGGGTAGGCCACGTGCGACCAGAGAGCCATCCAGGGGCCGAGGTATGGACCGTGACGTCTGCAGCTGGTGCAGATGCGAGGCCGTGTGAGTGAGTACATGTGCGCACGGGCGCCGTGTGTGTGTGCGTGTGCTCCCCGGCACGGGTCTCGGGCCCCTCCCAACACCCCGAGTGTCCAGGTCCCCAGTCTGACACCTGCCCACTTGGCACAGGTGGGCAGGAAGGATCGTGGGTGTCAGCACCATGCGAGGCCTCGGGGTCCAGTCTCCGGCTTCACTCCTGCATGGCCTCGGTGCGGTGGCGCATCCTCTCCAAGCCCAGCCAGCCAGCCTCCACCTGAGCTGCGCTCCCCCTGCATGACCCACTCTCCCACTCCTGGGGCTCCCCTGGAAGCCCTTCTGGCCACAGCGCCTGCTTGGGGACCACACGTGCTCCATGCTGGGGCACAGAGTGGCCGCAAGAACCCAGTTTCTGGCCCCTGTGCCTCCCTGAATGCCCATCCCTGAGCTGGATCCCTCCGGGCCACAGGAATGAAGAAGACCCAGAGCACAGGCCAGGCGGGACGGTGCCACGGTTGGACAGTCCAGGAGTGCTGCCTGGAGGAGGAGCCTGCCGTCCACAACCTCTTCCCAGGCCTCGTCCCTTTCTGGGGGCGCAGCTCTGGGACAGGCTCAGGGGACACACAGAGAAACGCCATCCCCGCCGAGTCCGCTGCCCCCACCCTGTCACGCCCTGCCCTGGAGCTCGCTTTTTGTTTGTTTGATGAATTCTTCCGATGTTCAAGAAAGAAATTAATTTTACTTATTCCTCCAAGCGGTCATTAGAAAAGCTTTTAATGAACACAGTAAAACCCAACTAATTATCACAATGGCATTTTACTCTAAATAAAATTGACAGGAACCACGAATATGACACATATAATTCTCCTCAGTTTATTAAACCCATTTATCACATTTTATCCTAGAGGAAACTGATCGTGTTGGTCTGTGATAATTTAACTAATATTTCCTCACTGCATCTAATATGTAAGGGGAGTTTACCGATATTAAAGTCATAATGCATGATATGGAGATGACCTTGCATTCTAATTACTGTTCGTGGTGAGGAATGGGGAGCGAGTGACTCCGTCTGCCTTCTCGATGGGAGCCGAGCGTGGAGAGGCTGGGCCGCTAGTTACCGGAGATTCCTTCTCGGTTCCGGGGAGTCGATCCCACCGAGGAGCAAGAATCTGGTGGGGGCCTGGGGTGCAGCCCCCCAAGGGCGGCCCCATGCTTCAGAGACCCCTCATCTCCATCTGCTCCTTGCATGCCCTCACCAAACCCAAGTTCTCAGCCCTGGTGTCCCCCAACACTGCGGCGGACACGCCCGACTGTGGAAAACAGGGCTTCTTTCTGGTCACTCTGGACCCTGAAGTTTCTACAACCAGGCGTGGGGAGTCTGCTTTGCGGTCTGGCTCTGAGATGGTGCTTCAGACCGTGATGCGTGCCCAGCCTCCGGCGGGCGGTGGGACCTCTGCCTCCCCTCCCCTGGCCGGAGGTTTCAGGCTGAGGTCCGCCACACTCACGCCTGCACACGCGGGACACGGCCAAGCCCCCTCACCTGGCCACACGGTGCCCTGCTTGCCCTCCTGCATGGCCCGGACGCATAGGCGTTGGTCAGGGTGAGCGGCCTGAGCGGCTGGGCGGACAGTCCCCGAGCCCGTCAGCAGAGGCTGACTGCGGGCTGGCAGCTCCCATGTGCATGTGTGGGCTCGAAGGGGGTGTCCTGGGGCTTCACCTGCGCGCATGCCTCCGTGCTTCCTCACGGGAGGGACCCACATGTCTCTGGTGCGACTGAGCAGCCTGGGGACACCCGATTTCGGTGGCGCCCCTTCCCGTGAGCTGACGAGGGTGCCCCCAGTACGGATCCACCGTCTCTCCACGGGGATGGCTTCTGTGCGTCTGGCCAAGTGGCTGCGCCAGGCCTTCGGACATCCAGACCCCGCCACCCTCCCACATGTTCCTCCTCCACCGTCCCCGGGGGCCCTCAGCGCCCCGCAGCCCGCCGTCAGCGGCCCCTCATTCAGCTCGGAAGTCCCCTTCCCTCTGCACCCCACTCCCCTCTGGCGGCCTGGAGGGCCCCCAGGTCAGCCCTGCCGTCCGCCCAGCACCGGGGAGAGTACTCCCCGCCGGGGCCGCCGCGTCTCTACCTTCACGCCTGCCAGACCCTGCGGCCCGAACGCTGCTCCGCTGTCCGGCGCGTTCGGGGCGTCTCCCGCTCTGCCGGGACCCATGTGACGCCTGTTCCGCGCCCGTCGTCTGCCTCCCTTCCTGAGGGAGGGGCTCTGGTCACCTCCCGGAGCCCCACGTCCTGGGGGAACCGAGGACTTGCCCTCCTCCCTCACCCTCACCTTCCTCTCCGCCCCAGGGCTGGCGGGGCTCAGCTTTACCGAGGCGAAGGGAGGCACAAGACCCAGCCCTCCCTGCCCCTTCCTTACCCCTGCCACCTCCCTGCCGGCCGGTCCGCTCCCCGACTGCACCTGCTCCTTCCAGGGCCTGAAGCGGAACCCCGCTGCCGCGTCTCAGGGACCCGTGCTCTCCCCAGCCCGCCCGCGAAGCCCCGGTGCCCCTGATTTCTCTGCCCCTCCTCCCCACCGCGGGCGTCCACCTGCCCGTCTGTCTGTCGCTGCTCCCTGGTTCACCGGCGGCTCCTGTCTCTCCTCAAGCCCAGGGGCTCTCCCGGCCGCGGTGTCCCCGCTTCCCCTTCCCTGAGACCCGTCCCCACCTGCGGCTTCAACAGCCGCTCTCCTGAGCGCCGCACCCAGAGACCAGGACTCCTCCGAAGTCCTTCTCTGCACAGTCGGTTCCGCAAATCTCCCAGGTCACACGCCGTGCGCACCGGGGACCGCAGCACCCACGGGGCGCCCCTCCCCACGGCGGCACGGAGCGGCTGGGCTGTTCCCGCGCCGATGCGCACACGTGTGAACGTGTAACCGCAGCTGGTTTTGCTGCGGCAGAAGCGGAATCGCGTGTATCTCGTGGGCTTCCCGGTCGAGCGCCGTGTCTCAGGGCCGACGCGGCCACACAGCCGGCCCGCTCTGCTGCGGGGGGGGGCTCCACCCTGCGGCGGGTGCTCCCGGGTCCTGAGCCCTTCTCTGCTGCTGAAGAAGTTACTTCTGTCCGTGTCTCTTCAGCTGTTTGTTCCCATCTGCAGGCGGCCGCGGTTCTTCTGGATCCTTCCGTGCGTGTGGCGCTCGTCCCAGGAGCAGACCCGGCCAGGGCAGGGGGAGGCTAGGATGGGGGCCCAGGGATGCTTCTCATGGATGTTCCGAGTCGTGTCCTGCAAGGCCACAAGGAGGACCCCCCCCTGTGCGCGGAGATGCCCCTCCACCTTCGGCGGCGCCGGAGAGGACCCATCCCTGACCTTGCTTCCCAGTCCCTGGGGGAAACAGCGCCTCTGGGTTGTGTCGTTGGCACCCCCGATGGCCGGTGAAATCAGCCACTGGTCACCTTCGATTCTGCGTCTTCACGTCCGTGTCTTCGACCCACACAGTTTCTCTGCTCACAACTCAGAAACCCCTGTGCAGTCTGTCCGGGGGGCAGCGTGCTCCAGACGCGCGCCGCGCTCCTCTGAGGGCTCGGCTCAAGGGCGTTCTCCTCCAGGGGAGGGGAGGTAGCCGTGGTCGGGCCGCATGCAGGGACCGCTCGGGGACAGACGGCGCCGGCGTTCTCCGGCCCATGCTCCTCATCAAGGTCTCTCTCCCACGTACTCTGACTTTCTTCTGCGTCTGCCAGAAGAGTTTACGGTTTTCCTCACACAGGCTTTGTGTGCCTTTCTGCTGGGTTCTCCCCCAAGACGTTTTGCAGGTTTTCCGCTAGTGTACGTGGGGGCGGCTTCTTCTCCAGGGTTGTTCCCAGGGGGCGTGGGAAAGCTTAGGATGTGCGATGCGCGGCTTGTCTCTGACCGTCCTACTAAACTCTCTCACTAGTTTGTTACCGCTTCCCCCCCGGATTTGCCATACTTGATTACGTTGCAAGCACATCACAGTTGAGCCTCTTTCTTTCTTCTCGGAGCTCTTACCACGGTGTGGGTGCCGTGGGGCTGCAGGGCTCCTGCCGTGGGAGCGCGGACGTCTTCGTCTTGCTGCAGAGTTCGGCGGAGCCTGAGAGCGCCTGTTTCGGCCTGGGAGGAGGTGGCCTCTGCAAGGACGCTTTCTGCCGTGCGTCGCGTTAAGCCCACGTTGATTCTGCTTTTATGAACTATCATGGGTTACACTGGTAGATTTCGAACATCGAGTGCCCAGGACGTCACGGAGGAGACTCGCCCTGGGCTCGACCGTTCCCTTCCTGGGGAGCCTGGCTCCTGCAGACAGAGGGACCGCCCCAGGGGCCTGCAGACAGAGGGACCGCCCCAGGGGCCTGAGCAGCCCCCGTCCCCGTACATGCGCCACATTCATATCGCGCGCACATATCAGCAAAGCATAGTTCGAGTGCTGTAAAGTGTGCCTCGCCCGTGCAGTGGTGTGGAAATGCTTGCAACTCGATTCTTCTCATGCCACATCCAGCTTTTGAAATGTACCCGTGTCGACTGAGGCAACGTCCCTAAGGTGAGACGTTGCGTTGTTCAGTGGTGGGAAGGAGGCACGGTGGACTGAACCCTCCCCACTTAGGAGATCCCAGAGCGTGTCCGCTTTCCCACGCTGCGATGCCACCAGCGGCCTCGTCTGTGTCTGCGGGGGGCCGGCGCGCGAGGGAACCCCCCTCACCGCAGGAAGGACTGCTGGCTCGTAGGGCGAGCGTCTCTGCTCCCCGTGAATTTCTGGAGCAGAGAGCTTCTGACAGTGCCTGGAACGCTGTGAGCGCTAAGTGAGTATTCACCACCACCATCGCCATCACCGTTAAGTATTGACGAGTCACCATCGGAAGCGTCTGCGCCAGTTTACACGCCCGCCAGCCCTGGACGGAGCTCCGGCTTCCACAGATTCACGGCAGCGCTCTGTGGCCTCCGACTTATCAATTTTTTACCCTCTAATGGGTGAGAAATGGCGTCTCGTTGTTTTAATTTGTGGTTCCCGGTGTCGGCTGTGAAGTTGAGCTGCCTTTGGAACATATTTATGGCACATTGTTTTCTCCTCGTATTTATAGTTTCCTATCATTTGCTCATTTTTTTCCTGTGGGGTTGCCTGCCTTTCTCTTATTGATTTTCAGGAATTATTTATGTATCTGGATGGTGATCCTTTATTGGTTGTGTGGGTGGCGGAAGCTTGTATTTCTTCCTTTATTGATGGTGTCTTTTTGCCGAACAGCATTTTACATGTTAATGTGTCGATGCGCCCAACCTTCCCTCCTGTTCTGTGCTGTTGCTGTAAGATGCTGCGTCGCCGTTGGCAGTCAGCACCGTCACGTGCAAGCTCTCATCCACCTGCCCTTCATCCTTCCTCTGTGACGTGAGGCGTCTGTTCCCCACGGCGCCCGCAGACAGTGCCGGCTCGCCCCTACCTGCCTCCTCCACCACATTCCAGGTGCACGTATGTAATGGCTGTGGCTCTCGCTCTTGCCGGAGCTTAATTATTGTACGGGTCCGTCCCGGCCTGCACCGCATCACACTCGAAAGAATGGTAGCTTTATAAATCAGGTCTTGTTCCCCGGCGGATGACTCTCCCTGCCCTGCATCTGCAGGTCTGTCTTGGTGATTTGGGGTTCATCGCTCATGTGTCTTAATTTTGTAAATCAGCTTGAAAAGCCCATTTTGGATACAGGTTGGAAACACATTTGATCTTCAGAACAATTTAAAGAGAATGTTGGTTGTTATCGAATCTTCCCCTTCATGGATATGGTATATCTCTCCGTCTATCCCAATCATCTTTCATGCCGTCCCACAAAGCTTAACCAATAAAATTCCTATTAGAAAGGTCTTGCACAATGTGTATGACTCAGAACCCTAGAAACCGTACTTTCTGAATAACTATTAATGGTATCTTATTATATTACGTTCTCTAATTTTTGCCAGTAGTTTTTTATGCTGAATTTCTATTCTACAAGTCATTGAACTCCCTCATTTTCAGAGCCGTCTGTAGATTACCCTGAATTTTCTCTTTGAAAATGATTTGCACATAGTGATAGTTTAGTTTTTCCCTATCTAGACTCTAAAATATATTTCTTTCTCTTGTCACATGTGCTTCCCACTAGTACATGAGACATAAAGATGGAACTGGTCTAAAGGGTGGTGCAGAATTTTCTCATCACAGACTCTGTTTTCCATTGGGTTTGATCATCCTTATCAGGGTAAAGAGATCCTCCTGGGGGGCGTCTGTGTGGCTCAGGCGGTTAAGTATCCGACTCTTGATTTCAGCTCAGGTCATGATCTCAGGGTCATGAGATCAAGCCCTGTGTCAGGGTCTATGCTCAGCATGGCACTGCTCACTGCATGGGATTCTCTCTCTCTGCCCCTTCCTCCACTCTCTCTCTCTAAAAATAAGCAATTTTTTAAAAAAGTAAAGTTAGATACATTCGATACTTGTGAAACCATAGCTACAATTAAACACATATCTGTCACTCCCCAAACTTCCCGTGCCCCTAGCAATCCATCCTACTTCCCCACCCTCAACCCTATCCGCAGGCAAACATGGAGACACTTTCAGTCACTATAGGTCAGTTTGCATCTTTTATGATCTTATACAAATGGTAGCATAGAATATATCCTCATTTTTTCCCTCAGCAAAATTATTCTACGATCCATGTTGCTGCCAGTATCAACAGTTCATTCCTTTTTATGAGGGAAGAGTATTCAATTGATGGGACATATGCAGTTGGCCTAGGCATTCACGAGTTGATGAACATTTGGATTGTTGTTAGTTTTGGGTGATTAGAGATAAAGCTGCTGCAAACTTCCAGGCATGAATCTTTATATAGGCATGTGCTTTTGTTTCTCCGCGAGTGGAAGGGCTGGATCCTACAGCGGGTGTACAGGCGATTATTTAACAGTCTGCCACTCTGTTTCCAAAGTGGCCCCAACCATCTGTACATTCCCACCAGCACGGCTTGGGGGTTCCAGTGGCTTCACCTCCTTGCCAACACTTGGTAGGTCAGTCTTTAATTTTAGACATTTGAGCGGGTGTGATGGGATCTCCTGTGGTTTGCATCTGTCCCGTGGCTTGTAGGGTCATTTCATGACTTATCAGCCATCTATGATTGGAGCGAAGTGTCTGTTTACATAGTGTCCCCATTTTAATTGACTACTTGGTTTCTTTTTGTTGAAGTTTGAGAGGACGAAATGGGGTTATGTTTGGCTAGCACAGTACCCAGCAGGGACAACTGGTCAAAAAACAGGATCCTTCCTTATTGAGCACAGATGGAGGGAGGGACAATGAATGAGTGAGTGAATGAATGAGAATGAGTGAGTGAGTGAATAAATGAGTGAGTGAACAAGTGAGTCAATGAAAGAGTGAGTGAGTGAGTGAATGAGCGAGGGGGTGGGTGAAGAGACAAGTTATAATGGTCCTGCCGATACTCAGCTCTCCTACAGGGTCTGACGTCCCTCCCAGAGGGGCCTGGACCTCCCAGAAGGCTGTACCCACCAGAGGCTCTGGCTCTCGGGTCCTTGGAGGGTGCAGCCCCCTCTTCAGCCCTGAGCTCCCCCTGTACTCCTGACCTCACTTTGCTTGGCTCTGTCCCCCAGGTCTGCATGCCACTCCATGCCCTGGGGCTCCTTCCTCCAGCCGGGGTCTTCCAGAGCCTTCTACCCCCCCCGACACCCACTCTAATGCCAGACTGGCCCCCAAAGCTGCTTCCCCACTCATTACATGGAACCCACCTGGAACCTGGGAAGTAGACAGTGCACTAGCTTTAAAATCTTGTCACATCCGCCCACCATCTCTGTGTGGTGCACAGAAGCCCTGGAGCTCAGAGCTGGGGGCTTCTAGATATGCCAGAAAGAAGTCCTTTACAGATACTTGATTTGGAAATACGTTCTCCTAATCTGCTTCCCACCTTTCAATTCTCTTAACAGTGTATTTGAAAAGCAGCACTTTTTAGTTTTGTTGAAGTGCCTCTGTTTGTTCTTCCCTGAATTATTTTTGATGTCATATCTAAAAACCTGTGTAATCAACCCAAGTTCGTGAAGACTTCCTGCTCTATTTTCCTCTAGAAGTCTTAGGATCCACTTAAGATTCATTTTTGTATATGCAATGACAAATGAATCCAAATTCTTCTTTTTTTATGAATTTAGCCCCATTTGTTGGACCACCTTTTCTCCATTTAATTGTCTTTATACTTTTGTCAAAAATCAATAGACTACTTACATTTGGGCCTTTTCTGGGATCTCTATTGTGCTCAGTGTTTAAATCAATACCATGTTGTTTTGATTATTAGCCCATCAGAGTAAGCCCTCCCACCCTACTCTTTTTAAGTTGCTGAGACCACTCCAGGTCTTCTCCACTTCCATATGAATTTTTGGAATCATTAATTTTAGAGTTTGCCAGTTCCTACTGACAGGAAAAACCTGCTGGAATTTTGATCCAGATTCCATCGATCTGTAGATGAATGTGGGGAAAATCAACACCTTAGCAACTTGGACTGTTCCCGTCCATGAACATGGTATATGTCTTCATTCAGTAAGGTCTTCCATTTCAGCAACGCTTGCTGTTTTCAGTGTGTGGGTCTCATGTATCTTTTGTCAGATTCATGCCTGAGCATGTTTGTTCATGGTATTTCACATGGCATTGTTATTAAAATTCCAAGTTCTACTTGCTGTGACTATGTACATATATGGTTGATTTCTATATGTTGACCTTGAGCCCTACCATGTTGCTGATGCACTTACTAGTTTCTGTAGCTTTTATTTTGTGGACTCCATAGGATTTTTTCCTACATAGACAGTTAGGAAAGTTTTACTTATAATTTGGATGCCTTTTTTTTTTTTCTTTTTTGCCTTATGGCACTAGATAGAAACTCCAGGAAAATGTTGATTAAAAGTAATTAAAAATAAGAAGATGAGAACAGTCATCTTTACTATGGTCTCAGTCTTAGGAAGATGTAGTTTTTCACAGATGACTTTATCAGGTGCAGGAAGTTAGTTTTATTTCTAGTTTTCTGAGGTTGTTTTTAATCATGAATAAATGTTGGATATTGTTAAGTGCTTCTACTGAGATGATCTTATGTTTTTCCTTTTTAGGATATGAATACTATGAAGTTCACTGATTTTCAAAGTTAAGTCAATTTTATTTTTCTGAAATAAACTTCACTTCATCATGATATACTATTTGATAGATAGATAGATAGATTTGATTTATTAAACTTTTGGTAAGAAATTTTGCATCTTTGTTATTAGATATATTGTTATCATTTCTTGTAATGTCTTTGATTAAAAATCAGAATAAGACCAGCTTCATCGGGGCGCCTGGGTGGCTCAGTGGGTTAAAGCCTCTGCCTTCGGCTCCGGTCGTGATCCCAGGGTCCTGGTATCGAGTCCCACATCGGGCTCTCTGCTCAGCGGGGAGCCTGCTTCCTCCTCTCTCTCTCTGCCTGCCTCTCTGCCTACTTGTGATCTCTACCTGTCGAATAAATAAATAAAATCTAAAAAAAAAAAAAAAAAAAGACCAGCTTCATCAAATGATAATAGAAGCGTCCCTCATCTTTTATTATCTGGAAAAGTTTGTGTAGAACTGGTATTACTTCTTCCTTAAATAGTATTAGATTTTACCATTGAAACCATTTGGACATATAGTTTTCCTTGTTGTAAGGGTTTTAATCGTAAATTTAGTTTCTGTGACAGATATAAGACTATGTAGACCCTCTGTGTTTTTCTTAGATGAACTTTGGTAATTTATATCTTCAAAGGATTTTTTTCACTTCTTCTGTGTTGTCAAATTTATTGACAAGAAGTTCAAAATATGCATTTTTTCCTTACAACATCTGTAGAATAATAGGTGATGTCCACTTTTTTCATTTTTTTGGTCACTTGGGAAAACAAGTATATTGGGTTTTATTCATCTTTTTAAAGAACTGGCTTTTATTCACTGGTTTTTCTTTATAGTTTCCCTTTTATTCTTCAATTGATTTATTCTCTTTATTATTTTCTTTCTTACACTTACTGTAGGATTTACTTTGCTCTTCTTTTTGCAGTTTTTTAACTTGGAAGTTTTGATTATTGATTTAAAACCTTTATTTTCTGGGGCGCCTGGGTAGCTCTGCGGGTTAAGCCTCTGCCTTTGGCTTGGGTCATGGTCTCAGGGTCCTGGGATGGAGGCCCGCATCGGGCTCCCTGCTCCGTGGGGAACCTGCTTCCCCCTCTCTCTCTGCCTGCCTCTCCGCCTACTTGTGATCTCTGTAAAATAAATAAATAAAATCTTTTTTTTTTAAACCTCTATTTTCTCTTACAATATAGGTTCTTAGTACTTAATTTTCCTCTAAGCCCCACATCAGTTACATCCCCCTCCAATTGTGATGTGTCATATTTTCATTTTCATTCAGCTCAAAAGCATTCAAATTTTCATTTTTGTTTCTTGATTATTTAGATCTGTGTTCTGTTCAGTTTCCAAATATTGGGGATTTTCCAGATATCTTTCAATTGTTGATTTCTAACTTACATCTGTTTTGGCTGAGAAAGTGATGTGTATAATTCAAATTCTTTTACATTTATTGAGACTTATTTTATGGTCCAGAATATGGTCAGTTTTGGTAAATGGTATGCGTGTGCTTGAGAAGGTTGGGTCTTCTGCTGCTGTGGTGTGCAGTGATCTATAAAAATGCAGCACATCAAGGTAACTGGTAGTCTTGTTCCAAGTCTTCTCTCTTTGCTGGTTTTCTATCTGCTTCTTCACTGATCGGTGCCCAGCGGTCTGTGCACAGTCTGGAGCCCTCTGTGTGCAGCTCCCTCCTCCCGGGGCAGTTCTCTGCACTCAGACTGTTCTGCTCTCCGGACTCTAGACACCGGGCTGCTCTCGCTTCCTAATTCCATCTGTTCATCTCAGGAGGCCCTGGGCACTATGTCCAGACAGCGAGTCGTGACCCTGCAGCAATCATGTGATGTGTTTCCTTTCCTTTAGAAATCACTCTCTGCACTGCCTGGTTTCCAACATCTCAAAACTATTGCTTCGTGTATTTTACCTTGTTTTTTCATTCCTTCAAATGGGAGAGGACATCCAGTCCCTGCCACTCTATGGTACCGCACTGTTCAGTATTTACATGATACTGAAATGCTCTGCGGGCCAGGCTGGCATTAGAGTGGGCATCAGAGGGGAGGGAGGGGTAGAAGGCTCTGGAAGACCCCGGCTGGAGGAAGGGGCCTCAGGACATGGAGTGGCATGCAGACCTGGGGGGCAGAGCCAAGCAAAGTGAGGTCAGGAGTACAGGAGGAGCTCAGGGCTGAAGAGGGGGCTGCACCCACCAAGGACCCTGAGAGCCAGAGCCTCTGGTGGGTACAGCCTTCTGGGAGGTCCAGTCCCCTCTGTCCCTGTAGGAGAGCTGAGTATCGGCAGGACCATTATAACTTGTCTGTTCACCCACCCCCTCACTCATTCACTCACTCATTATCCTTCCCTCCATCCTTGTTCAGTAAGGAAGGATGCTGGGTTTTGGCCGGTTGTCGTGCCTGGGCACTAGCCATCCATGGCCCCAATTCCTCCTGATCACAATTTTGGGGGCAGGTACGGTGACCTCACCATTTTACAAGTGTGGAGGCTCAGGCAGCTGGTGCCCGTTCCACTCCAGCCCCTTCCCCGGTGCTCAGAGCCCTGGGCCCTGGAACCAGATCTGAAGAGGCCTCTGATACCAGCGTGGTTCTCAAGATAGGACTATGACATTCAAAAGTCAGAACGGAAGCTCCGCTCCCCATGACGACGACTGGTGCCAAGCCCTGGCTGGAAGCCGCTGAGAGAAGCGTCGCCCGGCCCTGGCCCCGGGCGGGGAGCTGTCGAGTCCCTGCATCTAACAGAGGAACAACCAGGCGGCCTGCCCAGGCAGACAGGGCGCCCGTCATAGCCGTGCCTGGATCCCACATGCCTGGTCTGCCCCGCATCCACCCGTGTGTCCCGCCCGATTCCCTGGGAGACCGGAGGAGGTGTCCGAGCTGCCTGGGCAGGGAAGGGTTAAGGAAGTGTGGACGCGTCTCATTTACATGCACAATTCTCCCCTGTCCTTTCCTCCCACAACCCAAGGCTGGTGCGAACTGATCAATATTTCATGAAGACATGTCCTGTGACGTGGCGGGGAGGCAGGCGCACGTGGCTGGGCTCTGTGCCAAGGGAAGAGGAGGAGGCTGGGGTCCGGGTGGCCCTGGGACCCGTGTGTGGCTGGTTCCTCCTGAGCTGACCCTGCACGTGCTGCCGGAGGCCCAGGCTCCTCTCCCCCGCATAAATGAATGAAGGGATGCTGTCCCAATACCAACAGGCATAGGTTCCGAGGGACCCTGAACGCTGTCCCTGCGAAGACACCATGCATGGAGCACAGGGAAATGCGCTGCCGGAGGCCGAGACCACCAGACCAGCCAGGGTCAGCCTGGAGGCACGCAGCACAGCTAGGGCCGCCGTGGGGATGTGGCTGTGGGGGGAAACAGGCGCCGGGGAGCAAAAAGGGGGCCTCTCCGTGGAGGGGCATTTCAGCTGGGACTTAAATAGCAGGTCTGGGTCTTGGAGGGAGAAAGGGCAGCTCGTAGGGAAAGCCAGAGAGCTGGGAACATGGAGGGTTCCGGGCAAAGCAGGAAGGGACAGAGAATATGGAGCGAGGGGGAGGGGGGCCGGGAGCAGGGATGGACGGGGCGGCCAGGAGCCCGTGAGTGAGTGAGGGACCTTTCAGCAGGTGCGTTCCTCAGTCTCTGAGCCTGAGCCTACGCCCCTGGTCTGCTACTGGGTCCGGGCCCCGGGGAGAGTGGTCCAGGCCTGCCCTGGGGAGGCCCCCGGCTGGAGAAGAGCCAATGGAAATCCTTGGAGCCCAGGGGAGCGGAGGTTTCGGGTGCTGGCCTGAGCTCTGACCTCTGATGACTCTTGTGGGGGGGACGGCGAGGCAGGGTCTGTCCGGGAATTGAGAGAAGAACACCCAGGCTCCCCTCGGGGCTTTCTTTGCAATGTGCTGTGCAGGGGGGTGGGGGGTGGCGGGGGACAGGCCGGGCCTCAGCTTCCCCAGCTGGAGTATGGCGTCCGGCAGGCATGTCACAGTCCCTGCCGAGTCAGCTGTGACTCGGGGTAGGCAGGCTTGACCCTGAAGAGCATCCCACTGTCCCTGCTCAAAGGACACTGAAGTGAGGGCCGGGCGCGGAGGACGGGGTGGTCCTGCGGGGGGCACAGAGCAGGCAATTGCATTAAGCCATCCACGGGTCTCAGTCTGCAGACCTCAGCAGAGGGGCTCCCCCAGGGCCTGCCCTGTGACCCCTCACCCCTGCACACTCTGTAATTCCTGAATAACAACTACCAAATTCACTTAGCCATGCAAATGGCCCCACAGGCCCTCCCACCCAGTTCTCTCCTAGACTCACCTCCTCCGTGCTGTCCTCCCGGAGGCCAGGAGGACGCTGGCCCCACCCCACCCCGCTGCTCGTTTGCTTGTCCATTGACTCATGCGTGCGTGTATCTATCTGTTCCTTAGCCGGTCCACTCCGATTCTGCCGGGCTATGGAGCTGACAGTCTCCAGAGCCCGGAGGGAGAGGCTCACGCACCCTGGGCCCATTTTACGGAGCAGTAAACAGGTTCCAAGAGGGCGGTGGCCGAAAGCCACACAGCCGGGAGCTCAGTGCTCATCTCCATTCCCAGGACAGGCCTGACTCCAGAAGGTTCCACAGACCCGGCCTGACCTTCTCATCTTGGCGGTCCTGGGTGGGGTGGGGGAAGGGGCGCTCCCAGGCGTGCGGGTGGCACTCAGGGCCCTGGGGCTCCCCGTGGATGCCAGGGTTGGGGGGAGGTGGGTGCAGGCTGGGGAGGGAGGGGAGCCTGGGGGAGACCGGGTGGCCCCGTGGGGGGCTGCTGAGCGGTGGTGGGGAGTGCGGGGCGGGGGGACGAGGCCGCGGGGGAGGCGGGAGCAGCCACGGTGTCCCCCTGGCGTTTCTCACAGGAGCTGTGGCTGCTGAAAGGCGCAGGAATGAAAAGAGACCCCCGAGGACATGGCTCTTTGTCCAGAGCAGAAAGACCCCATTTGCTGCCGGTGCCGCCTGGCCTGGGCCTGGCTGGGCCCCACTTCCGCAAATGGCTCCGTGCTTTCATGTGAAACAGGTTGTTGATAACGCGCTCTGTATTCTGTCATTAGAACACGAATTAAGGGCCTGGGGCATTCATCCCGGTGGAGCCTGCGTGCCAGCCTCGCTCGCTTGGCAGACGGGGCCTCGGGCAAGTGTCTCACTGCTGTCACCTGTGGAGGCACCCTGCTGCCCACGCCTGTGCAGGCCTGCCCTCACCCCTGCTCTGCCCGCTGCTGTCTCTGCCCCAGAAATGCTGCCTAACCCTGCCCATCCCCCAGCCCAAGGGGACACCTCCTCCAGGAAGACCTCCTGACAGCTCTATGGGGCTCCCTCCTGCCCCACCCTGCTCAGAGCCTCACCTGAGACCATGGCCTGGGGTGTCTAAGTCCCTGGCAGTGGCCCGGTGGCCCCTCCCTCTGTGCCAGGCCCCAAGTGACCCTGCGGTTCCGTCTTTCCATCTGCCGGGTGGGAGAGGCCCTCACGGTGCAGCTGGAGGAAGACAGGGCGTCGGGTGGGGTGTCGGTGGGAGTCGGGGGCTGGGGTTCGGCAACCCCCCACCACGCCCTGTGGGTATTGGGAACAAATCTCTTCCCATCTCGAAGACTCAGTTTCCCCAATGGTCACTGGAATTTTGTGCGTTCAGAAAGGGGGGCTTGGTGGCACACACACCCCGGAAAGTGCTGCTGGAAACCCCAGGTCCCCGTCCCCGGTCTGGAGGGCTCGCTTGCTTGGGTTGCCCCAACAGAGTGCCACAGACTGGGGGCTCGAACCACAGAAGCAGGTCAGCCACAGTCCTGGAGGCCAGAAGGTCAAGGTCAGGGTGTCCCAGGGCTGGCTCCTTCTGAGGCTGTGGGGGTGTCCATTCCTGGCTGCTCCCCAGCGTGGAGTCCTTGGTGCCCCCTCTCTGCCTCCGTCACTACGTGTCCATGGCCCTATCCCCCTTTTACAAGGACACGCCCTCCCTTCCCATGACCTCACCCTCACTTACCTGAGTGTACCTGCGACAAGCCTATTTCCAAATAAGGTTCCCTCGGAGGTATCGGATATTAGTATCTAAATGTTCGGATTTGGGGGGCGCCCGACTCAGCCCATAGCATCTGGAGACATTGCCTTGGCCGCTGGGCACCTCGGCTGGCACTGTCCACCATGCACTGGCCACAGTGGGCCAGGCAGAGACCCAGACTCCAGCGGGGGAGGGACCACGTCCAGGTTGCCGGCAGGAGATGGACAGAACTGTCTCGGCTCGCCTCAGGGGTCCAGGTCCAGGCAGGCGAGCCCGGCTGGGAGATGCAGAGCTGGGGTTTTACAGACAGAAGAGGGTCTGTGTGTGGGGAGCAGAAGAACTCCTACTCCAGGGCTGACGGGCGCGCTTGGCACCGGTGGACCCGGGGAGGCCCCCACCCAGAGAGCCTCCGTCTCCACCATCGTGAGCCCAGAGCAGTAGGGCCTTAGGGCCAGGGAGGATCCCCAGAGATCCTCAGGGACCGCAGCGGCCCCCTGCTGGCCCTCCTGGTCTGATCTCAGGGACCTGACTGAGGTCTTCGACCCCCGCTGTGGAGGCCTCCGACCCGCTGGGGTCCTCAGGGACTCCAGTGCCGCCGAGGCACTCAGGTGACCTTGGGCCTGGGTGGGGGGGAACGGGGGGCAGGGCAGGGCCAGTGACGCCCTTCCGTCTCTGCCCACCCCCACCCGGTCCCCTGCTGGCTTCCCCGGGGCGCCCCTTCCGCACCCCAGTGCGCCGCCGCTCTCCATCCAGAGCTAACCTCAGGGGTTCTGGCCGCCTCCACATCCCGCGTCGGGTCGGCGCATGCTGCGCCCCAGCCCAGTGTGGGGGCGGGGTGTTCAGGGCACACACAGCCTCCTGGAGTCAACCGTGAATACGAGCCGGTAATGAAAGGCTCCTTGGGCATTGATTGTATCCTGGGCTGACATTCAGGGAGCACTCACTGTGCCAGCCCAGTGTCACCCGACTGCGGAGGGGCCTCGAGCGGCCAGGGGCACCCACAGGGGCACCGGGGGCAGCCGGGTGGGGCCTGGGGGCGTCTCGTGTCTGCCGCACCTGCCACCAGGAGCGTCCAGCCTGACAGGGAAGGCTCAGACGTGAGGACGGTTGCGAGCTGGGGGTGGGACATGCTGGGGCTATAAAGGCTGACCGGGGAGCCCGGGGCCCCTCTGCCGGGCAATCCTGGGAGACTTCCAGGGGAAGGCGTGGCCGGGCCTCCTCAGACCTCAGAGCGGAGGGGTGAGGGAGGCCGGCCAGGGACCGCGCCCCCGCCCGCAACGCTCAGCATGAGGCCCGCACCTCCGTCATTCCCGTCCCCCAGCCAGACGGCCTCGCTCGTGCCCTCCCTTCTCAGCAGGCCCGGGTGGCGGCTCCCGGGGGGAGACAGAGGCCCCGCGAGCAAGGGCTTCGCTGGCGGGGATCCTGTGCTGTCCACGTTGTCTGTCGCTGGCCGCCGCCTCTGCCGTCACTGGTTCACGGCGTCTCCCGCTCACTCCGCCTGCCCTGGGGGCATCTTCATAAGGGACGAGAGCCCGGTGCCCCTGGAGGACCCCGCTGCCCCCGCCGGAGCACCATCCCGAGCCGGCCGGGCCTGGGGCCTCACCTCCCGCCTGCCCATCCCCTTGCCCCCCAGGGGCTGGAATCTGGCCTCTGGCCGGGAGCTCCCGGACCAGACCAGCCCCCCTGGGCCTTCCTTCTCTCCGCAGGCAGCTGTGCGCTCTGCGCAGGGCCAGGCGAGGCAGAGGACACGGCGGCAGCTGCACACGGGCAGGGACGACCGAGCTGGCTTTGTCCGCGAAGGCGGATCTGGTCTCTGGCTCCCACAAGCCTGAGTGACTTCCGGGCTCATAGCTCCTTTCCCTCAGGCCACTTCCCGGGGCCACACATCCAGGAGCCTCTGAAAGAACTGGGGCCGGGCTGGAGCCCCAGCCCGGGAGTGTGGGCCCTGATGTCACCCCAGGCCATGCCACAAGGCCAAGGACAGGTGGGCAGTGACCCTTCCCCACGTGAAGTCAGGCAGGGCCACAAGGCCACAGAGGGTGGTGGCCAGCGCAGGGAGCATCGGGGGAGTGGCTGGGCTCCATGGCTGCCAGCTGGGGTGCCCCGCCGCGACCTCCCCACTGGGTGCTGTGGCTTGTGGCCACGCCGTGTCCCACCCAGGGCCCCATCCGTCCCAGAGGCAGCTGGTGACTCATCTTCCGCCTGGTGTTCTGTCAGCTTCTAGAAGGACTCCAGGTCTACACGGCCGGTGCCATGGGTAACATGCTCCCATCCTGGAGATCCAGCTGTATGGGGGGGGCACTCCTGCCCCCCAGCCCGCAGACAGCGGCCACCTCTGCTCCCCGAGCTCACCCTGGCGGGGCTGGAGAACAAAGCGAACTCAAGTGCCACCTGCTGCAGGGCTGGGGCGGGGACGTGAGGGGACGGGCAGCCGAGGCCCCTGGCCCCCTGGAGGGGACAGGAACAGTGGCCCTCAGGATGGGGAACAGCAGACCAGTCTGGCGGGACACACAGACAGGGAACAGACGCCCACAGGGGTGCGGAAGGCTGCAGATCCCACTGACCTGGTGCCTCTGGGTCAGTCCGACTGTCACACTGACCCCGTGCTCCTACCCTGTGTTCTGGCCCCGGCCCCAGCACAGACTTCTGGAAACAACTCTCCGGGCCCGGGCATCCCCAGGGCAATAGCGCCAGTGCCGCAGGGGGAGAACTGAGCGGGTGGGGGCTGTACCCTCCGTGTTCGGGCTCTGTGGCACGGGGTGGGGGCAGGGCAGCCTGGGGGTGCGGGGAATGTGCTGTGGGGTCCTGGGTGCCTGCCACTCAACTTTGGGCTTCCCTTCTAAGCTGGTGGGTGCCAAGAGCTCCCCAAGGACATGCCCCAGGAAATCTTCCCCTCCCTGCGGTAGGCGGGGGCCCTTCCCCAGGGTCTGTCCTGAGCGTCTGTCCCCAAGCTGCCTCTGACCACCTGCGCCGACCCCTGGGTACTGGCAGCCCTACCCATGACTGCCCAGGCTGGTGCCCGCCCCAGTCCCCTGCTCCCCTGCCCCCCGGGCACCCGGCCTTCCCCGTTGTGCGGTGAGGGGCTGAGGTGGCCCCCGGTGGCCACTCGGGGCCCGGGAACAGGAGAAGGCCATGCACACAGCTGAGCAGCCCTGGATCCGAGGCCAGGGCACCGCTAATAAGGTTGATATTTCAAACTATCGCTGGCTTGCAGGCTCTCTTCCCTCCCAGCGGCCTCATTCCCGCTGCCTGCCCCCACCTCGGCGCCCATCATGAATATTCATCCAGCGCGTGCTGACTCGGCACTTCTGCTTGTCTTCCCAGGGGCACTTGCCCCAAGGGCTGGGTCTGCGAGGGGGGGCTCGGCCCGGGAGCCCCCACCCGGGGTTTCCTGCCTGGGAAGCTTCCCTCCCCTCCTTACCCCTGCGGGTCGTTCCCAGACCTACAGAGTCCCACGGCAGAGACCACAGGCCCTGCCCGGGGCCCCCCACCTCCCCTCCCGGCCGACCCACCTGCCCTAGAAGTAGTGAGTTCACACTAGCTCAGCCCTAACAAAGGGCAAAGCAGAGTCCCATCACACTCAGGCTACTGTGAGGGAGCACGGCACAGAGAGGGGAAGCAGCTCACCAGGTCACACAGCGGGGCAGGGCAGCCGATCAGGGCTCCTGCGGCTCTCTCTGGGGTGTGGGGCCCTCCTGCTGGAGATGGGCCTGTCTGAGACGGAGAGACAATGCACACCTGCCCCCTTCTCCAGGCAGGGCCCCGAGGCTCAGCCAGGTCATGCAACACCCCAGACCTCTTGACCCTCTGAGGAGCCACATTTGCATGAAGGACAGGTTCCTGTGTGGGGCCAGGCCCCTCTCAGCGCAGATCTGAGGGCACAGGGATCCCCTCTGCAGCCCTCAGGGCCTGGACCACGGTCCTCCCGGTGGGAAGGCCCCAGAGCTCGTCTGAGGCAGCCCTTGGGTGCAGAGCAGACGCTGGCCCATGGTGCCCAGCGGGCGGTGGGCAGCCAGGACCACGGCCTCCAGACTGACTGCCCCTTCTGTTGAGTGCCAAGGGGAGAAGCAAGACGGTCAGACGAGCTGGCTCCAACCCAGCCTCCGCAACTTCCCTCCAAAGCTAGGTGCCCCGGCGGCCATCCAGAGGGGGCTGGACACTGTCCTCCTCAGGTGCAGGTGTGGGGGCCATGGACTGGCAGGTGCACAGGATGGGGGTAGTGAGGGTGCGGGAGGGGCCAGCCTGTCCTGCACTAGCTCCGGCCCACCCACCCGCTGGCATACGGACAGTCAGCCCCAGGGCCTCAGTTTCCTCCTTGCACAGAGATGAGGGGCACAGTGTATTTCTAGAAGCTTCCCAGCCCTCCTGTGGCCAGCCACCCCCTCAGGCCCAGGAAACACGAGGGAAGATGTGCTCAAATGGGCTCCTGGTCCCACCCCCCCTCCAACGCCCTTGGGCCTAGAAGTTTCGTTTTGGAAAGCATGGCAGGGGGCAACTAGGAGCTCTGATTGGGAGTGAGACGACAACTCTGGCCCCCCTGTGCCCTCACCCATCCCTCCCTGCCCTGGGGTCACTGCACGGGCCCTCTCTACAGGGGGTCCCTCGCATGGCCGGCCCTGGCGGCTGAGACACCCCGCTCTGGGGGAGTTTGCTTCAGCGGAAACAGGACCCACAGAGGCCACTAGGCCCCAGGCACGGTCCCTGCTCAGACTGAAGTACAACCCGGCTACTGAGAGAGCACAGGCCTTGCACTGAGCGAGCCGCCCCGCAGGCTGCTGTGGTCGCCCCCAGCTGCGCACAACCCTGCACGCTCACACACAACACACGTGCACATACAAGTGCATGTGCTACGTCCTGTGTGGCATAGGACCCCCAAAACAGATCCAAAGCAGCCTACACGTTCCGGTCAGCCCACTGTCCTGGAGCTCCTGCCCCGCCCCCACCCGGCACCGCCCCAACGCCTGCCCCAGCCCTGCCCCGGGTCCTGCCCCAGCCCGGCCCCAGCCCGGCCCCAGCCCGGCCCCAGCCCCGGCCCCAGCCCCGGCCCCAGCCCATACTCTGCAGCCTCAGGAGGAGAGAAAGCCCGCAGACACAGGCATGGGGCCCCTCACACCACGGGCTCTCCATAGTGTCCCAGGTGTCCTGAGACGCGTGTAGGGAAGTGACCCTCCGCCAGGTCCTGTCCGCTGTGCTCCAGAGGCCGCCGGAGGTGCACCGAGCCTCCGCCAATGCCCTAAGGCCTGCTGTGCTCTCGCGCTACCCATCACCTCCCAGCGCACCTGCCTTGGGCTAGGCCCCGGGAGCCCCCGCCGGCACCGAGCACACAGTAGGACCGCAGGAAACGCCGGTGGCTGCGGTGCCGCTGATGCTCGTCCGGGTGTCTCGTCCCGACCCCAAGCCCAGGCCCTCCGCTGTGGTCCCGGTGGGGAGTGGCCGTGCTTGGTCTCATCGAGCCTCAGGAAGCCCTGTCACTCCGTCAGCCAGGCTCTGCTCGGGCCGCGCGTCGCCAGCTCTCGAGGGACGGCTCCGTCCCTGAGGTGGGCCCACCGCGGTCACATCCTTAGGGGGCCCATGGGCCGTGGGGAGGAGAAACACGGACCCGCCGCCCCTGCTGACAGAGACCAGGACGCACAGAGGACGGGGACGCAGGGGAGAGGCCTGGGCTGGGCCGACGAGAGGGGCCGCCCGCCCGTGGGGCAGCCAGGGAGGGGCCGCCCGCCCGTGGGGCAGCCAGAGAGGGGCCGCCCGCCCGTGGGGCAGCCAGGGCCGGGGCCCTTGGCCACCAGAGCAGTAATTTCTCTGGACCAAGAGCTCCTTCTCTGGGCCCTCGATGCCTGTGTCAGAGTGGGGCTGTGCTAGAAAGCCGATGCTGAGCTCTGCTTTCCCAGAAGTCGGGGCACCATGGACAGGAGGCTGCGGCTGGGCCCTGCAACTAGGGGCGGGGTGGGGGGAACAGCCCAGAGCCTCTGGGCCCTGCAGCTCATCTGGGGCCAGCTCATCTGGGGCCTGCCTCAACCATCCCGGGCTGCAGAGGGAGAGCTGCCCAGAGCGGCCTAGGGACCAAGGCATGTCCGTTCAGGGCTGGGGTCTGAAAGCATGACCTCAGCAGAGAGACAGACATCAAGGAGGGGACACTAGCCTTACAAAGTCCCTCCCCAGCAGTCCCTCCCCTCAGCAGTGAGGGCAGAGGGCAGAGCTGTCTGCCTGGCGCCCTCCGTCTCCTTGTTCTTAGACCCCCGTCCATCTCAGCCTGGCCTCCACACTGTTGGGTAAGGGGCTCGCTGGAGCACCTCTGGGGACATGCGCAGGGCTGACCCCCTGTGACCCAGAGCTGCTGTCCCATTTCCAGGTCTTTCTGGCCTCCTGGCCACTGTGTGGCCCATGCAGGACCTTGTCCCTCTACAGTGTCCACACAGAGGAGAGCCGGCATCTCACAGGGCTCGGCCCGTCCAGCCAGAAGCACACGGGTTGGCCAGACGGTTGTTCTCGGCAGGATGGGCGTTTTTCTTGGCTCAAGCTCTGGCACAGTGTGGCCCAAACACCCCCTCAATCCCTGCCTAACTCTCCCCCTCTGGCTGCCCCAGGGACTGCCCTCCAAGCTGCCTGGGTGCAGAAGAGCCGTACCCAGGTGCAGCCCCTCCCCCGAGATGGGTACCAGCAGGTCCCTGCTGACGCTGGGGGTGGCCCTTGCTGACACCAGCCGTGCCCCTGAACCAGCTGGCTAGCAACTTGTCCAGTGTGCCCAGTGGGGGTCATGGGCCCCAGGGCAGCTGGAAGAGGCTGCTTCCTCCCCGAGTAGGCAGGCTGGGGCAGGCCAGGCACTCCAGGCCCCTCCCCGGTACGGGCAGAGCCTGGCACGGTGGCATCCCGTCTCCTCCTCCACCCCGCTGCGCGCCTGTCTCCTCTGCATGTGGCCATAAGGGAGGCACCATCTACGAATCCCCCGCCTGACAGAGGAGGCTGAGCCCGGGCGGCTTCACAGGGCTGGGGTCCTTTGTGGTTGTCCGAGACTGCCTCTGCTCACCTCCAGACCTGGGGAGAACATGGAAGGCTGCCTGGAGGAGGAGAGGGTTGGGCTGGGGCAAGGGAGGGTGAGGAAGGCGTCCTGCGGGCGCCGCCCCTTGCAGGCCAGGCCCAGCCGCACACCTGGGCTGCGCTGTTGGAGAGACGCGTGCTCTGCCGGGCGGCACCCAGGCTATTTGGGCTGACCTCCTTCCCGGACAGGGAGGCACCCTGCTGTGGCTTCCCCCGGCCTGGCCCTTCGCTCACAGCTGGGCCTCAACAGCTCTCCACCTCCTCGGGCCGGGCACTACATCCCCCATTCTGCAGCAGGGGAAACCGAGGCACAGGAGCAGGTGGTATACGACTGAACCTGGGATGGGCCTCCTGCCCAGACACAGCCTGGGTGTCCTCACAGTGCTCCCCGGGTGGGCGTCCCCCCCACTTCCGGGCTGGGATGTGAGACGGCCAGGCGCCGGCAGAGGGGTGCGGAGCCCGTCCCAGCCAGGGCGTCTGCCTCCCGTCTTGGGCTTCTTGTCCTCTTCCCACGACCCCCAGGAGCCGGGGCTGTGCCCAGGGCTGCCCCCCAACTCCAGGAAGGTTGAACAGCAAACCTGTCTCAGACCCACCCCCGAGATGAAGGAAGTCTCACCATGTGCATGGGGAGGGGTTGGGGGGTGGAGGGTCTAGTGCGGCTTCACGTCCCTTCACCCCTGCGGGTCATGGTCACCCAGCTGACCGCTGCAGGACCAGCCCCTGACCACACTGCTTGGGCACAGAAGGGGCTGCTGGGCCCCACACATGCCCATGGCACTGCCCACTGCCCCACCACGCCACTGAGGCCACCTGCACTGTCCCCTAAGACAGGGGCCTGGACCCTACGTCAGGGCTGCATGGGTTCTGTTCTGGGGGTCTGGGTCTGGGGCCGGGGGCACTGGTCTGAGCCCCTCATCAGGATGGGCCAAGGGGCTGGCAGAGTGGGTGCTGGGGAGGCCGAGGAAGGGTCCCAGAGCGTGGAGGGAATGCTCCAGCCAGGAGCGCAGGGGGCCAGTGGGGACAGGCCCGTCTGAGGTCCCCCCAGAGCAGAGCCGAGCTGCCCCAGAGCCCACCAGGCCAGGCGCAGCCCCTGCCATGCGGAGCGACACCCACGCCCCACCCCTGGGGCCGCAGTCCCCTGAGATGGAAAAGCAGAGTTGGACTTCTCTGGGGTACGGGGTGGCCTCCCGGCCGTGGGAGGCCCTAAACCTCCTCCCGCCGCCGCCAGTGGACACCCCCCGCCCACCCCCAGCCCCACAGGCCCTGTCTTCCCCCACCTTCCGCTCTTCAATCTCAAACAGCTCTTTCTGGCGGCGGAGGGGGCAGGTCTCCGGAGCTGAGCTCCCTCTGCAAATGCCCCGGAGAGGGGAAGGAAGCCGCGGCGTGTGGAAGCCAAGTGGGACCCCTGGCCCGCAGCCTGCCCCCCACATGCGGGCCCAGCCTCATCGGACCTGGCTGCACCTCCAGGCTCTGCCTGGGGACCTGGACTCCAGCTGCTGGGCTACCCGCCCTCCCGCTGCCCTTGGCCTCTGAGCTCCCCCCACCGGCTCCCCCCAGCTCGCCCTCAGCACCCCCCCAGCTCGCAGATGTTCTGGATCCTCACAGACGGATTCTGGGCCCCCCACCGGCTCCCTGCCCGCGCCCCCTTTGCCCTTCCCCACCCTCCTTCTCCAGCTGGCCCAGCCCCCCGAGGGTCTTCCCCAAACCCCCAGACTCCTGCTCTGACCCCTGGCAACCAGGGCCTTGGTCAGGGAACAGGATTCACACTGTGCACCCTCTCCCACGTGGAGCGTGAGGGGGCAGGCAGAGCCTATCCATGGGCATCCGGGGGACAGAAGCAACAGGGCAGGGGTGACGGACGGCAGCGAGAGCGTGCCTGGGGCTGGGGGCTGGGAACCACTGGGAGACTCCGCAGGGACCCAGAGGGTGTGGGCCCGCAGGGATTCGGGTGGGGGAGGGGTCAGCCATCCAGGGAGGACCAAGGACCGTCGGAGCAGCTGTCCTGACACACGGAGGCCCTGCCTTTGCCTGAAGCCTAAGAAGCTAGAGGAAGGGGGCGGCGGGACAGAGAGCTGCTCTCCAGGGGTCAGATCGGGCCACTTGTGTCCGGGGCACGCAAGTCTGGACAGCTGGCAGACGCGTCCTCCCCTCTGTGCGGCGGGCAGAGCCTGGCGGGCTCGGGGTCAGCGGGTGCGCAGCTCTCCTGGTGAGGTGGGAACCCCGGCCAATCCAGGGGCGCTGGGCCTGCGGTCCCCTCAGCCCCCAGGGCCCTGCGCCACCGCGGCCGCTTCCCCGACAAGAGCCCGTCCGCCCACGCGTCCTTTACCAGGACCTCGGAGCTCGGAAGTCAGCCGTGGCGCCCCCCGGGCTGCCGCTGCTCCCGCCCGACTCCGCCAGCTCATCCACTCAATAAACTTTTATGGAGTCCCTGGCGTGGTCCTTGAGCAGGGTCTCGGAGGACGAGGCTTCCGGGCCCTTCTGGAAGCGCCGGCGTCGGCCTCCCACGCGGGCAGACGTCCCACAGGCACCTGCGGCTTCGTCTGTCCCCGGGCTGCTTCCCACCCGCGCGGGCTACGAGCACCTGAGCGATCGGAGCGGGCTCTGACGAGGGTCTTGGCGGCAAGATCGTGGTATTGCCCGAAAGAGCTAGAGATTTCTCGACTCTTTCCTGCGTATAATTTCCTCCTGGAGAATTGTTCCACTTCAAAGAGCCCCGCAAAATGGCAATTAAACGGTCTCCCTCGCTGTGCGAGACCCGAGCGCCCCCGGCAGCCGCGTTCGGGGCTCCCCGTGCTCATCAATCTTCTCGTTTGGGGGCCGAGGGCCCGGAGCCCCGGCGGCCCGTCTGAGGCCAGGGGACCCGATGCGGGCAGGGCCAGCTCAGGGAGGCAGCGGAAGGCTGCGGGGAAGGGCCGGATCTGGGAGCTGCCCGTGCAGGGGGCCACTCGCTTATGCTGCTAACGGGTGGGTTTTCTTGAGTGGAAAAAAATGTCCCCAAATCAGGACAGCGACCAGAGGCCTGAGGTAGGGGCTCCCCCAGATGGCCCGGGCTGTGGGGAGCCATGCACTTGTGGATGGCAGTCACACCGGGCTGGTGGGAGTGTGGGGCAGGGGACACTGGCATCCCCCCATCCCCGCAGTGACTGCGCTCGGGAGCTACGGGACAGGCAGGGAGGGAGCTGGAGCCCATGTGGCCTGGTGGCAGGATGGCTCCTGGGCCCCTGAGCCTCGTTGACCAGGATGGGGTCAGTTGGTGGGACGTTCCGGAGACCGTGAGGAGAGTGGCAGGGAGGAGCCACGTGAGCAGGACCTGGTGGGCTGCGGGGAGCCCAGGAGGATGCAGGACGGCCTCTGGGACCGGGGCACCGTGAGCCGTGGTGGCCGAGGGGTGCAGGCTGCCTGGTCATCTCTGGGGACACAGAGTCATGGGGGAGGGGGGCTCAGGCCCCCCAGAGCTCACCTGTGGGAGACCCTAAGGCTCCTCTTCTGACAGAGGTACAGCAGCCCCCCACTCCCTCCTTCAAACCTGGGGACCTTGGTGATGCTCACTGATGTCCCTGGGTGCGTGGGGGCAGCTCTGCCTGTGATCAGTTCCTGCTGCTGTGTGCCCTGCACCCCCCCGGGGTCCCGGAGCTGTCTCAGGGCCCTGCCGCTGCTCTGGGCCAGCAAACGGGGCTTGAAATCTCAGGTGCCCGTGAGCCCAGGGCCACAGATGGGGGTCTGGGGACATGGAAGGCAGTGGGACTGGCCAAAGTCCAAGCCTCCCTCAACACCCCAACCCCACTCAACTCCGTTTGGGTTTTGGGGTCCCCCTCCCCATCCCCAATCCCATGGGTGCTACACACAGTGTCCCTATTAATAACGCCCGCCTCCTGCTGTGTCACTGAGCTGACTCCCTGGAGAGCTGTTCCTCCGCGTCGTCCATCTGGACACCTGGCAGGGGCCACAGGGTAGGGACAGCATCTGAGGTTTCAGGGTACCCTCTACCCCAGACCCCACATCAGCCTCTGCTTCCTGGCCACTTCCAGCCAGCCTGACCCTGGGTGTGCAGGGTCTAGAGTGAGAGTCTCTGATTCTCCCCCAGGTGGACTTACCAGTTTCAGCCAAGGCCCAGGGGCATGAGGGAGTAGACCCTCTCAGTACTGCCTGTGTCCTCGCCAAGCCGTGGAAAAATTTCCACACCCTTGTTCCAACACATGCTTTCCTCATGGTAGGCTGCCACCCTCATTGGGCATCATGAACAACCCACAGGCTGTGCTATAGAACCTCCGGGCAGAGCCTCCCAGAGTTGCTCAGTGCACAACCCGCACACCATACCCAATACTTCTGCCTATGATCTGAGGCCTCCAAGCTGGGTGTGGAGAGGCACAGTCTGGCTCTCATGACCCATGTCTCTCTATAACTCAGAAATACCTTTAGGAAGTTAAACACAGAGTCTCAGCTCCAGCTCCCTGTGCCCGAGGGGCTGCCAGTGCCCACCCGTCCTTCCCCTTTCCTCAGAAAGCACAGATCTGCAAGGCCTTGGTTCAGGGATGTGGGATCCAAATTCTGAGCTCTACCGCCAAGACCAGCAGCAGGAGGAAGGAAAGCCCAGCCCAGGGAAGGAAGTGAGCAGCTTGGACCCAAACAGCTCAGAAACCTGTGGTCCTGGAGGGGCCGGCGGCAGGCCAGTAGCCATGGTGGGGACAGGGTGCCATGGGCAGGGCAGCTGCGGGGCTCTTGGTCAGGCTGTGCGCTGAGCTCTGGTCTTTCTGCAGCAAGTCAGAAGTGGTGCCTTCAAGCCTCCACTCCCACCACCTTCTGCAGCCTTTTGACTGACCATCTCTGAGCATGGCCTGGGGATCAGGGTTTTAAAGGCCTCCCAGGGGCTCCATTGCCCTAAGAGATGTGGGAGCTCCTGAGGTCCATGACAACTCATCTTGTCTCCATGGAAATCCAGGAAGTAGGTGTGAAACTCATCTCCATTTCACGGAAGACGAGTCTGAGGGTCAGGGAGGTGATAGGCTGCCAGGCACGCAGAAGTTAGATGTGGGGCCTTGATCTTCCCAGACCTGGCCTGGGAGCCTTTCTCTTCAGCAGACCCCCTCATGGTGCCTCCCCTCAGACCACACCCGGCCCACAGGCCGGTGGCTGAGCCGGGGCACAGGAGGCGAGGCAGCGGGATGACTTCTCCTTCTGATGTGACTGGGTCCTATTTACTTTTCATTTTGTGACGTCCACTCTGTTGGATCAGAAAAGCGTTACATGTTACTGAAGAAAATTTGGAAATTCTGGCTGAGACTCAAGGAGAAAGTTCAAATCCCTTGTAAGGCATCGTTCAGATCAAATCTGACACATTTCTTTCTGCTGGTTCGTGTGTGTGTGTGTGATACTCGAACTCTCACTTTATTCCTGCACTTTCTAGTGCTAGTTTGCTTGCTAGTGTGAGCAATTTGTCTATGCATTTTTTATCTGTTTGTCAGGATTCGCACATTCCTAGTCTGTGCGGTTCCTGCCCATGGATACCACTCTTGTTTGGATGTTTGTGTTGTCGCCCATTCAGCTGTGGGAGCTCCAGGAAGCTACCGCAGGGTCCTTCACAGCATGTCCCCCATTCTTTAGACACATTTTTGCCTTCTGGCACCAAAGGGGTTTCAGGTTAATTTTCACCTTCCCTGGAAAGTGCTATATGAGGAGTCCTGGCTTCTTTAGTGCAGGAGGGTACTTAGAAGCCAAGATCTGGGCCATAGAGGTGCTCAGCACATGGGGGGACTCTTTGCTCCTGAGATCTCTCCGCCAGCAGGACTGGCTGATGTGCTTTTCCACATACCATGTGCAGAAGGACAAGCTTGCTTCCAAATGCCCTCTCAGAGGTCACACCGATGACTGCGTCCAGGGCAGGGCTGCGGGGTCCGTCCTTGCTCTCTAACCTCTCATCGCTGTGACCTGCCCTCCAGAGGAAGAAACTTGGCTCATGTGATCCCCAGGACATCGATTCTTTCTCTCAAGCCTAGTTTACAGAAAATAGCTTCAGACGTGAAATGAGGGGAGAACCCTAGGGACTGGAGTTCAGTCTTGGTTTTCAGGTTGTATGAGAGAGACGGGAGGAGGGGGAGGAGGGAGGGCAGAGGAGGAAGGAAGGAAGAAGAAGGGGGAGTATTCAGAGAGGAAAGAGGAAGATTTACACCCAGTGCAGTGCATGCACTTTAAGGGCAAAATTTGATGAGTTTGGTTAAACATGTATTCCTATGTTGTCCTCGCCCTAATTAAGGTAGCAAACGTGTCCATTAGCCCAACACATTCTCTTGTGGCCCCTCCAGAAAGGACCCAACCCTTATGCAACCACCATTCTGGAACTCAATATCACCATGGGTGAGTTTTGTCTGTTCCTGAACTTGATTTGAAGGTCACGACAGCACGTCTGTTTCTGGCTGCTCTGGGCCAACGTGATGCTTATGAGAGACTTCTGTGTTGTTGCACATGGTCTTAACTCTCGTGTCTGGTGCTGCGCGCGAGCGTATCCACGCCTCTGGCGGTGGACCCCTGGGCCGCTTCCAAGAGCTGCTGTCAGCGCCCTTACACAGTCTTTTTGGGAACATGTGTTTTCATTTTTCTTGGCTGTGGGGACATCCCGGGACACCCCAGGGAGTGGACTAGCTGAGTCAGAGGTTAGTCCACGCGCCACTCTGTGAGAGACGCCAGGCTGGTTTCCAGCATGGTGTCCGGTTCCCTCCCACCGTGGGGCGGGGGGAGGGTTGAGTCCTGGGCGCTCTGTCCTCCGCAGCACTTGGCCTTTCCACGGTTACTGAGCCTGGGGCGTGTGAGTGTCATCTCGTGTTATCGTGGCTCCCACTCGAGCCTCCTGATGACAGACGGTGTCGAGCGCCTTCCTTTCCTGTTGTTATTGGCCCTTTGTATTTTGTGTTTGCTGAAGCGTTTGTTAAAGTATTTTGCCTATTAAATTATTCTCTTTTTATTAGTGGTTTGTAGGACGTTCTTATATGTTCTGGATACAAGTCCCTTGGCCGATTCACAAACTCCAAGTCTTTTCCCCAAGCATGACCCTTGTGCTTTTTAGTTCTTTAATTATATCTTTTGAAGACCAGAATTTTTTGTTTTTGCTGAAGTCAAATTTAAAAATTTTTCTTTCTTTTAGGACTGTTGTTTTGTTTTGTTTTTTGCTTGAGAAAGCTTTGCCTCTCCAAGGTCATCAAATCATTCTCATGGGTTTTTTTCCTAGAAGCTCTACACTTTTGGCTCTCAGGTTTACACAGTTAACTCATTCTGAAATAATCTCTGTATGGGGCCCAGCCTAGTGATGGAGCCTCATTTCTTCCCATGCACTCATCTACTTGGTTCAGCATTATTTGTTGACAATGCCATCCTCTCCACATTGACTTGCTGGGGTAGGTCATTCAAAATTCAACGGTTCAGGCAGATCTGGGTCTGTTTCAGGGCTCTCTCTTTGGTTCCATTGAACAATTTGTCTACATTTACGCCAGAAAACATCACGGTCTCCGTTATTGCAGCCTAAGAGTGAGTCTGAAATCAGATGTTGCCATGCTCCAGGATTGGAGGGATTCTTCTCATTCAGAATTGCTCTCCTAGTCTTGGTCCTTTGCACTTACACATAATTTTAAGATTAGCTTGACAATTTCCACAAGAATACTTCTGGGATATTGACTGGGATGGCATTAAATCTGTGGTCCAATTTGGGGAGAATTAACCCCTTCACAGCACCAAGCCTCCAGTCTGTGCCACCTTACATTTTCCTGTTCGTCCAGGCTTTCTTTAAGTTCTCTAAAGATTTTCTTTCTTTTCAAATAAAACAGTAGCATTACATTTCAATTTATAGTATAGAGATCTTGTTTAACTTTCAGTCAACTCCTAACCTCCTGATTTTAAATTTAAACTTTCTGTTACAAATGGAACTGTTATGCTAATATCATTGTCCTATTCTTATAAGTTGAAAATCTACCCTCATAAACTCCTTTTGGTATTGTCATATTGAAGTCTGCATCTTACAAAATTCACCGATTAGTCCTTGTTATTGTTTTGCAGTTTCTATGCAATATCTTACACAAAAAATTATCTGTGATTAAATAACATTGTACTTCTTTCTTTCCAACCTGTGTGCCTTCTATTTTTTTCCTGGTTTTATTGCTCTTCTAGGACCTCTAGTACAACAGTGAATAATAGTCATTCCAACATTTCACTATTAAGAATAATGTTTGGGAGAGAGAAATTGTCCAACATTTCACTATTAAGAATAATGTTTGTTATCTCTAGGTTTTTAGTAAGTGTTCTTTGTCAGCCTGAAGAAATTTTTCCTATTTGCAGTCTGTCCAGAGTTTTTCATTTTATCCTGAATGGGTGTTGAATTCTGTCCAATGCTTTACCCACGCTTACTGAGATGATCATAGAGTTGTCCCTTCCGTGGAGTGAGCAAAGTGACTTACACTGGATGGGTCTTTAAATATAAACCAACCTTTCATTCTTGAAATAAATCTCACTTGATCACAGTGTAATCTCTTTTTTGACATATTTTACTATCCATTTGCTACTATATAATTAATATAATTTGCTAGTATATAATGGCTTATATTCATTTTGCTTATTTAATTAATGACATGCATCTATGTTCATAAAGAATATGGTTGGTTTTTTTTTTTTTTGTAAAGCCTTTGTCAGATTTTGGTATCAGGATAATGTTGGCCTCATTAAATGAATTTGGAAGTGTTCCCTCCTCTTCTAATTTCTGAAAGAGCTTCTGCAAAATTGGTGTTAATTTTTAAAAAACGTTCCATAGAATTGATCTGAGAAAACATGTGAGCCTGGAGTTTTCTTTGTGGGAAGGTTTTTGATGATGAATTCAAGGATTAAAACACATATAGAGCTATTCAGATTTTATTTTATCTTATGTCAGTTGTGGTGCAGTTTCCAAAAAATATGTCTGTTTCACTGCATCGTTGCGTTAAGTTGCTCGTGCCGTCTCGTTGTCTGCTGTATCCCTGGTGACGTTCCCTTCTTAATTCCTGATCTTAGTCATTTGCTTTTCTCTTTTTTCTTTGATTACTGGAGGAGGGAGGAGTTTATCTATTTTATTAACCTTTTCAAAGAACCAATTTTTGGCTTTATCGTCTCGATTTTTTTCCCCTTTCATTTACTGGTGCTCGTATCTGTATTGTTTCCATACTTCTCTGGGCTTAAGTGGCTCCGCTTTTGCTAGCTTCTGAAGGTGGGGATTTACTGGCAATGTTTTTCTGCAAAGGAGGAGAGTTTTTCCCCTTAGCACCAAGTACGCGGCATCCCGCGTTCCGTTTGGTTCTGACACTATCTGCTGGAGCCGGCATCAGATCCCACAGGCTAGGCGCTTGGTCCCCTAGACCACCCAGCTGTCACCTGAACTTTTGGCCACCGGGCTGCAAGGCGGGGGGTTCCCAGGACCCGCGCCTCAGGCTCCATAATTCACCAGAACAGCTCACAGAATTGAAGAAGGTGTTTCTTTCCCAGCTCTTCGATATGAAAGAAGCAAATGAACAGCCAGATGAATGGGTGCTTGGGTGCGGGGCTTGCCGGACCCATGGGTTGGGGTGTGTCAGACTCCTGGCAGGGAGGTGCATTCGCCAGCTGGGACGTAAGGTCTCTGATCTTCTTGTTTAGGGATTTCTTATGGAGGATCCATTAAGTAGATGTGATTGGTTAAATATTGACCACTGGCTGTTAAACTCAGAGTCCTGGCCCTCTCTCCTCCCCGCAAGCTGGGGGTGGGGGCTAAAATCCCAAACCTCTAATGGTGTTTCAGTCCTTTTGTGAACCAGCCCCCAGCCCAAAGCTTCCCAGGGCCCCTGGCTTCCTCTCAGGAGCATCCAAAAGACGCTTATTACTCAAGGGCGCCTGGGGGGCTCAGTGGGGTAAGCCGCTGCCTTCGGCTCAGGTCATGATCCCAGGGTCCTGGGGTGGAGCCCCGCATCGGGCTCTCTGCTTGGCGGGGAGCCTGCTTCCTCCTCCTCTCTCTGCCTGCTTGTGATCACTCTCTGTCAAATAAATAAATAAAATCCTTAACAACAAAAAAAGATGCTTATCACCCTGGAGACCCACGGGCTTTAGGAGCTGTGGGCCAGGAACCAGGACAAAGACAAAATATTTGTTTCCCTGTACATCACACGGCCGAATAGTAAATATTTTAGGCTTTGTGGACCATATCGTCTGCTGCAACAGCTCCTCTCTGCCTCCGTAGTGTGAAAGCAGCAAGGATAATACATAAATGTATGAGCATGGCTGGGTTCCAAGAAAGCTTTATTTTTAAAAATGTGTGGTTGGCCCACAAGACACAGTCTGCCAGCTCCTGACTGACTTCACTTTCACCACATCCTCTTTCCTGACTTAAAAATTTAGAACTTCCAGTGTCCCCCTACGCATGGCTTTAGCCGGATCCCAGAAAACTCAGTATTTTTGTTATTATCCTGTTTGAGATATTTCACAATTCTTCTCGTGATTTCTTTTCGACCAATGGATTACTTTCCATGTATTTGGGGGCCTCTGTAGATGCAATAATATTATTCCTTATTTCTAATTTAATTTTATTAAATTGTATCCTTATAAGCAGAGACCAGATCGTAGGCTTGTGATCTTTTGAAGATTTGTTGGGAAGTGTTCTATTATATGTCCCTTCACATGGTTTGTCCTAATGAATTTCCCAGGCGCACTCGAAGGCAATGTATCTTCAGCAGCTGCTGGCAGGAGGGCTCACAAATTTTCAGATAGATCGAGGAGGCTGGAAGCATTGTGGGTCCTCCACATGCTTCCCGACTTTCTTGTCTGCCTCTGCCACGTTCTTAGAGGGGAGGGCTGAAACCTGTTGTGGGGGTGTCCATTTCTCAAGTTAGTTCCATGGGTATTCGCCCCATGTATCTCAAGCTCTTGCTGGGGGCATACACACTTTGACTGGGATGTCTTCTTGATGAGCTGACCCTTTAGCATCACGAAATGTCCCTCTTCATTTTCCTAGTAGTCTGGTATTGAATTCCAGTTCATCCCACTTTTGAAAAAAGATTTTATTTATTCATTTACGAGAGAGAAAGAGATCACAAGCAGGCAGAGAGGCAGGCAGAGAGAGGGAAAAGCAGGCTCCCCACCGAGCAGAGAGCCCAATGCGGGGCTCGATCCCAGGACCCTGGGATATGACCTGAGCCAAAGGCAGACGTTTAACCCACTGAGCCCCCCAGGGCCCCCCATCCCATATTCTTAAGGGTCCCTCAACTCTCTTATGGCTATTGTTTTCACATTATATTGTTTCCCAATGTTTTCCTTTCAATCGATATGTGTTTTCATATCTGAAGTGGGTTTCTTGCACTCAGCCTGTAGCTGGGTCTTCAATTATCCTGTCTGACAATCTCTGCCTTTTAGTCAGAATGTTTCGTCCATTTACCCCAGATGTCGCTGTTCACGTGGTTGGACTTAGTTCGCCATTTTGGTCCGTTTTCTATTTGTCTCATTTTTTTATGTTCTGTGTTCCTCCCTCTTTGGAGTTAATTGAATTTTCTTTAATGTCCACTTAATTTACTGCATTGTGTATGGTTTTTATCTTTGAGTTTTAGCTAGACCTCTTTGTATTATGTTGAAGTGTGCTCCAGGGACTTCGGTATACATCCTCAGTTCGCCAGTGGACTTGCAGTTACGATGGTATGTTTGTGTCATTCCCACACCCCTGCTGTTTGTGTGACCATGACTTTCACCACAGACCTTGTATCTGCATATGTCATTAACCCGACAGTGCAATTCTCCTTGAAATTTCACAGAAATTGAGGGGCTCCTGGCTGGCTCAGTCCGCAGAGTGTATAACTCTTGATCTCAGGGTTGTAAGTTCGAGCCCCATGTTGGGTGTAGAGATTACTTTAGAATAAAATCTTTAAAAAAAAAAAGTTTATAGAAATTGAGAGGCAGGAAGACACTATCTTGTATTTACCCATAATCCTGCCATTTTTGGTTCCTTGTCTTCGCTCACGGCCCACCTGAGGTCCCCTTTGGTGCTATTTCCCCTCTGCCCTAAGAATGTCCTTCATCATTTGGTACAGTAACAGTCTGCTCGGGGCAAATCCTCTCAGCTCCGTTATCTGAAAGTATCTTTTCTTTCATTTCTGATGGATAAGTTCTCTTACGGAATTCTGGCTTTTCTTTTCTTTTCTTTTCTTTCAGCATGTAAAGAGGTGGACCCACTGTCATCTGTCTTGAGTGCTCCTGATGAGAAGCCAGCGCCACAATTCACGCCACTGTTCTGTCTGTCATTTCTCTCAGGCTACTTTCAAGATCACATTTCACTGTGGGCTTTTAGCAATGTGAGTATAGTTTCCCTGTGGTGGTTTTCTTCATATTCTTCTGGCTTGGAATTTTCCAAGGTTTTCATTCTGTAAGTTGATATTTTTAGTTGACTTGGGCCATTTTTGTCATTCTTTGTTGTTGTTTTTTTTGCCCCATTCCCTGTTTTCTGTACTGCTGGACCCCCGTTATGCTTGTGTCACACAGTTTTCTATTGCCTCGTGTGGCACTGAGGGGCTATTCATTTTAAAAAATTGCTTTCTTTTCCATTCTTCAGGTTGGAAAGTTTTTACTGACTTATCTTCAAGCTCACAGTCCTCTCTTAATTTTTCCCTTCCACTGTTGTGCCCTCCAGTGTGTTTTCCATTTCAACTACTTTTTTTTTCCAATTTTTAAATTTTCATTTGATTCTTCGATGTATTTTCCACTTTTTTTGCCGAGATTCCTTATCCGTTTCATCATTATGTCTCTATCTCCTTGTAAATCTTTGACCATATCTCTTCCCATTGAGATTAGGATCACGACAAGGATGCCCACTCTCACCAGTCTTGTTCAACATAGTATTAGAAGTCCTAGCAACAGCAATCAGACAACAAAGAGAAATAAAAGGTATCCAAATTGGCAATGAAGAAGTCAAACTCTCTCTCTTTGCAGATGACATGATTCTTTATATGGAAAACCCAAAAGACTCCACCCCAAACTACTAGAACTCATATGGCAATTCAGCAATGTGGCAGGATACAAAGTCAATGTACAGAAATCAGTGGCTTTCTTATACACTAATAATGAAAATACAGAAAGGGAAATTAGAGAATCGATTCCATTTACTATAGCACCAAGAACCATAAGATACCTGGGAATAAACCTAACCAAAGAGGTAAAGGATCTGTACTCGAGGAACTACAGAACACTCATGAAAGAAATTGAAGAAGACACAAAAAGATGGAAGACCATTCCATGCTCATGATCGGAAGAATAAACATTGTTAAAATGTCTATACTGCCTAGAGCAATCTATACTTTTAATGACCATATCTCTAATAGCTACTATTATAAAATTTATTTCTCCTACATTCAACATTCTGCTCATCTTCAGGCCAATTTCTATTGACTGTTTATTCTCATAACTCAAGTAATTTCTATTTCATGTTGGACATCATGTACCTTATGTTGTAGAATATCTGGATCCTGTTATCCTCTAAAGCATGTTGATATTTGTTCTTGGGAGCAATCTGTTTTGCTTGACAAAAACTCCAAATTCTGCCTCTCCTGCTGGGGATATCAGCTGTCATGACTGCGTGGTTATCTCAGCCTTTCAGCTCGAGTTTTGTGCGGGTCTGCTCAGTGCTTCCTCTGAGCCTGTGTGGCGCGGCTGTCCGCTCATGGGACCACATTCGCCTGCCTATTTGAAGGCTTCTCTCTCTGCAGTTCTCCTCTCCAGGATTCCATCTCTATTTCTAACTTCCCTGGCACTTCCAAACTGTTCTTTAATCCCTCAAACCACAACGCTTACCATTTTTGGCTTCAGTTTTAGCTGTCCTGAGCCACGAGGATTGGGGATTTCTCTAGCAAAAGGTTGTATAAACGTGAATCTCTACCAAGGCAGCTCTCTTCTCAAAAGCCAATCCTCTGTACTTTAGGTTTGCTTTTGGCTATCCTCTGGTTTCCTCAAATAATTGTTCTTTTATAGTTTATCTAAGTTTATATTTGCTACTTGTGAGAGGATTAATCTGAGGCAAGTTCCCTCTGGTGCTTTTCAATGCATGCATTATTGCAACTTACAGATAAAACTGGTAATGTATTTATTTTGGATTTCTTTGATTGTGGTATGGTTGGGCACTTTTTAAATAATTTTTGTCATTTGTAATGCTTCATGTATGAGATGTCCTTTGTCAATTTTGTTTGAGATGATCTCTCTTTGTGGAGAACTTCTTTAAAAAGATTTATTTATTTATTTGTTTATGAGAGAGACAGAGAGAGCACGCAGGAGAAGAAGCAGAGGGAGAGGGGGAAGCAGACTCCAAGCCGAGCAAGAAATCTGACACAGGGCTCCATCTCATGACCCTGAGATTGTAACCTGAGCCAAACCTAGAGTTGGACACTTAACTGACAGAGTCACCCAGGTGTCCCTTTGTGAAGGATTTTTTTAAAAAATATTTTTTTGTTGTTTGTTACATTTGTTGTAAACATTTTCAAAATTTGTTTTTTGATTTTTAAATCTTGTTTATTATATTTTTAATATGTAGAATTATTAAGTAGTCACATGGGCATTTTATGCATTTAAAAGCCTTTACAATTTATTGAGTGTTTTTATTAAGAATACATTTTAAAATTTCCTGTATAATATTTCAGCATTTATGCACATAATGTTTGGAAGGTTATTAATGTATTGTATATTGTTAAATATTTGTATTGTATTAATTCATTCTTTCCTTCCTATATCAAACCTTCAGAGATTGTTAATTGAACATACAGCTGAATATTGTTGGTTACAATTTCATTTTTTATTTTGCCTGAGTTTTTATATTTGATAACAAACTTTCCTGAACGATGTTCCCAGACCACCACCCCCAAGAGATGCTTCCGGATTGAAATGGTTCTTGGGTTGACAAATAAGATTCGGACATGCTACAGATTGTATTCCTGACCTTCTTAAAATTTATTTTTTGCATGTTTAAGGCTTTGAGCTGTTCTTTATTAAAGATTGTGTTGACTTTACTGAACCTGATCTTCTTTTTTTTTTTAACCCTCATGAGATCATGGATTCTTCTTTTTTTACATTATGCCTATTTAATATAGTTTGAAGAACACATGGTGAGTTATATATTTGTCAAAATTACTTAGCAAGTTTTCCAAATCTATAAATATCTAAAACTGAGTGCATAATTTTGAAATTAATCATGCCTTAAAAGTTTACAGTATCTCCTCAATAGGAGTGCCTGAGTCTGGAGGAAATTCTTTCCTATTTTCTACACTTTTTTCTAAGGGAGAGTGACTTACTCACATTGTTTAGTTCTTTTAATGTCAACTTTGATCCTTTATCTGTTTCATTCAGATTTATTAGCATACAACATGCAAGTAATTCCTTGTTAATTTTTAAAATTGTCTGCATATTTGTTTTATTTCTTACAAGATATAAAATTTTGTTTAATTGATATTTCTCACACCCCCCCTTTGTAATAACTGGATGAGACAGAGTTTGGTCTGTTGTGTTAGATTCTTCAAAGACTTAGCTCTTTAATTTACTTATCTCATAGGTCTTAATCTACTTATCAAGTCTTATTTTTCTCTTTTCTAATTTCATATTTTCTGCTGTTATCTTCACTATTTTAATCTTCCTTGGAAGGGCTTTAAAAAAAAAACTCATTGACTTCAAAGTTTTGATCTTTTTTTCCCTCGCTGGATAATGAAAGCATTTATAGACGTGACTTTATCTTTGAGGACAGCTTTGTAGAAACTTATTAGTTGTAAGCAATTTCATTATTTTTTTGATAGTCTGGAATTTAAGTAATATTTCTTTTTTCCCTTTTTTCCCTCAAATGGAGAAGGGGATAATTTTTAATTACCAGTTGGTAAGGATGTTTTGTTTAGAACTTTGTTAATAATTTCAAGTTTTCATCCTTTAACATCAACTAATGTCATTTGTAACAATATTAACTTTTTTAATATATTGAAGTTTTATTTATTTGCCAGGAAATGTGCTTTTTGGAAACCTTCCACTGATTGCTTGAAATATCATGTTTACCTACTCAAGTAATCATGATTACATTGTCTTAGCAATAAGTAGCAAATGTATTCGAACATAAAACACACTTGCCCTCCACTCTGGTTCTAGTCTCCCCCTCAGGAAAAAAAAATCACATAAGTAGGTTGGCCACTTTATCTGACAGAGCAAATCCTCCAGTTTAGTTCTTCTCCAAGATTGTTTTATTCTTGTCCATTGGTGAAAAACATCTTGGATTTTGGCATAATTTGTACCAACTATTGATTATTTTGAGAATTTACATTAAAACATCAATATTTAGTCTTCCAATCTATGAGCACAGTGTTATTTCCCATTTATTTAGGTCTTCGTTGATTCCTTTAAAAGATATGTTGTGATTTTCAGTGTGAAAGCCTTAAATGTCTTTGGCAACAAAAGCAGCAAAGGTGGTTTCTAGATGTTGGATATTTTTAATGCTACTGTAAATAGTATGGGTTTAAATTTTTGTTTTTCAGAATTGGCTTGCTGATACATAAAAATATAATTGGTGATTTTGCTAAATTCCCTTCTTAGTTCTAGGAGTTTATGGTTAGATTGATTTGGCTTTTCTTGTACTAGTAGTCAAGGCATCTGCAAATAATGACAGTTTGGTTTCTTTCTTTCCTATACTGACATTTGTTTTTCTTGCCTGAGTGAATTTCCCATAAACAACGATATCACGTTGGATAGAAATCCTGACAGTGGGCATCCGTCCAGTTCCTGCTCCTGATGCTTACTCTGTGTCCTTGCCATTTAGGGAAGATCACTCACTTCTCTCTCAAATCACTGAGAGCTTTTTATCAATGTGTATCTTTGGAATTTTTAAAATCCTGTATCAACTGAGATGAAAAAATGTCTCTTTCTTATACATTAGCTTTTGTATTGTATTACTTGATTTTACATCCTTAGAATGAACCCCAATGGTCCCAGTACATGATTATTATACCTACGTATCGCTGGATTCAATTTGTCAATATTTCCCACGTTCATGAAGGAAATCAGTCTATTATTTTCCTTTTTTCTCATGTGGAGTTTTTTGGTTTTTTTTGTTTTTTTAAGACTTTTTTATTTATTTGTCAGAGAAAGAGACAACAAGCAGTCAGAGTGGCAGGCAGAGGCAAAGAGAGAAGCAGGCTCTGCGCTGAGCAAGGAGCCCAATGTGGGACTCGATCCCAGGAACCTGTGATCACGACCTGAGCTGAAGGCAGCTGCTTAACCCACTGAGCCACCCTGGCGTCCCTTCTCATGTGGAGTTTTGGTAGTAAGGTCATATTGGCCAAAAAATGACTTAGGACATGTCTCCTTTCCAACTCTTTAAGATGGTTGGTGTAAGGTCAGAGCTATTTCTCCCTTTAATGTTTCAGGAAATACACCATGTAACCATTTGAGATTTGGATTTTCTTGAACATTTTAATAATAGATACAATTTAGTTAATAAATATCAGACTCTTTGGATCAAATCAAATATCATCTGTCAATCCTGATAAATTGTGTTTTGAAGGGGAAATATGCCCCTTGAATCTACATCACGGAATTTGCTAACAAAGGTATTCATAATGCCCCTCCTAATTTTATTAACGCCCCATTCCTGCTCTTATTAATGCTTCCTCTCCTTTTCCCCCCTTTGATCATTTTTGCTAGAGACATATCCATTTTATTCATTTTTTTTAAAGAATCAAATTTGGCATGGTGGGTTTTCTCTGATGTTTTCTATTTCACTGGGGTTTTTTTGTCATGTTTTTATCATTTTATTCACTCTTCTTTCACTGGGCTTAGCTTTTTTTCAGTTTCCTGAAAGTGAAAGGAATTTTCGCCCTTCTTTTTTTTTTTTTTTAAATATACACACGCTGAACTATGCATTTCCCTCTGAGCACGGCTTTAACTGAATTGTTTCGACGTGTTGTGTCTCCGTTGGCAATCTACTTGGTTGCCTTTTCTTTTCCTTTCTGGTATCTTCTCTCTGACCCGATTTAAAGGTCTATGGCTTAATTTCCAAGCAGCTGGGGGTTTTCCAGTTGTATTTATGTTTTTGCTTCCAACTTAATTCCACAGTGGCCAGAGAACACAGTCCTCTGATTTCCAGCCTTAGCGGTCATGCCGGCGAGCACCATGTGCTGATGAGAAGAACGGGCCCGCGACCGCTGTCCGGCCAGTGGTCAGCACACCTGTCAGTTAGGCAGACCCGTCGCCTGTATTGTTCAGAATTTCCGTATCTTTTCTGATTTTTTTTTGCTTTTGTCTGCTTAGTAAATCATCCATCAAGAGAGGTGGGTAAATTCCCCCTCTGTGAGTATTATGGATTTCTCCTTCAGTTTGGTCAACTTTTGTTTCCTACCATTTACATTGTTGATGCTTATCTAGGATCGTAATATCTTCCTTAAATGTTGATCCCTTCCGCAGACATGGGTACTCGTCTCCAGCATGGCATCTTTCCGTGGTGCCCACTGCAACAGTACTAGGGACCCTCTGGCTTTCTCCTGCCTACTGGTGGCATAGTCTACCTTTTCTCTCTCTCTCTCTTTTTTTTCTTTCAACCTGTCTTATGCTCTTAGATTAGGAGTGTCTTTTTTTTCTTAAGGGGCATATAATTGGATTTAATTGTTTGGTAACCTGTCTGACACTGGTGGTCTTTCACTTGAGATATTTCGCCCATTCTGTGTAATGTAATTTCTAGATTGTTGGCTTGTCGTCTGTTTTCTAGATGCGCACGTGTTTAAGTCCAGTTTCCCTCTGATTTCTTGCTCTGTCTCAGATTCAGGCCATCTTTGTATCATCCCACTCTCCTCCTCTTGCCTTGCTAGTCATCCATTCTCTTCCTGTTTGGGGTGATAATGTGAGAAACTCAGCATCATTCTGGACTCATAGGTAACAGTTCAGGATGAACGGGGACTGTGCTGAGGTCCTGCTCTGCAGGGGCGGGGCGGGCACTCTTCTCCATTCACTTCTGCAGCTTTCTGCTTCCTGTTTCCCTGCATGTAAAGGTCGTGTATGTTGTATGCGCCAGAACCCACAACTGTAGCGCTACACGTCACAGAAACCTGTTTACATTTTCCAAGTACTTACCTTTTCTACCCACAGCTTTCGTTCCCTGTGACATTGCCACGCTTCTGCTGACATGATTTTCTCCCCATCAGAAGAACTCATTTTGAAATCTCTTCAGTCCCAGCCTGGCGGTGATGAATTCTCCCAGAACTCCCCGCCTGAAACGTCTTCATTTCCAAAGTGTCTTTTCACTGATTGCAGAATCCTAGACCGGCAGTTCTTTTTTTATTTCAGCACTGTAAAGCTGTCATTCCGCTGCCTTCCAGCTTCCTTCATTCTGGCAGGAACTCAGCCTTCAATCTCTTTTGTGCTTTCTTTTCTTGTCTTTTGTGAGATATTGCATTATTTCCCCCTGGTCACCTCTAAAGTTTGCCCTTTTCCTCTTGTGTTCTTGGGTTTCTCTGTGACCAGGTGTGGCTTCCTTTGCGTTTATCCTGCGTAGGGCTTGCAGAGTTTCCAAGATCTGCAGGTGGACACCTGCCATCAGCTTCAGAAAGTTCTCCATCACTGCTCCTCCTTCCCGGGCTGCACCTGCACCCAGGACGGGTGTTTTCACCGAGTGCCTCTTTCCTGCTGGCCACGGCTGTCTGCTTCATTTTGGACGGCTCTAATTCACCTCTCACTCAGTTCTTTATTTTTTTTTTTTAAGATTTTTATTTATTTATTTGACAGATCACAATAGGCAGAGAAGCAGGAGGGGGTGGGGTAGGAAGCAGGCTCGCCACTGAGCAGGGAGCCTGATGCGGGGCGCGATCCCAGGACCCTGGGATCATGACCTGAGCCAAAGGCAAAAGCTTTAACCCACTGAGCCACCCAGGCGCCCCTCACTCAGTTCTTTAACCCAGAGTCCTGCTGTGTTTGAAATGCCGTTAAATCTACCTCCTGGCTTCTCAATTCCAGACATTATGTTTCCCAGTTTTGGAATTCCTTTTAGGTCTTTTCCTGTATTCCACGTCTTCGATGCAATCCTCTGTTTTCTTGAACACATGTACCACAGGGGTTTTAAAGTCCTTATCTGCAGATCCCAACGTTCCTGCCACCTCTGCTTCTGTTCCCATTTTTCCTTCTTGGTTTTCAGTCATGCGTTTCTTGGCGTGCCTGGTAGCTTTTTGGCTGGTTAGTTAGTTAGCTGGCTGCTGGATATCTCGTGTAAAGGAAATCTGTAGAAGGTACACAGAGTGCCTGCCACCAGAATTTGTTCGCCCCTTCTCTGCAGAGAGTGGGGAGGGACTGCCGGGCACAGGGAACTGCGCACAGTCAGGGCTGGGCTGCGGTTTTGACCATTGGCAGGCTCCCCTATCTCGGGGGGCAGCCCCTTCAGACACGTCAAACGTGGGCCTGGTGGGCTCCCAGGGGCCTGCCGCAGGGGATAGTCTTCAGAAATAGAGCAGACATTCTGCTCTATTTTTCAGAGTTTTCAAACACAGATTTCGGCTTTCCACACCAGGCAGCTTTAGAACTTGACAAATGTCTTGCTGGCCGCGTGTTGAGGTCCCGAATCTGAATGTGCCTGATCCCTGCCCCCGCACTGTTCTTCTGCTTGGACTGAGCCTCTACCCTCAGCGTCCGGCCCAGGAGGGACAGCAAAGGGCAGGCGAAACACAGTCAGACCCTGAGGCCCCCTCGTGGGGGTGGTTCCCTCTCTGGGACTCTAGCCCCTCTCCTCCCTGCTGCTCCAGAGTGGCCGATAGCTTTAACCAGACGGCTTTTGTACTGCACCCAGCTTTTCCATTTGCTCCCGGCCTGAAATGTTAGTCGATTGCTCAGAAAGAGAATTGCGTTGGTTATTTTTAAAGGTAATTGCTAAGAAGTGGATTTGCTGAGCCACGCTTCATGACATTTAACACTTGAGTAAGAATTATTACCAAATTGTCCCCTCGATCCGTCATGAAGGGCTGGGCTGTGCCATGCTAGCAAATGGCCCCCAGATCTCAGTGGTCGTGCCAGTGAGGGCTCATTCCTCTGCGTTCTTCTTATGCACTGGGCCTGGCTCATTTCTACTCCATGCGCCTCTCCCTGTGGGAGCCAGGAGGGTGCAGGGCCCTCTCCCTGGGTCACCATTAGTCATGGTGGCAGAGGCAAGGCCAGCACTGTGGACAGCGTGTTGGCTCTTGGGGCTTCTGCAGGGAGGCGACACCTGTCCCTTCCGCTCCCCTCTCCCTGATTAGACCACATCAGGTGGCCACACAGGGAAACCAGTCTCTGTGATGGGTATCACAGCCTACACCCCTACACCGCTCTCCAAAGATGGTTGTTGTTCTGCCCTTTCTCACCGCAATTGTTATTCAAAATACCTTTAATCTCGCTAATCTGGCAGTTGAACAACATCTCACTTCTTAAAAAATTGTATTTCCCTAGTGAATGGGACGCCGTGGTGATTCATGCGTCTTTGGTGTTCCTCTGACTTTTGGACCAGGGAGCGGCGTTTCGAGACTCCGTCCCCACAGCATGGAGCGCACGTGTGGGTCCTTCACTAACTCCACGAGCCACAGCCTCCGTGTCCTTATTCATTTGGGGGCTTGGCCCGGCGCACCTGAAGGCTACTGAGCAGAAGATTCCAACACACTCAGTCTTGCCCCTGTCCCTTCCTACATTCCGAGGTTGGATGTTGCACCACCAAGGCTCAAGGTCGTTCTGGCTTCTTGGGTATAACATCCTTATTAACCCACGATGACCTCTGTCTCCTTAACGGCTGGGTGCTCTCAAGTATTCTCCAGGCAGCGAGAATCACTCCCGTGTTGTTTTGGGGCATCTGCCCTTGTAGACGCCGGCCTGGGTGTATTTGCTTTAAACCACACTCCGGGGCACCAGGCCCCGCGCCTAATCTGTGACGGGACTCGATTTTTAAACATGGCCCAAGTCCTTGCCCAGCTGCAGTCGGGTGGGTGTCTTGGGTCCCCGCCCACCCGGTGCTGAGTCCCTGCACCAGAACCTCCAAGCTGCTTTGTGGCTGTCTTTCCCGGGTCCCCCTCACCCTGTGCAGAACCACAGACCCAAGGAGCACAGCCCCATCTCCATCCCTGACCCCCCATCATGCTGAGCTGCCTCCCTCCCTGCGGTTCCCACAGCTCGGGGCCAGCCGACAGACCCCAGCAGGCCGAGTCTTCCCAGGGCAAGCAGGGGGCATGCGCGTGGGTGTGCATCTTGGCTCAGCCATGTCAGAACTCTGGACCTTGGGCAAGTCACTTCTCCCACACCCCTCTCTTCATCAATAAATAAGGACACCATTCCATCCTCTCCGATCCTGCAAATGCCCAGTGACTGAGCGCCCCTAAGGGGGACGTGTCCTCATTTGCCTACGGTTAGTTTGTTGGCAGGCTGGTGGCTCGAAGAGGCTCAGGGCCCAACCGAGAGTGTGAACAGACTGATTTTAGTAAATCTACGTCACCTCACTGCTCTCGGGAGAGAACGACCCTGCTGGCCGCTGGCAGTCGCGGAGGTCTGCGACAGCTTGCTCTGGGTCCGCGCCTGAGTGACGCAGAGGCTGACCGGGCCTCAGAGCCGGTCCTCCCGCAGCCACACACGCTGTGTCCTCGTGGTCCCGAGGGCTGATTACCTCCCGCCTCGTTCTCTAGATAAGGAACCTGGTCCTTCCACAGCTGTAGGTGGGAAGCAGCGCAGACCGGCCCTGCACTGCGGGCCTGAGCGGGGCCTGAGCGGTTGCCCCGAGCCGGAGGCGGCCTTGCACCCGTGATGGGCAGGAGCAGCTGGGGCGTGGGTCACCGCCTGGCGGGGCTGGGTGTCTGTGCTCCGTGTTCCCAGCCCAGGCGCCGCGGCCGTGCGCGCACCCCTCCAGCCACGCGATGGTCTTCCGGGCCCGGGGCCTAGCCCTGTCCTAGACGTCCCTTGGGACCAGGGGCTTCAGAGCAGGCCCCGAGCCAAGGACGCGCGCAAGTGATTTCTTAAGAAACGACTCCCGGGGGTGGGGGTGAGGCGGGCGGCGGGCAGGGAGCACGTCCGGCCTTGCCGGAGCGCGAAGGAGCCCCGGGCGCTGGGGTGGTCAGCGGTACCAGCTCGGGTTCAGCTCGCGGAGCTCCGCGCCCCAGGCCCAGGTCTGGGACTCCGGTCGGCAAAGAAGGAGCAAAGGCCGCGCAGGGTTAAAGAGACCAGGCGGGGCGGGGCCGGCACGTGGGGCAGGCGGCGCGTCTGAGCCCCCACCCCGCGGCTGGGCCCCTGCGCTGAGCTTCCGGGGGACGCGCCCCTCGGCTCCGTGGCCTCCCCGCCGACTGCCACCAGGGGTCTGTCCCTGGGTCCCTCCGCTCGGGAACAGTTTCAGAAACGCCTGTGTTGGCTGGATTCGAGGCGCGGTTGTGAAATCTTATTCTGGGACGGGATTCCTGGCTCCTCCTCTCTTCCGGAGTGGGCGTGGGCCTGGCGAGGCGGTCACCCGCGGCCGCAGGGGCAGCAGCAGACCCCGGCCAGCTGAGGGCCCGCCGCCCTCTGGGCCTCGCTGCGCCCGCGTGGCTCCCGCTGGGGCCTGCCCCACCCCCACTCCGCGCCCGGCTGAGCAGGGGTCCCGCCTCCCTCCTACAGCCGCCCTTTCCAAGGGTTAGCCCTTGGGAATTACTCAAATTGTTCATTTTTTAAAAAGGTTTTATTTGTTTATTTGTCAGGGAGACGGAGGGGGCACAGGCCAGGGGAGCGGCGGGCAGAGGAGAACCAGACCCCGGCTGCTACGCGGGGAGCCCCATGGCCCGGCTGGATCCAGGGACCCGGGGATCGTGAAGGCAACTGGGTAACCGAGGGAGCCCCCAGGCGCCTCGAATTTTTGCTTTTCTGTGCATTCTGTGGTCTTCGGGGAGCCACGAATTACGTGTGTTATTTCCCTGTTTTCTCTTCTGTCCCTTTTCCTTAATCTGTTTGACTCTGTCTCTTTCTGTTTTTGTGTCCCGCTGCCGGCACCTGGTTCCCCTCCGGCTGGCTTGGGCTGACCCCCGCTTGGGTGCCTCGGTTTTGTTCTCCTGCCTCTTTGCTTGAGCCCATGCTTCATCTCCCCTGGTCCGACGCGTCTTCAAGCCTGCTCTGGCTTTTGTCTCATAGAAGACATGTTTTCATTTAGCTCTTTAAGGTCCTGATTTAAACAGCAAAACCAAGTGTTGGCCTCCCTGGGGCAGAGTCTGTGCCCTAGAGCCCGGGACACCGGCTCTCCTGGCCATCCCTCCTTTTCCTAGCAGGGTTTTTAACAGGCCCTTTGGCTCCTTTCTCCTGAACCAGCCATTTGCAGAAATGAGGCCAGTCGCTTGGGGCCAAAGCCCCCAGCCCAGGGGGCTCCATCCACACCTCCAGCCTGATGACCCGGGCCGGCTGGGAGCTGCCCCGCGTCCTGCTCTCCGGGGGGATAGAACTCCCGCCTCTGTTTCTCATCTTCAGGGACGAAAAGGGAGACAACTTTATTGAAAGGTCACTTTAACAATGAACGGACCCCTTGTGTTTGTCTGGTTTTGTGTTTCGTCTCATTTTGTTTGCTGGAACAAAAGAGCCACAGAAGAAATACAAACACTGAACTGTCTCCATCTGGATGCTTCCGTGGCACCGACCGCTCAGACACGTGTGGCCTCCTCAGGGCTCCACGGCAACGAGTCGGCTTGCCGCTGTGCACTGAACGCCGCCCACCCACTCGTCAAGGCCCCAGCCCTCTGCGGGGGGGACTGGCTGGAGGGCCCGCGGGAGGTGGTTGGGTGAGGCAGGATTAGGGGTGGGCCTGGTGGGCCTGGCGCCCTGCTAAGGAGAGGGGGACACTCCGGAGTGCTCTCTGCGCCACCCAATGACAGTGCAAGGGACCATGGGCAAGCCAGGGAGAGATGCCCAGACACCCGATCGGCCAGCACCTTCCTCCTGGACGTCCAGCCTCCAGAACTGTGAGAAACACATGCTGTCACTTCGGGCCCTCATCTGGGATATTTTGGGGAACAGCCCAAAGGGACGAACACGCTCACCCAGTCCTCATTTCATTCAGCCCATGTTAAGGCACCACCGAGGACAGGTGGCCACGGAGCGCTCCCAGGCTCGGGGATGCAACGCGGGTGCAGACAAGTCCGGGCCTGCTCCGCGGCGACCCAGGCGGCGGGAGGGACGGCCGGCCGTAAGCGAGCAGATACGGGGCGAACATGCCTTTGTCTTTAACGCAGAAAAGCAGCACGAAGGAAAGCGGCAGGGCGAGTGAGGGCTGCGGGATGGCCCTGCCCGTGGAGGCCACGCGGCTTGGATGAGTGCCGCCCCCGAGTCAGATGTACCGTGGGGACATTTGTGCAACCCCCCGTGGAGGTGGTTTCAGACCGACGAGCGGCGGGCCACGCCGGAATTAGGACGTTCCCTGAGCGGAGCGTCGGAGAAGCGCGGGGTAGGAGGGAGGTCCGAGCTGGGACGTGGGTGTTGGTGACCCCGGCAGACACCATGCGAGGCCACAGGAGCCCCCGTGCGGCCCAGCCGCGCTCCCCTCAGCCTCCTCCCTTCCAAAGTCACATTCTTCCCCACGCCCAAGACATCCACACCTGCGGTCGCCACCGACAGCGCCGTGTCTCGGTCAGCGTAAAGACCATCTCTGACCCCCTCCGCCAGGACACCGGCTCACTCCTCAGGTACGCCCTGTTCCAGGATCTCGCCACGGCTCACCAGCCCCACCGTTGTCCCCAGGCCCAGCCCCACCCCTGGCGACCTCCGTAGTGCCCTCACTGGGCTGCAGTCCCAATCCTGTTGTCCACTCCGCCCTCAGCCGCCAGAGCGGGCCTCTCAGTGGGATTCAGCCCTCATCCCTCGCCGCGCAGCAGACCCTGCAGACCAGGCCCTGCCCACGCCTCCGAGAGCACCACGTAGCGGCCTCCGCTCACCGTGCCAGCCCCATGGGTCTCGTGCTCCAAACGTGCTGAACTCCTACCACCCCAGGGTCTTTGCACTTGCCGTTTGCCCCAGCCGTGTCCTTCTCTATCTGCCCTTTCATAGGCTGCTCCTTCCCTTCAGTGTTCGTTCATCTGTCACCGCCCGAGAGAGCTTCTGGGATCTGGAGCCGCTCCCGTGGCCACGGCTCCGCGCCCTCGCCTTGTTTCCCTCTCCCGCATCGCGTGTGTCAACACCGTTCCCGTCCGTTCCACGCTCTGCCATTCGCTCCTCCCCTTCACACTGCTCTACTCTGTCGGATTGGAGCCTGTTGCCGGGCCCCTCCCCCTGCTCCCCAGAACATCACCCCCCCCTCCCCGGCCCCCTTGAGCACAGCCTGTCTGCAGTTGGCCGCTGCACTCCCTGGGCCCGGAAGGGAGCCCGGCACGAACAGGAGCTCCCTGGGCATTGGTGGAACAAAAAGCATATTTAGGAGGCATGAACAGCTCATCTGGGCTTTGCTAGGAAAGGCCACAGCCCAGCAGAGTTGTCTCTGATGCAGGGTTCGTAAGAACCCACATTTGAGAGGAGAGATGGAAAACGGGGGAACATTTAAGTAGTGTGATATGCTGGAAACTTCCGTGTGGTTCTCCAGACCTACTTATCTCCTCCACTCTCTCCAGACCCCCAGAGACGTCATGACCTGCCTAGACAACAGCAGTGACCCGTGTGCCCTTGGCCGGTCGGGGGTTGGGGGGACCCACCCCGATGGGACAATGCTGAGCCACTTTGGGCTTGAAAATCGCAGAGCCTAAAGCCTGCACATGCTCCCTGCGCCGCTGACTCTGGGGACTTCGTTGGCAGGTTGTTTCCAGCTAATTCGCAGATATGTTAGACGTTAGTCCCATTTTTCCCACTAGGAACAAGCAAGCTTTTAAATTAGCTTTGTCTTGTGGGGCAGTGACTTTTATTAATCATTTTAGCCTACGCACCATTTCCTGGAGTCACGGGAGGGAATCTGGGATGCAGAATTTGCCAGAAAATTTCAGAGGCCAGTAATTCCAGGGACCCTCCAGGGTCATCCGCTTGCCCTGTTTGCAGGGGTAACCCTTTCTCACCTGGCCAGGCATGAGGGGAAAGCCCTGGCTGGTCAGAGGACCGGCCTCTGGCTGTGGAGGGTCTGACACATGGGACTAAAGCTACCTGTGACCCAGCTCTCCTGTGACCTGAGGGACTGTCCTTCCCCTTTGCTGTCAGGAGCGCAGACAGCGGAGTCCCAGGCCCCCTCCCCTGCGGGAGCAACGGCTGTGAGATGGGTGATGCCGCCAGGACCTGGAGGTCCGAAGGCGCACCCCAGAGCTGGAGGGGGTGGGAGGGCCCCAAGAGCCCACCGAGAATCCCCAGCAGGGCTGAGCTGAGAGGGGCGGGGAGGGGTGGGAAGAGATCTCCAGGAGGCCACGGAGAGGGAGGCCACGGAGGGGTGCTTGTGAGAGGGGGGTCCCTGAAGACCCTCCGCACACCTCTGGGAAGGAGGGGTCTGAGTTTGGTAAGGGCACTTGGCCCTGGATGTGCTATTAGCCCGGCTGCCCAGAGGCTGAGGTCACACTGTGTGCTCGGGCTCTCGACAGCCGGGGGCTGGGTCAAGAGCCCGTGCCCAGCCTTGGTCTCCACCCCTCGCCTGTATGTGGACAGCCGCGCCTCGAGGCTGCGTGAGGCTCGCCGTGGCACCGAAGCCCCACCTCCTGTGGCTGGAACCTGGCTTGCTGGTACCTGGGGCAGGAGTTGCTCAGGGCACGGGAGCAGGTCTGAGGGCGCAGCTCCTGGGCCCAGAAGCAGACTTCCAGCCCGGGGGCTCCCACTGATGCCCAGCAGAGCGCCCGCCAAAGGCCAGTCCAGCAATGTGGAAAACCAGGCCAGGCCAGCTGGGGGCTGTCACAGGCCTTGTAGGTCAACCAAGCTGGCTGTGAGGTTGGAGGGGTGTACCTGAGACCCCAACCCGCCTCCCGGAGCCACGCCTCCCGGAGCCACGCCTCCCGGAGCCACGCCTCCCGGAGCCACGCCTCCCGGGGCCACGCCTCCCGGGGCCACGCCTCCCGGGGCCACGCCTCCCGGGGCCACGCCCCCTGGCCCCGCCTCTCCCCACAGCAGCTCCTGCCTGCTCACCCAGACCCCCCAGCTGAAGCTTCTGGTGTGGACGTTACGGAGGAAGGGCCTGGTGAAGGTCACCTTGTTCAGGGGATCAGAACATCAGAACTGAGGTGGACCTTACTCAGATCCGGCTCTGGTCCAGGTTGTACCCCGAGGGCTCCCCATGACTCGACTGTACCCCTAGAGTTCTCCCACCGCCCAGACGTTACCCCTAGAGAATCCCATGGCCCAAGTTGCACCCCCACAGCCCTCATGGACTGGGTTGCACCCCAGAACTCCTCCAAGGCCTAGGGGCATCCCAAGGCCCCCTCCTGGGCTGCATTCCCAGCGTGCCCCATGGTCCAAGGTGCACCCCCAACCTCCTAGTCCTTATCGAGGAGCACAGTGTTTCCCACTCACCCCAGCTTCCTCCCACACCCAGAAGGGAGCCTACTCTTTGCTCAGGAACCCCTCAACACCCCAGGGACTGCACGGCTACTTGTGCTGCCTAGAATGTTCTCTGCCTGTGGGCCTCTCACGATGTCACTGGCTCACAGAGGCCGTCCTGAGCCCTGTCCTGCCTGGGTCCATCCACTCTGTCCTAGGACCTGACCCGGCTCCTCAGAGCTCCTGTCGGCAAGAAACTTTGCTCACTTTCCCCTTTAGACTGTGACCCCCTCCCCCTCCACAGCAGCCGGGGGACCCAACAGGGAACTTGGATGACAGTGGGACACGGACCTCCCACTCCCAACAGGCCCCAGCTGCCAGGTGTGGGCAGGCCTGGGGCCACCACTGGGGGGAACCATCCCAGAGACGGGGGCCGGGGGGACCCTGCATGAGGCCGGGATCAGGATCCAAGCCCCCCGGTACCTTCTCCATTGTCCTATCGAACTACGCTAGGAAAACTCAAACCTGGGGATAAAACTATCAAGAATTTTGAGCTGCTGTCTCCTGTCTGAGAGCAGGACCCGGGGCGCCTGCTTGGTCACATGCCCAGGAAGATGGCCCTGCTCAGGCATGTCTGTCTGCAGGTGACGGGCAGTCCCCTGTGGCCCGGGACCTGGCCCATCCCCCTGCCGCCCCGGCAGGCCCGTGTCTTTCCCTGGTGCTCTCTGGCCGCTGCACATTTGGGTCATCTCCGGTTGCTCTTAAACCTTCCGGATGGTTCCAGGAAGTCGCTCTAACGGTGGACAGATGCCAGCACCTCCCCCCGCCCCCCAGGCACAGACAGACATGTGTCAGCTGACAGGCCGCCCCCTTTCCCTCAGCACCTGGCGCAGCCACAAAACAGGCAAGAACAGCCCGCCGGGTACAAAGAGGTGCTTGTCCAGAACAGTACTCCCACGTCATCGGCCCGGGAGCCCTGGGGGTGTTCCTCCGAGTGTGGGGTGCACAGTGCAGCTGCCCTCCCCATGAGGAGTGCCTGCCGGAGGCTTCTGTGGGCCCAGCAGGCCCGAAGGCTTGCGAGCAAAGCCCCACAGGTATTGCCCCCGTGACCGCCCTGATGGGGACCCCATGTGGAGAGCAGAGTGTTGTGACGGCCCCCAAGGTCGTGCGGGACCTGGATCAGGCTGTGTTTTTTCTAGGCCATGCGATGAGCCTCCTGTGGGAAGCCCGCTGTAGCCTTATTCATGTGGGCGTCCCGGGCGCCCGTCCCCAACTCACTCACGCAGACGCAGCCGCAGAAGTGCCGCCCCTGGGAACCCAACCTCTTGTTGGAGGCAGACTCAAGGCCTCCCAGACATTTCCAGAAGCCGCAGCTCTGCCCCAGCTGCCGTGTGTTGAGTCTCCCGTGAGCCGACGCGGTGTGAGTCTCCCATGTGCCGACGTGGTGCCCCTGCCACGAGGCTGCTGTGCTCCAGCCCCTTTAGAGGAGGGCCGGTGGGGTCTGAAGTAAGTCACCAGGCCACGCGGTGCGGAAGCGGCAGCCGGGATGCACAGAAGGGAAGACGACCCCAACCCTCGCCCCTCCTCCCACCAGGAGGCCGAGTCTGCAGGGTGCCTGCATCCTGGGGCCCCAGTGCCCCAGCTGGCCCATCCCGGGGGAGACCCCCATAGGCATCTGACCGCTGGCCTGAGCATCCCTTTCCGGGTAAGGTGTCCGCTCATCCAGAGCTTTCTGGAGAAAGGCTGCAAAGTGCTGCAGGGACCACGGCCACACCTGTGCACCCTGAACCCCGCCAGGGCCCCTTCTTCCCACAAACCTCCCGGGCATGGGCCATAGCCCAGGCCCACATGGCCTTCTGGAGGGTGGCACAGGTGCCCCGGCAAATCCAGCCAGGGCCGAGGACACCAGGCCCAACCACAGCTCTGCAGACGCAGTGCCTGAGTGACCCGCTACCCGGGGGTGACCCCTCGGAGCAGGGTCCCGGGAGCACTGCTGCCGGCGTGAGTGGAGGGGGAGGTCCGCACCGCTCCCGCCGCCTCGGTCCTCCTGCGGCCCGAGAGGTGGCACGGGTGGCTGGGTGGGGGCCGGGCACGAGATGCCAGGGGCTGCGTGGGGGTCTGCTGGCCTCTGCTCTGACGTGGCTGCTGGCAGCCCCTCCCCCGGCGCAGTACAGGAGGCCTGAACCCAGGCCAGGGCTGGCGGGAGGCCGCCCGAGCCCGATCCTGGCGTGCAGGGGACCCCAGGTATGGGCCGGCAAGCATCCTCAGAGCCTGGGTTGCCTGTGCTTGGACGTGGCAAGCCTGGTTGTCGCTAATTTATTGCAAATTGTTTGGGAAAGCCAGTTTAATTAAAATCTAAATGAGCCTCCCAGGAGGGCCTGCTCCCCTGGCCCTGGCCGTGTTAATGAGGAGAGACAGGCGGTTCAGGATGGAGCAGCTTTCGTGTTTTTGTCATCCCGCGGGCCCCGAGATAATACAATTTATTCATGGAATTCACACTCCAGTGGTGTAAATGAGTGGCAGGCTGGGGTGCAGAGAGAATCTTGCAGAATCCCAAACCGAAACCGGCCGTGACTCAGACACAGCCCTTCTGACCGTAAATCAGATCGTGGGGGCATAGCTGGGGGGTAGGGGCCATCCTGGGCGGCTGGTCAGGTCGTGGCTGTTCCCTGGACATATAACGACTGGGGACGTGTTCCTCGTGGTTTGTTTTGGACATTGATGGGCCAGGACGCAAGGGTCCTCTCCATGCCCCAGGCCGTGCCAGGGACAGAAGCAGCTGATGGCCACGATGTGTCCCTTGCCGTGTGCCCTGGGCGGTTTTTGTCTCCTGACCCGTGGCAGGAGGTCCTGCAGGCCTGTCTCCCTCCAGGTTTCTGCGTTCTGGAAGCAGATGGGCCAGTGCCCGGCGTGAGGGCAGAACACACCGGCTTGTTATCCTACTAGTTCCTCCTCCACCTGCTGTCCCCCCAGGGCAGACGTGGCCCAGGGGAGGGTTTCGTGTGCTCTGAACTGCACATCCCCATACCGCGCAGTTAGGGTGCAAGCCAGGGGAGGGGCAGGTGGCATGGCCTCAGGACGGAGGTCAGGGGTCACCGCTCCCAGGACAGACAGCCGGACACAAGCCCTCAGCCCCTCCGCTTCCCGGCTGGTCAGCCGTGGCTCCTTCACCCGGTCTGGGGGCCCCGATGTGCCGCACGGAGAGCCCGAGGACAGGCCCCATAGCAGCCACCTCGTCACGGACGGTGCCTGTTGTTCCCCAGTCGAGGGCTCCCCCCGGGCAGTGTCTGGTCTGACGGGCCTCAGCTTCGCGCACCCCCATGGGAGACCTGCTGCAGAGTGGACGGACGGACGGACAGGTGGACGGACGGACAGGTGCACGGGACAGCCGGCTGGCTGGGTTACCAGGCTGGAAAACCTTGACAAACCCGGGAAGCTCGGCCACCCTGTCTCCCCTCCGGCCTCAGGTGGTTTAAAAGCTGCAGCTGCGGCGGAGGGAAACCCAGAGACGGGCTCCCTCTCCCAGGCCGTGGCCGGCTCCGAAGTTCCTGGGGCTGCTCCGACGGCGCTGGAACAAGACGGCACTTCTGAGCGCGGCGGAGCGCTGCCTGTCCATCACCGCCCGCGCGGCAGCCAGACCCCGGCCCGCCCCAGCCCGCTCCCCTGCCGGCCCCGCACACCCGCGGCTCCTGTCACCGTGCCGTGGCTGCGGCCAAACGCACGTCGGCGCCGTCGTGGGGCCCTGCAGCGTTAAGGCAAAGAACGGAGACGAGCCCCGTGTGCGGAAGTCGAGGCGCCTCTCGCAGAGGGGTGCGGCTCTGCGCCCTTCAAGCATCTTTCTCCCGAGACGCCGTAACACAAGGATGCCCGTGAGGACAAGGTCTGGCTCCCGGGCTGCAGGGGGCAGGGCGGGGGGGCGCCAGGCAGGCGTCCGCTTCCCGATTTCCTTCCTCACCTGGAACACCGGACGATGCGGGTCTGCCCCGGCCGCCCGGGGACTAGCGGGCACACGAAGCCCGCAGCTGGCTTCGCCTCCCACGGGAGCCGGGACCTGATCTCAGGACCCGTGGGCCCCACGGTGGCCGCCTGGCGTGGCCCGAGAGCCACGGCAACACCGACCTGCATGCGCCCGTGTTTGTCCAAGCAGAAGGCCCAGGGAGTGGCCTTCCCAGACGTGACTGCAGCTTCCTGGCTTTGAGCCCTAGTGACCACCCGTGGGCTGTTCTCTGTCCCCGCGTCCGGGGCCATAGTGGGCCCGCGCCCGCCCCAGCCGCTAGCAACCCTGGGAGCCGCGAGCCCCGGGGGCGGGAGCGTGTCGTTAGGCCTTGATTCACACAAGCGCCGCGCAGCCAGTGCCGCCTCCACCCGACAAACGCTCACCAACCCTTTCTGCAAGGTTGAACAGCTTAACGGCCCAAGCGAGTCAGATGACAAGACTTTAATTGCTATTTTTCTGCCTCTGTCCCTCCGGAGGGTCATCCGCAGGCATTTCGAGAAGCATTTCATAAAAAGGGACAGATGGCAATTCACCGAGTTCCGAGCACCTGTGCTTTCCAAGCCCTCACAAGACAGCAGCCCCCCGCCACTCCGGGCAGGGGTGTCACCCTCTCCAGGGGCCCCAAAGCCTGCCAGGGCATCCACAGAGGGGGCAGAGAGAGGAACCTCTGGTGGGGAACCCCAGCTGAGCAAGCAGAGGTCTCGCCCTTAGACCCCGCCTGTCCGTCTCGGACTCGGGCGGCTCCCGGTTTCTCGTCCCCGGCCCCGTTTCAGTCACACAGACTCACCCATTCTCGCACCAGGGCTCTACAGAGCCACCACCGTGAACCCGGCCCGGCTGCCCAGCAGCCCCAAGACACACGTGGCCCCCTGAAGAGTGGGGGCGCGGTGGGGGGCAGGGGCCCCTGGAGCCCCGAGCGTGTCCCTCCGTGGGCAGTGGGGGTCTCCACCGACATGTGCCGCGTGGCCGGCGTGATCCGTGCTGCCCATACCTGCTGCGGCGAAGATGCGGGATGCCCGTTCGTGAGAGCGTTTTTGTCCGGAAAAGGCATAAATTCTGTTGTGGGCGATGGGAAAGGAGGCAGGATAACAGTGGTCATAATCTGTTAGCCCAGGACCCCACTCGCCGACAGCACAGGCCTGATGAACAGCTCCTCGAGAACTCACGGTTCCGGAGGCCGGCGGAAATCAATCTTCCTTTCTCTACTCTCCCCGCGCCGTGGCTCCGACCGTGGCTCCGACCGTGGCTCCGACCGTGGCTCCGAGGAGCCGCCTTGGCCTCCTTCCTGGCTCGTGCAGGACGGGTTCAAAGGACACCGTGAGGTTAGGGTTTCTCTTTTAAGAGGTGGCTGAGGGCGCAGGTTCCGGGGCAGAGCGGCCAGCAGATACCTCTCGTTAGCCGCCTCCTGGAGGGCCTCCCCGGTCCAAGTGCGGAGGCCAGAGGGTGCGTGGGGAGCATGCCGGGGAGGGGGCCCTGGGACCAGGCAGGTGGGAGGCGCGTGGGGCGGGGTGCTGACTCCAGAGGCAGAGTCGGCCTCACCGGCACGCCTCTGGCTGTGCCCCGGGCGCTGGTCTTGGGTGGACGTGTTGGTATAAAGGCAGAGAACCAAGGGGGCCAAGACCCCCCAGTCGGTCCCTGACCTGCTCCCCAGCCTGGCTCCCAGCTCCGGCCCCGCGTGTTCGATCACACGCAGCCCGGCCGGGTGCTGGCCCTGGAGGGTCAGCAGAGGACCTGAGCGCCCACTTGTTTAGAGGAGTGAGAAGAACCAGGCGCTGACCTCCGGGGCTCCCCACTGAGCGGAGCCCAGCAGCCTGCATGTCTCCACACAGACACGCACGCAGACTCGTGCCCCGGTGTGCACACATGACATGTTCACATGCACATGCACAGACGTGCCCACACACACACACAGATACGCACACAGACTCACATGCGCACATACGCACATACGCACATGCGACATGTTCACACGCACATGCACAGACACACAAACCTTGTACACATACAGGCATGTGGTGCCCCAGACACGTGCACACTCACAGACACACCCCATGTGCACACTGGCACGCGTGTGAGATGCGAGCACACACACTGACACAAACAAGCACAGGCGGGCATGTACACAGCATGCTCATTCGCACACCCTCACACACGTGCATACTCACCCCAGGTGTGCACACACACGCACACACCAGGAGCGGAGCAAGGCAGACTGGATTAGGGCCCCTAAAGGCCCAGCGAGCAAAGGCTGACACGTCTGACGTCATGTCTCCTGGGCGGCTCCTCGTAGGGCCTGGACCTGCCCGGGTGGGTGTCGGAGACGGAACCGCTAAGGACACAGGGTAGGACCGGGGGCACGTGGGCGGGAGGCCGGAGTGGCGGGAAGCGCTGGATCCCAGCCGGGGCGGGCAAGCAGCCGGGGGCCAGACCTCGCAGAGACGCTTCCACGCCCAGCCCTGGGTGGTCCCTTGGACGCTGACGCAGAATGAGAGGGGAGGCGGGCACTCCTGAGGGAGTGAGCTGAGCTGCAGATGAAAGTTCTTTGAGGATGGGGGAGGGTGTCACAGCAGCAAAGGAAATATTGAAATGCAATCATTTCCCAGGGCTGGGGGAGATTTCCGTCCTAATTAAATAGCCAAGACTCTTGCGGCCTGCTGTCAGAGCCGCGCCTGGGGGAGGGGAGGAAGCAGATGCTGCCCTTGGAAGAGGGGGATTAGCAGGCTGCTCCCCTTTGATGCCCGCCCCCCAGATCCCAGGGGCAGTGGGAGGCAGTCATCACGCACTAATTAGGGCCGGAGCCTGCCACCTCCTGTCCTTAGGCACAAATCCATATTCACGTTCTGGGGCGGCGAGGCCCTTCCTGGGACAGGGCGTGAGGAGAGACGGGAGCCCCCCATGCGTGTCCCTCCCACTCTCGGCCTCCAGCTCCAGGGTCACTGTCCCTCTCACTCTCTCTCCGCAGAGGAAGACCCCGCTCCTGGTGGCCCACAGGGTCAAAGAGGAGGGGCCGGTGCAGGCTCTGGGTGGGGGCCCGGAAAGCCCGAGTCCAGGAGAGAGGCTGCGGAGTAGCAGAGGGGCCAGGAGCTGAGTGCTCTCCCGTCCCGCAGCCCCGGCAGCTGTGTTCCGCGCCAGGCAAGGCTGGGGGAGGCCGCCCCACGCTGGGCCTGGGCCTGGCCTCAGGCCGGCTTCCTGCAGGCCGGTGCCCTTGAGTTGGTCAGGCCTGGAAGTTAGGGCCGAATTTATCAGGAGTCAAAGCAGCAGAAGGAAGGCCCGTCTGAGCCTGGAGACGGGCGTGTCCGGTCCCACCGGGTGGGAGCTACAAGGGGAAGCCTGCGTGCAGGGAGCAGAGAAACCTCCGCCCCAGCCTCCGATGCCAGAGCCCTGGGCCCAGACACAGGGAGGAAGCCTGGTAGCCAGGACGCCACAAACCCGGTCTGAGAACGGGGTCTGCGGCAGGGGCAGAGAGCCAGTCTTCTTGCTCCGTGGCTGAGACGAGGGCTCCGAGGTGGGAACCGCGGCTGCCCAGAGCCTGCCTTCCTCGGTTCCTCATCTCCTGTGGGATCCGAGAGCCAGGGAGCTCCAGAACCCCGAAGAAGCCGTTCCCAGACCTCGGTGCTAGAGCTGCCCTGGGTCCTGAGTCTTCATCTGGTCCCCGTAATCGACACACACGGAGGCGAGGCCGCTGGCTTGAGGTGGCCCAGCTGGGCCACGACCCTAGCCCCCCCTCCCCTTGCTGGGAGCCCAAGCCCCACCCCCGACCCCCGCCGCCAGGAGCCTCCAGCATGACCAGCCGCTCTCGCTGCATGAAAGCCCGGCTCTGAGGTCGGCCTGGGGTCTGGGCCCTCATCCTGCCCTCCCCTCACGCCAGGAGCTGGTGACACAGGCTTGAAGTGCGGCAGCAGCCGCCGCCGTGGGCCCAGGCCGCACACGCTGCGGGAGGCGAGAGAGAGAGCAGGTCCCCCGGAGCTGTTCCTGTGCTCTCAGCGCCGGGGGCACGTGTGACATCGCTCCTGGGGTCTGAGGTCCCCGGACCCCCCACCGGCGTCATCTCTTTCGTGTGAAGAGCCTCCTGGAGCATCCGTGTCGGTGAAAAGTTCTTTTATTTTTTTTAATCTGAGACAGCCTCTCAGCTTTGTTCTCGGAGAATCGTTTTTCTGTTGATAGGATTTTTTTCCCCCTTTAGTACATTAAACATATTTCCCACCGCCTCTGGCCCTCTTGGTTTCTCACGGGAAAGGAGCGTTTACCTAAGCGATTGCTCCCCCGGGTGTCGTGCTGCTTCTCTGCGGCTGCTTTCAGAATCTTCTCTCTGTCTCGCGGTGTGACTGGGACGTGCGCTGGCGTGGTTGCCCGGTGCTTAGCTCCGGCGCGGTTTTCGGAGCTCTTGGAGTCCGAGCCGCTGCCTCTCGTCAAATTCAGGTATTTTTAAACCCCAGTTCCTTCAAAAAATGATTGAAATGTAAACACTTCTGCTCCCCTTTCGTTCCTCTCCCAGCACACTGATGCTCAGACTTCCCCTGTCCCCTCCGCAGGGCTCCAAGCTTTCTTTTTCAAATTGGATTTTTCTCTCTTCTTTTTCTCCCTCTTCTTCAAATTGAATACTTTCTACTGATGTCTCCTCAAGTTCCCTAACCTTTTCTTTTGCTGCCTTCATTCCAGTGTTAAGCCCATCCCGTGAACTTTTCATTTCGGATTTACATTTTTTAGTTGCAGAATTTCCATTTAGCTCTTTCTTACAATTTCTGTTTTCTATTTCAATACCCAATCATTTCATTCATTATGAACGTATTTTCTTTTATTTCCTTGGGCACAGTGACAGTAACCACTTTGAAAGCCTCCTCTGCTCCGTTCAACATCTTGGGGATCTCAGGGTTGGTCTTTATGCATTGTCTTTTCTATTCTTATCTTTTACTTTTTGAGAATGGGCTGCATTTTCTCCTCTCCTCCCATCCAATAATTCTGGATCACAGCCTGGATTTTGTAGACGTCCTGTTGTGGAGCCTCTGGATTGAAGCGCACCGATTTTCATCGTTTACACAGGCAATTCTTCTGGTATGATTCGAACAGATGTCCCTCCAGGGTGGGTCGCACGTCTCAGCTGGGTTTCTGGCCGTGGCTGGGCTGTTTGGGGTCCTGCCGGCCCCAGTGGGGTTCAACAGCCATCCAGAGACCACACAGGCTTTATACACAGATCTTTGAATCTACCCTTTCTGGGATCATCTCTTACCTTTCTGTGGCTGAGGTGGCCTAAAATGTGGTTCTCTAGATTTCAAGCCATGAGCATGGCACGCATTTGAGGGGACTTTGGATGACATTTGTGACCTGCGTGGTGCAGACTTGGGGCTGCCCTCCAGCGGGACACTGTTAAAACAGGGATCTTCTCGGTTCTGGCCTGTTCTCCTAAAGGCTGACTCCCATCCTGACTCTGCCCACTTGCCATTGTTTTCCGGGGATGTTAGCTCGTGTTCCGTTACGGTTTGGGTCCAGTGTGCACAGTTCTTGTCTCTGGGAGACTCAGTCCAACAGGAACTGACTTGGCGGCGACCACAGTCAGAACTTTGAGGCTTGTTTTAAGCCTTGGTTAGTGCCGGTGCAGAGTAGCCTTTGCCCCGGGCTAAGTCAGTCCTCCTCCTGAGATGGTGGCCCTTCCAGAATCTGGACTGAAGGCCTACGGTGTTGTTCAGGCTGCATCATGTCCCCTGAAGATCTGGAGCCTGACGCCTGAGCCCCAGTGTGGACGGCTCTGGGGGTACGGTCGTCGGGAGGCGACTGAGGTTACATGGAGTCCTAAGGGAGGGATCCTGCTCCTGCGGAGCGCAGTCCTGTGGGGAAAGGAGAGTGCTTTCTCTCCCGCGGCCCCGCCACGCGAGGACCTGGGAGAAGTCTGCCATCTGCAAAAAGGCAGAGAGCCCTCTCTAGGACCCGACCCCGCCAGCACGCGGACGCGGGCTCCCGGCCTCCAGAGTGGTGAGAAGCAGTCGTCTGTTGTCTACACCTCACGGTCCATGGTCGTGTGACGTGGCAGCCCGAGCTGCTCACACCAGTGTCGAAAAGGTTTTCTCTCTCCGGCTGGTCCGAACTTGAATGTGCCCAGATTCCTAGAGCGGTCCTGTGGACGGCCCCTCGTCCGTGGCTCTCTGCCCCATGAGCCGCAGCCTCTCAGCCTCCCCGAGCCCTGTGCACACCTCGTCTCAGCAGAGGGCTGTGCCCCGCAGGGACCTACCTCCAAGCAGAAAGCGGGCGTGCACCCGCCGGGCTCCTGTCCCGTCTCCCCTCCCTCGGCGTCGCGCCCTACGTGGCCTGCGGTGCAGTCTGGAAGCGGTTGTTGACACACTTTGTTTCGCGACTGTCCGCACGAGGCCAAGTCCCTGCTGCCTCACCCGTCAGGGTCAAAGCGGGAGTCACGTGGGCCATCCCGGAACCTCGAGAGCCTCGGAGATGGGCGTGAGGCGGATTGCACGGGGAAAGCCCGCTGGCAGCCGGAACCCGAGTGGGAAGGACACGCCTCCATGCTCCAGGCGCCCCACGTCCCAACCTCCGAGGCAGACGCCCTTTTGACCTCCGGCCCTGCAGCCTCGTGCCTCCTGGCCCAGACCCCCAGCACGCGCCGTCTGGCGCCTGGTTCTCTCTCTGTGTCGGTGAACTTCACTCACGCTGCTGTGTCGCGCAGCAAAGTCGCCCGCCGGCTTTCCTGGTCTCCAGCCTCCCGGTGTGCACGGGCCGCTGTAGGCGTTCTCCCGTGTGTCTTCTGGCAGAAGCGCGTGGGCCGCTCTGTCGTCCACACCCAAGGTGGGCGCGGGACCACAGAACGCGCGTGTGTTTGGCGTCCACGGACACTGCCCAGGGGCGCTGCCAGGCCCCCCATCGCACCCCGGCTCGCCGGTGCTCAGCACCCCCTCTCCTTCCCGTGGGCCGCTCATGGGGGAGGCGACAGCTCGTTGCGATAGGGTCGCGTCCCCCTGCTACCCAGTGAAATGGAGCCTTTAGTTTTTCCTGTGCTTGGGGGCATTTGGGCATCCGGTGCATGAAACAGCGGTTTACATAGTTGGCCTAATTTTTAGCCCGTTTGCTTGACCCCTTTTTAAAAAATAGCGGGTGCTGGAGGGTTGTATCTGGCAGTAAGTCTTTTGTCAGGCACGCGTGTCACAGACGCCCTCCTCGGTGGCTCCTCTGATGAACAGAGCTCTTCACTGGGCTGTGGCCTCGCTGGGCTGTGGCCCAGCCGAGCAGTTACCGCCCGGACAGTTACCAGCCCTGTCTCTGCGGATGCTCGACCGTGTCCACACAGAGCTGATTCTGAATTACGATTCTTCCTGGCAGGCTACCTCCTGTCCTTTGTTTCGGCAGCCATGTGTGTGACGGGCAGGTCTTTCACGTCTCCCCATAAATCATTGATAAGAACCTTCGACAGCGCAGGACTGACGTCAGGTCCTGGGGGAGCCCGCCGCGCCCTCCCCGCAGGGTGACGCCGGGCCATCAGCTAAGCTCTCCATCTGTAATTCTCTAGAACAGACCAAACGCGCCTAACGGTTCATCTGGGATGCACTTCCCATCTCGTCCTCCAGGATGACACGGAAGACTTGGCAAATGCCCGCTAAAATCACAACAATAACGGGCCCCCAGCCGCCGGGCTAAGGACCATGACAAGAAAAGAAAATGAGGTTAGTCTCACACGGTCGCCTCTCGGAAAACCCATGTCGTCGGAGAGCAGAGCTGAGGGGCTTCCCAGCGCCGTGAGGCCGGCTGGATGTTCCTCCCTTCTGCGGGACCGACTGCTCTGAGGTCTGATGTTTGAAGAAGCTGGCAGGGCCCCTGGAACCACAGAGCCCGCACCCCTGAGGGCAGAGCCCAGTTGCCTAGTAACCGCCTCTGATGATGTCATCACCACCCACAACACAAGGGCGGTGTGGGTCCCTGGGAGGGTCTGCCTACGTAAAGAGGGAGGGACGGTCCCTGGGGATGCGCCGGCCAGAGAAAGCTCCTGGGGGAGGAGGCAGTGTGGGACCTGGGCTCAGGGCTGAGCTGACACCTGCAGAGGTTGGAGGAGGGGGAGAAGGCTCGGAGCAGCCTGGGGGGCAATGCCGGGGAGGAGGGACCGCAGCCCTAAAGAGGGGCTGGAAGAACAGAAGGGGCCCCAGGAAAGAACCCCCCAGCTGGCAAAGGAGAGAGGCCCCGAACAGCAGAGCACAGACAAGGAGCAACCCAGTTTGCTGGGGGTGCTCCCCCGGGGGTACCTGTCGTCCTGTGGGTCTTGTTAGTGCCCTGATCACCCCGAGGCAGGTGATGAAGAAGGGGTCTCTGTATCCAAAGGGCCGAGCATGTCCTGAACCCCTGCTTTGGGCTCCGAGTCCTACCACCTCTGGGGTCCCGTAGAAGCCCTGTGTCCTAATGGGACGGCGGGGGAAGCAGGAGGGCCATGGCTCCACAGGAAGAGAAACAGTCCACCTGGGACGAGGGCCACAGGACAGGCGGTCACGGGGGCAGTGGGGCATGTAGTTGAAGACGTGTTCGAAAGCCAGTGTTAGCTGACAACCCGGTCACTGCAGCACAGACGGATGCCCGGGCGGACAGATACTCAGCCAGACGGATACCCAGGCGGACAGATACCCAGCCAGACGGACGCCCAGGCGGACAGACACCCAGCCAGACGGACGCCCAGGCAGATGGGTGCCCAGGGAGATAGATGCCCATGCAGACAGACGGCCAGGCAGACAGACGCCCAGGCAGAAGGACACCTGGGCAGATGGACACCCAGCAGACGGACGCCCAGGCAGATGGGTGCCTAGGGAGATAGATGCCCATGCAGACAGACAGCCAGGCAGACAGACGCCCAGGCAGAAGGACACCTGGGCAGATGGACACCCAGCAGACGGACGCCCAGGCAGATGGGTGCCCAGGCAGATAGATGCCCATGCAGACAGACGGCCAGGCAGACAGACGCCCAGGCAGAAGGACACCTGGGCAGATGGACACCCAGGCAGACGGACGCCCAGGCAGACAGACGTCCAGGACCAGCGGAGGTCCACAGGGCAGATGGTGAGAAGGGACGACAGGAGACCCCTCGTGAGCAGGGCTGGCCCCTGGACCCCCTGTCCGGCAGCCCTGGGACCCAGCTGGCAGATCAGACAGGACCAGGGCTCAAAATGATGCAAATAATCTAATTACATCGGGCAGTGTATGACCGGACAAATCAGAGGGAGCGGGTGGACCTGAATAAAGCCGTGTCCTGCATCATAAGGGCTTTGCCTTCCTCTTCCCCGTGTCCTCGGCTCTTTCCAGGCCCCCTGCCCTGGAAGGGGGCCCTCGTCCTTGTGGGGCTCCCCTTGCCTCCTGTGAGCTCCGGGAGGACGCGCTGTGCTCAGCACAGACAGCTGGCCCCGCGTGCCCCCCCGCGTGCCCCCGCCACACACAGCTTTGGAGTCCCAGCCGCCCCGGAACCGCTAGCAGCTCTCAGCTGCCCACCAGGCACCAGCACGGGATGGGCTCGGACAGCTCGGGACGTAGAGGAGCTCACCTGTCCCTGGCCACCCCAGGCCGTGTGCACAGATTGGGAATTGGGGCTCCCTGACCCCGACAGGTGCCTTTGGGGGCACCTTCGAGCTGGACCATGACCCCCTCCATTCCAGTATCCCTGCCCGTCCAGCTCCATACCCCGCTCAGGAACTGTGGGACCCAGGTCTGGGGACCCATCCCAATCCCCATGAGGCCTGACTTTGCACCCTGTGCCTGGCCCCCACCCTACCGCCGGCCACCCATCCGGGCTGGGCATCCTGACCCCTCCCAGACACGCTGACCTGAGACTCCACTGGGCCCTCCACCCACACACCCTGTCCCCTGCCAACCACAGTCCTTCTCATTCAGGGGGTGCAGCAGGCTGCTGCGTGGGCCCAGAGACACCCCTCTTCTAATCTCTCCCCCCCCCGGAGTGCAGGACCCTACAAGGATTAGGTGCTCAGGAGGGGGGCAGCGGGGTGCGGACAGAAGCAGGGGGCGTGCTGCCAGACCCTAATGGATGCGCATGTCCACCGGAGCTGGGAAGGGGGTGGAAATGACTCCCAGGGACTTTGAGAAGGAAGCGCCCCGACATCCTGCCCTCAGCCCAGGGAGACTTCAGACCTCCAGACCGTAGGGTCGGAATGGAGGGTTGCTTTGCAGTGGAAAGTTTGTAGCAAAGCCCTGAGGCTGCCTCGCCCTCCAGCGGCCCCCTCCCACCCCTGCTGCCTTCCCAGCCCCCACGGGGCCCACGCCTGCCCGGGTCCGGGATCCGCTGGGAGGGCGCCGGAGTGACCCGGCTTCCTGCTTTCCTGCCGGGGCTGCGGCTCCCCACGCAGGCCTTAATTGACGGCGGCAAAACAAACATTTGCTCTGGTGATCTGCGCCCAGTTAGACGCTCGGCGCTGTTTTAATTACGCGGAGCCCTCCCGATAAAGCAGCTGCTGTGGAGCGCTCAGGTACATAAATAAAAATAACATTGGGGGGCGCCGGGCTCGCCGAGCTGCTGCGTACCAGGCGGGAGCGAACCCTCGGCGGGCAGGGTTCCATGCGGGCTGCCGGCGTGTGCGGCATGGGGGCCTGTGGGAGCCTGCGAGCCGTGTCCCGGATCGGGGAGATCGGAGGAGGCTGGGTGGGGGGGTGGGGGGCAGCCTGACCATTGCATGTGGGGCTCAGAGCCCATGAGAAACCCACTGTGGACGGGCCACGTAGGATCTGAGAGCAGGGAGTCGCCCACAGCGGAGAGACAATGTCCCAGCACACCCGGGCCCCTCTGCTGCGCGCCCTTGGCCTCCAGCCCAGCCCGACCCCCAGAGCACCCAGCACCAGGCTCTCGTCAGACATACAGGGGAGGCGACCCCTGTATGACAAAGACAGGGGGATAGGATGGTCAGCCCGGCTTCCAGAGTCCGCGGCTGGACGGAGCTAGTGCAAGTTTGTACCCTCCACGTGCAAGGACCCGCACCCGTGGACGGGTCAGTGGTAAGACACCCACCGCCGCAGGAGAGTTCCTCCCCGAGGCCGCCCTCCCCACCTCCCTGGGACTCTTCCCTGACATCGTGAGTGGGGAGGGGCTTGGAGCGAAGCCCCCCCCCCCCAAGGATGTGCTGCTGTTTGCACGTGCGGGGCCCAGAGGTGCCCTGGCAGAGGTGGGGGAGGGGCTGAGCGCGCCCGGACCCTGCCCCTCAGCTGGGGAAGTGAGGTGCGGCGTGCTGAAAGGGACGCGGGAGCGCGCAGCCAGGCTGGGGCTGAGGACATCCCGTGGGCGGCCCTCCAGAGACAGGCAAGCGTGGGCACCCGAGGGAGGCAGCTGGATGGTGGGGGATCCCGGAGTCCATGCCCTGAGCCCACCCTGCCCCCTCCCTCTCAGATGGGAGATCGCCCAGGCACCATCCCCTCCTTGCCAGTTTATCCAGGGGAAACTTGTGACCAGCTCAGGACACGACTTACTGACTTGGTCCAAGCCAAGCCGAGGGATCTGTACTCCCTGCTACGAACCGGCCCTGAGTAGCCAGGGGAACTTGACCGGACCCAGCCCAGGAAGTGCCTTGAGATTTTCCCTTGGATGAAAGAACCCCAGAAGGTGAACCCCCCACTGCCTCACCCTTCATCCTTTCCTGCTTCGGATGGTGTCTGTTGAGTGTGTGATGCCTGGAGCTGTGGCAACCAGCTTGCGGCGTGAGGTGACAAGCCAGGGGCAAAGAGCCAATATTCAGGGATGGCTGGGGAAAAGGAGAGAGAAGAGAGAAGGATCCTGGGTCCTCGACAGCATCACCACCTCCCTCCCAACGCTGGTGCCGCCTCCAGACCTGCTGTTTCAGGAGTGTATGGGCCTCCGATCGCTGCTGTACAAAATTCCCCCCAGTGTGTTAGCTTTAAACCCCAGGAATTCTCCCGCAATCCTCAGTCAGGTCCGAAATGGGTTCTCCAGGTGGAGATGAAGGTGTCGACAGGGCTGTGCTCCTTCCGGAGGCTCTGGGGAAAGGTCTGCGGCTCCTGGGGCCGCCTCACTGCCACCGGGGTCTGTCCTCTGTCTTCTGTCCTCCAGTCAGACCCCCTCCTGGCCTCCCTCCAATCAGGACACAGGTGACTACATTTAAGCCCCACCTGAGTCATCCAGGACAGTGTCCCCACTTCACGGTCCTTGATGTGACCCCATCTGCAAAGCCCCTTCTTCCGTGTCAAGTCATAGTCCGAGCTCCCTGGGATGCAGCCCGGGCCACCTCTGGGAAGGAGCTCCAGCCGCCACAAAGAAGCAGTAGCCCGTCCTGCCCGGGGCCCTGGTCAGAGCTCTCCCTCCGACTACGGCCCAGAACAGGGTGTATGAGGAGCAAGTAAGACAAAACACGGAAGACAGGGTGTCCTGCAAAGCAAGACAGGGGGGCCCGAGGGTCCCTAGGACTCGCTCTTAGATTTGTGGGTGACTGACCAGCCATGAGGCTGGGGCGCCCGAGGGCTGTGTCCTCCGCAGCCCCGGCCTGCCGTCCCCCGCGAGCCTGCAGGGGAGCGCAGCCACCCTCGTGCCCTCCCTGGTGCTGTGGGCCAGTGTCCCCAACGCCACCGGGAGCAGTTTGCGGCCTGTCATTAATCACCTCCTGCCTGTTGACTGTGAAAATAATGATTTGCAAAATGGGGCGGAAGTTATACTAAGTGGCTTGGTGGCCGACTGCGACGCTGTTGCCATCTCTTCTCCGACAGACCTAAGCGCCTCTCCGGGTGACGGGCTCACGTCCTGTGGTCACGATACGCTTCATATTTTCGTCGCCAGCCGTTTAACTGGGGGTCTCGCTGGAGTTCCCCGCAACATGTGGACTTTGAGGGACTGGAGCCAGACATGCAGTCGTGAAGTCCTGAAGGCTTGACCCCGGGTCCATTAGAGGACACTTCCGTGGGGCTCACATCATTACGGCAACGGGAGGTCACCCTCCGAGGCCCCACGCGCCGTGGGAAGAGCTCAAAGAGCGCGCCTGCAATTTATAATCAGGAGGGCGATGCATTGTGGAGCTGCGGGGCCCCAGCTGGAGGGGACAGAGGGTCCACGCCCCCAGCTGGCTTCCCGCTGGGCATGCCGGTCCCTGGAGCCTCTGCCCTGTTGGAGGGCAGCACACGAAGACAAGGCCACTAACGGGGGGCAAGACACACCCGGCATCCCTGACACCGTAGAGGCAGCAATCCGGGATGCAGGTGCCGCCGGCTGCTGCCTCCTGAGGCTCCAGGAGAGGGTCCCTGCTGCCTCTGCCCGCCTCTGCCCCCCTCACCCCCGCCCCACGTCCCGGGTTTGTGGTCACCTCCCTCCAACTTCTCTGCCCTCACGTGGCTGCTCTGCTGTGTGTGTCTCTTACGAGGACACTTGTCGTTGGGTTTAGTGCCTGCGTGATCTCGTCTCGGGGGCCTCGCCTTAGTCACAGCCACAGAGATCCTCTGTCCTGGTCAGGCCACAGTCACAGGCTGAGTGTTGGGTGACGAGGACACTGATGTTTGGGGCCCCCGGCTGTCCCGCTTTGGCTGACAGCCATGCGGTTTGTGGTCGCAGGGTCCCTGCACCGCCATGCTTCTCACTCTGCGCATCCCCCCACCCCCGCCGACTACATGTCCCTTTGTCCCTGAAACGTGGCTGTTCTTCCCTGTCCTGGGTCTCATGGTTCGTGTGATGAACGCGTCCGGCAAATCGGATGCTCAGGGCCTCGGGGAGGGAAAGCAGGAGAGCTTGGCTGCGAGAGCACGGCCCCTCCAGGCAGGTGGCCAGCACACCAGGAAGGGGTTCACAGAGTTGGTCCCTGGGAGCACAGGCTGTCGTCACCCCAGAGCCCATGGGCGGGTGGAATGAGGCAGGGACCGGGGGACGCTGGGACAGCCCTGCCCAGGACGGGTCGGTGAGCAGGGGCCCCGGCCATGCCGCCGTGCTCCTGGGTCACGCAGAGCGGCGGGGTCCCGGCTGGCCTGGCTCCGCTCCTTCCGGAGAAGGCAGCTCTGCTCGTTAGGGATGAAATACCAGGGCAGAAGGCCGCCCGCAGACCGTGCCGGGGCGCTCCCGTTCAGCGAGGCAGGCGGAGGCGTCTGCAGGCTGATTAGCTGTGTAATCACGGTGTTCCCGCGCTAATAGCGGCGTTTGTCATGTCAGCCCGCCCGGATCAAGCAAATCCCCGCTCGGCTGCCGGAGGTGTGGCGTGTGGCCCGCAAACCGTGGCCCCGCATCGGCTTCTCTCTGCCTCTTGGTCGCGCCCAGAGAGGCACCAGGAGCATGGTCGGGGGAGAGGAACAGTAAGGGCACAGGCGTGGCTCTGGGACGAAAGGGTCAGACTAGCCCAGCCCCTCCCCCTGCCGCGTCTCAGACGAGGAGGTCAGTGCCGGGGCTCCTGCTGTCCCCAGGAGCGGGCCTGCCCCAGGCGGACGCAGCATGTGGCCTCGGCGGGTCATCGGCCGCTGTGTCCCAGTCACCCTGCGCCGCCCAGCTGAGAACAGCTCCCGCCTCGTGGCATCTATCCTCAGGCCCCGGGGGTGGCCATGTGTCCCCGGGGCTGCGGCGGCTGAGGGTTCGGCAGGACGCCCACATCCAGGCCCCCCACCTGCCTCCTGGTGGCCCCAGGTCCCCCTGGCTGCTGGCTGGAGACCTCAGTTCCTGGTCACATGGGCCTCCCTGCCGGGTAGACTTGTGCCGTGACAGCTGGTCCCCAAGGGCCGGGGAGGGGGTAAGAGAGAGACAGAGATAGAGAGACATGCAGAGAGACAGAAAGAGAGAGAGAGACAGAGCGAGACAGAGAGACGGAGACTAGGACATGCAGAGAGACAGACACAGACACGGACACGGAGAGACAGAAGCAGAGAGGCAGGGAGACGCAGACGGAATGTCCCAGAAGGAAGCCACAGGCTGTATTCGCTGACCACAGAAGGGACATCCCCTGGCTTCTGCCTACACATGGAGAGAAGGGGTCACACCAGGTTCAAGCCCTGGGACGTGGGTCACTGGGGACTCTCTGAGGGACCGCGTATCACCGCCTACTCCCCGAACCTCGGCACCGGCTTCGCAGGGAAGCCCCCTTGAACACTCTGGGCAGGCGCTCAGCACCTGGCTGGACCGGGCCGTGCGGGCCTCCCCATCGGCCTGTGCTGCCCACCACAGCCTCGTGTCCCTAGGACATCTCGACGGTGCTGAGTGCCTTCTCCAGCAGCCCCCCACGGGGAGGTCCCCTGGGCACAGGGACGTCCAGCACCAGAGGCAGAGCTGGAAGCGGGACCTGTCAACCCTAGCCGGGCTCCCCCCGCCCCAGAGCGACGCTAACAGTAAGAAGACCAGGTCAGAGGAGGCCTGCCAGTTCCCTGAGACCCACCCCCTCCTCTGGGACACTAAGTGGGGAGCAGGGGGACGAGACCAGGCCTGGACCCCTGGGATAGGGGGCTGGAGCTCTGAGCAGGACTCGAGACAGGCAGGGGGGCTGGAAAGCAGGTGGTGCCCACCATGTGGATCTGTCTTGCCCCCACCTGTCTCAGCGTCTGAAAGGTCAGTAGAGGCTCCGAGGACTCAGTTCTCCAACACCCCGGCTAGTTCAGGAGGGGACAGGATGAGCCCCTCAGATCCTGGACGTGGTTCCTCGGGGGCTGGGACCCTGTCTACATGGCATGGTGGGGGGGGGGCACTGAAAGCCGCTTGCCCCAGGGGCGACAGGGGAGATGGGGGCGGCCCTGTGCCCCTGGTCCTGCCCCTCTGGTCACTCTCTTCTGAGCCCCAAAGCTCCAAGCCTGAGACAGGTCCCCGGATCCAACAGGGTCCACGTACCTGGCGCCTTTCCCACCAGGGCCTCCTCCGGGGCCCTGGGGACACGTTAGCCCTTCCCCCAAGGTGGGAGCAGCAGCGGCTGGCTGTTCCGGCACCCCCACACCCCAGAACCTGGCCTGACCTCTGTGCACTGCTGACCTCACCGAAGTCCTGGCCTGCGGCCCCAGAGACACTGGGCCCTGGGGACCCAAGGCTGTTCCCTAAACACTTACGACCATGTCAGCGCCAGGAGCTTGGCTTTCTGAAGGCAGCGTGGGCTCCTCTCACGCGCACGCCCAGGCTTGAACACACACACTCAGACTCACACTCGTGCTTGAACACACACACTCACATGCTCGCCCAGGCCTGAACACTCACGCTTGAACACACGCGCGCACTCGCACGTACGATCTGTGCTGTGCACGACGCTGGCCTGTGTTGGCCGCGGTCCCTCCACCGGCTGACCGGGCTGACTGGGGCCGCTTGGGGCGAGACGGGGCTGCGACCGTGCTTCTGGCTCCGGCGTTCCAGACAGCGCGACGGCTTCCGGGGCGGCTACGGTGCTCTTGGGTCTGGGGAAGGGCTGTGACCCTCCAAGGAACCGAGGGTGACCGGCCTCCTTGGGGTTGCCTTCCCTTCCACCTCTGGTGCCCCCTCAAGGGCAGCCCTGGAGAGTCGCCGGCGGCCTGCCGGGACCACCGAAGGACAGGGGCGACCGAGTGGGCAGAGCTGGGCCGGCGGGCTCCAGGACCGCCCTTGGGGTCCCCCCACCCCTGCACCATGAGCTCCGACACACCATCCAGCACAGAGGGGGCCTCCGGCAACCCCCATCCCTGGGCCTCCCTGCCTTCCTGCTCCCTCAGGCCGAGAGCCCCCCCCCGCCCTGAGGCCCAGAAAGCCACAGGCCCCTCCGACTGTGGGGCCGAGGAAGGGAGAAGGGGCCCGTGGGAAGCGGAGGCCGTGCGCTGCTAGGGGGGATCGGCGGCAGGGACGCAGCGGAGCCCTTTGTCGTCGCCGCCCGCGAGCCCCAGCAGGCCACCAGGGAGCACCGGCTCTCGAGGGAGGAAAGGGCTCCTCGGGCGGCGGGGCCCACCCGACCCGGTTTGTGCGGGACTCACGCCCGCCTGCGTCCCCAGCACGTCTCGGCTGATAGACGGCACGTCCGCGGAGGCTGGCCGGGCTCTGTGTGGGGCTTCCAGGGGCTGCTGACCGGGAGACTCAGGAGCCCTCGCAGGCCAGCCGCCAGGGGCCTCTCCAGGCTGCATGCCCCGAGGGCACCCCACTCACCTCCAGCCTGTCCCTGGGAGGGTGCCTCACGGGCAGGGGCCAGGAGCCTGACGTTGCAGGGGGGCACCCAGAGGTGGGAAGAGGGTGACCGCACCTGCCACCCCCGCCCCCGCTGCCCCTGCCTGGGGCCTGAGGCCGAGCCGGAGCCTGGCAGGTGCTCTCGGAAGTAACAGAAGGACGTGTGTGGTGGGGCCCAGGAGCTTCCCTGGGCCACGGGGGAGGAAACCGAGGTCCCCGTGGGATTCTGTTGCGGCCAGTGTCTGGCTGTGATCGTGGCGTCCAACAGAAGAAGCAGGGACGGTGCGGCCGCCGGCCTGGAGTCCCGGGAGGCCCGAGGCTCACACACGCAGGGAGCCCGCCTGCCAGCCCACCCCCGGCCCGGACCAGCTTGTGCTGATCTCCTACGGGCGCGGTCGGGAGGCGGTGCCCTGGGGACGGCCAGCGGGGGTGGAGGACAGACGTGGCATGCGGGAAGGCGAGCGTGCTGGTGAGGGAAGCGGAGCGGACCGAGTGTCCCGCCGTCGGGGGCGAGCCGCCCACCCCACCACACGGCCGCGGCGACTCCGGGGTGGGGCTGTCTGCAGAGCCGGCCCTCGGCTCCCGGACACGGACGTGGTGGCTCACCTGCCTGGGGCTGACCAGCTGGGCTTAGACGGGCGCCCGACCTCGGCCAGCCTTGTCCCCCGTCAGGCGGTGGGTGGGAGACGCCCCGCCGGTGTCCCCGTCCCACACCTGTCTCCGGCCTCCTTTCTCCTCTCGCGTCCCATATTCCTGATCCTTCACTTGTTAAAATAAACTGGAGAATTTCCTCCTGTGTCAGCGGGGCTCGGGGAGCGGGAGAGAGATCCGCCGGGGTCTGGACGGGCCTCGCGCTGAAACTGGAGATCGGGGTCTGGGAAACGAAAATCTCAGACATACCGAGTCTTCCCATCCACGACCACCATTTTCGGGTCTTAGGTTTTTTAAAAATTTCTCTGAATAATATGTTAGAGGCTGCGGGTAGAGGTGCCACGTTTGTCCTGGTCGGTCCGCCAGACGCTCGGTGTTTCTGAGGCCACCACAAGTACGGACTTCCCTTCAGCTTTGTTGTCCGGCTGTGGATTGCGGGGTTGTGGGGCCACCGCTGAACCCCGGGTGCGCTTTTGTATCCAACGACCCTGCCAAGCTCTCCTGCTGACGCCAGCACCCAAACTGGACAGTGTGTCCACTGCGCACGCGGCCCTTTAGTCTGCAGACACGCGACACTTCTGCTTCTCCCTTTTCAGATCTCGTCACCTTTTCTTCTGGGTTCCGGCGGCCCCGCCGAGGACCTGCAGCCCCCACGCTCCCCGCCTTGCTCCTACTCACCCCTGCACCATTCAGCATCAAGCCTTTGTATGTTTTGTAAAATCTCCTCTATTCCCAGGGTGCTGATGGATATTTTTCGTAAAAAGGAATGTTGAATTTCGCCACGCGTTTTCGATGCGTCTTTCGGGACGACCGGACACCTCTCCTTCCTGTGTTTTTACGGGAAACTGCACAGCTAGGTCTCCTGACCCTGAAATAATGGGGACGTGGGCGCGGAGCCGGATCCTTTCTCAAAGTTGCTGATGTTTTATTTGAGAGACTGTGTCTGTTTTTAGTGGGGGTTTTTGTTAGGGTCATGAAACGAGCTGGGGAGCCCTCCCTCTGCTCCTGCCGCCGGGAGACGGGCACCGGCCCTTCCTCACACGGTAAGTCCAACTTGCCGGTGAGGACATCTGGGAACTTTCTTTGAGGGAAGCTTTTAAGTAATAAATCCTATGTCTTTACAGTCATAGGTCAGGACTTTTCGGGTTTTATTCTCTCCTCTTGTGTTCATTTTGTGGCCTGTGTTTTTCGAGAAATTGTCCACTTTATCAAGCACCGTGTCGTGAAGCAATCTATGTCGCTACGCCGTGCCGGCGTGCGGAGGCTCTGGGTCGGAGTCGGCGCCCGCCGCTGACCCCGTCCCGCGGGCTCCCCGAGCTCCCGGGGCTCCATAAATCCCCTCGAAGATTAAACTCGGGCATCATCGATCCCTTTGCTGTGTATTTTTCTTTCACTAACTCGCGCTCGCCTTTCAGGACAGCCTTCCTTCCGTCTTGGCTCCTCTCCCGTGCACGAAGCAGGACGCCCACGCACAAGCCCGCCCTCGAGTGCTGGGCCGGCTCCCTGACTCGCGGGGTCTGGCGGCTTCGCTGCACCATCAGACCCTTTTCACGGCACGATTCCCGGTCCCGGCCTCGCTCCGCGGCACCAAGATGCCCTAACCCTCCCCATGACCTTGGTCCCCAAGGGCTCATCACGCCGTGCGGACACAGCCGGGGAGACAGTGTTTCCTGTGGGATCCCCATCCAGTCCACGGCCTCTCCAGGCCCTGCCACCACGGTCCCAGCGGCCCGATGACGCGGAGGAGGGGCAGGCGAGGGGCGTAGGATGGTGGCGGAGAGGAAGGAGGGGAGTCGCCGCTCCCCGTTCTGGGCCCTTCCGTGTGGGAAGCGCGGGACCCCCGTGAAGGAGGCAGGCAGTCACCGGCCCCCGGGGCTGGTGTACCTGCACGCAGCGGGTGGGAGACGTCCCCGCAGCAAGAGAAGCCGGTGTGGCTTCCCGGCCAGCATCCCACTGAATTGTCCCCAGGACACACCCTGGGGCCGTGCAGCAGCATGAGGGCTGGGCGACCACAGCAGCTCGGAAGGGGCCGCGCCTGCTCCGTGGGCTGTGGGAGGAGCAGAGGGCGGAGAAGCCTGGCGGGGAGATGCCGCCTCCCCGGGGCCGCCCCCAGCCCAGCTCCCGTGACCAGAAAGCCCACCCCCCGCCGTCCAAGGGCCCCGAGACGCAGCCACATGCCGCTGCCCCCAGCGGGCTAGGACCCTGCTGTCCCCTCGCCGCGTGCAGCCCGGGCGCGCACCTCCCTGCCCCCGGGCCCCACGACGGTTGGGCCCAGGAAGTAATTGCTCTGTGCTGACTTCATTGCTCTGCGTTCTGCGCCATGAAGTCTGGCCTTATAAAACCCCCGGCTGTTTCTCCGGACGACAAGATCCCACCTGTGAGAAACGTGAACACAGATGGTCAGCGCCCGCCACAGGGTCGCAGAAGCGGGGGGTGGGCGGCGAGCTCCCCTCGGGAGGCCAGAGGATCTGCGGATGCTCCACGGGTCCAGGCTGTAACCCCTGACTTCCTGGCCAGCGTCACCAAGCTCCGGACCGCGGTCAGGGAGAGCCGGGCTCAGACAAGCTGCCGGGGGCCTGAGAGCCCAGGCCCCTTGCACAAATCGGGGGATGGATGTGGGGCCAAGAAGCCCAGGCTCCGTGAGCACAGGACGCTGTCTGGAGGGTGGTGCACGGCCCTTGCTGGACAATCCATCTCTCTGCGATGCCTCTAGAACCCAGCTATGGTGTGAGAGCCCAGGCCCTCCCCAATTTCGGCCTCCAGCCTGGGCCAGTGGCTGTCAGTTTGTCCCTGGCCAGTGTCTCTTGGATGCCGGGAGCCCCAGCAGAGATGCCAGAACCTTCTTTAGAGCTCACAATGTAGGGCAAGCCCCAGAGAAAAGGCAGGAAGACACTGACCTGGATCCTTTCTCCTGCACGTGGCCCTGTGAATCGCAGAGGGCTTCCCAGAGGAGGCAGTGCCTTTGCTTACGGCTTCAACCCAGGGGCAGGCGAGCTGGCTTCCCATTCTACAGCAGCCTCTGCACACTGGTAGGCTTGTCTCCAAGTCCCCGCCCTACCAGAGCAGCTCAGCATCCACCCCCAGGTCCCCGAGAGCCCACTGCACGCCTGCTCCCCGGCTCAACCTCTGGGGAAGGCACAGGCTTTCCTTCTTCACAAGCTACTTCTCAAGGGACTTCTGTTCCCAGAGGCCCCCCGGCTGACCCCATCTACCCTTGACCGACCCCCAGGCTCTCTGGTTCCTGGGATTCCGAGTAATGTGGAGAAGCCGCACCCCACAGAGCCGTGAGAAGCTGGTCCTGTGCTGGTCCCGAGAGCTGACTCCAGGCAAGGGGCCCCCAGGACAGCAAGAAGCCAGGGGGTTCAGGGTCCAGGGAAAGCCATGCAGGAAAACCCTCTCCAGACTGTTAGCCCTTGTCCTGGCTGAAATCAAGCTCTCCCTCAGGAACGAGGCAGGTCAGAGGAAAGTGGCAAGAAAAGGCCAAGAATCCATCATGCCCGATGGACAGCTGGCTGGCCTGCAGCGCGCCAGAGCCAGGAGGGGACTGCGTCCCAGCGAGCCAGGAGGCTGTGGTGCGGAGGGGGTGAGAACCAGGTGCAGACAGCTTCCCCTGGGCCCTGGGGGCGTGGCAGCTTCCCTCCCAACCCCGCACCTCAGTTTCCCCATCTGTACGTTGAAGGACCTTGCTCCTGTGACTTCAGGACATGTTATGGAAAAGCCCCAGGTTTTCCTGAGAAGCCTGAGTTCCAGGTTGGGCCCCCAGAGGGAAGAAGGTGGGGAGGACCTAGAGCCTCATGCTCCTCCCTCGGAGACCTGGGGGCCCAGATCAAGCCGTGCAGCGAGGGTGTGGGGGAAACGGCTCAGACCGGAGGGCGCCAGCGACCCCCACCCCCTTACCCACTGACGTCCTGTGCTGCGCACCACAGCCCCCCACTGCCCGCCAAGCAGGGGAGGCAGACTGAGGACCATCTCCCAGCCCCGGGGAGGCAGGGGCTCGGAGCTAGAGAGGGGCCACTCTGCCCAGGGAAGCGCAGGGAAGCGCAGCTGGTCCGGGGTACACAGCAGGGACACACAGATGACTCTTGGCTGGACTGTGGGGAGTGTGAAGGGGCACCGTCCCCGGCCAGGCCAGATGGGAAATGGCCCCTGGGGCTCCAGGGCAGGGTGTGGCCAGAGGGTCCACCCCGGGCCCCTGTGGTCTGAAAGGCCATGTTTCACAGGAAGCCCTCCCAAAAGGGTCGCTGCTGTCACGTCTGGAACCTTGGCAGATGTTAGAGCACAGCGGCGGGGGGCTGGACGTGCGCCCCCCCACAGCCCCCTGCTGAAGGGGCGCTGGGGCAGGGGGAGCTGCTGGGATAGGGTGGGGGCACCAGGCCTCCAGCCAGCCCTGGTGTAGCCATCTCTGGCCATCTAGGCCCAGGTGCACATGGGTCCCCTCTCCAGGGGCCTGTGAACCGGGCAGGGTGAACCGGTCACACCTTGTTTGTCCTGTACCTGCTGCGGCTGGACCTGTGCCCCAACCCTGCCCTGCAGATCCCGGCAAGTCTCTGATGCGGGTCAAGTGCACCCTGAGGACCGAGGCAAAGTGAGTTTCCAGCCAGAGCAGAAACCAACGCGTTTACAACAGAGCCCTACCGCGCCACCCCAGACGCGCGTGCACCCCCAGCTGCCGCCGGCACCCGGCTCTGCCACCAGCCCAGGGGCCCGCAGTGGGTCCTCTGCCCTAGGGGAGGCCGCTCGGCCCAGAGCAGGGAGTGAGCAGGGAGGGGGAGGGAGGGACCCCAGAGCCTGTGACCCCCACCCACTCCGGGCACCTCTCCCTCCCAGCTGTGTCTCTGGGAAGCCCCGACCCCTTGGAGCCCCTGGACTTCACCGGTCTAATGCGGACGCTGGCACACTGCCCCAGGGGCTTGGGGAACTCCCCGTGGAGGTCACCATGCCCCCCACCATCAGGGAGCCAGGGGGCGGGGCAAGGTAGGAGGCTCTTCCTGGCCCCGCCCAAGTCCTCCTGCAGCCAGGAGCCCTGAGCCCAGGGGCGGCTCTCCTCCAGGCCCCGCCAGCACTGACCCAGTCCTCCTGTCTCCCCCCCGGACACCCGCAGGCCAGAGAGCCGTCGGTGGCTCCCTGCGGCCTCGGAGGCAAGTTCAGTGAATGAGAAGCTACGTTGGGCGCCCCACACAGAACTCTGCACAGATTTGGACGTGGGCCAGGTTCTGGGGACACCTGTTCCCGTGTCAGGAGCTGCGAGCCATCAAAAGCCTCCTCCCACAGCTGTTCACCGTTGCGGCTGACAGCCGGTGTCCCCACTGTCACGTCCCGACTTCGCGGCCACCTTGGCACCTGCCCCCGGCACGCCCTGCGGCTCAGGGGAGCCTCTTCCCTGCCCCCCCGGCCTCCGGCGGCTGCTGGGCTCCGCCCCCGCCCTCACGCGGCTGCCCCCAGCGTGTCCTTCGGGTCTCTCATGCAGACGCCAGGGTCGGGATCTGGGGTTCACCTGGGTTGTTCGGGTCGATCTCATTTTGGGATTCACAACTCAGTTCCATCAGCAAATACGCTTTCTTCAGGTTGGGTCTCATCCGTGAGCTCCAGGGTTTAGGGTGTGGACACTCGGGGGCAACAGAGAACGCACAGGGGTACCTGAGGACCCGCGGTGCCGGGTGGGCCCCGGGCCCAGCCTGTAGGCAGCAGACGGCTGCCGCCGGCCCTGCAGAGGCCGCGCAGGGGACAGGCCTCCGAGGCGCGCCTTCAGGAAGTCTGGCGGCAGAAGCAGCTCGGCGGACGGACGGGGGTGTGGCCCGGATGGCCCGCCTGGGGTCAGCCCGGGACCGTGCGGCATCCAGGGGCCTCCTGGCCGTGTCCCGGGGCCCCGGAGCTGCGGGGCCACAGGAGACCACGCTGTGCGGGTGGGACACTGCGTCAGGAGCGCCTTCCACGGCGTCCCCGGCGGGAAGAATGGCCCGGCCAGGGCGGTGGCTGGGGGAATTCTAGCACAACCTGAGCCGGCAGTTCCCACCCAAAGGCTGAGGAAGGGAGGTGGGGCGGTGACACGGGAGGCAGAGCCCTGTCATGCGGTCTCATCTCCAGACTGAGCCCCAAGGGCCCTCCCTCCTCGAGGCACCCCCTCCCCCGCCCTCCGCCAGGGCCATGGGCTCCCCTTCAAGGCCGGGGGCCAGCTGTCCTCTTCTGCACACACAGACGCCCCTGCGGCTCACACTGACCTCCGGAGGCCTCGTCCCCCACCCTCTAGCCCCCCACAACCACAAGGGAGGGGCCCCGGGGAAAGGCTGTAGGTGGACGGTGAGAGGGACGAGGAAGGGGCTTCTCTCCCGGGCAGTGTCCAGGGAGGCTGGAGCTGCAGCCCAGGCAGGGACGGAGGCGGAGGGCCTGGCGGCCGCCGGAGAATGTGCTGGAACCCAGCCACTGCAAACCCGTCTACATCCTCCCGCAGCAGGACCGGGTGTAATTGGGACCATTACAACAGCCGTCACTCGTGACGATCAAATGCGTTTTTAGCAAAAAGCTCTAAATTATCTCTGAGCAATTTCTTTCTTTCTTCTCTTCTTCTTCTTTTTTTTTTTTTTAAGTGGAAATGGAGGAAAACAAAGAGCCAGTAAGAAAGAAAGAAGCCTTTTCCAGCTGCCGCTCCCCAAGGAGGGGGTGGCCTCCGCAGCTGGAGCCACACGACCCTGGCGTCACCCCTGTGGGCGGGGGGCGAGTGCGGGTTCCAGGAGGAAGGGCCCTCCAGGCCAGCCGCACCTGCTGCCCAGGCGGCCGACCGCAGTGACCACAGGCAGAGCCGAACTCACCTCCGGGCAGGGAGCAGGAGCGAGACCACAGCAGCGGCCGGTGTCCTGGCACCTGCTCCCCAGGAACCGGGGCTCTGGGGGGCTGGACCCCTCTTCCCTCTCTCCCAGGCCTCAGTCTGTGGAGCCGCCGAGTCAGGGCTGGAGAGGAAGGGTGCAGAGTGGGCGGAAGGTGAGGACAGGGCCTGAGGGGAGGGACCCTCGAGGTTTGTGGCCGGAGCTGGGTGGTGGGAGGGCCCTGGGCTGGTCAGGCAGGTGACAGGGGCAGCTCACGGTGGGAACCTCAGTCCTCTGCTCCTGTCTGAGGCAGCCTCGGGTGTCCCCCAGGCCAGCTCGGTCCCACGGTGTGTGAGCCCCATGCCGGGAGGGGGGGGGCGCGCCTCGCTCGTGCTGGTGGCCATCTGGGCCACATGTCCCCAAGTCCACGGATACCAGGACAGGCCCAGGGAAAGGTTCCCAACCCCAGACAGCAGGGGTGGGCTGCAGGTTCAGGGACAGTGAGGGGCAGAGCTCCAGGGCTCCTACCCCCGCCCGCCCAGCAGAGCCCACGCCGGGCCCCACGGCCATCACCTACTGCCTCGCGGTCCCAGACGCAGTGTGCCTGCTTCAGCCCTCCCATGCCTCATGGTTTCCATAATGCCGCATCACTCAAAACGCGGGTGATGTTTTAGCTCCCCTTCCCCACCGTACAGGCTCAGTGGCAGAGCGGCCTGCGGCAGTGACAGTGCATTTCCCGGAGAGTGAACGTCACAGCCGGAGCCTGCACTGTGTGGGGACCAGGAGCCCTCCTCCGCATGGACCAGGCCACCGCCTGTGCAGTGGCAACGACAGAGCCCAGCGACCTGGCCCTCGGCTTCCCGGTACAGAGGACCCTTGGGGCTGCCAGGAGCCTCGCGGCCCCAGCAGAGCCGACACCTGGCCACCAAGGTCTCCAGCACCGCCGACCCCCCATCCTGCGCACAGACGGCCCCTAGGCCCTGCACGTCCGCCCACCCGCCCACCAGGCTGCCTCCCCCGCCCCTCCTCCCTCTCAGCCCACCTGCCCCCTGAGCTTTGAGAAACCAGACTGGATGCCAAGGCTTCGGCTGGGGGGCGCGGTGGTTTTCACAGCTCCACACTCCATTCAAGGCCCCCAGCCCCGCCCCTACCGGACCCCCCGAGCCTCATGTTGCACCCCCCATGGCCCTCCAGCCCCCGACATTATCCCCGCCCCGGAGCACACTGGGCTGTGCCCTGCGTCTGGGCACACACCCCTGTGCTTCCCCCTATTTGGAAATACTGTCACCAGAACTGGGACTCCTGGGTCCCTCCTGAGGCCCTTCCGGGATCCGCCGTGGGACCCTCCCGACACTGGGCGCGGCAGATCACTGAGGCTCAGACAGATGGAGCAGGGGGCCCAGACGGATGCCCTCGGCCAACCCAGCAGCCTCCATGGGGCTCTCCTGGTCTGGCCCCCGAGCCACTCAGCGGGGCGCAGGAATGACGGGGAAGGGTGCAGTGGAAGCAGGATGAGCCCCCGCAGTGCCAAAGCCCGGGCCCCGAGTGGGGGCAGCAATACAGGCCGGGGCCACCCGACCGAGGGGTCCGCGGGGAGGACGGGTCCTGCAGCTCCATCTGGGCCAGGCGGGCCTTTCCCCAGCCTCCCCCTCACTGCCAAGACCTCTTGACCCCTTCTGAGCCCGACTGCTCAAGTGCTGCTGGGTGCCTCCTGAGGAGGGCTGCCCGTGCAAGCACCCAGGGTCCGGATCTGCCCGGGGTTGGAAATGATTGGCAGGGTCGTCCCCCCCTCCAGACCCAAGGACATGGGCCGGGGGAGAGTCACCCAGGGGGTCCCCAGGTGGGGACTCAGAAGCTGAGACAGGCCAGGCCATCGGGCGTCCCGTGGAGGGCCCTGGAGTGCACAGGGCTTCCGGAAGCCGGGCAGACTCAGGGTGGAGCAAATCTTCGCTTCTCCGCCTGGAGGAATGGGGTCTGCTGTGCCTGACCCCCACCCTGGCCCCGAGTCCGCAGTGGCCTTGAACCTGTGCCCCGCAGGGTTAATGAGGCTGAAACCAGCAGAAAGGCTAAAGCCTGTTCCTCAGAGAATGGGTTCCCCGCTGTTGTGTCCTCCCAGACCCGCTCAGGAAACCATAGCTGTGTCTGCAGAAGCCCGGCCTCACGGTCAACCGACCGGATTCCAGCCTGGGAAGAAGCAAGGCCCCGAGTTCCTTCCCGGAGACAAAGAGCCTGACCCAAGCTACCCCTGCTCTGGAGCGAGCCCGCCGCTCCCCCTCCTTGTCCTCCCGACGTCAGGTGAGGGGTTTGGCTCGTTCCGGCATTCAGACCCCCACCCCCGCCACAGTGAACACGGTGTGTGATGCACCTGCTTGTTTCGCGCGCCCCATCTCTCCGCGGGAAGAGCCCCACGTTCCCGACCCTTTCTGCACAGTATGTGTGGCCTCAACCTCAGCCGACCCGCGCGGGCCTGAGAAAATCCGCCCCCGAGCACCACCCGAACTTCGGAGCCACGCACACGAGCGAAGGTAAGCGTCTGTGTTGGCACAGTCGATGATTGCAGCAGAGGTGAGAACGGCGGGGTGGTGGGGCAGAACCTTCGGACACCGGTCATGGGTGGGGAGTCTTTCGGACCTCAGCTGCAGGGGGGTGTCTCTGCTCCTCTCTCAGGTAAACAAAGGAGCCACCTAGGGGGCCTGAGGAGGCACCCAGCCCTTGGGGCCAGAGGCCAGGGCTTCTGGGAATGGAGAGGCCGTGTCCCCTGGCAGGACCCAGGAACCCGCCAGACCTGGAAGGGCCTCAGAAGCCAGTGTGGGCTGGTTTTGTCCGTTGAACTGATGATCAATGAAGCCGCCAGAAAGCCTCAATGATTCCAGAGAAGTCTTCCCAGCTGGGACCAGGGGGGGCCCAACGCCCATGGGCTGAACAGTTGAGTTGGCAAGAAGAGCAGCCTCAGGCCCACCCAGGCCCCAGAGGGTGAAGCTGGCCCAGGGGCTCATGACACAGGCCAGGCGGGCTCTCCCCGTTGTTAGGGCCAGACACGGGCACTCCCGCTGCCCACTTTGTTGAGTGGGTGTGTCCATTCCAGTGACCTCACCGCTGGCGCTGGTTATGGGGTGGGTTCTGGCTCAGGTTTTCAGGTCAGAGCATGGCGCTGGGTAGGGGCAGACCCGGGACCCTGTGTGCACATGGAATGGACTCCAGGAGGTGGTCTGGACTTGAAGCAACCCAAAATGGGTTGAAACCAGTGGCGTCTGGTGTGCTTTGCCTATGAAAGGAATATGCACAGGGTGTGTCCACAGGGCAGACGGTGGGGACTCAGAGATGCATGAAGCTCCTTTGCCTGTTCTGTGCTGACAACTGGAGTCTAAACCAGCCAAGCTCACATTTGTGCGGGCCTGAGGGACAGCCGGACCAGAGGACTACAGGCATGATGCACAGGGACCTGAGACGGAGTCTTGAACATGTGCAGAAGTCTTGCAGCTCTGCCTTGCTCACTGGAACCCTCACCCTCGACAAACCGGCTGCCATGTAGGAAGTTTGACTTCCTTGACGTCAACCTGCTGGAGAAGCCCAAGCCACATGGAGAAGCCACAGGAGATGAGGCTCTCTGTGGGGGCAGCACGAAGGCGTTAGGTGGGGGCCCGAAGCAGCCATCCTGGAGGTAGAACCTACAGCCTCAGTTGCCCCAGCTGACACGGGGCGACTGGCCTGCGAATCGCCCTCAACCATCCGGCCCCTAGCTGGCCATGGACGTGTGACTGCGTCCAGCTGAGGTCAGCCAGGCCAGTCCAGACGAAGGGCTCCCGCAGAATCATGAGCAATGTGAATGGTTACAAACAACTAAGAGTACGGCTGGTCTCTTTCGCAGCAAAGGTGAGTTGATGGTGAATTTCATGGTACATGAATTAAATCTTGATTACTTTTTTTAAAGATTTTATTTATTTACTTGACAGAGAGACACAGTGAGAAAGGGAACACAAGCAGAGGGAGTGGGAGAGGGAGAAGCAGACTTCCTGTCGAGCAGGGACCCTGATGCAGGGCTTGATCCCAGGACTCTGGGATCATGACCTGAGCCAAAGGCAGATGCTTAAGGACTGAGCCACCCAGGCACCTCTCAGTCATTTTGTTGAAAGAGTGTATCAGATAGTGTCTGCAAGGGCTTGCATTCCCGCCATCAGACCTCCAAGATAGACAAAGCCAGAAGGCTATGTCCTGCCCACAACCTGCCTCTAAGGAAAGGGGCCCCAAGACTTGTGGTGGCTGCTGTGCTAAAGAAGAGGAAGTGATATCAACATACCTTCATTTTAGCAATGTGGCAGGTTGGATGTGCAAAGATCTAAAGTTATGTCATATTTTTAAAGAATGCTTCAGTTTGTGAGAAAATAGGGAGAGAACCAGATGTCAGGAAAACATAACTGCAAGATGGAAAGTGAGCACAGGCACTGGTATTTGCCCCGAGGCATCCACTGGCCTCAGATGGCCTTCAGCCTGGGTTTCAGTGAGCTCCTGGATGTGTATCCAAGTGGAGGAGTGGGCAAAGGAGACAAAGCCTGCAGCCCTGGCAGGATGGGGCCGACCTGCAGTCTTCTTCATAAACCAGGATCCCAAGGTCAGCTTTCACAGTGGACAAACTAGGGAAGACCCAGATGACATGCCCAACTTGGCATGAGGTCTCCATAGAGGGGAAATGGGAAAATTCTTAGCCATTATCCCTCATTCCTGAGGATTTGGAGACTGGAATCCACAGTAAACAATGATTTATTTAAAGTGGTCCTGGGTTGGTAGAAAACTGAAGACAAAAATTTGTGAAGGAGTAAAGTAAAAATTGTCAGGCAGAATTGAAAAAAAAAATGAACCCCTAGAAATAAAAATTATTGACATTAAAAATTCAAGAGAAGTTTATAATGGCAGATTAGATGCAGCCAAAGAGAGAATTACTAAATTAGAAGGTAGAAAGGAAGAAATCAGAGAATGTGGCTCTGCAAGAGAAGAGGCAGGAACCAAAAGCCCTGAAAGGACACAGACCATCTTCAGCCTCACAGATGTTTCCCTCTGCTATGACATGTCTATTAGACACATATATCATTTCTGTTCAGTGGTTTTTATTTCCGCATATCCTTTTGATTCCTTTTGGTTTTTCCATCTCTCTGCTTACATTACTCATCATTTTTTGCATGTTGTTTTTTCCTTTATAGCCTTTAATCATATTAATTATAGTTATTTTAAATCCCCTGTCTCGGGGCACCTGGGTGTTTCAGTTGGTTAAGTGTCTGTCTCTGGCTCAGGTCATAATCCCAGGGTCCCAGGATGGAGCCCCACATCAGGCTCCCTGATCAGCAGGAAGCCTGCTTCTCCCTCTCCTGCTTCCCCTGCCTGCATTCTGTCTTTCACTGTCTCTCTCTTTCTGTCCAATAGTAAATAAATAAAATCTTTAAGATAAATAAGTAAGTAAATAAATAAATTTTTAAAATATCATTTAAAAATTTGCTGTCTGATCATTCAAACATTTTTATCATATTTGAGTCTGTTTCTGATGGTCACATTGTCTCTTCAGACAGTGCTGTCCCTATCTTTTGGCAGGCCTTGTTTTTTGCTGGAACCCCAACATGTTAAATTGGGCAGTGGGAACTGAGGTAACCAGGCCTTTAGTGTGAGGTTTGATGTTGGTCTAGCCGGAACTTGGCCTCTGTCTAACGTTTGCTGTGACTGAGGGGCCAGAGGCTCCCAGTTCTGCCAGTGTCCTTGTTTTTACCTCCTTTGCTGACTGAGTTTACCTAAGTCCTCCTCCCTAGAGAGAGCCCATGTCTTTCCCAGCATCTACTGTGATTACAGGGGCGTCCTGGGGAGGGGGCAGGAGAAGCACTCTAGAAACTTCCAACTAAATGTCAGTCTTTTCCTGGTCCTCTGATCTTGGCTGTGACCTTCCCAGTGTTCCCCATGGTCCCCACTCCTCTGCTGCAAGGTTCTCCATCTATGTCCTCGATGTTCTGGCCCTTGTTCACTGTTGGCTTGTTTTTACCTTGACGTGGAACAGGAGGGCGGGGGCTGGAGTGGGAGCAATCCTGCCCCGCTGGGCTGCAGTGAGGTTGGAAACTTGTACTCTGGCAAAGCCTTTCCCCTGGCGGATGGGCCTTTGTTATGGAGAAGGCTCTGAGCATATTTCACATGAGGTCTTCTCTGCACCGACTCCCAAAGTGCTGGGGCCTTCCTCAGATCTACACTGTGAGGACCTGGTCTGGTTTCTGGAGGAAAAGCTCACCAACATGTTGGTGACCCCCTGAGGCTGCCAGGCCTGAGGAGTTTCTCACTGTCACACACTCGGCCTCTGGAAACTTGTCTGAGTCTACACGGAAGAGTTCCTGGGAGCTCCTGGCTCCAGGCCTTTGGCTCTGTGTGAGCAGTTCCCAGGTTTGCTCCTCTGTGCTTCTGTCTGTCCGGGTTTGGAAATGGTGGTTTGCTTTGCAACCTCTGCTTTTCTGGTGAGTCTGAGAAAAGTCATAGATTTTCAGTTTGTCTACCTTTTTCTTTTTTATTTTTTTAAAGGTTTTATTTATTTATTTGACAGACAAGATCACAAGTAGGCAGAGAGATATAGGAAGAGAGAGAGGGAGAATCAGGCTCCCTGCTGAGCAGAGGGTTGGATGCGGGGCTCGATCCCAGGACCCTAAGACCATGACCTGAGCCAAAGGCAGACGCCTAACCCACTGAGCTACCCAGGCCCCCCGCCTACCTTTTTCTTAATGTGCAGGCAGAGGTGACAACTTCTAAGCTCTGTACATGTTGGACCTGAAACAAGGAGTCCTGAAGATTTATTCATGTTTATTGTTTTTTTTTTTAAAAAAAGATTCTATTTATTTATTTGTCAGAGAGAGAGCGAGTGAGAGCGAGCACAAGCAGACAGAGTGGAAGGCAGAGTCAGAGGGAGAAGCAGGCTCCCTGCGGAGCAAGGAGCCCGATGTGGGATCGATCCCAGGACGCTGGGATCATGACCTGAGCCGAAGGCAGCTGCTTAACCAACTGAGCCACCCAGGTGTCCCCATGTTTATTGTTTTGCCCAGAGGGCATCTACTGCAGGGTCAGGCCAGCTGGTGCTTAGTTGGACGACAGAAGTGGATCTGATCAATGACTTTTTAAAATGTCGCTTCTCTCACTTCCAAAGAAATCCAAGGCTGGCCTCCTCTGGTTGCCTACACCTGGGTGGCTTAGGCTGGAGCCCGTCATGCAGAAGGTCTGCCAGATGCAGAAACCATGACTGGGGAGGCGCACAGTGGGCCTCACTGCAATCCCTGCCTGAGATGTTCTTTGCGGCCCTCAGGATAAAGTCAGACTTAATCCCTTGTTGCGTCTCCTACAGTACTGGGTGCTCCCCCTTTTGCAAACTTCTCATTCCCTTTTTCTCAGTTTGGCGTCTGTGAGCCTCATGCTGTCTGGGGAGGTTCTGGACGGAGCCAGCCCTTGGATGGGGCACCCTACCGGCAGCTGCTGTTGCACTCTGAGAGAGGAGAGGGGTGCGAGGTCTAGTAGGGACCACAGGCCGGCCAGCCCCTCTGTTCTTCTCTTCTAGTCATTTCTCCTTTGTCTATGTGTCCTACTCCTTTTTCTAGAACTTAGCCTTCAGTTAGGTTTACCTCGTCCGTTAGGGACATATGCTTCTCTGTACCCGTGTCTGATTCCAGGAGGCTCTACTGTTCTCTTCACCTGCCACAGCTCCTCTACTCAAACTTCCTCCATTCACTGAACCCTTGATCCTGCCGTCAAGTGCCCTGCACTGAAATGGCAAAACCTCTAATAACACATTTTCTAACTGGGAGCAGGTTACAAAGGTCTTTGCTTTGTTTTCATGGCTGTGTTACATCCTTCAGGATTTAGGGCTCAGCCTTGGGCTGCCTATGGGCAGATGCAGCTTGACAACACCCTGTCCACCCACAATAGCGGTGGCCCTGTGAGCTGGTACATAGCTTCCAGGAAGCAATTTGCAATATACAGTGAGAACAAGGTCTCTTTTAAGAGAAAATCTCAATTCATGGGAACTTTCCCTGAAAAAACTGCCACTAAATGAAACAAGTTTGCCACTGTAGTGTACCATACCACGTTTCTACAACCACCCAGCATGCTAAGTTTCCAAGGGGCAGAGTGTATGTGCCCAAATCCAGATCATTCCACAGAGAGGAAACTCTGGCCCAGAGAGGGAGGCCTGTAGTCTGAGGTCACACTACAAACCCACCAACAGAACCTGTCTCAACACCATCTCTCCTTCCTCCTCTCTGAGGCTGTGAGGCCAAGCCAGCTCCCCTCCTCAAATCTCTGCTGATTCTTCTGGAAAGTAGACTTCAGGATGGTGAGCCGGAATGAGAGGAAGCAAGAAAGGGCCTGCCGGCACACGTACTCTGCCCGTGGTTCCATTCAGAGTGTGTTTTTATAGTTTCTCCTCTCTATATGGAGTGACAGACCTGGAGGTGTAGGTGACCTGACACCTGACATGTTGCCTGGCAACAACAGGCACGAGCCACCGCCTACCTCAACGGATGCCCTCCGGCTGGGAGAAGAGTGCTTCACTGATTCGGGGCAGGTGGCCACCGTGGGCATGCCTGCCTTGCCTCCCATACTTGCCTTTCCTGACAATAGTACCGGGGGCTGCCATGGCCCATTGGTGAGCCAATGGGCCTCACCAAGGCTGCTCACCCCAACTCCCTGCCTCATCAGGCAGCTGCTGAACAGCCAACCCGTCTGCCCCAGCATGACCCAAACAGCCTTATTACCTGGCTAATTGGGGCCCAGAGGCTCAGCCAGAGCACAAACACCCCCCAGTCAGTCTTGGTGTGTAATTGCTTGAACAAGCGCTTTGAAGGGAGAATCCATAGTGTGTCTCCTAGAATTGCCCTGGCAAATTTCAAACCAGCTTCTCTCTGTGCTCAGGCTGCCTGTCCTCCCAGGGCCGAGCCCACTGCTTTGTGGGTCTCTAGGAAACCGCACTTTCAGCACCTGCTGGGTGGACAGCGCCAGGCCAGGTAACCCAGTTCTCCCAGCCTGGGTGCAAACCCATCCCGCCGGGATGGTCACACCTTCCTCCTCAAAGACCTGGCTGTGGTGAGACAAGGGATTAAGACTGACTTTAACCTGCAAGCACCTGGCACCTGGGTACACTGAGAGCAGGTGCAGGAGACAGCCCCCGAGAGGTCCAAGAAGTAAGCCAGGGGTCAGGGCATGGAGAGACAGCACTGGACACACCTATATGAAGGCTCGGATTTCCCATCAGGGAAATGAATGCAGCAATCGTTCCTCCTTCTGCCTCAGCAGCGAAGCAAGATAGAGGCATCGCCCTGAGCTGACTGGGCCTCTGGGGACCCAGATGGGCCATTGTAAAACTTGACTTTACCTGACCTGAATTTCGGATCCCCTCAGCTCTGACAATGTTCAATAAATAACTCCATGCTGCATGAGTGATGGCAAACCCCAGAACGGCTTTAATTTTGCAGAGCGATAAATTAAATGCAATGTCTGCCGCGTCTGCACGATTAAACTCTTTTTATAGCGTTTCATGTTGCTTTATGACTGGACCACTGCACCTCTCAGAATCCTCGGCAGAGTCTTCTGCAAGCAGGCAGCTCACCCAGGTCTGAGCCCTGGGTCATGTCGGTGGCGAGGGCCCTGCAGGGTCTAGTCCTCTGAAACCAGGGCTGGGACCCCGAGATCTGGGGCCCTGCACCAGGGATGCCATGAGCTCCTCCAGCCTACAGGTGGTGCTGCAGGCAACCCCCACGAGCTCCATCCCCTGATGACCCCATCACATTACGCCTACCTGGTACTTTTCCTGCACTTTTTTCTTCCTCCTCCACTCTGGCCTTTATGAGAATTAAACTTTTTAAGATTATTATTATTTCTTATTTTTCTTCCTCTACTGGTTTGGAAATTATACATGCTACCTACTTAATCATGTCTGGTATGCAAATATGCAAAGTAAGTTGTTAACTAAAGGGTTACTAGTGTTGGAATCCACTCACATGCAATCCCTGGAGGCGTCCGGTTCAAAGAGAGAAAGTAGGTCTGGGGGAGGGCGTTAGTGTTTAATGGGGACAGTGTTTCAGTTAGGAAACAGGAAAAAGCTCAGGAGACAGTCAGTGGTGAGGGCTGCACTGCCATGTAAATGTGCTCAGTGTCACTGAACCATACACCTGTACGTGGTTAATATGGTGGACCCCTGGAGGGCACAGTCGGTTAAGCAACTGAATCTTAGTTTCACCTCAAGTCATGATCTCAGGGTCATGAGATCAAACCCCACTGGGCTCTGTGTTAGGCATGGAGTCTGCTTAAGTTTCTCTCTCCCTCTCCCTCTGCCCCTCCCACCCCTCTCAATTAAATAAATAAACCTTTTTAAAAATGGGACTTTAGTATATTTTACTACCATAAAAAAAGTGAACCAAGGTTCCCAGCCGATTGAGTGAAGAAAGGAAATAAATGCATAAAAGATGAAAAGAAAAAGATGGTCCCGTGTTTGTAGAAAACGTGATTGTCCGAGAACAAGCAAAAACAAGCAAATGTATATATTTAGTGAGATCAACACAGTTGCTGGATACAAACTACCATCCCAAATCTAATTGCATTATCATACATCAATATCAACCATAACCAGTCAAAAAATATAAAATTTAAATGCCTTTTATATTATCAGCAAAATAGGTAAAAGTACATAGGACTAAAACTAAAAAGTATGTGAATTTATGGGGGAAATTGTTAAAACTTTACTTAAATACATTAAAGAAAACCTAAGCGAGAGGAAAGAGATACTGTGGATTTCATAAAGATGTCAATTTTCCCAAAACTGATGTAAAAATTTAGTACTATTAGAACAAAAATCCCAAAAGGTCTTTTCATAACATTTGACACACTGATTTTAAATGTTACATATGAGCCAGTGACCAAGATGGGCCAAGACAGTCCTGGAGAAGAGAAGTAAGCTGGGAGGCTTGTGCCACTGAATACCAATAATTATGATAAAGGGGAAGTCATTGGGATGTTCAGTATAGATGCTGGGATGGATGAAGTAATAACAGACGAGAATAAGAGCACAGTAAAATGCACATTTATGGAAGCTTGAAGCACACTTTATGATAGAGTAAACAGTGCAGTTCAGTGTGGAAAAGAGAGTTTTCGGTAAGATGCTGGGGAATTGCCTATCCATGTTAAAAACACTGAAAATGAATCCCCACCTCACACCGTACTGAGAAATAAATTTCAAATGATTAAAGGCAAAGAATTAAAAGCATAATGAAAAAGACTGTAGAATTGAAAATGATTTCCTAAACAAGACGCACAAGAACAAAGCATAAAGGAAAATTCTGACAAATTCAGCTATATCAAAATTAAGAAATCCATTCACTAAAAGAATCATAAACATAGTGAAAGGAGGAGTCACAGACTAAGATAAAATATTTGCAGCACAACTGACATGAAATGACATGTAAAACATATGAGGAATTCCTATGAATCCATAATAGAAAGCAAACAGTCCCATAGAAAAATGGGCAGGACCTGTGAACAAACATTTCACAGAAGAGGACATATACAGCTCATTAATGTTAGGGGCGGGGGGAAAAAAACCAGCCCACTCTCATTAAGTCAAGGATATGCCTCTTTAGGACCCTGTGGGGAGTTCAGGTTCAGATCACAGCCCGAGTGCATGCATCTCATTATTTCCCCTCCAAACTCCCACTAAAACGATAGTTACAAGGATTTTTTTAATGACATAAACCATTAAGGATAAGAAGAACAGAATAGGAGACAAAAACAAGATTCTGGAAACTGAAAAGTATATGAACAAGTGATAACCCTCTCAGCAGGCTGGAGAAAGATAAATAAGAGGCTGACAAGGGAAAACCTGAATTAACCTGATTTATTCCCAAGGATATTCCAAGGCATAGGAAGTGGTAGTGGCAGAGTTCTCTGGGGCTGGAGATTCAAGAGTGGAGGTGGGCATAGCAAAAGAGGTACCTGAGTACAAAACTTAAGGAGTAGATGTCACAGTCATTGGAGAAACACGAATTAAGATCACAGTGAGGTATCCCCACACACCCAACAGATCGTCTGAAACAGAAAACAATGACAGCACCAAACACTGGCAAGGCAGAGAAAACTAAATCTCTCGAGCATTGTTGGTAGGAATGTGAGCTGGTAAAACCACTCTAGAAAATAGTTGGCAGTTTCTTTAAGAAAAGAAAACACTTATAATATGACTCAACAATTACCCTCCTGGGCATTTGTCCCAGATAAATGAAAACTTTTATCTCGGCAAAAGAGTATGAACGTAGTTGTTCGTAGCAGCTTTATGTATAATAGCCCAAAACGGGACCAAACCAAATGTCTCCCACTAGGTCACTGTTAAACAAACTCACATCCATGCCATGCAATAAAAAGAAACAAACTATTGACACATGCAGCAACTTGGGTGGCTCCTCATTTTGCTGGAAAAAAAAAAAAAAGCCAACCTCAGAGGTCACTTACTTTATTCTTTTTATGTAGTATACTGAAATGACAAAATCATATAGAAGAAAAATAAAATCGTGCTTTCTAGGGGCTAGGAGTGACGGCAGGGCAGTGGGGAGAGGAGGTGAGTGTGACCTTGAAGGGGCAGCATGAGGAATAGCTTTGAGGTGATAGAAGAGCTCTGCATCTTGACTGTGCTGCAGGGATGGGCACGCTCAAAGATCAGGAAACGGCTCCAGCCTTGAGAACAGCAACGTGGGCTGGCGCCTTCCTAATTCTAAAGGAAACTGATTTCCCACTCACATCTCCATATCCAAACCATCAATCCACCTCCGGGGTGAAATTAAAATGTTTCAGACGTGCCCGTCTCCAGCCATTCACCTCCTGTGTGTCTTTCCTCAAGGAACCAGAGGTGGGTGTGCGCCGTAAAAACAACGGCATGAACAAGGAAGGCACAGGATTCAGAAACAAGACAGAAGAAAAGGGACTCTCAGGGATCGTGAGGAAGACGGATCCCCAGCATACAGAGTAACCAGTCCAGATCGGAGGAGCATCTCCAGGAGACCAGAAGATTGAGGTCTGTCATCCCCATGATTTCTGCCGATGGACCACCTTTTGATCCTCATTTAACCATAGGAGAATGGTTCCCACCAAAACAAGGAAGTAAACCAGGAAAGAGGAAGGTGTGGATAGGATTCAGAAAACAGGGCTCCCACCCAGGAGAAAGGCAGGACATCAGCAGAAGCAAATCTCGGGGTGACAGTGCATCCATCCCAGAAGGTGGCCAGCCCAGTCAAAGGAGTAAGAGACCTCTAGTGAGAGGGTCTCCAAGAACAAGTGATGTGGGACAGTGCACAAAAAGGATATTGGAAAGTGTGGGAAGGCTTAGTCACAGGTGAGAAAATAGTAAGCAAACGAAAAATCAAGGCAACTAAGAACTTTAGGAAACACAAAGAGTAAGAAAGGAAAAAATTGGAATACAGTCCAATGCTAAGTGAAGCTGTGACTATGGTATCTATACGGATATGCTATGGTCTGTACCAAAATATTTCATGTGATTTAATAAAAAATTGTAATATAAATATATTGGGAGAGTAGAAAGGGGAAGGAAGGGGACACAGAATAAGAGGACTGAATCCTCCTCTGCTGCAATAGGAAATCTTAAAAATTGTGTCTTATATTGACACAAACTGATTAATCAAAAGTTAGCAATATTTGGTGTTTTATTACTGTAAATGTGTTTGATAGTATATCATTCATTCTATTTTTAACTTGTATTTATTCTACTATTTATTCTATCATTTATTATTATTTAATATTATTATTAATTTATTATATATTATGTATTTAATAATATTTATTCTATTTATTCTAAGACTCTATTATTTAACTTGTATTTATTTGTTCATTTAAAACAAAACAGTAAGATACCATCTTCCTACAACCAAATTTGAACACGTTAGAAAGCAAGTCAAGTCGAGGTTCTGGAAAGGATGTGGGGGCAACAGGAACACTCGGCCGACCGGTCCCCGCCTGGGTGCGTCTCTAGAGTGTGCTACCCGACCCTTCTCATACCATGGCAAAAAAGAAGTGATACAGTTTGTGTGCCCCAGTGAGTAGATGGGCAAGGCTGCTCCAGGACGTCAAGGCCAGTCTGGAAGTGCAGCGTCCAGCCTGCCCCAGCCACTGCCTGCGTACTCAAGTGTGGAGGGGCTCCGTGACTCAGCCAGCCCAGCACCCGGTCACGGCTCTCCAGCGGGCTCACCCCCAGAAAGGCTCACACGTGTGCACCTGGACGGCTATCCCGGCGTGCTCGTAGCGGCATTGTGGTAGTAAAAAGCCTGGAGACAACACAAATGTTCATCAACAATAGAACTGATCAACGAATTGATATATCCGCACGACGGAATGCCAAACAGCCGTACAGAGTAACGAAGGACGCCGTACGCATGAAAGCGGGTAGATCTCAGGCATGTTCCGTTGAACAGAAGCAAGACACAGGCATCGTGTCCGAAGGAAGACTCTACTCACATGCAGCCTACAAAGCAGCTAAAACTGACGAATATATTATTTGGCGCTACAAACGGAAGCGGCAAAATGATAAAGGAGTGCATGAACATAAATGCAGGTTTGCATGACCAGGCAGGTGGGGGGCGGGGCGAGCGGGGAAAGAGCGTGACTGGAAACAAGCAACCTGCGCTTACAAACTTATTTTGTGATACAAATAAATCCTATTCCTTAATCTGAGCGGCGGCTCCGCGGAAGTTTGCATCGTGTTATTATTGTTGTTTCTTTCCTATTCTTTGAACGCTATACATGCACTTTAGACACAGACCTAGAAGAAATAAAATGTTAAGGGACGTAAAGTGACTGACAAGACAGCAGCAGAGCCAGCGAGCATTGTACTCTGCCCGCCCCCAGCCCAGGACCGAGCGGCTGTAACCTCCGCCGCCCACCTCCCCAGTTTCACGTTGCCTCTTCAGCCCCCAAACAGCTGGTACTACCTTTGCTCTGCGCTGCCTGCGCTCCTGTGTGTTTGCCCACACGCTTGAGGCCGTTCCTTCTCTTGTTTCGGGACTTCCTCCTGGGTCGCTTTCCTTCCTCCCGAAGGAGGCTCTGTTGTTGACAAATTTTTCTACTTTTATTCATCCTAGGTTTTAAAAATATTTTTTTCTCAGGAGTATGCTTCTAGGGCATGCGTAGATCCTTAGTTGCCCCCGAGATCTGTGCTCCCCAATTTTCAGCTGAACACGCGGCCACCAGGAATGGAGGCTGCATTTCCTAGTCCCATTCGCGATGCTGTCCAGCCGAGCTCCCCTTGGAGTGAGATGTGGCTCCTAGGAAGAGCTCTTTTGGGGAAGGGGGTGATGTGCCCTTCTTTGTCACTTCTTCCTTCCTGTGGGTTGGCTGGAATGTAGAGCAATGGCTGGAGCGTCCGCAGCCATCTTGAGCCATGCCCTGACCTCCGGAGTAAGTCAAACACAGCGGAGTAACAAGGCAGAAGAATCTGGGGTTCCTGACAAGGGGTGCATGACAATAGTCCTGGACTGACCCTTTGGGACTTCACAAACATAAAGAGAAACATACCTATATCACATGAATTCAAGATTATTTGGGGTTTTCTGGGTTATCCTAATTTGGTATTAAGGTGGGATACAGCAGAAAATTTTCTAGAATCAAAGCAGAACAACTAAGGGCTTCTATTTGACTCCCTCCCTCAGCCAGTTCCTCTACATAGATTGGCTCTTCAGTCTTCGGAGAAGCCTTGTGAGGACAGTACATGTCCCTCCATCAGTAGAGGGGAAAGCCAAGTCTCGTGGATGGTACGTGGCTTGCTTGGCGCTGCACGCTGTGTGTGGACAATGCTCTCTGCTCCTCTCCATACAGATCCTTTTCTTCCATGTTCCAGAAGTCCAAGGTCTCGATGAAGGAAGTGGGCATCGGGACGTCACTGGGTCGCTGGTGGGCATGTGAGCGAGTCTCTTCTGTGGCCCTGACATCTGGCTGGAAGGTCACCAAACACCCAGAGCTCGTCTGGGTCTGGCCTCAGGTTCCCCCCAGACACAGTCTCTGGTTGACCCTAGTCTAAGCTCCTCATTCCTCAGGGCCCAGAGCAGGGGACAAGGCTCACAGCACACGGCCCCTTCTGGCTGGCAGCAGGGAGCCTGGGGGACTGGCCTGGGAGAAGTTTGGTGCAGACGATGGACAGAGGGTGGAGCAAGGTGGAGGTGGGAGCGGCTCCTGCAACGCGTGTGCCCCGGCCACCTGCCCCTCCGGCCACCTGCCCCTCTGGCCACCTGCCCCTCCGGCGTCCAGCGTACCTGCCCCTCCGGCCACCTGCCCGTCCCAGGGCCTCAGTCTTCCCTTCTGCAGGGATTCGACCCAGATGTCTCCCCACAGGGCATTTCCTGCCCCAGTGTGCCCTGGCCTGAGCCGGGCTCGCCTTGGCTCCAGGCACTAGGAGGGCTCTGTGTGGAGAAAGGGAAGAGGAACCAGGCATGTGAGAGCCCCGGGCTGCACGCCATGAGCTGGGGGACCCTAGGGGAAGCCGGGCACTGGCCTCTCACCAACACACCATCTGGCTGGCTAATGTGGGGCAAATCCCTTTAAGACTCCGAGTCCGTTTTCTGGTATGGGAAGCAGTCCTCTAGCCCTCAAAGTACCCCAAGGAGAAACCCTGGGTAAGTATCCAGGACTGTGTGCATGGGGCAGGGCTCTCTAGGAGAGTCTCCCGGAAGTGCCCAGAGTGCCACACGAAATGCCCACAGCAAGGTCCTGGAGGACATGGGAGCAACGGGGCTGGGGGACATCCTGAGCACAAGGAAGGGGGGACAGACTAGTGCTATGGGGAAGACAGGAGCGGGGGCCACGTGTGCGTGCTGGGGCCACGGGGGGGGCGCGGGGATTCGATGGCCCACAGAGGGGGGAGGAGCAGAGTTGGGGAAACTGAGTCATCCAGGCTGTGCCAGCACCCAGTGCCGCCGGGCAACTGGAGCGCAGCCCCGCATCCCTCCTCTGCCAGATTCAGCCACAAGGCTCCGTCCTCTGCTGCCCCGTCTCCGTGAACACTGAGCAGCTTTTGTTCCAAGATTTATTTTTTCATCAGATTGGTATTAGAGTCACTTCACGCAGTGCTCTCCGGCGTCAGCAAAATAAAGATGCAAATAAACCCCCGACCCGGCTCCCGGGGCCGCCCGCCACCCTCACCGCTCACGGTGGCTTTGAATTTTAAATTTCATTTTCCCATCGCTTTTCAATAAATGCTTTTCCCCGTGATGTCTCGAGTCCTGACCTTATAATGCCCGAGTTAAAAGGCAGTGTCTTGTTTCCAGCTGCAGATAATTTACTTTTGAATGGTCCAATTACACGGCAGCCGGGCTCTGCCTGGCCGCGCCGAGATGTAGCCGTTCGCGGGGGAGATAATGGGGTCGCGGGCAGCGGATCTGGTGGCTGACCCAGGCCTGTCCTCCGGGCGGCCGCCGGCGGGCAGGAGAAGGCGCTGCCTAAAGAGCCCCCCGAGGGTCCCCCTCCTAGGGGTGAGGCCAGCCCTGGAGAGACAGGCGGCCTCTGCGGGGCACGGCCAGGCCCGGGGCGCCCGCCAGGCGGGTCGGGTGGCGGCGCGCAGCCCCAGGTCTCCGCCCGCTCGGCCGCCTGCCCTGGGAGATGTTCAAGGAGGCGTGAAATACAGCCTCATGTTTTTGAACGAAGTGTAAAATCTGACCAATCGCTAGCCCTGATTCATTATCGTCCTAACAAGGTGGCTGGAGGAGTTTAACGTCCCCGGAACAGAAAACCCGCGGGGTACAGACAACATGCGCCTTCAGATTCCTTCAAAGGAGACGCTGAAGCATTTCGCTCCTCCGTAGTGTTTCCTCCCCGAGCGTGAGACGCTGCCTTCGAAGTGCTCTTGCTTCAGAAAGAGAACGAAAATGCCCCGATCTAATTCATCTCCCTTTAAAGCCAAAAGAAAAATCCCCAGTGGCTCTTACCAGAGCCAAAGGGATGTCACAGCAATCCCTCTGGCCGGCCATCCCGCAAGCACGGGGCCATTGCTGGAAACCAAGGGGAAGCCCCGAATTTTAAACATATTTTTCTTTGAATTTTTTCTCATAAACACATCTAAACTGTTAACGATTTAAAGACAAAAGGAAGCTCCCCGGCACATGGAAAACGTGTGAGGTCAGGTCTCCGTCAGCATCAGTCCCTGGACCGTACGTCTGTGCTGTGAAACAGGGGACAGCCTGACGGCCAGCAGGGGCACCAGCCGACCCTTAATCGGGTGCAACCGGCCCCAGCTCCCTGGACTCTGGGGTCTTCCACGGGGCAGCTGGGGCCCGGGAAGGGCGGTGAAGGGGGCACCGGGAGATCGCAGGATCGGGGGTACCTCCTCTTCCCCACTCCCTCTTCAGCCCCTAAGATGCAGCCACACCCCCTGCAGGCCTCTCTGCACACACCTGCTGAGCCCCCCTGGAAACGGGGTCCTGGAGGCGGCTCTGGGGGTCCAGGCTCAGCCCAGGCTGGTGGCCATCAAGGGGAGGCCACTGAGGCCATCTTCGTTAGCTCTGCTCTAACTTCTGGCCAGTTCACATACCACCCGTGGGACAGGCGCGGGGCAGACATGGGACGGGCAGCTCAGTCCTGCCCAGGGCTGGCATTGGAACACCAGCTGTATGCCGGGCACTGGGTCCCACTCCCAAGGTGCCGACTCTGTGGTGTGTTCAGGGTGACCGCAAGACCCTGCCCCTGTCCCCCGGGATGCCGGGTCCCCATGACCTCCGGTCTGAGCTGGCCCTGGGGCTGGCTCTGACCCAGGGCACATGGCAGAAACCACGTTTGGCTGGTTCCAGGGCTAGACTCTAAGAAGACAGGCAATGTCCCCGCCTTGTACAAAGCGTGCTCCCTGCTAGAGAGGCCATGCTGGGAGAGGGGACCTGACAGAGGAGACCAAAGGGGCTTGGCCAACAGAAAGAACCCGGCATCTCAGCCCGGGCATCTGAGCCAGTCGGGCTGCGCATCACACCCAAGCTGTTCCACCCCTTCCCGGTGGGCAGGCTGGACCCCTGCAGCGCCCCAAAAGACATCATACCTCGACGCATAGTCCCTATCTGGGCCTGCCTGATGTTCTCCCCCAGAAAAGGCAGCCGCTCTGTCTCAGCCTTGTCCCTGCCATGAGAAGCTTGGCGCTGGCAGAGGCGCTAACACAGATGAACAGAGGCACAGTGAGGTCATGAGACCCAGACAAGGTCACAGGTCAATCAGGAAGGAGGCGGGGGTCACCTGATTCCGGGGTTGGCAGCGTCGGGGACCCTTCCTCCCCATTCTGAATGTTTCCTTGATGTCCCGGGAAGGCAGCAAGGAGCCCCTAAGAAGACTTTGTGGGGTTACACTGTTCCTTGGCGGGGTGAGCTGCCCCAGGGAGGAATGTCTGCCCAGCCGTGTCCGCACTGGGAGGGCCAGTACCCTTATGGGGGCTTCAGCATCTATAGACCCTCATCCCCTCCAGGCTGGCCTCCGCTACACCCGCTTCATATGACGCGTCCATTCCCCCAGAGCTCAGGTGGGAAAGAGGGCACGGGAGTCAGAGACCTCCCACAGGCTCCAGACCCTGCCGTGGGGGGAAGGGCACCGCGCTCCCTCCGGGAAGATAGACTACTTGGCTGCACCGTTCCGGGGCGTCCCAGCATCCACACAAGCATGTCTGAGGCCCCAGCCAGACGCTCACATTTGAACAGACAGGAAGGGGCTTTTCCTACAGGGCCGTAGGAGCCAGCTTGGCAGGTCAGGGTCTCAGCTTGGCCACAGGCTGAGGAGGCCTGCGAGGGGTGCTCCGGCCATCCCACGTTCAGGTCCAGGCAGTAGAAAGAGGAGTTACCGGTGGGGAGCCTGCTTGTCAACGTTCCGGCTGGAAAAGCAGCCCCAGAACATTCTCTCTGGTGCTCCCAGCTGCCTTGCATTATCCAGAGGACTTCACAGGCTGACCACCTGCTCCCTCGGGGGTCCAGCCTTCATGGATCATCAGATGAGACCACCCCTGCAAGGATCTGCCATGCCGAGGCTCTGACACCTGAGGCTCTGCCAACATGAGGCTCTGACACCTGAGGCTCTGCCAACATGAGGCTCTGCCAACATGAGGCTCTGACACCTGAGGCTCTGCCAACATGAGGCTCTGCCAACATGAGCCACCACTCTGATGAGCACTGATCCTTGGGCAGGCTGGACCCCTGCAAGCTCCTCTTCTCTACAAGGAGGCCCCCACTGCCCCAGGCCATGCACCTGGGACACCCTGAGTGTGCTGCAGCAAGCAGGCCCCTGAGCTCACCTGTGCAGGCCCACAGGTACAGGTGAAATGCCCAGAGCCCAGAATGGGAGGGACTTGCCCCACCCCAGGCCATGCCACATGTGGGAAGTTGCTCACCAGGACTCGAAGAATAACGGGAGCTAACAGAGATGTCCGCCCAGGCAGTGGGGTGAGGAGTCAGGCTGAGGGCACTGCCCAGAGGCAGAGAGGTCTGGGGCCCACGCGGGCCTGGGCAGGGTGCAGGGGGGGCGCTGGGAAGGAAAGGGTACAGACACGGGGAGAGCGGAGACCTCAGGGGTGTGGTGTTGCTCGCTGGCTTCCAGAACCAGGAGACTCTTGACAGCATCTGGGAGAGAGGGGCGTGCAGGCCGAGGACCCCCAGACAGGCCTCCAGTGGGCTCCCTCTTTCCTGGCATCACCAGCCCAGGTAACGTATCACCGGTGTTCCGGTCTGCGATGGGGCATGTCCCGTGGAAGCCACAGCTGCCGCCCCCTCCCCGGCTGCCAACCCCCAGGTGGGTGCGTCGGGGCCTCAGGCTTAATTTGCCCCAAGGGCTGATGGCACCCGCCTCTGCCAAGCCCCAGACCTGGGCCCCCGCGCAGTTCTCCACATCAGCGGCGCCCGCGTGTTTCCCCAGTGGCCTCGTGGACTGTGAGTGCCTCCCCCTGGCCCCCACGGCTTGCTCTCCTGGGGCTTCCCCGCTGGTCTGATGGCCCCAGCTGCACATGGTCTGCAAGCCCAGCTGGAGGAGCAGCTAGACTCTGTCCGTCCCTCTGTCCGCTCCTCCACGAGACCCGTCAGCTCAGTCTCCCATCCCCTCTCCCTTCCCTGCCAGGACCTCAGCTCAATGCCCTGTTTCCCCGGCCTGGACCTGGGAGGGCAGCCGGGCTGCTCGAGCCTAGACCAGGACACCCCGCAACCAACCAACACCGCAACCTGAACCGGCCCAGGTCCCTCCCTTGCCCTTCCCGTCTCACCCCTGCCCCACCCCGTCTCACCCCTGACCCTCCCCTCCCTCCCTGACCCTCTCATGTCCCTCCCCTGCCCCTCCCCGTCCCTCCCTATCCCCACTCCTGCCCCGCCCCGTCTCTCCCCAGCCCTGCCAGCCCTCCCCAGCTACACTACCGCCTGCACAGCCTTGCAGAAGCAGAGCTGCTCCACTCGGGCAGCCTACGCAAAACCCCTCTTCCCAACCGCTCCAGTGGCCCAGTCAGCCCACGTGTCCCATCAGAGACCCCTCCACGAGCACAGGGGCTGAGACCGCCCTCTCCAAGCACCCCTCAAGCTTACACTAGCCCCAGCCCCGCCCAGCCGCACACCACCTACCGAGGGCAGTGTCCTCGCCCCCCGCCCTCCCAACAGCTGCTCCAAAATAAATCTCCTGTGTCCTGATCCTCCTCCCACACATCCCGACCCCTCAGGCAGGGTCCCCTGCCTCGTCACCTGCAAGGTGCCCATCTGCACAGCTGGAAATGTCTCTGAACAAACCCCTTCAGGCCTCGGCCTGACCCCAGCAAACCCAGGTCGGCTGTGTGCTGAGTGGGGGCTCCACACGTGGGCCCCGTGCCTGGGGGAGGGGCTGGGGGCTGGGGAACACCTCCCTCCTACTCCCCCTGCTTCCCACTGGGCCCTCGATGGCTTTATTTATTTTCTCTCTCATTCCATGAACCCCCCCAGAAGGACCCACCCCACACCTCGGGGCTCTGCCCCTCCAGCTCCCCTCACGGGCCCTCAGAGCGGGGGGGGGGGGGGCAGGCTGTCCCGAAGCGGCGTTGGTGGGGGCCCACCTTCCTCTCACCTTCAGGTTTAAACATCTGCTGCGACAGAGATCGGGGCTCCGGGTCAGGGCCAGGAAGGCAAACGGCCCGTGGCCTGCGAGGAGGAGCTCCCCGCCCCCATGACAGCAGCGTTTCCCACGCATAGCTGGGCGGGGTCCAGGGCCGGCGCAGTCTGCGGGCGGGGCTGTGCGGAAGGCCCCCTCCCACCAGGCTGGCAGACGTGGCGGGTCCAGCTCCCTTCCTGGGAGACGGACAGAAGCCGCAGGTGCGTTTCCCCTGCCTGCCTGGCGCCCGCCCACAGGCCATGGCAGACACGTCCCTGGCAGACCCAAGACGGCACGTGGGACTTGCAGTCGTGGACTTGCAGTGACAGCAGCTTCTGGGATCCCCGTGCACCGCGCGACGAGCCTGGGCGGTTGAGCAGACGGGACGGTGCCCAGGAGGGAGCCGCGCCCCCCGAGCGCCCACGGGGACGCATGTGGGACCGGGACCTGGGCTCCCGGCCATGATGTGAGGAGCTGCGTCACCTTCTATTTAGAAACAGATGGAAACCGTGGACGAGAAGGGGACGGAGGCCCACCCGGCCTGACCGTGGTCTGCTTCCCCGTTTTGACTTCAGAATCGTGTAACTGCTTCAAGTAACAGTAAAACAAACCGAAATCAGGAAATTTCTGCTTAGAGGAACAGAAGACGAGCCACAAACTGGGAGAAAGGTCTTCACAAAACACGTATCTGACTGAAGGCCGAGATCCAAACTACAAAACATCTAAAACCTAGCAGTAAGAGAAGAAGGCACAGGAGCTACAAGCGCAAACGGACACGTGGGAGCGGACGCGCACATGGCCACTGAGCTCGGCCTGACGTGGGAAGACGCGCATCCGGGATCGCACGCTCAAGCGGCGAAGTGCGGCGGCGCCCCTGTTAGAGCGGCCCAGGTCCAGACCCTGCCGGCGCCGAATGTCGGCGACCGTGAGGAGGGACAGGGACACTCAGCCCCCGCTGGGGACTGCAAGATGGTACGGCCACTGTGGAAGGCGGCCTGGGGTTTCGTGCAAAACCAGTCATACCGTGGCCGTGTGACCCAGGAATCGCGCTCCCTGGCGCTCACCCGAGGTTGCTGAAAAGCTCTGTCCACACCAACCCGCGCGTACGTGTTTATGGCAGCTTTATCCATAATCACCAAATCTTGGCAGCCACCAAGAGGTCCTTCAGCAGGTGAGTGGGCAAACGCACTGTGGTCCATCCAGACAGAGGAGCGCTGCTCGGGACCGAGAAGAAACGAGCCAGGGGCGCCTGGGGGCTCAGTGGGTGAAGCGTCTGCCTTCGGCTCCGGCCATGATCTCGGGTCCTGGATCGAGCCCCGCATCGGGCTCCCCACTTGGCGGGGAGCTCTTGCTCTCTCTCAGGGAAATAAATAAAAACCTTTTTAAAAATTAAAAAAAAAAAGAAGAAATGAGCCATCGAGCCACGGAACGCCCTGGAGGAAAAGTACAAGAGTACTACAGGGGGGAGAAGCCGATCCCGACCGCGCAGGAAGACTGTGTGATTCCGAGGGTAAGACGTTCCAGAAAAGGCAAAACCGAAGAGCGCGTGGAGAGGCGACGGGTTCCAGGGGCTGCGGGACGCAAGGAGGAGCACGGGCGCACCCCGAGGTTTCCAGGGCAGGGACGCTCTGCTGTGTCCCACTGCGCGGGCGGGTGGGTCCGCTGCACATTTGTCTAAACCCGGAGCGCACACACCGCCGGAGCCCGGGGGGCTCCGACGTGTCCGCGTGGGTGCCTGGGCGCTGACGGGCGAACCACGCTAACGCCGGCGCTCCCGAGAGAGGAGACAGAGTGGGGCCCACAGGAAGCCTCTGTACTTCCCTGGTCAGTTTCCTGTAAGCCAAAAGCCGCTGTTTTTAAAAAGTCCATTAATTTAAAAAAATTAAATAAAGCAAATAGATGCAGAAACATTAAATCATAATAAAAAAGCAATGTCTACAAAGTCAAAGTGAAGCAAATAAGCCCGTGTTTCAAGTCAGCGGCTTCGCCGTGCGAGGAGCTGTTTCACGAGGCTTTAAAAACGTTGACTCGATGTCCCTGGAGGGACCCATGCTAAGGACAAAAACAACAATAGAAGGGTTTTAAATTGCTTTCGGAACCCGAGTGCAGACAGCGGGAGTGGCGCGGCTCTGAGGCTGGCGGCTACTTGGATCCCGCGGGTACAGACCCGTCAGCCACCGGCTGTGGGAGAGCAAGCTGCCCCGGGCTTCACGGCAGTGACCTGCTGGTTCTCCCGGTTCTGCGGGCCGCGCGGCTCTGGTTCTGCCGGTTCCGCGGGCCGCGAGGCTCTGGTTCTGCCGGTTCCGCGGGCCGCGCGGCTCTGGTTCTGCCGGTTCCGCGGGCCGCGCCGCTCTGGTTCTCCCGGTTCCGCGGGCCGCGCGGCTCTGGTTCTGCCGGTTCCGCGGGCCGCGCGGCTCTGGTTCTCCCGTTTCCGCGGGCCGCGCGGCTCTGGTTCTGCCGGTTCTGCGGGCGGCGCCGCGGCTGGACCTGGGCTCGCCACGCGGCCCTTGTTTGCACTGCAGTGACTTCCCGACGCCTCTGTCCACTTGGAGTCACCTTCTTCAGTCCAAGCTGGAGACGCCGTCACCAATACAACTCTCTTTAGGACACGGAAGATTTCCTATGCATCGAATCGAGGTTTACTCCGTATCCCGAAAGCCGTGCCCGTAACCCATTTCTCTTCTATCCTGGGGGATACCTGGAGCATTTGGGGGTGACGAATCCCTTAGGGCTCCTAAAACCCCTCCAGTCTGCCTGACAGGGTGCCTCCAGGCTCGATTTGATCTTTGGGTCCAGGACTCATCTCACTCGGTACTTCCACCGGGTAGAGAGACAGGGCAGGAGGGACAGTTTCATTTTCTCACCGAGCACACCCTGGGCTTCTGCTCTTACACTCTGCTTACGGGTGGAGCAGGACCTTCCTGAGCTCACCTCTCTCTCCGACCCCATCGAATGTGGCTAGAAGCCACCTGGCACTTTCAACACGCTGTCTCGCATCCCCTTCGGCCCTGGCCACAAGTGCATTAGGAGCGACGTGTATCTTTCAAGCTACCATAGGCAACTGTTTGTCATTTATACCTACGTGGCAAAGGCCACTCTTTCTCCAGCTTCCCAGCCTTCACGCACTCGAAAGCCAACCTCACGTTCCGGGTCCCGGGTCCCATCCTCTCCGTCCTGCAACATAACAAACCACCCCAAAATGCAGCGGCCTCGGGAAACAATTTCTCGCAACGCCGTGGGCCAGTGCTGGACCGCCCCCCCCACCAACCTTGGTGGGTGGGTGGGCTGGGCACCACGCTTACCTCGAGTGGCCAGAATAGCCACTTGGCTTCTCATCCGAGGCTTTTTTGTAGAGTGGCCGTCCCCGAAGCAAGAGAGCAAGAAACAGACTCCAAGCCCCCTGAGGTCTTGCCTCGGAAGTCATACCACGTCGTCCCGTCCCGTCGCATCTTCTTCGAAGCACGTCGTGCAAACACAGGCTAACCCACTATGGTGGAGGCATAGCCGGAAGTGTGTGCCCCAAGGGAATCGAGCATAGAACGTTCTGGTTGTGCGGCTCACGCCCGTGCGATCGTGATCGCGGGGATGCCGCTGGAAGCCGAGATCGTCAGTGAGAGAGGAGCAAGGGACAAACTAAGGTCAGAGAAGTCACGCAAAAACACTGCGATCTTACACTTAAATCAGAAATATTGTAGGAACTCATGATGTATTTGTCTCTCAAAAAATAATACGCATTTCCCAGCCTCAGCCAGAGACAATCTTAGAGGCCATGCCTGCCCCAGTAGCGACGACAGACCTCCAGCTCTGTCTGTGATCACAAGCTACCATTTCCCACCGAAGGGAACCGGAGCCCCAGGGAGAAACAGCCAGTCGGGGGTCTCCGCTCCGGCAGGAAACGCACGAGATGGATCTGGAACGTACCGTCATCCGGGGAAGCCAGGCGCCCTCCACGTGACAGAGCCTGCTGGGAGTCCGGGCGCTGGAGCGGCCTCCCTCTGGCTGCAGATGGGATCATTTGCACGTGGACAAAATCTGCACCTGCACCTCTACCTGCACGCCCACCCTGTATGCCGGCAACGAGTTGAGACCAAATTCAAGGGCACCATCAGGCCGCCAAATGAAAGGAAGAGCTCCTGGCTGTTCTGGGGGTCCCAAGTGCCTTCTCGTTCCCGTGAGAAGTGCCAAATCGCATCCCGAGTCTGCCTTTCTGCAGGAACGGCGAGTCGAGGTCGGTGAACAGCTGCTGAAGAAGATCTCGATCCCGGGAGAACGCTGGCGTGTTGCCACACGTGGCGAGCAGCTGCCCCTTTGGGGGCTGCACAACCCCCCAGTGGGAAGCTGATGGGAAGTCGTGCAAAGAGTGGGCCAGGCTGGTGCCCTGGACCCGCTGGTCAACCCTGATGTCCTGTCCGGTGAGTCGGGCGGTCGTGCGTGCTGCCCAGTGAGATCCTGGGGTGCCCGGCATGTGCAGGAAACGTCATGTCGGACGCCAAGCCCGAGCCGGAACCTGACCCGGCCTCCAGGGCCGGCTGCTGGTTTTGGAGACGCAGGCGCTGGGGAGCAGGACACACCACACCCAAGGGATGCGACCCCCACGTGCAGGCACCGGGGCTTCCGCAGGGGCGAGCGGCTCATCCCTTCAGCAGTGAACTGCCGATAAAAGAGGCGTGGGGGACTCACGGACACAAGGAGGCCCAACAACGTACCCCCAGACACTCCGTGCGGACTGCCCTGGGTCCTGTTCCAGCGAAATGACAACAAACATCTTCCGAATGCTCAGCAGTAAGAACACACTGTCGCCGTGTTTAGGTGCGAAAATGGTGCTGAGCCCGTACGTTAGAAGACTCCAGATCGCTTGGCGGTACGTTCTGGGGAACTTAAATGTGAAACAGTCTGCTTTCAGTGGGGGCCGGGGAGGCGGGGGGTCAAGTGGGCACGTAAACAAGCTTGGCCTCACGTGGGTGAAGGTCAAAGCCAGGACACGAGTCCATGAGCACTCCTGGTTCTGGTCTCTCTCGTGGAACTGCTTCTGGAGACATTTTTCAAGCTCCCTATTGAAATCATCAAAAAAACCCACAAAATTTAAACACTCTGTTGTACGACAAGATAGAGATGCTGAGTCGGCCGACACTTGCCCGGTGACAGGGCAGAGCTCCTTCCTGGACCTGCTGCCCGTGGAGGACTGAGAGTCACTGGGAGCCAGCTGGGGACCCCGCGCAAGAATTCTGGGGGGTCCCGACCGCCCATGGCGGGGCCTCAGGAGGCAGGTTCTGGGAGGAAAAGCTGTTCCACACAGTGTGGACATCCCAGGCTCCAGAAGGCACAAGACGCCTAGAGCTTTGTCTGCTCAGTGAAGATTCTGTCTCTCCCCCAGCACGGCACGGAAGCCCAGGAAGGACCCCTGAGACTCCTGCAGGCCCTCAGGGAACCCTGTGACACTCCGTGTGCACGCACACTTGCACACAATCATGCAAACTCGTGCCTCCTGTGCACACGGGGCCCTGTCAGTCAGGGTCCCCACAGAAGACAGCAGTCCATGCAGGGTAACTGAAGGGGGCAGATGAGATCATTTGTGGGCGGGGGCATCCCAGCCCAGGGAAGGGACCCCCTGCACCAGCCACAGCTGTCACTGTCCCCGCACACCATCGTAAGTGAGGCAGAGGACAGCGGCGGGCGCACCCCAGCCCTCGGTCCCTCCCCCCAGCCCCTCCACCCTGTAGACCGGCCCAGGACTCCTATGGGCTGAACTCTGGGCACCTAGAGGTCTGGAGCCCATGGGCACCAGCCTCCCAGGCAGGGTGGGTCAGAGAGGGGGACATTCCAGGCGCTGGCAGCAAGACCCACTTGTGTGCATTTTTTATAAAAGTGGGACATTTGACATCTGCTTGCTTCAGGCTGTACCCTGTCCTGTCCCGCGTGGACGGCTGCACAGAAACCCTGCCGGCTGCTGGGTTTCCAGATGGAGGCCTTGCCGCCCAGCTCCCCCTGGGTCCCTTGCTGCAGTGAGACGCAAAGCCACGCCCTTGGAAGTGCGTCCGGCCGGCCCTGCTGATTAGTGCCGGGGATGAATCACGGGGTGTTCTCTGCCTCGGTCTGTCCACACTGGACGTCACGTGCGCCTCTGAGCTACCCCTGGGACGCGGGGGGGCAGGTGGCCCACCTGCTGCAGGGACCCCAGGAGTTGAGTGGGCCGTCCTTGTACGGTGCTACGATGCTTTCGGAGCTCTGGGGTGAGTGGCCGTTGAGCCCCGGAGCCTGTCCTTCTTTAGCCAACCCTGCTCTGCGTCCACCTCCTTGGCCCAGCTGTGGACCCGAGCAGAGCCCTGTGTCCCAGCAGGCATCAGAGTTGAGCCCAGCTGGCCCATCTGGGCAAGACCCCACAGGAGGGCCCAGAGTGGGGGTCCGTGCCAGGCGAGCACCGCTGGGGGAGGGGCAGGGCAGGTGGAAACTTCCAATAGCAAGGAAGGCGGGGGAAGTAGAGGCTGGGCCCCAGCTCTGCCCCCCCCCACCCCAGACCCAGACCCAGACACCGACCCAGACACCGACCCAGAGCCAGACCCAGAGCCAGAGCCAGGGCCCGTCCCGAGAAAGACAGAGGAGCCTCCAGGCCAGAGGCCAGGGCCCCCATGTGGCCAGAGGGACGAGCCCAGGGCGCGTGGGCTGGCGGCCTGCTGGAGACCAGGCGGCACTCCTGCTGATTTCGCGGCCGGATCATAAAGCAGGACCCTGGTTGCCATGTGATTAACTGGCAATGCAATGAGCGATAAAATACAATCATGCTCCTGCAACGCGTCAAACCCTCGTGCTTTCTCCATCCACACGGAAGGTCCTGCGCGTTCCCGAGGCGCAGAACGTGCAGAGGGCGAGGACACGAACGCTTCCCAGACACGCGGCCTCCGGCGCGGCCGCCCCACCTCCGGGACCCCCGGGCCCACCGAGGGCGGGCATGTGGAGCCCATTTGGGGGGCTTGGCGCACGGTCTCCGGGTGCAGAGCGCGCCCCGGGCGTCAGGACGGGGCTCCGGCCCAGGGGCCAGGCGGACCCGCACCCCCGCGGTTCCAGGTCGGGGCGTCCACAGGAGTAGGGCGTACAGGGCGCGCCGGCTGCCGCGATCGCAGGCGCCCCTGCGTGGGGACGACCCTCGCGTCACGGACGGGGGGGAGGGGGAGAAGTACCATGCTGGCCATCAGCGCGGGGGAGACCACGAAATGATGACGCACTGCCCCACGCTGCAGCGCGGCCTCGAGCACGAGCTCCGTGGGAGAGGCCGCACACGAAGGACCACGTAATCATGACTCCATTCACAGGAAAGGCGCAGGCCAGGCAGATCCATCAGACCGATGGCGGATTGGTGGGGGCAGGGGCTGGGCAGGGAAGTGAGGAGAGTCCCCTGTGGGGTGATGAAAGGGGTCCAAACCCGTGGGTACGGGGGCACCTGGGACTACACGACAAACCACCGAGCCACACACTTGAAACGGGTGCATTGGAGGGTGCGCGGACTTGAAGTAAAACGTTTTAAAGGAAGACATGGGAGGGGACGGGCAGGATTTAGGGGCGAAGCGGAGGAGCCCCGAGGGACACAACAGTGGTCATGGTGCCTCGTCCCACCCCCCAGTCAGAGCGGGAAGCAGGCACCCAGCTCTGACCTTGCGTGCACGGGGTGGGGAGCTCCAGGCAGCCAGGAAGCAGGTCACCCGCCCGCCTCGATGCTGCTCGATGCGTGTGGCACCTTGGGGAGACTTTACCTGCCATCTGCACCTGCTCACCAAGCTGGACCCCCGGGTGCAAGTCCACACTCCTCCACGGACCCCCCGTGTGATCCAGTGCATCCATAGCCTTGACAAGCCTCTGTGCCCCCATCTGTAACGTGGGGATTCCCGTGGTCCCGCCAGGCAGGTGGTTAGGAGCCAAGGCCCTGCCCGCGGGACAGAAGCCACCACTACCCCCTGCACGGATGGAAAGAGACGCGTCCCTTCCCCTTCCTGCTGACATTGGAGGCCGCTGCTCCCGTCGTCACCAGGGAGGAGGGTCACACGCCACTGCTTCTCAGCCCCAGGTGGGACACGCTCCCCACCTCCCCAAACAGGAGAGGATGAGCAGCAGTGACCCCCAGCCTCCTTTCTGGGTCAGTGGTGGGCGTGGGAGCCCCAGCCGACGCGGAGGCTCAGAGGAGGGGCCGGGAAGGGTGGGGAGTCATCCAGAGCCGAGGAGGACAGCGGGCCTGGGGGCCGCCTCTCTGGGGCTGTCCGAGGGAGCTATTGATAAAACCTTCGGCTGGAAAACATCATCTTACAAGGTCATTTTTACAAGGAAGTTGTGCTTCGTGGATTTATGGCTGTGTGCAGAGAGGATTTTAATTACCACGTTTTAAGAGGTGTTATTATCTCTGTCGCAGGCTCTGCAAAAAACACTCTGAGACCGAACCTCCGCTTCGTTGGTGCAGAGCCTCCCAGGCCTGGGCTCAGCTTCTTCCTCCTCCTGCCTGCCTGGGCCTGCCCCAGACCCCGCGGACCTGCCTCCCTGCCGGGGAAACTGAACCCGGCGTGCACAGCTCTGGTGGTGGGACCCCACACCCTCCCCGGGGGCTCTCTCCTCCCAGCTGGGCACAGGGAGTCTCCAGGCCCCTGCTTCCTTCCACTGAGCTCACCCTCCTACAACTCTGCTCCTAAGGATGCAGCCTTGGGGTGGGCGAGGACAGCCCTGGGTCCCCATGGGAGCCTGGGGGCCCGACCCGGCCAGTGGAGGGGAGGAGCTCGGGCTGGTGGAGGGGTGGGTACTGAGCGGACGCGGAAACCGGGCCGGGACCACCCATTCGCTCTGCCCTTCCCCTGCTGTGGGCCAGGACAGTCAGAGCCCCCTCCACCAACTGGATTTCAGAGGGCTTTTTTCTTATTTTTTTATTTGCAATTAAAGAGTATCCTTGACAAATGTCCCCTGTAAAAAGGCTTCACTAATTTAAAACCCATTCTTTCCTCCGAGCGTTTTAAAGTGCAGGGAACCTGATGAGTTCTAAAAGATCCAGTGGGGGTTGGGGGCTTGGTGCGGGAGGGTCGGGAAGGCAGGGTCTCTCTTCCGGCCCAGGCTCCTGCACTTTCACGTCTCCTTCCTCCCACGCTGTGTCTGGGGAAAGTGTCTGAGTCCGTCCCTCACGTACAGGGCTGGGCACGGTGGAACCCCTCACCCCTGCTTAGGCCGTGCTACTGCTGCATGAATCTGAAACTGCCAAGGGTTGGGGCTCCGCACACCAGGCCCAGGCTTAGTACCAGCCCTAGGCTCTGCACATCAGTCCAGGGTTCTGCACACCAGCTCTGGGCTTTGCTCCAGCCCTAGGCTCCGCACACCAGCCCCGGGCTCTGCACACTTCAGGACCGCCCACAGTCCCCGTGCGTGGTAGCAGTCATAGGTGGCTGAGGACCTCTCTCCTGTGCCCCCACGGCTCCACACCCAGCTGGAAACAGAACTGAGACTCAGGCAGATCAGAGAGCCTCTGGCCCTGCTTCCTCTCTAAGCTGGAAGATAGTTCCAAAAGGAGTTCAGCTCTCAGAATGAGACTCTGACCAACCCTCCCATGGCCCACTATGCCTCCAAGGAGAGAATACAGAGGGCAGTGTTGGGGCTCTAGGGAGGGCTGGGAGCCCTGGGGAGGCCCTTGACCTTCAGCCCACACCTGGCTCTCCCACCAGGAAGAGCAGAGTCCCACTGCAGAGAGAAGCTCCCAGAACCTGGAGGGAAGGAAGGATGCTGGCAGGTGCTCCGGGGCCCTGGGGCGCCCAGCCCTGACAGCAGGGGCAGAGCGGTGGGAGCTGGCCATCGAGCAGTCACGAGCCACTCGGACACATGTATTTATAACATGCAACATCTTCAACTTCTTTCATGTCTGAACCTACAAGGACTCCGGCTGCAGACAGCCGGGAGCTCAGTGACAGCCCTCCCCTGCCCATCGTGAGGGGACACAGATGTGGCACAGTGTGCAGGTCCCCAGGCTGCGGCGGGTCCACCGAACCAGCTGCTGAGCTCCCTCTGTTCCATGACTGCGCGCTCCAGGCACGAGGGGAGGCCAGGAAATGGAGCCCCTCCCCCACCTGGTGTCCCTCTCTGGACCTAGAGCACCCAGAGAGGCCACCCGGTAAGGGCAAGCCACCCCCGATACCCTAAGTGCAGGCAGCTGCACGGGCCTTCCCACGCCTGTTTCCAGCTCCCAGCTCCTGCCAGACCCCCGGCTCAGCCCCCAGGGAAGGGTCCCCAGCAGGGGCAGAGGGGCCACAGACTGAGCCTTGGAAGAAATGGCCTCCACTTCCTAATGAAGTTGGGAACCCACTTCTCTGGTCCTCAGCGAAGGACTCCCATGCGGTCGGCATGCCGGGGAGCCTGAGAAACGGATTCGGTGCAAAACCACAAAGTCTGGGCCATCGTTCCTCACGGGAAAGCGTCTGGACATTTACTAAGAACCTCACCGAGGTGTTCCAAGTCCTCTGTGTCCGCTGGTGTTCTCCCCCGGGGCACTGCCGACACGGTCATGCGGTCACGCGGTCACGGGACAGACGCACACGCGGCCGCTCTGGGGCTCCTCATTTGCAGGCCAGGCACCTCGGTGCACAGAGCAGGTTCCTAACTTGCCCGAGGTCACACCGCCTGCAGGGGCAGGGCCTGGCACCTAACACCGGCTGTCTGCTCTTGACGCCCATCTTCTCGGGGTAACCCACAGCACGAAGCCCCACACGCTGCGGGGAGCCCAGGTCCACACCGACTGCCTACAAGTTGGGCCAGTCCGTGCTGAAGGGGAAGGTCCCAAATGACCCCACTAAGCAGAGCCCCTGGGCAGCCCCCTAATCCCACCCCTGGGTGCACCCCCAGGTTCCCAGGCGAGCCCAGAGCCTGCAGCGAAGGGGTGCTTCGCTGTTAGAGGTGGGGGCTACGGAGCAGGGTCTCAGCAGCAGGGACAGGGAGGGGAGAGGGAGGAGGTCCCAGAGGGGAGGCAGGAAGCTTCGAGACGGGGGAAGATCCTCTAGGTGGATCTAGACGGGCCTCAGAGGCCCCAAAGCCCCTCCATTTGTCACAGCTGTCCTGAGACCTGCCCATGGTGGCCACTCTGTGACTGTGGCCAGGGAGGTGACCCCGGAGCCCCCATCCCCGGGCCCACAAGCCCTCCTGAGCCCCCTCGTCCTGCACCACATTTCTGTCTCCCGTTCCGGCCAGACTGCCAAACGCCCCCCAGTCCTTCCGGCCCCAGACCCTTGGCTCAGGCTGCACCTCCACCTGGAAGGCTCTCCCTGCAGCCACCTCCTCAGTGTCCTCCTCTGGGGTCCCCTACAGCCCTCCTCCTCTCCGGCCACCCTGTGCGGGCGGAGACCAGCAGGCTCTTGCAGCTACGGGCCGCACCCAGCACAGGGCCAGCCCATAGTAGGTGCGCAGCGACCCCGGCACCCCCCGTGAGGAGAGGCACACGCACCCCTCTTCCTCGAAGCTGGGGCTACTCTTAAGGCTGGCCCTCCAGCCCGCCCTCGCCCGCCCTCACCCCTGCCTCCCGAATCTCCTCCAGGCCCAGGATGGGTGCTGATGATGGCCGGGGTCCCCCAGAAACTGCTCCTCACCGTCCTCACTGGAAACGTGTTCCCTGACAGGCGCTATTGGGGGCAGAACCAGCCTGGCACAGAGTCAGAGATTCGCTCCTTTTTCTTTTCTTTTTTTAAAGATTTTATTTTATTTGACAGAGAGCAAGAGAGAGAGCATAGCAGGGGAGCGGTAGAGAGAGAGGGAGAAGCTGACCCCCCACTGAGCAGGGCGCCCAACCCGAGCTCGACCCGGGATCATGACCTGAGCCGAAGGCAGAGGCTCAACCCACTGAGCCCCCCCGGCGCCCCCATGGCTCCTTCAGTAAATAAGCAGCAATGGCTCGTGGCTTCCTCCTGCCCACACACCGGTCGGATCACCAGCGAAACTGTGAAAATGCTTTAATCACCAAAAACATCGCAGTCGGTGGCGAAATGAAGAGCTTTCTGGTCCTGAGGGTCTGGGACGAGGAAGGGGGGACAGGCAGCGGGCGGGGAGCCCCCGGGGCGTCAGCAGCCTCCTCTCTCTCTCTCTCTCTCTCTCTCTCTCTCTCTCTCTCTCGGAGTCTCACCGGCACAGCAGCCGCTCCTCCAACAAGGGGCGGGGGTGCAGGCCGTGCCGGGCCAGGCCGGGAGCAGAGGCCCCAGCAGAGCCTCAGGCCAGAACTAACTCTGAGTTTCCCACCTGGAGGGCAGTTCAAAGGAAGGCCTGGCAGGTGGCCTGGGCTGGACAGGCGGCAGTGACCCCAAGCACAGGCCCACATGTCCTCCTGGCGCGCCGCCCCCTCCTGTCATTCCGTGGGCCGGTCACCCAGTCCCTCTTCCTTCTGCCCACAAGCCTGTGGGCCGGCACACTGCGGCGCGGCGGGCGGGTGGCGGCTTCCCCACGGCAGGTGCACACACGAGCTCTCATCCCAGAGCTCTGCGGAGGTGAGGCGCCCTTGGCCAGTCCCAAGGACAGGGCAGGGCTTCCTGGTCCGCGGCAGCCAGGCCGGAATGGGCCATCAAAGAGCCCTCTGCTGTCCCTCTCGGGCACAGGGCACTCACTACTGTCCCGGGTTCCAACCCCTTGGTGGAGACCAGGCCCCGGCCGACAACCATGAGGCACGTGGAGGGGAGGCTGGCGAGGCAAGTCTGAGTCCTCGAAGACGGGCCCGGCTGCCCCTAGCAGGGACCAAGGCGACCCCTGCCCCAGTGCTAGACACCAGGAAGGATGGGTTAAGGAAGGAAGCCCTCTCGTGGGGCGGGCATCCAGCCAGGCGAAGGCAGAGGGGAGGGAACAAGGCTGTAAGCCAGTGAGCTCTCCGTCCCAGGGGCCCCTCCCCTGGAGGCCTGGCCTCCTTGGGGCACCCTTGTCCCACTCCCTGGCCCCGGGGCCCCACGGCCAGCAGACCCTGCCTCCCCAACCCTTTGGTGCTTGTGTGGCGCCGTCAGCATGCAGACCAAAGCTGGGGTGGGGAAGGCCGCGCGCAGGCTCACAGCCGGTGGCAGCAGGACTGAGCGTCGGTACAGCTGTGCAGGCCGGGGCACCTGCTGGGAGACAGGCTGGGGCCCGGAGCCCGATGCTGGGACCAGGGGGGTGACAGCCGGTTCGCTGTACAGACTTCTAGTTTTTCCAAAAACCTCTGTCCCGGAGAGAAGGAAGAAGCATGGACACCTGGCCCGTCTTCAGCGGAGGGAGGTGTGTGGTTGGGCCGTGGGGGGCGGTGAGGGGGGCCCATGCTGGTGTCCTGGGGACACCCCTTCACGTCTGTACCTCGAAGAGCCGGACACACAGCGGAATCTCTGGTTCCCAGGCCAGCCCCTGCACACAGGGCCACGGGGGCCGCCTCCCGCCGAGGGTCGCTGGCCAGGTGCCCTGGGGCCAGGGGGCCAGGCCACTGTGCACAGACTGTCCTGGCACGTCCAGGCCCCTCAGGGCCTCCCTCGTGCTCAGGGACCCGCCTCCTCTTTGTCAAGCTCCCATCTCCTCATCCGAGCGGGTTCTTTTTATTTTTCAATTTGCTTTGCAAATAACCTTGAATTAAAAACCATATATATCTATTTTTAAAAACCCAGTCTTTTACTGCCTTAATTAAATTTCTGCAAGATATTTTTCCCTAGGAAAATTCAATTAGGTTTTAATTTTAGTCCTCTAAAAGGCACTGGCGCTTTGAGTATTTGATTTTTAATTTAAGCCCTTGATAGACCACTGCAATTAAACAGTCCGAGGTTGGTGCCGTAGCACGGCCAGGCTGTTCTACAGCAGCGAGGGGCCCCCAGTGGCCGGGGCTGCATGGGCAGGAGGCCAGCGGGCAGCCCGCCTCGCCCGCAGGCAGCCAGGACCTCCCCCCGACCCTGGGCCACCGTTCCGCTGGCTTCATGCGCGTGGCCCACAGGAAGGTCCACTCCCAGCTGGGTCTGGGTGAGCACGGGAGACCGGAGAAGAGTCAGGGTCTGCAGAGGCTCCGAGAGTGGGTGTCAGCAGCTGGCAGCCCTCGTGTACATCACCCCTCCCCGCTCCAGGCCCCCCAAGCCACGTGGAAGCAGCGCCTTATTGGACATTGTAGGGTCGAGTGTGTGGGGAGTGGCAGCCCCAGGCCGGGCTGTCTGGGCCTTGTTCTATGGCCCCACTGCTGTGTGCCGAGTCTGGGGGCCCGCCACGGGTGAGGAAGGGCTGCCGCCCCCTCTCTCTGCACCTCCTTCCTTCCAACCAGGGTGATGCTGGGACACGCAACAAGTGTGACCTTGAGAACTGCCGGCACGTCTTGGTCACACACCCAGGAGGCCCCATAGCCCCCGGGCATACACCCCAGCCGGGATGGGGGTAGGACCGGCCTCTATCTCCGGAGGGGCAGAGGTGGGGGGAGCCTGGACCATCACAGAGGGTTCCTGAGTCTCCCAGTCCCTAGTCCCCTGCGCGCTCACTCGCCTTACCTGGGTCTCCCGTGCGGGTCCGATGGCTCCGGTGACGTCGGTGTGAATCCCTCCCTGAAATGCGTTTGCTCTTCTGTCAAAATCGGCCGAGCACATGGGAGTGGGTCTGCTTCTGGGCTCTCGGCTCTGCTGCACTGATGGGTCTGCCTGTCCCGCTCTGTGCCGGCACTACTGTCTTCGTGAACGTGGCCGTCTAAGAAGTCCCGAAGTACAGCGGGCGGATTCTTCCTCTCCACTCTTTCCCAAGGTTATTCCGGCGGTTCTGGTTCCTTTGTGTTTTCATGTGTCTTTTATAACTATGTCATCTATAGCACACACAAAGTCTTGCTTGGATTTTGATAAGATTCATGTTAAACTTTCCTCTCTGCAGGGGGAGCACGAACTAACTCTTCCGACCGGTGGACGCAGCTGCTCTCACCGTCCACCGAGACCTTCCTTGACGTGGCTCAGCAGCGTCGCTCAGCTGCGTGCCTGTCGTGTGCTGTGTCGCCGGGCTGACGCCTGCGCAGTTCACAGCTGGCGTGATTAAATGGCGCTGTGTCTCATTTCACATGTTCACTGCTGTGACACACACCGACGACGGCTCTCCGCGTGTTTACCGTGTACACTGCGAGCTCGCTGAATTCCTGTGTGAGTTCCAGGAGATCCTGTAGATTCCCGGGGAGGTCTGTAGAAGCAGTAACCCCGTCCGCAAGCAGGCTTAGCTTTGTTTCTTCCTGTCGATCCGTATGCCATTTCTGTCCTATTCTTGCCTCCTTGCGAGGCGAGACAGACGGAACTCTAGCACGGTATTGAGTCAAGTGGTGAGGGCGGACACCCTTGACGTGCTTGTTCCTGACCTTGAAGAGAAGAATTCAGTATCAACTACCTACTTATTTATAACATTAAGTGGAATGTTAGCTGCAGTTTTTCTGTAAATGATCTTTATCAAGGTAAGAAAGTTCCCCTCATTCCCGTTTTGCTGAGAGCTTATCGTGCACGGGTGTTGAATTTTGTCAACTGATTTTCCTTCATAGATTGATATCGGCGTATGATTTTTCTCCTTTCGCCTGTTGAGACAGTGGATCACACTGGTTCACTTGCAGATATGAAACCAGCTTTGCATCCCGTTTGGTCATGGTGTGTAATTCTTCTTATATTTTGCTGACTCCTCTTGCCCAGCATTTTGTCAACGATTCTGTGTCTATATATAAAGGGGATATACGCTTGTGGTTTTCTTTTTTTGTACCGACTTTGGTTTTAGTATCAGAATAATACTAGCTTTGTAGAATAAATTGGAAATTATCTGTTTCCTACAAAAGATTTTACAGAATTGAAGCCAATTGTTCTTTAATCCTTTGGTATAATTCTCCAAGGAAACCACATGGACTTAGAGATTTGGGGAGGCTTATTAATACAATTTTTGTAATAGTTGTAGGACTACTCAAATGATCTATTTCATATTGGGTGAACTGTAGTAATTTTTTTTTTTAGGAAGTAGTCCATTCCACCCAAATTTGACAAGTTTTGTGTGTGGAGTTGCTCGTGCCATTCCTTTATTACCCGTTGCCGTCTGCAGTCTGGGGTGACGTCCCTGCTTTGTTCCCGGTCTTGGCATGCTATGTCCTCTCTCTTAGTTTGTTGCTCTTACTAGAGGGTCGTCCATTTTCTTAATCTTTTCAAAGAACAAGCTCTTTGTTTCATTGGTTTTCTCTATTTTTTTCTGTTTTCAGTTTATTTAGTTCTATTCTTCATGATTTGCCTCCTTCTTGTTTTGCTCTTCTTTTTCCTAGACTTTTGAGGTAGGAGTTTTGATTATTGACTTGAGACTTTTCCTCTTTTCCAATGTATGGATTTGACTGTAAATTTCCCCTCAGCACTGCTTTTGCTGCGTCTCATGATTTTTGATATGTTGTGTTTCATTGTAACTTAGTTCACTATAGATTTCATTTCCCGAGAAAGACCCCTAGGAACCATGGGTTAGCTAGAAGTGTGTTGGTTACACGTGGGTGCCGTCGCACCCCGGAGCCTCCTCTCACTGTCCCATGGCCCCTTCTACCCTGTAACGACACCAGCAGTCTTCAGCCCTGGCACTTACCAGGCTCCCTCCCACCTCAGGACCTTTGCACTCACTGTTCCTTTACCTGGTATGCTCTTAACTGCCCCCATCTGAGTTCCAGAGTCACTTCTGTGGGGGCTCTCCCCCGTCCATCAGTCTATTTCTCTGGGCCTCTGTAGGGGGATCCCTGCCCAGCCCACATCCTAGTACAGCGAGTGAGAGGGCTTCAGTCTGCTTGTTACCTTTAGGAAGGACAGAGTAAGAAAGAGGAACAAAGAAAAGGGTACAGAACTGCTACCCCAACAGTGAGAAGTGTCTGGACCCACCTGGGGGCACCAGGTCACTTCCTTCCCCTCTCCATACTCTCCCTCCCATGAATCACATGGGCTGTTGGGCCCAGAGGTACAAGCTTCCTGTGGAGCTGGGTCACAAGGAGGGATGGGCACAAAATGGAACCCAGCCACTGCCATGGCCACGGCTGCCTTCCCTCTCCCCCATGCCAGACACTGAGGCTGGCCCAGAGCTTCCAAGTGGCCAGGATGCAGCATCCTGGGCTTGGCACTGAGGATGGCGAACCAGCCCCACCCCACTGCTGGGGAGGTGCTCGCCTGCCCCGGTCCCTGTGCAGCCCCTGGTCCAACGCCTGCCCTGCACGGCTTCCATCCATCTCGTGCCTGGGATGGTTCATGGGAAAGGCTCAGGGGGCCAGGCAGACGTCGGCAGCAGCCCCAGAACACCATGAGCTCCTCACCCCCGGGCTGCCTGTGCACAGGCAGGATGCCCGTCAGGCACACCATCGCTGCAGCCCTGGGCAGTGGGGGGCCTGCTGCTGTGGTGACCGTCACACCTCCCAAGTGCCCCACAGCGGGACTCCTGCCAGCCCTCCAGCCCCATAGGCCACCAGGGCGTCTAGGAGGGTGAGACATCTTCTCAGAGGCCTGGCATCAGTGCAGTTCCCAGGACTAGAGGGTGCCCGAGAGCCCCCAGGTGAGGGGGCTGGACCACCACAGCCCAGGTGGGGGCACAGAGGAGACCCACCTGCTGGGGGATGAGAAGGCACATGTGGGGTGTGGGGGGCCCTGGCCTCTCCAGCCAGAGCCACCAAACATGCTCGTGAATGCTGGACCCTCCCCCACCAGGGCGGCCTTTCCCCAATGAGGCAGGTGACGGAATGTCATCCGACAGGTAGCAAATTGCCTCTACTCTGATGAGAATAACCCACTTTCTTGACGGTGTTTTGCCAACACAGACCATCTGTCTTTACCTTCTCATTACCAACAATTGGCGATGACAGTTTCTGCCTTTCCGAAGTGTCCCGCAGGGTGGGGACTCTGATGGCACTGCGATCGTGCAGGGCCCTGTGCCCTGGGCAAGAGGTTGGCCAGCCGCAGAGATACCCGCAGCTCGGTGGGGCAGGAGCAGGGGTGTGTGGCAGGGTGTGGCCTGCCTGGCTGTGAGGTCCCGTCCACTGAGTGACCAGGTGCCTCGTGCCCGGTGTCAGGAAGGACCAGCCAGTGGGCAGAGTCACAGGGTGGCGTGTCCAGGCAAGAGGACCTCACGGCCAGCAGTGATCAGTTCCTGGTGGGTCCCGGCCGTGAGTAACAGCGTCCTGCCGCTCTTTGTGGGATCTGCTGTTTCCCTGAAGACTTCCCCTGAGCCCCAGACCATGTGCCTGCCAGTCCCCGGGCCCCTGCTCTGGGCTCTCTGCTCAGAGCACCGCCACCCCAAAGCGTCGTCCCTCACATGGCCCACTCAGATGTCCCAGCTGATGTCTGGGGACACACAGGCAGGCTCGGGTCCTGCCTGCTACTCCCCCTCGGGGGGATACACCCCCTCCCGCCTGCCCGGTGTCCCTCCAGCGCCCACGTGGCTCCCAGGGCTGCAAGGGGGACTTGCTCCGGAAGGTCGGCCCAGGGTGGGGGAGCGTCCGTGACCTCCCTCGTCAGCCTCGTCCCGGGCCGCGCCCGCGGTCACCGGAAGCCTCGCGGTCCATCCGCCCTGGCCTCTCCCCAGAGCAATCCCCAGCCTTCGGGCGGCTTCCAGCTTCCACCCCTGATTAATGGCTGCTCTGGGACCGTTTCCTCTCGCCCAGCTGGATAAACAGGCCCAGCCCCGATAGGCCCGAGGAAGGACGGGAGGAGGTGGGTGGTGCGGCCAGGAAGCCAGGGAGGGGACAAAATGGAAAAGTGAGGTGTCGGGCCAGGGGTATCTGCCAGGGTCGGTGTCGGGGACCACCCAGCGCAGGTTCCCCAGGGTGGAGAGGGCAGCCCCCTCACCCCACCCTGCCCTGCTCAGACTGCCGGGCACCCAGGGGTGGGGTTCCAGCTTTGACCCCGCCCCCTGCTCAGAGCCCCAGCAGCCTCCTGCCCCCAGCCAGCACCCTGTGGCCCCCTAGTGCCCCTGAGACAGTGTCCCTCCTGCCATGGGTCTCACGGTGCAGCGGCAAACCTCAGCCTGCCACCAGGTCTCGGTGCTGCCCTCGCCCTGGGGAGCCCCAGTCACCGCCACCCTTCAGAGATGAGCCAACTGAGGACCCCCGAGGGCATTTGTGTGCCCTGGGATCCCAGCTGGGGAGCTCCAGGACAAACCCCAGGGTCCCTGGAGGATGTGGTCTCAGTCTGCCAGCAACCCGGCCTCTCCCTGGCCAGGACACTCCAGAGGCTAGTGCCCCCTCGGTGCCCTGGGGTTATGTTCCTGGACCTCCTGCGGGCCGCTCTTCTGCTGGGCTTCCCCCTGCCCACCCACTTCCAGTCTCCTTACAGGTGCTTCCAGAACCTTCTTCCTAAGTCCTTCTTGCAGGGAGCCCATCAGGATCTGCGTCTGAGGAGCTCAGACTCAGGGCCATGGACCCGCGTCTGGGGCCAACACTGCCATCTCTGCGGTGCCGGGCCACACAACGTCCCCTCTGCAGGGGCACCCACAGACGGTCTGAACCAGCAACTTCACTCAGGGTGCAAATCCCAGCCTCTGGGTCCGAAGGAAGGCCTTTGGGCCTAAGGTAGCCGACACATGCCCGCCTTTTATGAAAGAGAGATGGATGGGAGTTGCTCTAGGGGGTCCTCTGGGATTCAGGCACAGCTGTCCGGCCTCACTGCACCCCCCAGGCATCTAGACAGGTGAATGGTCCTTCTGCTGAGTGGCCAGTGTCTCTGTCCCCATGTGAGGCACATGAGGCTTGGTCCCAAGACCTATCATGAACCACCCCGTGTAGCCAGAAGTGCTTAGCTTGTCCAGGCCAAGGCCAGTGTCCCCCCCAGAAGCAGGCTGGGGTCTCCCCACACACTTCCAGGCACGGCCCCACACTCAGCACAAGCCAGGGCCTCACGTTCCCATGCCTTGGCCCCCAAGGACCCCTCTTCCCATCCCAGACCCCAGGCTCCTTCCGTGGTTCCAGCCAAAGCAGGAGCTCCATGGAGTTACCCTGAGGGGTGGGGGGTGGGGTGGGGAAGGCCCTTTAGGGAGGGGACGTGTAAGTCGGCATGGGAGCAGGGAGCTGGGGGCCGGCCAGGAGCACAGGAATCAGGGACGAAGTGAGAGTGTTGGCTAAGTATACACATAACACATGCCCTCGACAGGTGCAAAGGGCCTGTGGCACGCACGGCCAGACCTCCACCTGCCACTCTGGGACGGTGATGCCCACACGCAGGTTCCAGCCCTGGTGCCTGGAGGAATGGCCTGTGTGCTTGAGGACATGCACACCAGGTGCCAGGCTTGTCCCCGGTAAAGACAGCAGCCCCTGCCCACAGCCTGCTCAGAGGGGCAGGGTCAGAGGGGAGGGGAGAAGGTTCTGGGTCGTGGGCTGGGCTGTGGGGCCATCCCCAGCTCCGGGAAGGTTGAGGCTCCCCCGTCACTCCCACCTCCACTTGTGGAGGGGCCCTGAGGCCTGGCTGGGAGGAGGCCATGCTTGGGCAGGGCTATATTTGCCCGGGCACCAGGGAACGAGCCAGCCAGACCGCGGCATGGTGTGGCCACTCTGAGCGGAGCAGATTTCCGGGCCGAGCCTGGGTGTACGACTCCACGCCAGGCTCATTCCTTCCCCAGCTGGTGGGCTGCATGTCCCGGGCATCCTCAGGCGGCCCTACAGCGGCCCCGGGGCAGGACAGTCTCTGCGGCCTCTGCCTCCAGCCAGGTGTCCGGGGTCGTGCGAGGCCAGCTGCAGCAGGAGCCCCACCCCGGGCCGAGCATAGGGTGCGGTGGGACCCAGAGGGGGGCCCTTCGGAGGAGGGCCACCCCACCTCCAGTGACTCCCTCCCCTCCAGGGCCAACCCTCTGGGTCCTTGGGGTCCTGGGCTGATCTGGGTCCCCACACTCACACACTGTGACCCCCAGCACCAGAAGGTGACTGTATTCGGAGGCAAGGTCTTTACAGGGTGATTACATTCCGATGAGGTCACTGGCCTCAGGGAGGTCAGGTCACAGACACCCAGGGAAAGGTCACAGCAGGGGGACGGGGGGCTTCAGGGGCAGAGACCCAGTGAGGCACGTACAAGCCGGGAGCCCCAGGAACCCTGAGAGATGAGGGAATGTGTCCTCCCCGAGTGTCCAGGAGGAACCAGCCCAGAGGCTCCTTGACCATGGACTCCCAGCTTTCAGATCTGGACAGGATAGCCTTCTCTGCTGTCAGCAGCCCCTGCCCCCAGTCTGTGGTCCTTTGCCGAGAGACTGACACACCTGCGATGGGCCCCAGGAAAGGCCCCAGCCCGCATTAGACCCACAGCCATATCTGGACTGTGGCCTTCTCGCCCCCCTCCCAGCACGGAGCAGGGCTGTGCTCCGCAGGGGACAAGCCGGCAAGCCGCTGCCTTAGGCCCTAGCCTTCCCGGGCCAGCACCTGTTCCTGGAGCCTCGGGTAGCAGAGAAACCAACCAAAGGTGCTTGGGGCCCAGAGCCTCTACTCCTGGCCCGTGGTCTGCAGGACCCCCACTGGCGACGCACCCCCCAATGGCTCTCCCAGCCTGAGCGCTGGCCCACCGCGCGTACCCCAGACGCCCCAGGAACGGCTGGCAGCCCCACCTCCACCACAACGCCTTCCCGGTCGAGCTCGGCTGGCCGCTGGCCATCGGGGCAAGCACCGGGAGGAACCACAGCCTGCCTGGGGGGTCACGGTCCGGCCACCAAACGAGCCTGGGGCCGTGGTGTAGGCTGCGGGCCGGGACGCCGACGGTGCTCCTGGGGGGCAGGAGGCTGGGGACGGCCAGCTCCAGCTTCCTCATCAACACCCGACCGTCCACGCACCCGCTCCTCCCGCAGCTGCTGGAGCTGCCGGAGCACCGGGAAGGCTTGACGGACTGCGTGTTTAATGTCAGCGGCTCAGACTCCGGACCGTGCGTCCACGATAATGTCACAGCAGGAAGGCTCGCCGAGCGCCTGGTCGCTGAGAGCACACGACCCTCACGCCAGCCTCGCCGGGTGGGGGGGGGGGGCGTTTCGGCTTCTTCCAGAGGAGCCAACAGCAGCTCAGAGAGGTCACGTGATGAGTCTCAGGTCACACAGCTGGCCCGAGACGGACCGGGGGGTTGGGCCCCGAGTCTGCGCCTTGACCCCGGACCAGGCCGGCTCAGCAGGGTGGCAGCTCTCTCTCCGGAGGGAGGGAGGCCGAGAGGGAAGAATCTGGTCCCGCCAGGCACAGGCTGCCGGCTCCCTTCGCCCAGCTCCACGTCCCACAGAGACGCTGGGTGCTGATTTTTCCCCAAGAAACAGACCCCGCTGCAGCCCGGGGTCCTGTCAGAAGTTTCCGGAAGGCACCCCAGCACTCTCACCTCTCTGGCACCGGCAGTAAAACCACCGAAGCCACCGGGTCCACCGCGCAGTCAGGCCTGGGCGGGCGCGGGCACCGGGGAGCACACGTGTGCGCCGGGCACACGCACACCCACGCAGGTACACCCACGGGGGCACGAGTGGCGCGTCTCCAGGCGGGGGATGGGGCCTGCAGCCCGCGGAGGCCCACCTGCCCCAGGCAGAGCCCCGCGACATGGGAGAAAATGGGCTCCTGGGACGCGCCGGTGACACCTGCCACACGTGCTTGGAGTTTTCGGATGATGGTTCCGAGCCACGTGTGTTTCTCCACTGCAGAGAGAGGGGACTCCCTGCCCAGGTTCCCCGGGCCCCAGGACGGGATCCCCCAGCACGCCTCACTCGGCCCCGTGGGACCCATCGGAGGTGAAGGCTCCCCTTCCCCGGGGCCCAGGTCAGGGGCATCGGGATCCCCAGGAAGGCCCAGGCCCAGCTCCCCGGACCAGCTCCACGCTCTGTTGCTGAACAGCCGGCGGCTCCCTCCTGCCCACGGCGCAGCACTGCCTCCGTGAGGTCACCACACCACCCCAGCCGCGCCACCCCAGCCACCCGCGGGCCCTGCCAGCAGCCCGGGAGGAACACCAAGCTGCGTCTGGGCTCAGAAGGCCCCGGGGCATGAGCTGCAGAACACTCAGTGTGGCCCTGGAATATGGTGGTGGCAAAAGTGGTGGGGACAACAGATGTGGAGGAGGGGACAGTCCCGTGAGAGCGGGGGAGGGGACAGTCAAAACGGTAGTAGTGGGGACAGCCCCCGTGGCCACGGGGGTGGTCCTGGTTCCGTGGCAGCAATGGCCATTTTGGTGACAATCGTGGTCCGTGGTACTCTCTCCCCCACAGAGGCACAGGGACAGGATGGGCTTCAGGTGCTCAGGGACCGGTCAGCACCAGGACCTGCCCTCTGCCCCCCGCCCCCCGCAGGCTGGCTCCCACCTGTCCCTCGTCCTCCAGACCCCGAGTCCTCCTGCTCAAACCCACGACGTGTCCTCCTGCCCGCACGGCACCTGTGGGGCCCCCGCCGACCTGGGCCCGGACTCGAGCTGGTGCTGCGTGGGGACCAGGGGGCCCCTGTCCGTGGGGCACTGTCAGCCCTGAGGGTGTCTCATCTCGGGGCAACAGTGAATATTCCCTACTTAGGATCAATCGCTGTAAGAACGGGGCGGGGGTGGGGGGGCTCGTCCCAGCTGTCACGCCGGCTCCCAGGGCCGGGTCAGTCGTTAAAAGCGAAAGGTCAGTTTTGCCTCTTGGTCGTGTTTTAATCGGATTGGGCATCTCCGGCTTCCCGCCATCGCCTGCCGGCCAGGGCGCCTCATTAATGGGAACGAGGGAGGAGATGACATCATTTACATTTAATTGTCTTGTTTATCCGCACGGCTGGGGTGGTTGTTTTAATAAAGGGCAGAGGCAGAGAAAGGCTACATTTGCATCCTGGAAGGGATCTGACAAGGTCTCCCGCTGTTGACATTTATTGTTTGCAAATGAGATAATCCAATAACAGGAGAGCCGCTCCCCCTCCCGGGCCTCCCTGAGCCTCCCTGCCTGCCATCGTGGCTTGGCCGGTCACCCAGCCACCGGGCAGATGTGGCACCTCAGTCCCACTCTCCTGACACCTAAGGCAAAGTCCCAGACCCGGGTCCCAGCAGAGAGGGCCTCTGACACCCGCCATGTACAAGCACCTGGTGGGCCCTGCCACCAACAAGCTGGAATGAGTGTCTGCGCTCGGCCCAGGACGAAGCCAAGGCTGAGAGAGGTCGCGTCGCTCAGGGTCACCCCGCTGACAGCGGAGCAGAGCTCGGAAGGCAGCTCAGCACTGTCTGAACTTTGCACTTCGCTATTTGGCATAATGGATCTCACGGCCGTGCACCTGGGCTGATGCACAGAGTTTTCGTTGAAATTATCAGTAATGTGGGGGCCACTCATCCTGCTTCCTCCTACCTCTGCAGACGCAGCTCCGGTGTCAGAACTTCCAGGAACCTTGTAAGAAATTCCTAAAGCTGCATGAAGTCTATTTTCCAGACCCAAATGAGGGGTCTAGTGAAGGATTATGGTTTAGTTTCTAAATCTCAGCCTCCTGAAAGGCCTTACAAGGGATTGACATTGTACTGGGTCTACTGACACATTCTGTGTGCGGCTTATTGGAAAGGAGTGTTGTTATTGGCCAGTGGGGTCAGGAGCCTCCTCTGAGCTGCCTCACCCCACCCCTCCCCGACCCCAAAACTACCCTTTATCACACAATTCAGGATGCTATGGGCGCTGAATTGTCACTGGGCCTGAGCTCCTGAAAAGCAGCAGGATCCAAATAAATGTTGGATGGATGGATGGATGGACGCTTGGATGCTTGGATGGATCGAGTAGTCAGTGAATGGGTGGAAGTGACTGGAAGGGAGGAAGTTGGTCTGGCTGACAGATGACAGACAAATGTAGTGCTGCAGTCTTGGGCAGGGACGTGGGCTGTGAGCATCCCTGAAGCCTGAGCTCCCTTGTTCCCATCCAGTGGGAGAGCCTGACCGGCCCCCCTTCCCCTCACACCTGAGCACATCCACCTCGCTTGTTCAGGCCCCGCCTCCCTAAGCCAACAGCACCACCGGGGTGCATGGATGTTTGAGGTCAGCTCAGCGGCCATGTCTGTGGAGTCTGAAATATTAAGATCCATCATTCTGAATACAGCCCAACGTCCCAGCACCTCCAGCTGGCAGGCCACACGGTCCTCCAGTCCCCAGGTCAGACGCGTGTGCCACCCCCTGGCACGCAGGTGTTGGGAGACTCGCTGCGGCAGAGAGCAAGCATCCCGAGCTCTCCCTGGGCCTCAGGCCGTGCACCGGGTGCTGAGGCCACAGCTGCTGCCAGGCTACGAGGAGAACTGGCATGGCCTGCCGGCCACCTGCCCCAGCACCCATCCACAACCCAGAGGGAGCTCTTCTGTGCAAACAGCGCCCGGAGCCCTGCATGACTGGCGTGTGGTCCTCACGCAGATCCCACAGCCCCAGGCCTGGACATGGCCCTGCCCTCAAGTCCCCAAAGCTCAGCTGAGTCAGACCAGAGTAAGAGGTTACAGGGACCAGCAGAAATTTCTGGAAAACAGAGCTGCCAGCAGGAGGGAAACCGTCTGTGGGTGTAGGGGAAAACGTAACCGGAAGTCATGGCCACCTCTCTCCTCCCTAGGCCTGGGGCCTCTTGGGGTCGTGCCCTTGCTTGGTCCCCAAGGCCTCCAGGGTGATGACAATGGAGAGAGACATGTGACCCCATGAGGCACAGTTTCCCCCGAAACAAAGCAGCCGTCCACCTCAGGCGACAAGGAGCCACAGGCTCTGAGCCCACCACCTTGCTTGCCCTGCAGCCACACGGCCTGTCCCCCAGACCCCACCGCACACCGTCACCATGACCCTGAACCTGCCTCCAGGCACGGCTGGGTCTTGTGCTGGGCCTCAGGAACAGGTGCATCCCGTCCAGGGGCATGAGGCAAGGAGAAACCGCAGGCCCGCACCCTTCTGGAATGTTCCGAGGGCTGAGTAAATGCCAAGTGCAAGGGTCAGGTCCTCAGCACCGTCCCCACCCCTGAGCCTCCCCCCCCCCCCCCCCCCCCCCCCCCCCCCCCCCCCCCCCCCCGCAAGGCGCAGCAGGACATGATGACGCTATGTCCCCGTTAGAAGGGTCCTACTTCCCTCCAAGGAGGGGCCGCTTGCTAATTCAGCCACAGCCAGGGATCAGTCATCGGGTAAATGAGATTAAATGCTCTTGAAATGGAATTAAAATGACGTCAAACAGCAGAACATCATTTCTTAGCACAGCCCTGAAGGCGCTTCCTTCTTTAACCCCTCAGTGGCTGCATTTCAGCCCCCAGGATGGAGACCCCTGGTGCTCCTGCCCCCAGCCCAGAACCCTCCCCCCAGACTCTTGAGTTCCTGAAATGGCAGCTCCCCGGCCTCGAGTCACAGCTGCAGAACCAGCCGGCCCTCAGCAGGGCCCCGGGACCACGGCGCAGAGGGCGGAGGAAGGGAAGGACTCAGCCGGGATTCCGAGGGCCTCTCCCTGTCTGTCTGTCCTGCGCTGGCTCACTGGCTTGGTCGGGTCTTCTCTCCCTGCCCACACCTCCGTGGCCTCCGTCGGGGACACGTGTGCTGCTCTGCGGCCTGGGGGCCGGAGGACCCGTGTCCTGCCCTCTTTCCTTCTGATGCTGGGCCCGGGGTCCCAGAGAGGATGCGGGCAAACGGGGGACCGCTCTAGAGATGGCCCCTCTCCCGGAGGGGGGGACTACACAGACGGCCCCGGGGCTCCGAGCCCACCTGACTTCGGAAGCTCCCTGAGAACCCCCACCCGTGACCCCGCCTGCCGCCCTGATGGTCAGAAGAGTCAGGACAGGACAGTCTCCAGAGTCGCTGGGCATCTTTGTTGATAATCTGCTCCTGGCCCCGATCGGGAGTTCTCATTTTCAAGGAAACAGTCGCTTGCCGGACAGGCTACCCGTGAGCTGCCAGGTTGTCCCTCCAGCTGCGGCGGCCGTGGCCGTGTGCACATGCGGCCCGGGCCAGGGCCACCTGCACCATCAGTGGCTGTAAACGGCAGACTGAGGAGCTGAGCCAGGACAGCCTCGCCTCCAGCTGGGCGCAGGGCATGGGGGGCGGGGCGTGCCTGGCGGGCCTGCAAGCCGGGTCCCTGCGGGCCTGCAAGCGGGGTCCCTGCGGGCCTGGCCTGGCCAGAGGCTGGGTGGCCCATGGCTTTGCTGCCCCTGCCTGTCACCTGTGCTACGTCCCCTCCTGCTGAGCCTCCCCCACCAGGGTCCCGGCTCTGGAAACAACAGTGGCCGGAGTCTGGGACGGACCCCTCTGCACACCCTCACCACGTGCCCAGCCAGCAACGGGCTTCCTCCCCTTCCAAGGCAGCCTATCGTGCACTCCTTGATGCAGAGTGGGGTCGGCACGCCCCCAGACCAGCCCTTGACCTCCCCACGGCCCAGGCTCTGGGACAGCCCCTCCCAGGCATTTGCCCAGGTGACTCCAGCATCTCCCCCCGTGTGGCCGGCAGGACCAGCGGCCCCACCCACGCGGATGCCCTCGGCTCACTCCCTACGCCTCCTTGGGCATCAAGAGCTCCGTGTGGTGGGTCTGGGGGAAACAGCCGGTCAGGCCACGTTCCCCCGGACCCCATTCCTTCATTAGAATGGTGCTCAGCTTCCGGTGGGAGCCCACAGTGTGCTGCCCACGGGTGCCCTTGTCAGCCGGGGTGCCCCAGGGAGACAGGACAGGTCCCGTCTGCCACCAGTGATCGCGGGACCCGGGAAGAGCTGAGGCCTTGGCTCGAGTCCAAAGACAGGAAGAGAGTGTTCCTTCGGCTGACGGGCAGGAAGGTCCCTTTTACTCAGGAGAGGGTCAGCTTTCTCGGCAAACAGAGCCATCTCTTTCCATAAGGAAACCTAAAAGGAACTCAGAACATTTTGAAACAGGAAGCCAAATATTTATTAAATGTTTCAGAATCCATCGAAAACCACAGATGCTGAGTAGAACAAAAGCCGGCTTCCAGAAAGAGATGGCAGATCACGGTGCAGTCGCGTGAGTCTGGGGGAACGTCTGAGGTGGTCTGTGGGTCCTCCCAGCCCCCAGCTCCCACCCAGGGGTGCCAGGCGGGGCTGACTCCAGGACAGCGAGAAGAGGACGGGCGGACAGGGCCACTCACCCCAAAGACACAGAGCGCCAGGAGCCGGCCCCTCGGTGAGCCCTGAGCTGGCCCAGGACGCTGAGTCAGAGCCACCACACTGCGCCCAGGACAGGCAATCACGGAGGCCGGGGCTCCCGGGTCCAGTGACCTCGGAGCGCACCGCCGCGGCCTCGCACCTGCTGGGACGCAGGGATGCCAGGTGGGAACCCCCCACCAGAAAGACTCTCTCCGCCTCCCTGGGGGTGTTCCAGGGCTATGGGAAGTGCCTCCTCTCCTTCCTGCTCTGGGAGGGAAGCCCCATGGGCTACTGGGCGATCACGGGCCACGTGACATTGAGCCTGGACCCCCCGCTGGCCTCCTGGGTCTCCTACCCCAGACTCATTGTTCAGAAGACGTCTTCTTCCCAGAGCCAGTGTGGGCAGGGATCCTGCCGGCCCCCCACCCTGGGGTCCCAGTGCCTGTCCCGGCGAAGACCGCTGGCACAGGTCACGGCCGGCTTCTGCTTCTGGGTCAGGTACCGGGAGGGGGGGCTCCTTAGCCACAGCCTCGATGCCTCATCCTGCACGAGTCCCCTGCCTCCCTCCGCGGGCATCTGTATGGGCCTCTCACCTGCCCTGGGATCCCTACACACGTGTGCGACCTTGATTCTGCCGTCTGCCCGGGCGCCGCAGGCCGCTCGCCTCACAGCCCTCCCAGAACCCCGCCAGTCACGGACCCCCAACCCCCAGGACGGCTGCCCTGCCCCCTTGGGCCTCCGGCCGGACCTCCAAGCAGCTCCAGGAGTGGGGGGCATGCCGGCCACCCTCCGGTCCGGGACAGCAGGCCGTGAAGAAGCGCTTCTCCAGACGTGGCTCTTTCTGCCTGTGCCCCCCCTTGTCTGTTGCTGCCCCAGAAGACGAACAATCCAGCCTCCCGGGACGCAAGGGTGGGGGTGCGGCTAATAACACGGCCCCTGCCTGCGCTCAAACGGCCCCTCAGCCTGCAGGGATCGGCCTGACGTGTGCCAAGACAGCGTCAAAGGGCAGCCTGCCGGCCGGCGCCCTCACACACTGCTGCAGCTGTCCCGACAGAGCCCATGCCCCAGAACCCACGGTGGCCGGCTCCTCCGCTTGTGGCACCGAGCTCGGGGCTGGACGGCAGGTCCAGCAAGCCCTGGGTGCTGGCCGTTGCCCACAGCCCCGCCTTGTCCTCCAGAGCTGCAGAGCGGCCGCACGCCCCAGCCCCTGCCTTACAGATGCATCGCGCCTCGGTAGGGATGAGGATAAGAGCCGGGCCGTCAGCGGACCCGGGACCGCCGGATGCCGCCTCCCAGGGCTAGGACCACCCCAAGGGCAACCGGGGGTGCTTCTCAGGAACAGCCAGGACATGATAAATCACAGCCGCTGGCTGTGCTCTCTACCCCGCTTGGGGTGCTCTCTACAGCCAGCGTGTCCCCTCACGTCCCCGGAGATGGGAGGGGCATGGGCCAGGCCCAGGGCTGCACAGGAGCCTCCTCGGGCCTCGGAGCCAGGTCTGTCCTTCTGGGAGCAGAGGGGTGGTTCAGACACCTGACTCCTGCAGCCCAGGGTAAAGTCCTGGGTGCTTCTCCTCGGAGCACCCACATCCTGTCCTTACACTCGGCCTGTCCTTACACGCGGGGCGTGGTGGGAGCCAGTGGCCCCCAGGACGTGGTGCTCTAAACTGTAATCCCCAGCCCCGCTGGCAGCCAGAGAGCCCGTGCTCTGTGCCAGGCGCACCCTCCCCACCCCGGCCCACGTGGCTGGGGGCCCCGCGTATTGGGGTTCAGCCCTAGAAGGCCTCCTCTGGCGCCCCACAAATAGGGAGCCCTCCGGCGTCCGCCGAGGGATACACAGGGGTAAAGGGTCTCCCTGGGGGCCAGCACACCCTCCCGGCCCGTGCCCCCCTCCTTCAGGCCCCGCCAAGCGCCCTCCCTCCCCGGGCCCAGCCCCAGCGAGGCCGAGCCGGCCGCCAGCCTGCAGAGGCAGGGCGTCCCTCGCTGGGGCCCTGGCAAGCCGCCCGCAGACAATGGGAGCACGCCGCCTTTTATGGGGCGTTCTGCACCCAAGGAAGCTGAGCGGAACAAATGAGATTGGGATTTTATGATTCTTTTATAGCGTCACACTGCAGATAGCTTTTTAATTAGCTTCTAACTCAACACCTTTGGCAAGTCTCCGTAATGCACCAGCCCCCCGCCGCTCGTCCCGGCCAGGTGTGTGGAGCGGCTGCCCCTGTCCCCTTGCCAGCCTCGCCGGCTCTGCAGACAGGATGGGCCACAGCTCTGCCGTCACCGGAGCAGAGGCCCCGAGAGGGACCGACCCCGAGTGACCCATCCTCCCAGCGGGCACGGCCAGCTCTTGAAGTCTCTGTGCTGTTCCTACTTGGGGGCTGCCACAGGTGTGCTGGGCCACCTGGCGGATGCCACCCAACCTCTCTGGGCCAGGTGCGAATACTCTGGCCTGCGCCACCCATGTCACCCTCCTCTCGGCAGGCTGCAGGCCTGGCCTCCCTAAAAGCCTCTGCCGTGCGCCCTAGGCTCCCAGTGGCCTCCTGGGCCAGCTCTGTCCAGCCCTGCACAGCATTCTGAAACATCTGTATCCCCATCACTGTCCTGTGGCATTGGAGGTGGCATCCCACAGCAGCACAGGCCGGCGCCCGGGCCACGGGAGCGTGTGCGCCAAGTGACCATGGCCCAAGCAGTGAGCCAGCTTCGGGAGGCTCGGGTCTGGGGTGAGTGGCCTTGGCCCCCGAGCCTGCTTGGGATACGCACACACCATGGCTCTCCAGGCCCGTCCTCCCCGAGGAAGGGTCCCTGTGTCCGTCCCCTGCCCTGCATGGCCCCACCAGGAGCTCAGCCCTTGCCTTTCCAGAGAAGAGATGGCGACAGGGAGCCATGAACCCAGGCCCGTTACCGCGTTTAACGACCCCGTCAAGGACTCCTGCCCGGATTCAATCACAGCCACGGGTATCTAAGGCCAGAAGCTGGGCACGTGCTCTGACCTAACAATGAGCCCCAAGCCGGCCGGCCGGGAGGATCCTCACCTCTCCGTCCAGCCTCTTCTCTCCTGGGAATCGGGGAGGCTGGGAAGCTGAGGTTACCACCAGCACCTTTTCCTAGGGACCGGGAGGCCCAGGCTTTAGAACCAACACAGGGACAGATCGGGGTGTTCTGGAACCCCACTTACAATGTACTGAATTCAAAGTGAGCATTCGCACCATTGGGCTGGGGACCCGGTCCACCTGGCCAGCCTGGACGTGGGCTTGGTGTGGGAAGGTAACACCCAGGGTCCCGGTGTGTGGTGGGCAGAGCCCTGGGGAGGCGGGGGGCTGCAGTGTGTGGCCCCCACACTGGAACTCCAGCCTAGACCTCAATCCCATGTCCCGGGGCCACAGACCTTGACGTCCCGCCGCGTGGCTTGGGCCGACTGTCCCAGTGTCGACCCGCGATCCGCAGGGTCAGGGGAGGAGGGCAGCCTCCTGCGTCCGCAGACAGCACACGCAGGAGGTGGGGGTGGGTTTCTGGGTCTTCTCGGCCGGGATGGTGGAAGAAACAGATGTGGGCTCCAGAGGGACCACGCCTGCCCGCCTGGCGGCCTCACCATGGCGTCCGGTGCACGCTGCCGCGGCCGTGGCTGCTCCGGCCAGCCTGGAGCACAGAGCAGGTGAACCGCCATGCTGCGAGTCACTCCCACGGGAGCCGCACACCCAGGACCTGCCCCTCCCAGCAATGGCCGTGTCCCCTGGCGGAGGTGACACGTGCGTCCTCGGTGGCAGGTCTGAGGGCGGGCCCAGGGGTCACCCAGCCCACCACCCTCTGGTCACGTAACCAGGAGGAGCCCAGGAAAGACGTGCACCCCCTTCCCCAGCATCCGTGACCTGTGGGCTCGGAGCCAGAGGGCCGGGCCCCCACCCAGACTTGGGGTACAGCCGCAGAGCCTCTATGAGGGCTGTCCCCAAGCGGAGGGTCCTGGGCACCTCCCTCCACGCCCTGCCCCGACTTACCGGCCAACAAAAGTTCATACTGACTCTTTCCTTCCCAAAGCAACCATCAGCAGCCCAGAGTGGCGAGATGTCCAGGCAGCATACACTGCCTGGGGAGCCGTGAGGAGGGGCTGCCTGCCGCCCCCGGGACCCTGTCACCCTATCAGAGTCCCTTGGGAGGTGATGCCTGGGGGCCTGTTGCTCTGGACCAATGCCCAGGGTAGGGAGCTCCGCGGAGGAGACGGACTCGTGTCTGGTGTGGTTGGCTCCATCCACGGGGTCCTTACTGTCCTTCAAGGCGAGAGGCACAAGCCGTGGTGGGGGTCTCAGGGATGGACATGCTTGGTGGGCTCCGTCCAGAGCCAGTGAGAATGACAAGAACCAGAGCTGGCCTAGTGCGGGGTGGAGGCCGGGGGTCCCCACACCGGGCGTCTCTCCCTGAGAGTGAACATGTCAAAAGGGCAGTTCGGGCCAGAAGAGAGGAGGCCTCATGTCAGCCACCTCCGGCCTCCGAAATGTCCATCCGGACGGCCAGGCTCTCCGACCTCTGACTTCCCCGCACGCACGACCACCCCAGCCACCTGGTCCTCTGGCCGCAAGCTGGAGCCCCGCCCACCCCCAGGCCTGCGCTCCCTCCGGCTCCCTGGGCCGCGGGGTGGGCCGCACGCAGCGCCGACCGGGTGCTTTCCTCTTCTGTGGCGCAGCCTCTCCCTGGGTGCCCTCCACCCACAGGCGGGCGGGCAGGGTCCTCGGCTTGGCTTGGGAGGTGGATCGACCTGGTGATCCTGGGGACCACGAGAGCGAGAACCCATACGAGCCCCCCAGGCCGTCCCGGGCCGAGCCGGCGCGGGGCAGCTCCGAGGGAGAGCCCTGCAGGCGGCCCCGGCTGGAGCCACGCTCCCCGCATCTCCGGGCGACACCCCGCTGGGGCCCCAAGGTACCACAGTTCGCCCCGCGGGTTACCCCCCACCCCGGCTACAGGTCCAGCTTCTGATGCGGAGGGACCTGCTCTTTGTCGGGGCCACTCGCGGCAGAGACCTGCGGGTCCCTCAGGCTCCCGTCCACCCGCAGCCCTGCGGACCCTCCCCGAACCCTGCCTCCTCCCCGCTCTACCCTGGGCCGCCCCGGGGCCGCTTGCCCACCGCAGCAGGAAGCAGGTTCGGCACACACGCACCGCGCCGACACACGTGCGCCCACACGGGACGCGCTCATGCACACACGGCACGCCCTCCTCCAGCTCCCGGCCCCCGCTTCGCCCTGGCCCCATGTCCCCCAGACGGGACCACAGCGATCCCACCTCAAGCCCCCCGGGGCTTCCTGCTGTTCTGAGAACAACACCCAGAGGCCTCAGGGGGCCTCACGACCCCTCCCAGACCCCCCTCAACTGCCATGCGGATCCCAGCCCCCGGCCCCTGGCTCCTGCCCCCCCCCTGCACCGCCGGGCCCCCCCCCGGAGAGCTCTCCTCCCCCACCCTGCGAGCGGCTCCTTCTCGGCCCCTGGGCGGCCTTTGCAGACCCCTCCGCACCGCAGACCCCCTGGACCCCTCCCCGCGACGACCCGTTCCCGCGTCAGAGTCAGGTTCCCACGCTCGGAGGAGCAGAGTCTTTCCAGCGCGTTCTCTGAGGGAGACTGGCACCTGGAGGGATGCCCGTCCCTTCGCAGGTGCTGGGTAAATATTTGCGGGACGGCAGAGCCGAGTGTCTGCCGAGTGCCAGACAGCATGCTAACCTTGCTAAGCGAGCAGTGGGGCTGCTCGCACCGTCCGCGGTCTCCAGGTGGGGAACCGAGGCTCGGACAGGTGAGGCCGCTGGCCCGAAGTGACACAGCGCTGAGTCCCGGCCGGCGGCCGCCTCCGGACCGACTCCCGCCTGAGCTCGCCGACGCGGACACTCAGCCCGGACTGCAAGGTGGGTAACCCCCTCTTTGTAGATGAGGCCACAGGGTTGCAGGCCATTCTGCAGGGTCCGCGAGCTCACACCCCGGGCCGAGGGGCGGCCTCCACGTAGGCCTGCGGTGTCTCAGCCCCAGCACCCCGGCCCCATTTCCTGGCCCAGAGGGAGGGCCCGCCACAATCTGAATCTTCTCCGAGGGCAGCTTGCCATCTACGCCCTCCTGCAACGTGACTTTCAAGAAATAGCACCTAATTAACGGGCTGCTGGCTCTCGGGGCTGCCAGATCCCCCTCCCACCATATCTGGCCACAGCCCGGTGCTCCCATATGCCGGGGGATCTGGCTCCGCTCCCTGCTTGGCCGCAGCCCCCGGCTCAGCACCCACGCCGCCAGCTTCAGGTTCCTGCCAAGCCACGGACCCCTGGAGCTGGGGGGCCCCTCCACCACTGGGGGCCCCGCCTGCCGGGCACCCCCACCGTGCCCCCAGGCCTGTGTAGACACGATCCCTCCCCAGGCAGCCCCTCCAGGTCTCCAAGACAAGAAACACCCCGCGCTGTTCCTCCCTGCCCCCGCCAGCTCCCCTCCCCCACACCAAGCCAAACATCCTCGTTCTCTTAATTATTGAAGAACAGATTTTTCCCCCAAATAATTAGGCAATTTAAATCATACGCTCTCTCTCTGAGAACTATATTTAACCCTGATTTGGATGTAATTACACGAGCAGCTCCCTCAAGCAGCTTTGGAAGCCAAAACACGGATCAAATATTTTTTAAATGTCACATGCTCGGCGGCGGTGGATCCTCTGACTCTGTCTGTGCAGACGAGGGTTTGCTCCTCCGCGTCCCGCGCCTCCCGAGTGACGCGCCCTTCACCTACACACACCTCAGCCGCTCTCCTCGCTGGGGCTCGGGACGGCATGTGAGCAGCCCTCAGATCTGGAAAGTACCAGAAAAGACATGTATTCGATCAGAGCACAAAGCCTCCAACTGAAGACATCGGAAGGATTCGTCCAAGCCGACGGAACGGGGTGCCCAGAGCCCCTGGGGTCCGCGGGGTCCCGAGAGGACTGCCCCCACCCTGCGCTGTCCTGCCTCACAGCCAGACCCCGAGGGGCCACCGGCTCCTGCCTTTCTCTCCGTCTCCCCTCGTGTAAAGTAGGTCACCCGGGGAGACAGCAGAGGAGGGTGTGCACGACGCTCGCACGGCAAGGGGCCACGGGAGGGAGGGCGGTGGGCGGAGGAGGAGGAGGTCGGCCCGGCTGGAGGTCGGCTGTGAGGACACGAGCCGTATCCGTCAGCTTGGGGCAGGCGATGCCGCTGTAATGAACAGCCCTGGGACCTCAGCCCTGACAGCACAGAACGGCGTTTCTGGCCCCCGTAACCTGTAGACAATGGGCCAGCTGCGGTCTGCGCCACATGCCCTCCTCCGTGGGGGGCTGCTAGCGACGCAGGCCACTCTCAGCGCCGAGAGCTAGGGAATGGGGAAGAGACACGGCTCCTTCAAAGCGTCTGCTTGGGCGTGGGTCCCTCACTCTACTCGTGTGTCTTCTCACCAAGCCCGCTATGAATAAAGCGGGGGTGTGTGATCGCCTCAGTCGGAAGCACTCAGTTCTGGGGACGCAGCAGAGCCGACACCCCCTGAGTCTCAAACATTTGCCTTCCCCTCTCCACACTCGGGAAACCCGGGAACAGCCCCAAAGCCTCAACCAGGGACTTCCAGAGTTGAATCTGGGGACGCAGGCAAACCAGGATGAGTGGCCCGAGCCTGGGCTGTGCCGCCCGGAGCAGCCGACGCCAGACCACGGTTCCCCTCCCGTATGCCCTGCTGTCCCCACCACCCTCTCAGCCACACCAGAGACTCTGGAAATGTCCTTGTGGTGCCGCATCATTCCTGCCCACTGAGGCCGTCTCCAGCCTGGACCTCCGTGGTCACTGTCCGTCCAAGCTGGCTGCGCAAGCCCTCTGAGCCCCGTGAGCTCTGTGGCGGCCTGGCTGAGAGAGGGCCCGAGCCCCGGCCAAGCCCCTGGAGCACCCGGAGACACGCCTTGTCCTCCAGCCTCGCCGGCGGTCACCTAGGGCCCGTGCGGCTTCCTTGGGCAAGCAGTGCCCTCCACCTCCTGTCCTGCCGGACTCCGCCCTCAAGGAGGCTTGCTGGCCGGCCTCCCTCACCCCAGCCGAGGGAAGGGGGCGCTGGAGCTACGTCCTCTGTCTGCCAGGCTGAGCCCACTTGCCTCTGCGGAGTGAAACATCTCCGTCTTACCTTGTGTTCTTAGAGATCCGAAGAGCGGCTTCTGTCCGTGGTGGTAGCAAATCAGACAGTTCCCTGCTTGCTTCCTACCGTTCCGTACCGATGGCAGCAGTCGGCGCACACTGGAACATCTGGTTTCCAAACCTCTTTGCCTCCATCCACACCTGCCGTTTCCTGCCATGAACGCACCACAGAGCGCAGCGCTGAGACTGTGCACGGTGGCAGGCGGGCGTGGCTCCCGGCCCGCAGTCACGGCTCCCTGCCCTCCCCTGCCCGGCCCAGGCTCGGGACGCAGCCCTGAGTTCCAGGCGTCAGTTTCTCTCTTGGTCAGCAGCAACGTCAGGACCTGGGCTGGAGGAAGAGCTCCTAACAGGACGGGCCTCTCCCTCGGCCGAGAAGGCTGGCTCTCAAAGCGCCGGCCCACACGCACCCACTGGCAGGGCAGGCCACACGGCCAAGCCCGATGCCGCCGAGACAGACTGGCATAGGTCCCTGTGAGGCCAGAGCGGCTGGGCAGCGGGGGGCAGGCACCCCGTGCCATCGGCAGACTCACTGTCACCCGCTCTTTGCACGACCGTGTGCTCCAGGAAAGGAAGCCCAGGAACGGAGGAGGTCCCGCATGTCCCCAGAGAGCGGAGCGTCACGGTCTGGGAGGCCAAAGTGGACAGACCCACAAGGGAAAGAGGCGAGTCCAAGACCGTGGTACAGACAGACGTCCACACAGCTCTCCACCGGGTGACGGATCGTGTAGTTGGAAAACCAGCACGGAGCAAGTTGGCCAGAAGAACGCCGTCGGTCAATCCGTCCAGAACCAGTTTGAGAGCGCGCCGGCCAGCGGCAGCAGAATATGCGGTCTTCTCGCACGCCGGGAACGTGGCTGTTAAGTGCACCGCGGTCAACCTAAAGGAACAGAAATCATATATGTCCCAGAATATGGTCAAATTCAGCTAGAAATCAGTAACTGGAAAAGTCCCCCAATGTTTGAAAGTTAAACAGCACGCATCCAACTAACACACATGCTCAACGAAGTCTTCAGGGGGTTTTAAAGTATTTCGGACAAAATGGAAGTGAAAACGAAAATTATCAAAACGTGTAGGAGGCGGCAAAGGCTGTGCTCAGAGGGAAAGCACGAGCGCTAACTGCACACGTTAGAAAGGAAGGAAGATCTAAAATGAATAATCCGGGGGCGCCTGGGGGCTCAGTCGGTTGAACGTCTGACCTTTGGTTTTGGCTCAGGTCATGACCCTGGGGTCCTGCAATCCAAGCCCCGCGTCGGACTTCACAGGCAGCGAGGAGTCTGCTTCCCTCTCTCCCCCTGCCCTTCCTCCTGCTGGTGCACTCTCTCTCTCTCTCAAATAAATAAAATCTTCCAATAAATAAATAAATAAATATTTTTTAAAAAAATAAAATGAATAATCTAAGCGTCTGTGTTAGGAAACTAGGGAGAGAGGAGCCATTTAACACTGAAACAAGGAGAGAGAAACCAGTGGGAGCAGTGAGCGCAGAAATCAATGAAATGGAAAACAGGAAAGCAACAGGGAAAAATCTACATAAACAAAAGCTGGTTCTTTCCAAAGATCCATAAAACCCACAAATCCATAGCCAGGCTGATCAAGGAAAAATAAAAGTGATGACAAATGACCACACTCAGAAGTGGAAGAGGGGCCATCCCGATGCACCCCACGGGCATCAAAAAGATCACAAAAGTAAACTCTGAACAACTCTATGTCCACAAATCTGAAAACTGAAGATAAAATGGGCCAATTCCGTGAAAGGCACAAACTACCAAAACTCACATAAGGAGAAATAGATAACCTGAAGAGGCCTGAATCTATTTTAAAAATTGAAACAATATTCAAGAACTAATAGCTTTTGGGGCGCATGGGTGGCTCAATGGGTTAAGCCTCTGCCTTCAGCTCAGGTCATGATCTCAGGGTCCTGGGATCAAGCCCCGCATCCGGCTCTCTGCTCTGCGGAGAGCCTGCTTCCTCCTCTCTCTCTCTCTGCCTCTCTGCCTGCTTGTGATCTCTGCCTGTCTGTCAAATTAATTAATTAATTAATTAATTGATTAATAGCTTTCAAAGCCCTAGACCCAGATGTCTCCCCTGGTAAAATCCACCAAATATTTAGAGGATAAAAGATACCAATTCTCCACAATCTCCCACGCAAAAGAGAAGCATATTTCCACTGTATTTCCACAGTCAAAAGTCAGACTGTGTGTGCATGAAGACATCTGTCTGTCTATTTATCCTCTATCTACCTCCTGGAACTAACAAGCAAGGACAGCCAGATCGTAAAATACAAGGTCAATATGTATAAGTCAAGTGCTTTCCTATACACCAGCAATGAACACTTGGACTCTGGAGTCCAGTTATAACAGAACCCCAAGAAGTAAAATAGTCAGGTAGAAGTTTAACAAAATATGTACATATTCCATATGCTGAAACTGTAAACTTTGATGAAAGATACCCAACAAGCTCTAAACAAATGGAAAGATAGTTCATGTTCATGGATAGGAAGAGCCAATATTTTGAAGATGTCAGTTCTTCCAAAAGCGATCCACTGAACCAGCACGGTCCCAACAAAATCCCAGCAAACCTTTTTGTAGATACGGTCAAAATGATTCTAACGTTGACACAAGAAGTCAAGGGCCTAGAACACTCCGCACAATAGCGAAGCACAAAGTTGAAGGACTCACATTACCGAGCTCCAAAGCTCACCAAGAGGCTGTGGGAGTCCAGAGAGTGTGATATTGGTAAGGGAACAGACCAGGTCATCAATGGAACAGAACAGAGAGCCCAACAGCTGGCCCAATATCATCAACCAATCCTTGACAAAGAGCAAAGGTAATCCATTGGATAAATAGTCTCTTTATTTTTTTTAAAGATTTTATTTATTTATTTCACAGAGAGAGACACAGCGAGAGAAGAAACACATGCAGGGGGAGTGGGAGAGGGGGAAGCAGGCTTCCCTCCGAGTACGGAGCCCAATGCAGGGCTGGATCCCAGGGCCCTGGGACCAGGGCCGGAGCTGAAGACAGTCGTTTCCGTGGCTGAGCCCCCCAGGCGCCCCACGTCATCTCTTTAATACGGGATGCTGCGGCAATTGGACATCTGTATGTAGTTTTTTAAAAAACGGATCTAGACACAGACTAAGGATGCTTGTCACAAAAATTGCTCAAATGGATCAGAGACATAAATGTAAACCTCAAAACTGTAAAGTTTCTAGAAGAAAACTTAGGGCCTGTGTAACCTGGGGTTGGATGATGTGTTTTGTTACAAAACCAGAAGTACAATCTATGGAAGAAAAAATGGATGTTAGACTTTTTAAGATTAAAAACATCTATCTTAGAGCACCTGGGGGGCTCCGCCGGTGAAGCATTTGCCTGCAGCTCAGGTCATGGTCCCAGGGTCCTGGGATCGAGTCCTGCGTGGGGCTCCCTGCTCCGCGGGAACCTGCTTTTCCCTCCCCCTCTCCCTGCTTGTGCTCTCATGCACACGCTCTCTCTCTGTCAAACAATAAAGAAAATCTTTAAAAAACAATCAAACAAACATCCATCCTGCCGAAGACCCCATTCAGGGCAAGAAAAGACTAGCCACGGACTGGGGGAGCATGTTTACGAAACACACGTCAGACAACAGACTTTATATCCAAGACATCCAAAAATTCTTAAAACTCCACCTTTGGAAAACAAACATCCATTTAAAAATGGAGCAAAGGTTTGAACAAACACTTCACTAAAAACACAAGCAAATGGGAAACAAGTGCATGAGAAGATTCTCAATGTCTTTCTTCTTTAGGGAAACATAAATTTAAGGAAATACCACAACGGACATATCAGTGGCTAAATTCAGAAAAAAAAAAAAGTGACAACACTAATTGCTAACAAGGGACCAGGGTGTTGAGTGCAGGGGACCTCGCTTACCGCTGCGGGGACGCAAACCAGAGCAGCCGCTTTGGAAGACCGGCCGGCGGTTTCCCGCGCAGCTGGGCACGGCCTCCCCCCACGACTCCGCGGTTGGAAGTCCCAGGTATCTTCGCAAAGGACTTGAGAACGGGCGTCCACGCGAAAACCGCGCGCGCAAACGTTGCAGCAGCTTGATTCATAACTGCCCGACCCGAAGCCCCCACGACGCCCCTCCGCGGGGGAACGGGTCGGCTCCTTCTGGCGGACCACGCAGCCGAGGAGCGTGCAGGAGCCCCACGGACAAGCCGGCCGACCCAAGAAGTCACGGGCGCTCCTTACGCGCTCAGAGAGAAGCCGATGGGAGAGGCTGCACGCGTGCGCCTCGGACGGGGGACATCCTGGAAAAGGGACCCGTCGGAGGCGGAGGCGGAGGCGGAGCAGGTGACCGCAGGGTTTTGGGGCAGTGAGACGGCTCGGTATGACCCGCGACCCCACGCCTTTGTCATCACCAGAGAACGCGACATCGAAACGAGTCTTCACACGTGCACATTTTTAAAACACCACCTGGGAGGCTGCGGTTCCCGGGGAGAGGTGCGACGCCCAGGGCAGCCTGACTGCCGTGGGAACAGGTGTGAGCCCCTCGGGGGGTGAGGCAGAGGGACCCACCAAGCCCTGGGAAGTGGGCAGGGCCAGGGACCCCAGGCAGACGAAACCGCCTACAGGCGGGACCACCAACGTCCTGCGTGAAGGTCGGGCTCCTCTCCCCACCGCCTGGGAGATGCAGGGGCTCAGCTCCAATGTGACCCACGGCGGTGGGCCAGGCCTCCGCTGCTGGAGAGGCCGGTTCCAGAGCGGTGAGGGAGGCGTCCAGAATGAGCCCATGGTGTAGACTACAGGCGTCACCGTGAACTCATGACTCCCTTAACACAGAGGCAGCTGAGGTGAGGGTCCACAGGCGCCCGGGTCAGACATTCCTCCTGGGGCGGGTGGGGGTGGGGGGCTCCCGGGGAGACCGGCATGTGGGTGGGGGGCTCGGTGAAGGGGGTGGCCATCCCAGGGTGCTGGGCCCCATCCGGTCCAGGGCCCGGGTGGAACTAAAGGTGGAGGAAGGGCGGATGTGCCCCCTTTTCCCGCCTCATCGCTGAGGGGAGATGCTTCCTCCCCACCCCCGTCCTGTCCTCGGACCGAGACTCTCACCCTGGGCTCCCTGGTTCTCTGGCCTCAGGACTTGGACTGCGTCACAGCACGGGCTCCCCCACACCACGGCTCGGGGACGGCAGATCGCGGGACTCTCAGGCCCCGTGGTCACAGAGCCAGGTCCTCATCACACGATCTCGCAGAGAATCTCCTTGTCCACGTGCTTCGTGGAGGTCCGTGTCTCTGGAGACCTCGGACTGCCACACAGTTACGTGAAGGGGTCCACACGGATACACGTGTCTACAGGAATCAGTACACCTCGGTCTGACGGGGCCCGGACCCTCAGTGTTAGTGGACTCTCCAACCGCAGCAGCCAGGGTCCCCTGCAGAAATGTGTAACTCTGGGGCTGGGAACAGAAAATGTTAGAGGGACTGGGAGCTTCTCGTAGAGCTAGATCCTAAGAAGCTTCTCCCCAGACGAAGCAGCAGAGGCATGTCCGGCCCAGGAGCCACGCACGGGCCGGTGACCCACACGGGAAGAACTCGAGCGGCAAACACACAGTGGCCTTGGATTTTCACCTGAAGGAGGAGATGAAGACCTAGGGTCCGTGCGGACAGAAATAAATGATTCAGCACATCAGCGATGGGGGACGTGGCAGACCTTCCTTATTTGGAAGAATTCCAGGTGTCAGGTGACTTCCCTCCAGGGGAAAGAGTCACTTTCCCCCAGAAACCCAGCCCCCGCCAGCCGGGTGAGCAAGGCGAGCTCCCGCAGGGACGCATCGTGCTGGTCACGTACCCTTGACGGGACGGCACGGAAGCCCCGCTTAGGTCCGTGGCGCGCCCTCCCCAACGCCGGCGTGACCGTGAGAGAGAGACTTCACGCAGTCCCTGGAGGGGCACGTTCTGCAAAACACCCAAAGTATTACCCACGCCTCAAAGTCGTGAAGGTCGTCAAAACAAGGGAACCCCAGGAACTGTCAGAGCCCAGAGGCGCCCAAGGAGGCGTGACGAGGAGAGGGGGTTGCCCCGGGTGGGGTCCGGGCACCGACGGACAGAGTCAAAAGGAAGGAAACCCCGTGCTGGGCAGACTCCGCTAAAGCACCACCCAGCAGCGAGGTTGCGTTGCCGGAGGGGATCTACCCTCGCGAGGAACCGAGCGCGGGGTCTACAGGAGCTCGCCGTACTGTCTTCCCGATCTCCCCCCAAATCTAAACCGTTCCAAAAACAAAGCTGACTTCTTGTGAAAAGCAGCTGCACAGGACCTCAGGTTGTCATTCTCGCTCCGAGTTCGACCAGCAGGGACCGGCGGGGAAACTGAGGCAGGAAAGTTCGGGACCAGCCTGAGAGGATGCAGTGCAGGGCCGGGGGCTGGGGGCTCTGAAGCCCCACGTAGAGCCAGGCCCCGTGGAATCCCAGATGTGACTCAGCCACGCAGAGGCTCTGCATTTTCTTGGGGGAAGACAGACCTTCCCCAGCCAGGAGACGAAACTTGCCCAGCATCAGCCATGGCCAGAAACCGTAACCAGGCAATCACAGTTTGCCATTCCAGCCGGGATTCTGGGAAAACAGCCCGTGGCCAAGCAGGGACGCAGGCCGCCCGGTGTTAAAGGGCCTGGAGCTGGTGGGTCTGTGTTTCCCCGCCTCCAAACACACTCTGCGTTAAGTGTAATGGGTCTTAGGGAATTTATTTTGCCAATTTTAGAACCCACCATAAAGAAGAAATATGGGAGAATTTTATGAGGTGTACTGTATATCTTTAATACTCGTATTTTTTCTCGAAATGCTGAGAATATCAATTACGTTTATGGCTTTATGAGGAAACGCTCCAGCCCCACGGTTGGCAAAGCAAGTTTGAGCAGAAAATAAACAATGGTGGGCACGGGGTTGCCCGGTGCCCCGAGGCCGTTGAGGTCCTGGGACTCTGCTGGAGGGTCGGGCAGACGCAGACAAACCAGCTCTTATCACTGGGGGACCTTCTGTCCAGGACGCACAGGACGCCTGTATGTGCACACGGAAACTGCGTGTGCCGGCGTGTGCGCCCCCATCCTTACCGTCTGTGGAAAGGGTGGTCCTGGGCGGGGAGGAGAGCGGGAAACGGAGAGAAGCCCTCAGTCCCCACTCAGGGCAGCGGGGCCCTGCTTCCGCAGCCAGCCGGAGGCAGAAAGCTCGGCCAAGAGGCCCCACAGCCTTCTGCACCCCCCCGTGGACCCACTGTTTCTGACCTGTGGTTTTCTAGAGGACCTGCCTGTCCATCCTGCTCTGACCTCCCCAACTAGTCCTGCAGGGGTCCGGAAGTCAGAGCCAAGGGGACTTTGGCAGCAGGGGGCTGGCCAGGGCTTTCCGCGGTAAGGGTGCCGGAGCGCTGCAGGCCCCAGGGAGCCCCCTTCAGCCACTGCACAAGGGGCAGGCAATGGGTGACAACCACGGCTCAGGCTCTGAGCAGCTGCCACCCCATGGGCCACCCCCAGGCCTAGAGGACAAGGTTGTTCTGGGCTGGGAGCCTGCAAAAACGCATGCTGCAAATACACCCACACACAGGTGTGCACACACACTCACAGACCACGCGCACACACGAGCGTGCACACACATACACGTGTCTGTGTGCACACGTGCACTCACACTCACAGACCGCACCCATGAGCCTGCGCGCACACATGCACACTCACGTGTGCAACACACTCACAGACACGCACGCACACGAGTGTGCACACACGTGCCCATGCACACACCCATTCACAGACTGCACACACGCGTGCACGCATGCCAGCCCTGGGGGTCCCTGTCCCGGGAACCGACGAACCCCTTGCAGCAGACAGTCCTTGCTGCCCCGGACGCGGCCGGGTTCCCGGGGCGGCGGGTGGGGGGCCCGGAACCCTGGGCAGCTTCTTCCCACAGGTCCGTGGCTGCTCCCCGCCACGGCCCTGCACGGTCGTGCCCACTGGCTCTGCTCAAGATCACGTACGGCTCCGGCGAGCACCCCTGCTTTAGATCGGCCGCGGGATCCATCCTCCACCACTTACGCAGCCGTTATCGGCCATCGCAAAAGTGCCGAAGCGAGAGTCATAAACGCGTGATTTACGAGGCAGCGAGAGCACGGGAAGGAGCCGGAGGAAATTAAATCCCTGCCCGCGAGCTTCTTCACAAGCTCTGCTGACACACGCGGCCACGCCGGCGAACAGGGGCCTGCGGGGCGTGGGAAGGGTCTGTCCTGCCTCGGCCCCTCTCCGCCCTCAGACCTGCTCTCCCGCGGGGCTGGGGGGGGGGGACCAGCGGGGGAAGAGCCGGGGGGGGGGGTCTCCCACCTGCCGTGTGACCTTGGGCATGCCGCTTCCCTCTCTGGGCCACCGCCCTTCCCTGGGCCTCAGTTTAGCCGTCTGTGGGGAGGAGCGAGCCGCACGGCTTGTCAGAGGCGCTGCCGCTCGGCCTCTCGCTGCCCTCCTCCTGCACCCCTGCCAGCCCGGCCTGCCGGGGGCCCGTGTGTTCTGGACAGCCCATTTGAGGCCATGCCCTCTCTGCTGCCAGAGTTGGGGGACCCCACATCCTGGGCCACAAAAAGGGCACAGGCCCTGTCCTGGCCTCCTTGGGGGTTCATCCTTCCTCCCTGTTGTCCCCCGACTCTGTCCCAAGGATGCCCTTGGCCGCGCCTCTACCCCTGTAGATGGACTGTTTGGTGGGGGTCCAGGGGAACAGCTGACCCCCCCCACCCCGGGGGCCAGAGGAAGGGACATACCAGAGGCTGGAGCTTAGACCTCCTCAGGCCTTCGGGAAGAAGGCACAGACACAGTCCGGGGTTTCTGGCTCCTTCCTGGGTCTCGTGAGGACCCCAGGTCCACAAGAAATCCTGCCAGCCGGGCAGCCTCAGCCCTTCTGAGGAGGCTTCTGCCAGGGGCCCAGAAGGAGGGGAAAGAGCTGGCTGGCAAGGGTGCCCTGGGTGCGGCGGGGCCTGGGACAGCCACCGACTCCCGGGAAGACAAGGCAACACCCCAGCCTAGTCTCTCTGGGCTGCTCCAAGGAAGGGTCCTGCCCCAGGGTCGGCAGCAGCCTGGAGCCCTCAGCAGGTACAGCAGAGCTTGCTGGGCTAGGAAGGTCCTGCCACAGTGGGAGCCAGCCTCCTGGGACCTACTCTGGGCCTGGCCACAGTGGGGGTAGTCTCCGGGACAAGCAGGTGACCCCCACTGTCACCGAGAAAGCAGCTGGCCCTGGTCACCCAGCTAGGTCAGAAGTGGCGTACGACTACCCCAGGGCCAGGGCTCAGCCCCAGGAAGGAGGTTCCCCCACCAGAGGGTCTCCCTGGGTCCCTGCCCTTCCTGGATGGAGGCTGAGTCCCTGAGGACCGTTCGTTGTCCCTGTGGCCACATGGGTCCCGTCCTCTGGGGAGGGCCAAGCCAGGGCTCAGAAAACATGCAGAGAGTGGCACTGAGCTCTCAGCCTACAGGGCCACCAGCAGATCCCACTGCCTGTTGGGGTCCTGGCCCACAAGAAAGACGCGTCACCCACACCCTGGGCTTGGATGTGTGGCCGGAGCTCAGCACAGCTGGCCCGAGTGGGGACTGGATGGTGGGGGCTCCATAGTGCCCGTGGCTGCACACAGACCCCGTCCACAGCTACAAGGCCCATCAGACCTCGACCCCCCCACCCCTGTCGGACCACCGGTCCCCAAGAAGGAGCCACCACCCAGTGCTCCTGCAGCTGGGGAAGGAGTCGGAGTCACGGCCACCCGTGACGCCCACGGAGAAGCACGGGGAGAGCCGCCTGCCCCTTCCCAATCCCTGCACGGTGTGCACCAACAGGGACGCCAGGAGACGCTGCTCACCCCACGGCAGCCAGAGGGCCTTGCACACTGCGCGTGCACACACGTACTCACACGCACGCTCACTGACCCACACGCACCCTGGTGCCCACACTCCCTCCCCTACAGAAGGGGATGAGGACCCCCGGACTAAGGGCGGGGCGGAAACCGGATTCCCCCTGGACACCAGATGTCCAACACCTGCGTGGGCTGAGCTGGGTCCCAGAAGCCCCGCCTCCCTGCCCACCCCACCTCAGCCCTGCCTGGTGCTCCACTTCTCAGGATGAGCTCCTGCCTGTCAGGTCCAAGAGGGCTCCGAGCGGAGGGCAGGGTCACCAAGAGAACAGAGAACCTTGGAACAGAGGCCAGCGGGCGGGGGGGCCTGCGTGTTCTGTTCTGTGTGGTTTCCACTTGTTTAAAAAAGAAAAACACCAGGGACTGTGATTGCCTATAAAGCTTTCTGTGGGCTTAGAAAAGACCAGAGCACTTTCAGAGAAAATAAGAATTTGATTTTTCAATTAAAGCCCTGCTCAGACGGCATCGGAGCCTCCAGGAGGGCCTTCGTGCTCGCGAACAACTGTCGGCCGCGTCGCGGCCCCACGCCCCATCCCCCACTCCCAGCCAGGGAGGTCCCACAAAATCTCATCCCTAGCCAGAAAATCTGGCCCCACCCTGCGCCACTCCAGGTCCAGCAGGGGGGCCTCCCCCTCCAGGAAGCACCCGCAGGCTGCACTGCCCCCAGGAGCGCGGCTCCCCAGGCTCAGAACCTCTCTTGCCCCGCTGCTCTGCCCCCCGGGGGCCCTGGGACCCTCCCTGCCCCACCAGCCCCCGCTCGCTCATCACAGACTGGGATCCGCCCACGGGGCCAGGGCAGGCTCAGAGACCCAGGCTCAGGGAGAGGAGAGGGTGTCAGAGCCGCCTCCCCAGCCAGGATGCTGGTCTCCTGCCTCAACATCCCTGCCTGGGACACACACACCCCGACCACACCTGCCTGCCCAGAGCCCAGCTCCTGCTCCCTCCGCCGGGGCCGCGGTGGCTCTCCCGCACCCTCCCTTTGTGGCTTGCACCACCGCCACCCCATGTCCCAGGGACTTCTCCCAGCCCCCCTCCCAGCCCCCACAGCCCCGCACTGCCGGCCAGAGAGGAAAAGTACCAAAATCTGGAGGGAGCAGGCAGGACCCAGAGGAGGGAACACTCTGGCCAAGACCAAAATTCGGAAGGGAAACTAGAAGGGGTCCACAATGATGGTCACCCAGGGCAGGAGCTCTGCGGAGGGTGTCGTGGGGGCGGTCTGCCATGTGTGCCCAGGCCCGCACCCTCCCTCGGGCTGCTCACTCCCAAGAGGTTCCCAGGAGAGCCACAGCAGGGCAGAGCACGGGCCTGACCCCTCAGCCAGAGAGGCCAGGGCGTTCCCGCAGCCCAGAGGCTCTCCTGGGTGGTGGCCCTTTGATCGAGGACTCCCAGGGTCATGGGACACTTCAAAGTCCGACGCAAGGGCCGGTCCCACCCCTGCCTCCCGTGCTGCCCTACCCGGGGCCTCCGTTTCCCCAGCTGGACAAAGGACTGCGTCTGAGGGCACCTGTGGCCCGGGGGCTCTGGGGGGACGGGTCACCCGCTGCAGCCCCGTGGACCAGCGCTCAGAGCCACTCGGCCTGCGCACTCTGCCACCCACACTCCCTTTCTTGCCGGCGTCACTGAGAAATCAGTTTGCTGCCGAATTCTGGGCAAACCACAAATACACTGGTTTCCAGTCACACCAGGAGCGAGTAGGGCAGCGGCCGCCCCGCCGCGCGGCCCCTCCTGCCGGACAGCGTGCCCCGGTTTAATGGAGTCTTCCCTCTGGTGACTTTGCCTGGTCGTGCGGAGCCCGGCCTCATAAATAATGGAGCTTAATGAACGGCATGAAAAGTTAATTAATTGTTAAGCACAGTTACACACGGCCACGCCACACCTATCGTAAAATATACCTTGGGCTGGAACTTATTACATTTTTATCAACTCGGCCTCACGAGTCCCGATGCGCACCTGGCCCGGGAACCGTCCTCATGATCACAGTCATTTGGCTTTTATGGGTTTTCTCAGTTTCGCCCAAGGGACAGATAGGACAAAGCAAGGGAGAACGCAGCCAGGGCTGGTGTTTCCGCGCGGAGGACGTTCGAAGGCCGGGCCTGGTGGACCCACCTGCCCCACCTGCTGACAGCCGCTCGAGGCCGGGTCACCCCCCCCAGCCGCCTGCCACCCTGCCCCGGCCCCATGGCCACCCCCAATTCAGCTGTCCCTACCCCTGTGGGACTGGGCTGGACGCCCCATCTGTGGGCTGACCACCCAGCCTCACCATCCCCACACGAAGGCCGAATGGCTAAGCAGTGATGACCACCCACCCTGGCACTTGTCCCCAGATCTCGTCCTGCTCCCAAGGAGACGGGGTGCGGTGCAGGAAGCCAGGCACCCAAAGCCCCAGCCGGGGCTCAGCCTCCCCTCCCAAGCCGCAGGGTCCCCGAGATAGAGGGAGAAGGAGCCAGAACGAGGGGCTCCCCAGGGATGAAGCCCACCCTGGGCCCCCCATCTGCCCGCCCCGGGCAGGTGCCCTCAGTCCAGGCCGGGGAGGCACCTAGACCTGCTCCCACTGTAAATGTCACTCCTGTGGGGTTGGGTCCGCCCTCCCCAGGGACCCTCCCTGCATCCTGTCCACTTCCCCAAAGACGAGCACAGGGGACGGACACATCTCAGTGAGTCTGAGGGGTGAAGGGGTCACGCCTCAGCTGACTGACAGAGGCCGCCCCCCAAGCAGTAGCATCTGTGCCCATCCCCCAGCGGCGACCCCTCCTCTCGGCCTCTTCCACGCAGCTCCCGTGCGGCCTCCCCCGGGAGGTATCGTCACCATCCGTCTTCCCCGCGGGGACTGCCAACCCTGCTCATCCCCACCTCTCGGTTGTTCCCACAGTGGGTTAGACCCCCTGCGCTGACCACACCCCACACCGCTGTCCACGTCGTGAGCAGGCTGTCCATAGGTGTCCCCACAAGGGTCAAGACGTCCTTCATCTGGGCTGCCATCGGCCACAGTGGCTGCCGGGCCCCGACCTGAGGCACCCGCCGCCGGAAGACCGGACATTCTCCAAGTGTACCTCGTGTGATGACTTTCTGGACGCACAACCCCCGTGGAGCGACCTGGGCCTGGGTCAGGTAAGCGGCGCGGAAGGCTTTCACCACCGGGGTCCAGACATGGCCTCCTGCCACAGCCCCCTTGCCACTGGGGCTCAAAGGTCCGGCCCCCACCCCCGTCCCTGCATTCCATCATTCATGGACTAGTTTGCATTTTCTAGAACTTTACACAAATCGTCCACGGAATCAGAGATCCCGTTTTCTTTCTGTTCAGCACCGTGCGCATGGCAGCTGGACCTCCCTCCGCGGTGTGCGTGGGAAAACTACTTTGCTTTTTCTCCCCGAGTCGTGTCCCTGCTTGGACATACCACAGCTCATGTATCCATTCAACTGTGGGCAGACATTTGGGGGGTCTTCCGTGGGGGACTGTGCCATGCACATTCATGGGCAGCTCCGTGTGGACAGACGTGTTCTTTTCTCTTGCAACAGAATGTCCGGACCCTACTGCAGGTGCGTGTCTCACGGTTCAAGACTCAGCCACACTGCTCTGCAAGGCGGTCATGCTGTTTGGCCCTCCGTCCCGCAGCTCTGAGGCTTTATCTCCTCCCCATCCCCCGAGAAGCCCGGTCAGTCCTCGACGCCACTGTTCTAACAGGCGTGTGGCTGAGGCTCGTGGCGGTTTGAGTCCCCGCCCCTTCCACAACTGGCAGTGTTGCACACCTTTTCATGTGCTTCTTTGTTCTCTGGATATCACCCCGGCAGCATCTGCTTAGTGGTGTCCTTCCCTCCAGCTCGAGGTAAAATTCATCAGGAAAGCCTGGAGTTCTCCCTGTAGTAGGACTTTCAACAACAAACTTGATGTCTTTCATAGACATAAGGCACACGAGCTATTTCATCTTGTGTGATTTTGTAATTTGTGTCTTTCAAGAAATTCTCTACTTCACTTATGCAGTGAAATTCATCAGTACAAAGTGTCCCTAATATTCCCCATCCTTGTAATGTCAGCGGGATCCATTCTGATGTCACCTCTTTCGTTCCCAATGCCGGTGATCCGTCTCTCCATCTCTCCCAATCAGCCCTGCCAAATGCTCGTTGTTTTATTGATCACCTCGAAGGACCAGCTGTGGTCTCAGTGATTTTCTCTATCGTTTTTCTGTTTACTATTTTGCTGATTTTCACTCTGATCTCTATTACTGCCTTTGTCTCACTCTGGGATTTCTTTGCTCTCCTTTTTCTGGTTTCTTAAGGTGGATGCTGAGGTCATTGATTTGAAGTCTGTCTTCTTTCCTAATGTAGGAATTTGATGCTATCACTGTCTGCCTAAGTAGTGCTTTAACTAAATCTACACATGTTCTGTGGGACTTGCCAAGTTTTCATTTTGATTCAGTTCAAACCACTTTGTAATTTCCCTTTTGATTTCTTCTTTGTCCTACAGGTTATTAAAATGTGTTGCTTAGTTTCCAAATGTGGGAGATTTTCCAGGAATCTCCCATTTCTGATTGAATTCCATTATAGTCAGATAACAGACTTTTATAACTTGGATCCGTTTATGTTCTCAACTTGTTTTATGGTACAGAACTTGGCCTCTCCTAATAAATGTTCCACACGTGCTTGACAAGAATGGCCATCCTGGGTTGGGTGAAGGCTTTGTAAGTCAGTCATATCTGACCTCCCACACTTCCATGTAGCCCTACCGATTGATGTTCTGTTGACTCCTGAGAATTTCCAACACATGAGTATTAAAATTCTGGCCATACTGCGGATTTGTCTGATTTCTCCTTGTGACTCTGTTGGGTTTTGTTTCATTGAAGCTACATTATGAGGTGCATAGACATTTAGGATTATTATGTCCTCTTCATGAATGGACCCCTTTATCATTATGAAACATTTTTTTTTTAATTCCTGGTAATATTCTGTGCTCTGGATTCTGTTTTACTTTGTATTAATATAGTCACTGCAGAGGTCTTTGCATAAATGTTAGCATAGTATGTCCTTTCCAATTCTTTTACTTTTAGTTATTTGTATCTTTATATTTGAAGTGTGTTTCTTATAGACAGCATGTGGTTGGATCTTGCTCTTCTATACAATTTGTCCTCTGTCTCTTGTTTGAGATATTTAAGCCATTTACATTTAATGTATAATTCATGGTATTAAGTCTATTATTTTGTCATTTATTCTCTATTTGTCCCATCTTCTTTTCTCTTTTTCCTCTCTTTCTACCTTCTTTCGGATTAATTAAACATGTTTCTATCATTCTATTTAGTTTTTTTGTTGACTTCTTGGCTATGACTCTTTGTTTTGTAATCTCTCGATTGTCATAAGGTTAATTAAGTACACATCCATAACTTATCACACTCTGCCTTCAGGTGATATTATTACCACTTCATGTACAACATAGTAACATTACAAGAGCTTATTTCCAATTTCCCCCAAAAGCCTTTGTGCTATTGTCTTCATGCATTTTATTTTCACATACATCATAAACCCCATATGATGTGGTTATCATGTTTGTTTAGACAAGTATCTGTTAAATATACTTGTATAATGAAAATATATCTTATATGTTTACCTAGAAAAGTGCTAGTTCCAGTACTTCCCATTCCTGTATATAGAGCTGCGTGCCTACCTGGTGTCCTCCTCCTGCCTGAAGGACACCCTTTAACATTTCTCACAGCTCAGGTCTTCTGGAGAGTGATTCTTTCAGCTTCTGTGTGTTTGTAAGTCTTTATCTTGCCTTTGGTTTTGGAAGACATTTTTGCTGGGTATGGAATTCCAGATCAACAGATGTCTTTCTGTCTGGATTTTAGAGATGCTGCCACAGCTCCTGGCTTACATTTCCCACAGCAAGTCTGTTGCCAGCCTCACTTGTTTCCATGGTATAAATCTTCTCTTTTATTTTTCTGGCTGAGTTTGTGATCTTGTCTTTATCACTGGTTTTGAGTAATTTGATTAAGATATGCTTTGTTGTCGGAGGTTTTTCATTTTTCATATTTCCCATACTCTGTCTTCCTTGAACTTCCTCAATCTGTGAGTTTATAGGCTTCCTCATATACGGAAAATGTTTGGCCATTATCTCTTCTCACATTTTTCTGCCCCTAGCTCTCTTTCAGATACATTTGAGGCCATTTAAAGTTATCCCACAGTTCACTGGTAGTCTGTTCATTTCTGAATTAATACTCCCTCTCCATGCTTCATTTTGGGTTGCTTCTATGGCTACATCCTCGAGTTTGCTAATCACTTCTTCCTCGCTGTCTCATCCACCATTAATCATATCTGCTGTGTTTTCATCTAGGACATTGTACTTTTCATTTCTAGAAGTTTAGTTTAGGTCTCTTTTTACTTCTTCCATGTCTCTGCTTAACTTTTTGAACATATGGAATCCAGCTGTAATAACTTTTTTAATGCTTTTGTCTGCTGATTCTAACAACTGTGTCAGTTTTGGGTTGGTTTTGGTGATTTATCCCCTCATTATGAGTTGTGTTTTCCTACTTCTTTGCTCCCTTGTGAATTTTTTATGTGATTCCAGACACTGTGAGTTTTACCCTGTTGGATGCTGGATTCTTGAGCTTTCTCTGAGATACAGTTAAGTCACTTGGTGATAGTTTGATCATTCAGGACTTGCTTTTAAGATGCTTTTAGGCAGGACAGGAGCAGAGTTCAGTCTGGGGCTAGTTATCCCCACTATGAAAGCATGGTCCTTGAGAGTATTCTGTCCAAGGAGCCCTGAGGTTTTCCAGACTGACTATTGGGATGAGGTAATACCTTTCCCCTGCCTTGGAAAGCTCCCTCACTCATATGAGCTTATCAGTCCTCAACTGAACCATCTGAGTCCTCCGAGGGACGCTCTTCGATCCCAGAGCTCTCATGATAGCCCTCTCCTCTCTAATCCACTGGCCTCACATTCTCTTCTCCTTGGTCCCACTCCTTGGCCCCACCCTCATTGCAGAGAGTTGCAGAGCCTACACCCCTCCTTCCTGCATGGACATTCTCCCCAGCTGTGAGCAGGGCCAGCTGCAGGACTCCGCTCACAGGTCTCCAGCATCTCTCTGTCCTCCACCACTTGACTTCATAGGCCTTGACAACAGATTTTTCACATACTTTTGTCCATGTCTCACTTATTTCAGATGGACAGATGGCTCTGATCCACGGTATTTCATCTTGGCTTGAAGCAGAAATTCCCATTTTATTTCTTTTTATTTTATTTTTATTTTTATAGCTATGAGTGGCTAGTGTCCACCAAATTGGATGGCACAGGGTTCTGTGGGGTCCCAGAAGTTCAGCTAGATAGCTATCAAACCACTCTGAACAGCTACAAACTCAAGAGGAGATAGAAGAGAAGAAGAGCAGCCATTCTAGGAACAGAAAAGCAACAGTTTCCAGAAGGTAGGACATGTAGAGAAGTGAATCGGAAACAAAGGGGAGGGGGACCACAGGGGGATGGGCCAGCTCCCGGCAAGTGGTGGAGCAGCAGAGCACAAAATCAGAACTTCTAGAAATCTGCTCCACTGAGGGATGGCACTCCAGAGGCTAAGCGGGGGTGGGGCCCTCGCAGGGACAGTGTGGTCTCAGGACCCACAGGGTCACAGAAAGATTGGAGGTGCGTAAGTGTGACAGAGCTCACAGGTATCAGAGCAGGGACGCTGGCTCCAAAGACGGAGCTGAGGAGGGGATCTCAGCTCAGGGTCACCTTAAACTCTGATCCAAGGCACAGTCTGACCACTGCCCTTTGAGCAGGGACCCCACAAGTGGCAGATCAGGGAGACTCACCTTCCTCCTCTGGGAGGTGCAGTGCAGCAGGGATCTGCTGGGTTTGGAGACTTCAAATGAGGCCATGTGCCAGAGATAGAAACTCTCAGTCACAGGCCAGGTGAGCACAGAGTGCAGCCAGAGACCAGGGAGACAGGAAGGATTGACTGCCTTTCTCTGTGGGCACACTGAGGAGAGGGGCCCTGAGCTCTCAGATCCTATGGGCCGGAGATTGGTAGGGCATCATTTTCATTCTTGTCCTCCAAAGCAATACAGAAAGCATTCAGGGAACAAAAGTTCCCAAGAGCAAACCTGAGCAGATTACTTAGGCTGGGCCCTGGCGAGGGTGGGTGCAATTCTGACTCAGGCAAAGATGTCTGAGAATCTCTGCACAAGGTTCCTCCCCCAGAAGATCAGCAAGAACATCCACCCAAGACCAAGTTCAACTACCAACGAAAACTGCAGAACTCCAGAGCTAGGGGGAATGCAACACATGGAATTCATGGCTTTTCCCCCATCACTCATTAGTCTTTCAAAGCTAAATTTTATTAATTTTATTTTTTTCTTATTCTATTTTTAATTTTTTCTCTTTCTTATTTTAACATTTTAACTATTTTTATCAATACCTTTTTAAAAATCTTTTTTAATTTTCATTGTCATATTCTATCCCTTCATTGTATTTAACCTTATCTTTTGTATACATATAGATTTTTCTTTCTTCAAAGTTTTGGGATACCGTTTTTTCTAACAGATCAAAGTGTACCCTAAATCTAGCACATTGCTTTGTTCTAGTCTCCTGCTCCCATTCTCTCCTTTCTCTCTCTCTCTTTTTCTTCTCTTTTTTAAACCAATTTCTTATCAATTCCTTTTTTAGAATTTTTTAAAATTTTCATCTTTACAGTCATATTCCATCCTTTCATCATGTTTACCCTTATTTTTGTATATATATAAATTTTCTTTCTTTAAAATTTTGGGAGGCAGTTTCTTCTAACATACCAAAATACACCCAAAACCAAGTATGTGGTTCTGTTCTATTCACCTGTGTGTGTGTGTGTGTGTGTGTGTGTGTGTGTGTGTGTGTGTATTTTTTCCCTCCTTTCTTCTCCTCCTGGTTCTAGGGTCTCTTTGGGTCTCTTCTGATTTGGTTTGGTTTTGGGGTCTCTTTGGGTCTCTTCTGATTTGGTTTGGTTCCGGGGTCTCTTTGGGTCTCTTCTGATTTGGTCTGGTTCTGGGGTCGTTGCTACTCTTTTAGTATTTTGTTCTCTCACTCATCTATTCTTATCTGGATAAAATGACAAGGCAGAAAAACCTCAAAAAAAAAAAAAAAAAAGGCAGTACCAACGGCTAAGGACCTAATCAATATGGCCATTAGTAAGATGTCAGAACCAGAGTTCAGAATGATGATTATCAAAATGCTAGCTGAGCTTGAAAAAAGCATAAAGAACCTCTTTCTGGAGAAATAAAAGAACTAAAATCTAACCAAGTTGAAATTTTTAAAAGCTAATGAGGTGAAATTTTAAAAATGGAGGCTCTTGGGGCACCTGGGTGGCTCAGTTGGTTGAGCGACTGCCTTCAGCTCAAGTCAAGATCTTAGAGTTCCAGGATCAAGCTCCACATGGGGGTGGGGGGGGGTCCCTGCTCAGCAGGGGGTCTGCTTCTCCCTCTGCCCTTCCCCCCCATGCTCTCTCTCTCTCTTTCTCTTCTTTCATCCTGCCTCTCAAATAAATAAATAAATAAATAAGATCCTTTTAAAAATGGAGGCTCTTACGGCTAAGATAAATGAGGCAGAAGAGAGAATCACTGATATAGAAGACCAGATGATGGAGAATAAAGAAGCTGAGAAAAAAAGAGACAAACAAATACTAGACCATGAGGGGAGAACTCAAGAGATAAGTGATGCCATAAGATGAAACAATATTAGAATAATTGGGATCTCAGAAGAAGAAGAAGAAGAAGAAGAAGAAGAAGAAGAAGAAGAAGAAGAAGAAGAAGAAAGAGAAAGAGAGAGGGGGGCAGAAGGTATATTGGAGCGAATTACAGTTGAGAATTTCCCTAATATGGCAAAGGGAACAAGCATCAAAATCCAGGAATCACAGAGAATCCACCTCAGAATCAATAAAAATAGGTCCACACCATGTCATCTAATTGTAAAACTTACAAGTCTCAGTGACAAAGAGAAAATCCTGAAAGCAGCTCAGGACAAAAGGTCTATAAAATACAATGGTAGGAATATTAGATTGGCAACAGACCTATCCACAGAGACCTGGCAGGCCAGAAAGGATTGGCATGATATATTCAGAGCAATAAATGAGAATATACAGCCAAGAATACTATATCCAGCTAGGCTGTCACTGAAAATAGAAGGAGAGATAAAATCTCCGAGGCCAAACAAAAACTAAAAGAATTTGCAAACACCAAACGAGCCCTATAGGAAATATTGAAAGGGGCCCTCTAAACAAAGAGAGAGCTTAAAAGTAACTGACCAGAAAGGAAGAGAGACAATATACAGTAACAGTGACCTTATAGGAAATACAATGGCACTAAATTCATATCTTTCAATAGTTTCACTGAATATAAATGGACTAAAGGGCCCAATCAAAAGACACAGGGTGTCAGAATGGATTTAAAAAAAAAAAAGAAAGACCCATCAATATGCTGTCTATAAGAGACTCGTTTTAGACCCAAAGACACCTCCGGATTTAAAGTGAGGGGGTGGAAAATAATTTACCATACTAATGGACATCAAAAGAAAGCTGGGGTGGAAATCCTTATATCAGACAAGTTAGATTTTAAGCCAAAGACCATAATAAGAGATGAGGAAGGACACTATATCATACTTAAAGGGTCTGTTCAACAAGAAGATCTAACAATTTTAAATACCTATACCCCTAACATGGGAGCAGCCAATTGTGTAAACCAATTAATAACAAAATCAAAGAAACACATTGACAATAATACAGTAAATGTAGGGGACTTTAACACCCCCCCATACTGAAATGGACAGACCATCTAAGCAAAAGTTCAACAAGGAAACGAAGACCTTAAATGACACATTGGACCTGATAGACATCACAGATATATTTAGAACATTCCATCCCAAAGCAACAGAATACACATTCTTCTCTAGTGCACATGGAACATTCTCCAGAATAGATCACATCCTGGGTCACAAATCAGGTCTCAACTGGTACCAAAAGATTGGGATCATTCCCTGCATATTTTCAGACCATGATGCTTTGAAACTAGAACTCAACCACAAGTGGAAAGTTGGAAAGAACCCAAATACATGGAGGCTAAAGAGCATCCTCCTAAAGAATGAATGGGTCAACCAGGAAATTAAAGAAGAATTTTAAAAATTCATGGAAACAAATGATAATGAAAACACAACTGTTCAAAATCTTTGGAACACAGCAAAGGCAGTCCAGAGAGGAATGTACATAGCCATACAAGCCTTTCTCAAGAAACAAGAAAGGTCTCAAGTACACAACCTAACTCTACACTTAAAGAAGCTAGAGAAAGAAAAGCAAAGAAAGCCTGAATCCAGCAGGATAAGAGAAATAATAAAGATCAGAGTGGAAATCAATGAAATAGAAACCAAAAGACCAGTAGAACAGATCGATGAAACCAGGAGGTGGTTCTTTGAAAGAATTAATAAGATTAATAAACCCCTGGCCAGAGTTATCAAAAAGAAAAGAGAAAGGACACAAACTAATAAAATAATAAATGAAAGAGGAGAGATCACAACTAACACCAAAGAAATACAAACAATTATAAGAACATATTATGAGCAACTATATGCCAGCAAATTTGACAATCTGGAAGAAATGGATGCATTCCTAGAGACCTATAAACTACCACAACTGAACCAGGAAGAAACAGAAAACCTGAACAGACCCATAACTAATGAGGAGATTGAAACAGTCATCAAAAACCTCCAAACAAACAAGAGCCCAGGGCCAGATGGTTTCCCAGGGGATTTCTACCAAACATTTAAAGAAGAATTAATTCCTATTCTCCTGAAACTGTTCCAAAAACTAGAGATGGAAGGAAAACTTCCAAACTCATTTTATGAGGCCAGCATCACCTTGATCCCCAAACCAGACAAAGACCCTGCCAAAAAGGAAAATTATGGATCAATATCCTTGATGAACACAGATGCGAAAATTCTCACCAAAATACTAGCCAATAGGATCCAACAGTACATTAAAAGGATTATTCACCACGACAAATTGGGATTTATTCCTGGGCTGCAAGTTTGGTTCAACATCCACAAATCAATCAATGTGATACAATACATTAATAAAAGAAAGAACAAGAGCCATATGATACTCTCAATAGATGCTGAAAAGGCATTTGACAAAGTCCACTATCCTTTCTTGATCAAAACTCTTCAAAGTGTAGGAATAGAGGGTACATACCTCAATGTCATCAAAGCCATCTATGAAAAACCCACTGCAGATATCATTCCCAATGGGGAAAAACTGAGAGCTTTTCCCCTAAGGTCAGCAACAAGGTGGGGATGTCTCCTATGACAACTGCTATTCAACATAGTACTAGAAGTCCTAGCCTCAGCAATCAGACAACAAAATGATACGAAAGGTATCCAAATTGGCAAAGAAGTCAAACTCACTCTTTGCAGATGGTATACTTTTTGTGAAAAATCCAAAGACTCTACTTCAAAACTGCTAGAACTCATACAGGAATTCAGTAAAGTGTCAGGATATAAAATCAATGCACAGAAATCAGTTGCATTTCTATACACCAACAGCAAGACAGAAGAAAGAGAAATTAAGGAGTTGATCCCATTTACAATTGCACCCGAAACCATAAGATACCTAGGAATAAACCTAACCAAAGAGGCAAAGAATCTATCGTCAGAAAACTATAAAGTACTCATGAAAGAAATTGAGGAAGACACAAAGAAATGAAAAAATATTCCATGCTCATCGATTGGAAGAACAAATACTGTGAAAACGTCTATGCTACCTAGAGCAATCTACACATTTAATGCAATCCCTATCAAAATATCATCAACATTTTTTAGAGAAATGGAACAAATAATCCTAAAATTTATATGGAACCAAAAAAGACCATGAATAGCTGGAGGAATGTTGAAAAAGAAAGCCAATTCCAGACTTCAAGCTCTATTACAAAGCAAATATCATTCTCATCATCATCAAGACAGGATGGTATTGGCCCAAAAACAGACACATAGATCAGTGGAACAGAATAGAAAGCCCAGAAATAGACCCTCAACTCTATGGTCAACTAATCTTCACCAAAGCAGGAAAGAAGGTCCAATAGAAAAAAGACAGCCTCTTCAACAAATGATGTTGAGAAAATTGGACAGCCACATGCAGAAGAATGACACAGGACCATTTCCTTACACCACACATGAAAACAGACTCAAAATGGAGGAAAGATCTCAGTGTGAGGCAGGAATCCATCAAAATCTTTAAGGAGAACACAGGCAGCAACCTCTTCAACCTCTGCTACAGCAACTCCTTCCATGAAACATTGCCAAAGGCAAGGGAAGCAAGGGCAAAAATGAACTATTGGGACTTCATCAAGATCAAAAGATTTGCACAGCAAAGGAAACAGTTAACAAAACCAAAAGACAACCAACAGAATGGGAGAAGGTTTTTGCAAACAACATATCAGATCAAGGGCTAATACCCAAAATCTAGAAAGAACTTATCAAACTCAACCCCCAAAGAACAAATAATCCATTCAAGAAATGGGCAGAGGACATGAACAGGCATTTCTGCAAAGAAGACATCCAGATGGCCAACAGACACATGAAAAGTGCTCCATGTCACTCAGCATCAGGGAAATACAAATCACAACCACAATGAGATATCACCTCACACCAGTCAGAATGGCTAAAATCAACAAGTCAGGAAATGACAGATGCTGGCAAGGATGAGGAGAAAGGGGAGCCCTCCTACACTGCTGGTGGGAATGCAAGCTGGTGCAGCCACTCTGGAAAACAGCATGGAGGTTCCTCAAAATGTTGAAAATAGAGCTACCCTATGACCCAGCAATTGCACTACTGGGTATTTACCCTAAAGATACAAATGTAGTGTTCCAAAGGGGCACGTGCACCCGAATGTTTATAGCAGCAATGTCCACAATAGCCAAACTACAGAAAGAGCCTCGGTGTCCAACAGCAGATGAATGGATGAAGAAGATGTGGTATATATACACAATGGAATACTATGCAGCCATCAAAAGAAATGAAATCTTGCCATTTGCAATGATGTGGATGGAACTAGAGGGTATTATGCTGAGTGAAGTAAGTCAGTCAGAGAAAGGCAAATATTGTATGATCTCTCTGATAGGAGGGATTTGAGAGGTAGGGAAGGAATAATGAAATAAATGAAATAATGCATAAATAAAACAAGATGGGACCCAGGAGAGAGACCAACCATAAGAGACTCTTAATCTCAGGAAACAAACTGAGGGTTGCTGGGGAGCAGGGGGTAGGGATGGGGCAGCGGGGTGAGGGACACTGAGGAGGGTGCGTGCTATCGTAAGCACCGTGGATTGTGTGAGACTGATGATTCACACACCTGTACCCCTGAAACAAATAATACACTATATGTTAATTTTAAAAATCACAAGGAAGAAAAAATACACTTACAACAGTGTCGGACATTATGAAAAAAAATCCCTGTCACATGGACCCACACAGTTCACACCCATGCTGCTCAGGGGTCCGCGTGCTCCAGAGCATCGAGACCAGGGACTTGAACAGACATTTGCACATCCGTGTTCGGAGCCGCACCATTCACAGGAGCCAAAATGTGGACGCAGCCCGTAGGTCCATCGCGGGGTGAGCAGATAAACAGAATGAGGTCTGTCCGTACCACAGAGTGTGTTTGGTCCTAATAAACAGTGCAGACCTGACAGGCTACAGCACAGCTGAGCCCTGAGGACACCGTGCCAGCAGAATAAGTGGGTCACCAGAGGACAAATCCCATATATGGCTCCTCTGTGTGATGTCACTGGAGCAGGCAGAGTCGCCGGTCCCCAGGGGCTGTAGAGTGACTGTTTGATGAGGACAGAGTCGGGGGTGGGGACAGTCACCGGGGCTGGACGTGACAGGCACGCACACTGTGAACCCGTGGAACGTTCTGCACCCGCTCGAGTGAGGCTCATGATGTTACGTATTTTTTGTAAAAGGCTGGAGGTGCCGGCGCCCAGCCTGCGGGCCCGGCCGGGTCTGGAACGTGGGCAACGCTTGGTGGGCGCCCCGGCCCGGCGCCCAGAGGAGGGCGGCGTGGGCACCGCGGCCTCTGACATCCGGGCACTGGGAGGCGGGGCTTCTCGCCCTGCTTGAGGAGCTCACTCAGCTCTGGCCGTGGGCTTGAGTCCTCCCAGAAGCATAACATCAGCAGACTGAGTGGGAAACGGCAGCTGCCTGGGGCTCAGAGCATGCTGAGCGCCCGTATTTCAGAGGATGGGCGGGGCGGGGCGGCTGCGGGAGGGCCGCGGGGGCAGCAGCCGGCCCAGCACCCTCTCCTCCATTGGCCTTGGCTGGTTTTAGAGCCTCCCGTGAAGAGACGAGCCAGGCCGGAAAGCTCCCTCTGCTCTCACCACCTCCCCGCTGCCGGCCACCGCTGCGCTGCCTCAGTTTCCCACCTGCACCGCTGAGGCTGGCTAGTGCCCCCCAAGGGCCCTTCGCTTCTGACCTTCCCAAACCCTCTCTTCTGTCCAGAACAGGGTGGACACAGCCTCCCAGGCCAGTCCCCCCCACCCACCCCGTGTCAGGTCAAAGTGGCCGAGAACCCGTGGGCCCTGGCCCTCTGCCGACGACCTTGCCGAAGGCATCATCCCACACGTGATTACACCCAGAAACATACAGACGCACGTGGACATGCACAGGTACACACTCAGAACCGAGACACAAAGACGCGTGCACACACAGCAACACACACAGCCCCGCCCGCCCGCGCCTCCAAGTGCGTCTTGCGAAAAGGAAGGCGGCCGTGCTGCAGCCTCCGGTGCAGGGGCTGGTCTGGAATCCCCAGGGCCCAGCCCCTTTAAGCCCACCGAGCAATGTGCAAGCACACCAGGGGGGCTACGGGCCCTCCCCAAAGCTGATGAGCTCGGTTCCCGCCGTCCCAGGGGCGCTGCAAGGATTAGGTCTGAGATTGCCTTTGTGAAGCCGGCAGCTGGAGTCCCTTCCAGGCTCTGGGAGCCCAGCAGCACGGAGGACCCTCTCCTCCGAGCCCCCCGCCCCACTGGTCCCGGTGACCTCAGGGGTGCCTATCCGCACCCTCTTCATCCTGGCTCCTGAGCCCGCCGAGGCAGACGGGGCGGGGCCCGGGTGTCAAGGACGATTTCCGTGCACACGCACTCACCACTCCACACAGATGAGCTCGTGCCGACGTGCCGGCTGCCCTAGTGTCTCGATGGTGCGCTTTGTTGGCGTCCGACCCCTCCTTTCCCTGCCGCCCCTGCCGGCCCCCGGTAACCACCGCTAACTGGAGCGTTTCCTTACCTGTCCTCCACGGCACCCTGCTCTCAGAACACTGAATCCATGGTCAAGGTTTATAAACAGATTTCGGATCAAAGCTCAGATTTCTGGCTTCTCTTGAAATCTTGGAAGCTCCAGCCTCCTAGGGCCATCCTGAAGAGCGGGGACGGCGGGCACAGAGCAGATGTGGCGGCCGCCTTCGGGCAGGACACGGGCCCCAGGCCCCCGTCCCTCCACCCACCCGACCGAGCAGCCCCAGCCTGAAAGCCCCCTACGCCGTCCTCCACCGGAACACGGCCCGCCCCAGCCGGAGCGGGAGCCTGTGAGGCGCGGTGCCGGCAGGGGCCAGGAGCAGACGGCCCGGCCCGGTCGGCAGTGCGGCCCGAGCCGGGAGAGGCCGCTGCGGCCCCGGGGAGATCGCTCAGGGCCAGGCTGGTGGGAAGGGGGAAAGGGGCCCAGGTGCGGCCGGTTCAGGAAAGGCGGCCCTCCCCGGGCCCGTTTTAAGAACGGAAAACTGGGGAAGTGAAATATTTGCCAAGCTTTCCCAGCCAGTGGGTAGTAGAGCCGGTTTGGACCAGATGGAGCGAACCCTGAGCAGTTCCCTGCAGCCCCACTGCCCTGCTCCCCAACCTCACCCCTGTTACGCCCTCCCCACTCCCCCCATCCCCACCCCTTAAGCTTGACTGCCCGGAGGTGGAAGGGGTCGGGGCCGGGAATCCTCTGGGGTGACAGTGAGAGCCCCAGCAGCCCTGGGCCCTCTGTCCCTCTAGCCTCCAGCCCTCCTGACCCCCCAGGGCTCAGCACCCATGTGCTGGGTTTGACCAACCTCCCTTCTCTGCTGCGAACCTGTAGCGGGAGAGACCGGCCAGGCCGTCAGGAACACAGCGGCGCCCAGCACAGGGCCGGGAAGTGGGAGCAGCAGGTCTCAGGGGAGGGGGATGTATGCTGCCAACCGTGGGGCCGGAGAGAGCCTTGAGGACCCCCGTGGGCTGCAGATCTCCTCCAAAAGGCAGTTCTGGTCCTAGGAAGTTTCCTGAGAACTGGTGTCCTGTGGTCCCCAGGGCACTGGTGCCCTGATCACCCTCAAAGTCAAGGACCAGGCGGTGCCCAGGTGGAGGGGGCAGGGGGTAGGGAAGCCACTGCCACCGCCCACCCACCCCCACGCCTGCCGGCTGAGCCACCAGAGCCACCCTTGTCAGCGGATTTAATTAGAGCCCAGAGATGGACCCCAAGCCCCGCACTGGCCTTCATCTCAGCCCCCGAGGTTAACCACCAGGCTGGCTGCTGCTGCTGAGGGGCCGGAGGGAGGGCCAGACAAAGGGCTGCCTGCAGACTGAGGGCAAATGGAGCAGGCCCGCCTCGGGACGTGATAATTGGGCCTCGCTTCAAGGTGTCTGGGAGAGCAAGGGGCCTCAATGGGGAAGGCGAGACAGGGCAGAGAAGGAAAGCAGCTGGGGGTGCTGCTGCTGGAAGCCGCTGGGGAGGCTTTAGAGACCCGCTCAGTGTCTGGGTGCCCCTCCCGTGGGCTTGGGTGAGCCCCCCACCCGCTGCTGACTCAGGACTGCGGGGCTGAGCCGAGCAAGGCCCCAGGGCAGCTGTCCTGGGGGACACATGAGGTCTGTGGCGGGGGCTCCGTAGCCCCAGATCCCCCCACAGCAGAGACCAGGGAGCCCCTCCACAAAGGCTTCTGTGAAAACCGTGACTATGAAAGAAGGAAAGGATGGCTGGGTGACGGATGAGTAGATGGAAAATGGACAGATGGACGGGTGAGTGGATGGACAGACGGATGGACGGACGGACAGATGGATGGATGGATGGGTGGGTAGATAGGCTGATGGTGGGTGGGTGGGTGGATGCATGCGTGGGTGATGAGCATTGGATAACAGATAATACATGTTGGATGGTGGATGGACGGACGGATGGGTGATGGACAGACGGATGGACGGATGGATGGACGGATGGGTGATGAATGAATGATGATGGGTTTGGCGGCTGGACAGACAGAAGGATGGGTGGACAATGGACGGTGGGTGAGGGGCGGGTGATGGATTCACTAGTGGATGGGGGCGCCTGGGTGCCTCAGTGGGTTAAGCGACTGCCTTCGGCTCAGGTCATGATCCTGGAGACCCAGGATCAAGCCGCGCATCGGGCTCCCTGCTCAGCAGGAGCCTGCTTCTCCCTCTGAACTTTCCCCTCTCATGCTCTCTCTCAAATAAATTTAAAAACAAAAACAAACACAAAACCACAGGTGGATGAACGGATGGCTGGGCTGCCTTGTTACGTGAAGGCAGAAAGGGCCCTCGGGATATGCCGTCTAATCCTTTAGCCAAACCAGGGCTCCCTCTGTCCTTATTCGTGGGGACTCCTACTCACCTCCCCCTCTGGTCCGTCGCCCTCTCTCCCTCCTCCTCCTCCTGGTCTTCTTCCTCCCTCATCCGCTCCTTCTGAGCCCCCCGTCTCCCCCCGTCCTCACCCAGAACTCCAGCCTGCCCAGCCATGTTGCCCTCTGGGGACCCCAGGTGCCTTCAGTTACCCCCGCCTGGTAGGCCCTCACGGTCGGTCCCATCTTCCTGTCTCCCGGACGACGAGGCCACTGCAGAACCACACAGAACCCAGGGCTCAGGGCCCCTGGCCCAGCTGCCCACGTGGGGGACACGTGCCTACCCCAGGATTTCATACTCCCACCTCCAGCGGCCCCGGCCAGGCCCCACCCCACCTGCTCCCTCGCAGGCTGCAGGTCCCTCCAGGACAGCCTCACCGTCCCCTGTGCCTCACTCACGGGGCACGCGCCCCCTAAGGGCACGAGGGCTTCCTGACAGTCTCCGGACACCTTCCCCATAGCCTTCTAGTGGGAGCCGATGGTCAGAGGAAGAAAAGGTGACCTTTGGGGCTGGCAAGGCCTGGGTCCTATCATGGCTCTGCCTCTGGAGCCATGTCCTGCTGGTCTCCCTAAACGGCAGATCCCACCTGCCCACTCCCGGTGTCCCCACTGAAATAGGTAGGGGTCGGCACCTCCGTCCAGGCAGTGCCTGTGAGATGCTGGGCCTGAGACCCGCGCCCTACAGGGACAGGCTCAGGGTGGCAACAGGGGCACAGATACCCTCCAGCTGCCCGTCACCTCCCCCAGGCAGACTCATGGTGGGGGGAGGAGGAGCCCCTGAGGACAGGACCTTCTCTGCTGTCACCAGGCACAGCTGTCCAAGGGCACAGACAGAACTCCTCCCCTCCCTTTTGCCTCCCACTCCCAGCTCCTTCTGCCCAACTTGGGGTGCGTCCCATGGGCATACATCCCCCAAACCACCCTTGAGCAAGCGACTGGTTTATCTCTGCTTATGCACACCTAATTTGCTTTTACAAAACTCGGACGGTAATTTAATCCACTGGTGGTCTGGCGGGGAATAGAAGACAACTTATACCATCGGGTACGGCTGCTCATCTCTTCCTCCTGCTGGCAAGGTTGAGAGGTGGGGGTGAGCCTGGAGGCTGAGCACTGAGCACACCTCCTCCAGGCAGCAGCCAGGCTTGCCCTCACCCCACAGCCCTGCCTTTGGGGGCAGATGCCAGGGTCCGGCCTCTCTCAAGTGGGAGAGAGTAGCTAGTGTCCTAGGCAGTGAGGCCCAGAGCCAGCCAGCCTGGGTCCCAGGGCTGACCCCCTCTGTGGCTGGTCATCGTGGGCAGAACTCCCTTCCAGCAGCTGGTTTTCTGGGCTGCGGGAATCGCGTGACCTCATGTACAAAAAGGAACCTACATGGGATCTGGCGGCGGGCAGGGGAGCTGCATCTCCAGGAAGCGAGGTATAGGGGACAGAAGGGCTTGGGGCCCCTGGAGCTGTGGGGAGCAGGTGGGCCGAGGCCCGGCAGGCGCGGGCGGAGCTGGGCGGGGAGCTGGGCGTGCGAGATCCTGGAGTGAGCGCCGGGACGTGCGGGAGTGTAGGAGCTGAGCATTCGAGCAGGAAAGGCCCTGCGGAGCAGATTTCTGGACCGTGGGTTGAAGCGGTGCTTTTGAGCAAGAATGTAGTCAGTCCAACGCCCACTAGAAGTTTCTGGGCCTGGAGGCACAGGCGATGGGGAGGGAGAAGCTGCTAAGGAGGCCCCCAGGGCCAGGCCCGGGGCCCACGGCAATCCTCACCCGCCCGTAAGGGGAATGAATATCTGACTGCCCTCCTGGGATGGGGCTGAATCGTGTCCCCCACAAAATTCACAGGCTGGCGTCCAAGCAGGACCTCCAGATGTGACCATACCAGGAGACGGGGTCTTTGAAGAGCTGGGGAAGGGAAAACCAGGTCCTGGGCGGGGGGTGGGGGGGGGTGTCTACCCAGTAGGATCAGTGTCCTTATAAGACCAGGCGACCAGGACACAGACAAGTATCGGGGGCCACGGGAGGACTCGGGGAGGGGCCCACACAGAACCCGCACGCGAGGCCTGCCGCTCTTCGGCCGGCTTCCTGGGCTGTGGACACAGTCACGTGGGTCTGAAGCTGCGGGACAGGGGTGTTTTCTGACAGCAGACCTCAGACGCGAGCACGCTGTCCTTCCCTGCACTGCCGGGTCGCCGGGACATCCTGGCTCCACTCCAGGGTGCAGCTCCTGCCCAGGGTGGGGAGCGAGGCTGCCTGCCCCCAAGGGAAGACGTGGCCTGCCCCAGGGCTCTGAGCCCTGCCAGGCAGGAAACCAGGAAAACGTCTTCGGTTGGCAAAGCCTTCCTGCCCTCCGGCTGTGCGGCTGTCACTAGCAAGGACCGCTGGTCCTTGCTGCTAGGCCAGCAGGAAGCCACATCCTCCACAGCCCCGGGGAGCCCTGGGCACCCACAACCTTGGGCAGAGGGGGACAGGAGCTCCGGGAGTCCCCCTTGCCCAGAGGCTGGGCCCCCGGCCTTGGGAGGGGCCGCTGTGCGGGGCAGCACCCTGACCTTGTCCAGCCCGCTTCCTGGACGGACCCCCCGCAGAGCTGCACCCCCCCCCCCAGCGGGTTTTGAGGACATCCCAGTCGCCCTGCGCAGCGGGGAGGGTCCACTATGGCAAGCCTGACGAGGAATCCGGGCTATTGATTTTCCGCATCCCGCGCTGTCATATTCCCTTAAAGGCATTTACCAAGGCTTTTAAGAGCCCCAGCGCATCCGCGAAGGAACAAATTATGTACAAATCAGGCTGCTGCGAGCTATTGTCCCCTCGAACCCTTGTTAGTGTGGCAGCAGCCACAGCCCGGAGGGGCAGATGCTGAAGCTGGAAAAAGCCAGCCAGGAGAGGCCACCCCTGCAGGGCCCGGAGCAGAGCCCCCTGGGTGGCCCCCCTGTCCCCGGGGGAGGGTGAGCAGACCACAGAGGAGCCCGAAGCCTCCCGGCAGCCTTCCCGGAGGAAGCTGTCTGCCATCCACCTCCAGACACATGGGGCCCACCGTCCTTTTCATCAGACCATCGCAGGACAATGAGCCAACAGGCCTCCGGCTCTCCAGGCTCAGCTCTGCATCCCGGAGCCCGACTCCTCCCTCTGGGCGGCTGCACAGGCCCATTCGTCACCCTCACACCTTCCTCCGGGTGCCCTGGACCTGCAGCCGCCGGTGCCTGGGGAAGCCCACCCAGAGGCCAGCACACCCCCGGCCGGGCCCCTCCGAGGCTACTCCTGGCGCTTCCGGGCGGGTCTTCCCACCAGCAAGTGTCAGGGCCCAGCACCGGATGGGGGACTAGGAACCCGAGAAAGCCGGGGACTCATAAAGCAGAGTACACGGCCCTGGGGCCCGGGCCTGGCTGTGCAGGGCCAGTGGTGGCCAGGACGAGGACCCCTCTTGAGAAGAGACCCTCTCAGAAACAGGCCTGGGGGCTCTGCAGGGCTCTGCCCCCCTCCGGACCGTGACTGCGGGAGGCCCGGCTTACGAGCCAGGCTCTGCAGTCCCAGAGGGGAACGGGGTTCTGGGTGTCACACACCCAGCAGCGGACTCTGGCAGGGGCACCCGGTCAGGCCACCCCGTAACCTCAGCCCCACCAGAGACCCTGCCCCTCTCAGGCCCCCCACGTCCTGATGGCGCCCTGTATGCTGCGGGCTGCGGACAGACCCTTCCTGGGGACCAGTGCCCGCATCCTCAGAGCCCCAGCCAGGAGCCCGGGAAGGCAGCTTTCACCTGGGTCCCCCAGAAGGACGGGCAAAAATCCTAGTGTCCCATGCCGTGATTCCTTCTGCTCCCTCTGCAGGCCCCGCGGCCTCTGAGCCTGCCCTGCCGGTGCCCGGGGCCATCTGCTTTAAGACCGGGTCTCAGCCCTGGTCCCGGCACGAGCACAGCCGGTCACCCCGGGAGTGACACGCAGCAGGGCTCCCAGGACAGCCACGGTGACCTCACTGCTGATGCTGACCCTTGGGGTTGACACTCTCAACGAGCTTGTGTCGCCTTCAGCCCGGGGCCTGCATCCCTCGAAGGCTCGTGAGCAGAGCTGCATATCTGTCCACGTGCCGTCCACGCGGGCTCTCTGCTGAGGTCAGACGGTGTTGGTGGCGACCCTGCCCACGGGCAGCTGCTCCCCAGTACAGGGAGGGCCCCTGGCCAGGCAGGAGGGGGCTGAGACCAGGGAGGGGATCCAGCTGTGGGGGCGTGTTCCACCGCCCCCGATAACAAGCGACTCGCTGACGCCCCAGGGCCCCCGCTTCCCCTCCAAAGGCCTGGGAGATGCGGTCTTCCCTTTTACCCCATGTTCTCATAGCAGTCGAGGTCCACTCCGGGGCCAGCCCTGTGCTAGGACCTCGGCATCTGCCTGCTGCTGCATAGGACGCCGGCACGAGCCAGGGCCCAGAGGCGAGAGCTCCGGGTCCGGAGTGCGGGGGGGCGGCCGGCTCAGGGACCAGGGTGAGGGTGCACACGCCAGCCGGCCCCTGCCCCGGCCTTCCAGAACATCCGTGACCCTGGCGGGCTACCCACATCCCCAGGCCTCACTTCTCCTCCTACAACCAGGACAACGTGCTGACACCGGGCGGCTGGGACCCCCCTGCCGCAGGGTCGAGCTGGGGTGGCGGCAACTGTTGTCATGGTGAACACACTCCCGCTGTGGACATGAGTACCAGGGTAAGAGGGCGAGTGTGGAAAGAGGAAGCTCGCGGCCGCGGGGCCCGGTCTCACCCTCGTCGGAGCACAGGGACGGGCCGCCGGGGAGAAGCCCCCCCCCCCCCGCCCCCCGCGCCCGGCCTCCTGCCCTGCCCCATCTGCCTCAGGCGACGGGAGAGGTGAAAGCCTAGGCCTGTCCGTGGAAGCACCGTCTGGGGGCAGGGGAGGCATCGCCAATGACGGACCGTCCCGGGCCCCAGCAGCTGTCCTGAGTGGGAGGGCCAGGGCATTTGACCCCAAAGTCCCCACCTGGTGGTCTGCCCGCCTCCCACACGGGGCAGGGCTCAGGCCACACCCCCTCGGGGAGGGTGACGGCTTCGTCTCAGCACAGCAGGCCCCATGCGGCGGGAGGCCACAGCCCGGTGGCCCCCAAGCGCCCCCACGTCTGTCACTGCAGATCCCCCCCAGCCCTGTCTGTGCCTCCTGGGCCCCCCTGCCACCTGCCACGGCCCAGGGGAGCGCGGAAGGGACACGGTGCCGGGAGGACCCCAGTGCTGGCCACCAGGGTGAGTTTTGGGCCCGGGCAGGCATTCAGGGTCAGAGGCAAGGGCTAATTATGGCTCGAGAATAGAAACGGGAGCCCAGCAGCTGTGCGTGGCGGAAAGAATGCTGCCCTCGGAGACACGTTTTCCGATTCCTGGGCTGCTGAAAATGCATTCTTTGACATTTATGAGGCTCAGGTTCCCCATAAACCCAGGATTCCAAAGAGGCCGACAGCAGGCCCAAACCCTGGAATCCAGGGTCACAGAGCCTGGTCCCTGCGGCCATTTACAACGGCACATCTGCATCTGCTTCGCTTGCAGGGGCGTCCCCGGAGCCGCTTCAGTGTCAGCAGCCGGCGGAAAGCAGGGGACAGTCCCTTCGGCAGCTGACAGGCAGAAGCTCAGAGCCAAGGCCACGGGCCGGCAGTCAGCACTGGCCTTGCTCCGCACTCCACAGATGGCCCCTGGGTGCGCAGCACGGGCCCTTGTCCGCTCCGGTACGAACAAAAACACAACTACTGGAGAAAATTTCCCCAAAACGTGCAGTGTTCTCACTGGGCAGGAGCGCTGTCTCTTGCTTTTCCTTCGTCTGTATTTTTCGCTCTTCCCTACGGTGACCACACGTTGTTCTGAAACAGAAGCAGACACGTCTGTTCACAGGCGGAGGCCAGGCAAGCGGGACCACCTCTTACACGGAGCAGTTCGATGAGGCTGACCGGGAAGGTTCCGTCTGCTCCCAAGCACAGAACTAATCAGACAGCGAGGCCTGAATCAGCAGCCCCAGCCCCTGAGGAGGCCAGCGGCCAGCAAGGGAAGCCCGGCGGCCCAGCCTGCTTTGGCTCCAAAGACCCGGCAGCCTGAGCGAAGGCAGCCGCTGACCGGCCCCTGGAGGCAGCGGCAGGCACGGGACACCCAGGGACGACGGCTGGAGAGGCCACCACGTGCACAAGAGCCGAGCGGGCACACTGGCGTTCACTGTGTCGTCCAGCTGACGCTGGAGCAGCCACCGTGGGAGAATTTCTACCATGGGAATCAGCAGGTGTAGCAAACCAGGGTTGGGGCTGGTTAAAGACCTACCAGCCCAGCACTGGGGACAAGCCCAAAGCTATGCCTACAGGCAGTGGGGATGGTGGAGTGGGGCAGAAACAGGTCAACCCTGCGTAGGCCCATGCTTTGTCATGGTGGCCTTAGGAGTCCTGCCCCCAGCAAACCTCAGGCCTTGAACTTGGCCTAGAATGGACAGAGTGCCCCTCCAGGCACCAGGAGAAAGCAAACCAAAACCGTCCCTAAAGAAGGTGCCTCCCTCCTGGAGCACAAATCATTCCCACCGGTTGTTCTCCCACGGCCGTCTCTAACACGCAGGTGCCGTCCTCACGCGCTGCGAACCAAACTCGGGGACCAGACCACGGGAACGGGTGCGCACCGACCCTCGGGGCTGGGATTACAAGCACAAGATATGAAACGGCAGCCCTTCAAGGACAGGCAAACCCAGACCTATCTGCAGGAGGCTGAAACTAGAAAACCTGTCAGAGCAGATTCGGGGCAAAAATGAAAAGGGAAACGTCTACATCTGAAAAAGAACCAAACACGAGAACCAGCAGGACCCGTCCAGCAGCTGGAGAGAGAAGGAATGAGGTGGAGGGTCCGTCCGTCGTCTCCAAGGCCGCAGCGACGTCGGGGACACACGCCCTGCAGGTGCATCCCACCATCAGAGCCGAGGTGTGACTTGGAGGCATCGAACAGTAGTGGGCATCGAGGGACATGTGTAACGAAGTCCTACACGGCTCCTAGAGACTTGTGACCTGTTCCAAGAGATGGAGGAACGGCGGACGGAGAGACAGAACCGTGCTCACGTGTTGGAGGACACAACGTCGTGAAGACACCTGCCCTTCCCAAGTTCCATAAAATTCCGGTCAAAACCCCCACGGGGTTGGTTCCGTGTCTGTGGGGAGCTTGGCAAGCTGAGACCAAAAGGTACGTGGGTTACAGAGAGCCCGGGACACCCCCGACCCCATAAGGAAGGAGAGAGGCGGGAAACAGGCTCTGCCGGACAGCCGGGTGGTGGGCCCAGGGCGTGGGACACGGGGCGGAGGCAGACAAGCAGAACCCCCGGGACAGCACACAGACCCCAGACACGGGCTTGGGAGCGGGTGGCTCCTTGATCTGTGGCCGAGGTCGGCCCGCAGAGCCGCGGAGAACAGATGACTTTGCGATGGCTGCGGCTCTGTCAGCTCCCCGTGTGGGGAAACAAGTGCGGAGCGCGACTCACGCTGTGCACGGTATCGGCTCCAAGCAGATTTATAGACCCAAGTGGAAAAAGCAAGATGCCAACCTTTTGGAAAATAACACAGGATAATGGCGTCCTGACCCCTGAGCAGGAAAAGCAGTTTTAAAGAAGACACGGAAAGCTTTCGCCAACAGGAAGAATTCATAAATTCGGCCACATTAACCTCAAGAACCCCTTTCCTGGGAATTCCCTATAATAAGAGTGAAAACACGCTCCACATGCCCGGGGAAGTCCTACCCCAGAGAGGCCTTGTGTCTGGGGCACATGGGGAACAGGGAAGAGAGAGGCAGTCGATGCTCAGAAAACGCTCCAAAGGCCCCGTCAGCCACCCCACAAAAGGGAAAAGCTACACAGCAAAGAAACGTATAAAAAGGTGCCCCATCTCATTAGAAGTCAAGGAAACGCACTGTAAACCCGAGCTAACGAGATCGCGCCCTTCACCCACCGAACAGCAGAGATTATAAATTCCAGCACCAAGTCCCGCACGCCAGCCAGCCCCGTCACGGCCGGCGGGAGTGGCCCCTGGGACAGTCGCTCTGAAAGACGGGCTGCGTGGAGCACGAGGCGCTTTTAGGGCAAGAAAACGGTTCTGGATGACACGATGGTGGGAGAGTCACGGCTTCATACGATTGTGAACACTGGGAAGCTCGGCGCAAAGTCTGAGCCCTCATGTCAGCGGGGGACTTCAGTTAGGAAGAACAGCGGTTCGCCGGGCGTCACCAGCATGTCACCAGCGTGGCCCACAGATGTGTTCGTAACAGGGAGATCGTGAGGGGAAGGGGGTCACGAGAACACGCCGTGCATTCCGCTCAATTACTCTGCAAGCCTGAAACTTCTCCAAAAAATCAGAGGACTGGGTTTTTGAAACGCAGGCTGGCATTATCTAGAAGGGCTGGAGACGCCCTCGGACCACGCACATCTCCGCTCCCCGGAGAACGCGGCCCCGGCAAACACGGGCGAGGACGTTCACAGCAGCGTCTCCCAGGGCTGCCCAAGGTCACGGCACCCCCCGTTCTTCATCAGCAGGGGTGAGTGAATGGACGGCATGGTCTTCGTCCAAGGAACACCGCGGACCCATGCGCACAGGCGGGCCCCAGCTAGAGAGACCCGACCCCAGCGAGAGGCTCCGTGCCAGACTATGGAGACAGGCAGCTTGTCAGGACAAAACGGTAGAAGAACAAAACAAACAAAACAAGAAACAAAGGGGTGATCATGTGTCACTTCCCTTACAGAAAATCTGCCCCCAGGGACAGCTCAGGGGCTCAGCGAGTGCTGCCGGCGTCCTAGGAGGGGGCCGGGGAGAGAAGGAGGGTCTGGAGGGGGAGGGAGCCTGCGGGCTGGAAGCAGCGAGCTGGTGTCTCGGGCGTTGGGTGATGCTTATCCAGAGCCTGCTTTCCGGCTCCTCGTTAGAGCCTGCCTTTGTGTCTTACAACTCCTCTGCATGCGTGTGACATTTTACAGTGAAATAAGAAGCATGTACTTTGTCCTATTATTCTGTTTTAACTCAAGGTGCACACCACCAGCCGCCGTCCCGGTCCCGGGTGCTGGTCCTGGGCACCTCCAGGTGACTCTGGGCGAGGGGGCTAGCCGCAGACTCCGTCCGGCGTCCCCGCTGGGGCTGTCTCGCATATCCCCGTGGCCACGGAGGGCTGTCCCCGGCCAGCCAGCTTCGGTTCTCCGGGACGGGTCCTCCCCGGTGCAGAAACAAGCCCCATGTCAGCAGCCTCACCTCCCACACAGGCGGGGAGAAGGTGACGAATGGGGTGTCACCACCACCCCAGGGGGCCCGCTGCTCCACCAGCGCCCACAGCGGGAGCCCTGCGTCAGCCGACAGGAAGCGGCAATCAGGCACGCGCGGGGCTGATCAATAATTAATCTGAACATTAAAAAGCATTTTCTTTGCCTGACAAGGAGCTGACTGCCGGAGCTGCCCGAGTCCCAGAGTCCTTTGTCCCCTCCCTTCTTCTCCCATGAAAACGCCCGTCCTTACCGGCTGGAGGGGAGGGCGTCGCCCGCCAGCTTGGGCCACGGGCTTCCCTCCCTTGGAGCGGGGGTCAGAGGAGCAGTGACCTGCCTGAACTAAGGCTCTTTAGGAGGCAGGAGCCCTGCGCGTCCCACTCACTGGCCCCGTGGAGTCCTCTCGGGCTCTGGACCAGCTTGGCGGGCGTCCGTTCCGGACTGCATGGGGCTCTGACACAGCCTTCAACCCCAGGAAATGACCTGAACATGTCCCCTGGGAGGAAACAGAAGACCCTGCCAGCAGCCCTGGGGCAGGTGGGAGCTGCGGACAGGGAGCAGGGGCTCTGGACAGGGCTCCCCCACCCAGCCCTCAGCTGGCACCTGCTTCCCCCTGCCCCTGAGCCCCAGGCGGCCCTGCAGGGGACACAGAGGGGGACGCCGGAGTAACTCGTAGCGCAGGCTCTGGAGGTCATTTCCTGACCACCAGCTCAAGCAAGGGGACTGAAGACAGTGTGGCGGAGACACCCGAAGCCCCGGGGGCTTGAAGCAGGCCCCCCGTAACCCTGGCGCTTCCCCCTCCCAGCCTGCGGGAGTTAGAGCCGGGCCCCCTCCGGTGGCTTCAGTCTTCTGAAATGCCCCGTGGCATTCTAGCCTTCAACAGAAGGGAAGGGCAGGGAAGGTCACTCTCATGGTAGAGATGACACAATAGCCCAAGGCAGAAGACACGGGAGACCATCTCCCTGGCCCTTCACTGCGGGGTCTCTGGTCCAGGAGAGACAAAGCGTCCCGGCATCAGGAGACAGCTGTGTGGGGGCAGAAGTCACCGGCCGTCCGGGGTCCCCGACACCTGGCAAGTTGTTACCACCCTCCTGCAGGGCCCCTGGCAGATGGCGCCGTCCACGCGGCCATGAGTCTCCACCCCCACCGCACCCCCACCCTGTCCAGGTGAGCCTGGAGCCCCAGCTTCCTTCACGTCCACCCATACCCGGTTCCCCCGTGCCGCACCCCACCGAGGGTGCCCAGTGCGTGTCCTCCCGCCCCTCAAATGCTCCAGCTCCTTAGAAGTTCACGGCTAAGGACCACACCCCTCACTGCCCTCCTCACCGGGCTGGGACCCAGACCCCTCCTCACTTGCTGACGACTTCACTGCCACGGGCTAAACTGTGACCCCCTCCCAGAATGCATGTGCTATGGTCCTCCACCCCAGGACCTCGGAATGTGACTATACTCACAGACGGAGACTTTACAGGGGTGAGTTAGTTTAAATGAGGGCACGGGGTGGCCCCGATCCTCTAAGACTGTGTCCTCATAAGAAAAGGAGCTCAGGTCACAGACAAGTACAGACGGACGACGGTGAGGACGGCCGTCCACACGCCCGGGAGAGAGGCCTCAGGAGAAACCCCCCTGCCACCTGCACCTTGGTATTCCCGCCTCGGACACGGTGAGAAAGTGAGCTCGTTCTCAGCCCACCCAGCCAGTGGTGCTCCTCCCAGCAGCCCCAGCAAAGCGAAGGCGCGCGGATGTACACAGCAGCCCGTCCATCTGGGCTCCAAGCCCTCCGCTGACCACGTGGCACCCTCGCCGCTCCCACAGCCGCAGCACCACAGGCCCACCCTGGGGACCCGGCCTCTCGGCACTCACCCTGCCCTGCTCCTCACCCCCCCTCCACAACCAAGGAACCGACCTCCTCCCACCGCAGGACCGGACCTCCAAGCTCTGCCCCCTTGCCGGTCACTACCCCCCCACCGTCAGCCGCCCTCCCCTCCCCCACCCGGCTGGTACCTGCGGCTGCACCCCACATCCTCCTGCCGAGGCCCTTTGTGCCATCGCCACGGCACCCCTGGGCAGGAAGCGTGAGGCCCTTGTTTTCAGACGCTAGACGCTGGCCCCTGAGACGGTGACCCTGCAGGGCAGGGAGGAGGCGAGCTCCACGCCCACCCACCCTCTGCCCCCGGGCAGTTCCCAGCCATGGTGCAGTCGGGCAGAGCCCCAGCAGGGCGCATGGTCAGAAGTCAGAGTTCAGGCTGCTGGGACCCCTGAGCGTGCGGGGCAGGTTCCAGAGAGAAGGGTCTGCAGGTCAGAGCAGGCTCCCTGAAAGGTGTCGGTCAAGGGCTCTGCTACGCATGGATAGGGCGGGACACAGGACCCTCATCCCTGGCCACTGCTGAATGGACGTCTCACAGGCTAAGCCATCCCGGATGATGGTAGAGCCCGGGACCACCAGGGTTAAGGGGCCCAGTCAGCTCCCAGAGAGGCTGCTGAGACACCAGGATGGCCACACCTCCCAGGAGGCCTTCTCCAGACGCACCCTACACCAAGCCCCACAAGGCCACAGAGGAGACCAGCTGTGACCCAGTTAGAGGCTGGGAAAGCCCCAGGTCTCCCCAGGACCTGCCTTAAGGAAGCGTCAAAAGCCAAACACCCACCTTCATGTGAGCAGCCAGGAACCCCCCAGCCCACTGTTCTGAACAAAAACCAACACCTCTCAGAGGAAGACAACAGAATCCAGAGTTTCGACAAAGCATCCCTTACAACATCAAATTTCCAGTAAAAAAATCACCAGGCAAACAAAAACCACTTTAGAAACAGATATTATAAATACGTCCCAGGTTTAAACAAAAATATGACGTGGCTAGTTATGGAATCCCAGTGGAAAAACAGAGCTATGAACAACAGAGGATAATTCCAGAACAGAAAAAGACAGTGTCTGAAAAATTTCTAAATCGCTCGATAGGTTTCACAGCAGATTAGGCTGTCGAGAGACGCAGGCTGAAGCAGATCAATAGAAACGATTCCGTCCGAAGAACAAAGAGCTCGAAGACGTTCAGAACACGAGAGGCGTCTGCACGAGGCATGTCTCCTCCTTCTGATGCTCTGATGGCCGGGACCTTGCTGGCCCTGAAGAGACTGCCCCTCCCCCCAGGCTAGCAAATTCCCTGAGACAATAAATGACTCCGGGGCATTTTCCATAAACAAACCAAACAAGCCACATCCCGCATCCCAGCCACCAGCTTTACTGGGCTCTGTGACTGCGGAAACTATTTCTCGGCCCCAGTCACCCCCAAGGCCAGCCCCAAACAACCAGGGACAATCCTGGTGCCCGAGGGCCCAGTGGAATTATTCAAACTGGTCCATCCTAAGCCTGCCCTGGTTTTCCCATGAAAACTACAATAAAGCCTCTTGCCTGTGGCTTGCCCACACCCTCTGCCTCCTGACCGTCCCTAGTGCTTCCCCAGGTGGCCTGTGTGGGAGGGTGTGCCCCCCTCTCTCAGGAAGCGGAACCAACTATCTCTGTAACAATGTTGTCCTCCGATCCGGTGTCCTCACCATATCTGAACAATAATAAAACCTACATGTTATAGCAGTGTCTTCATAGCCTAAGGTGGCCTAAGATATGTGTAACCAGAGCCAAACACTCTTTAAAAGTATTGATGAGGGGCACCTGGGTCCCTCAGTCAGGTGCACGTCTGACTCTTGATTTTGGCTCCAGTCGTGATCTCAGAGTCGTGGGACAGAGCCCTGCACCGGGCTCCACACTCAGCTCCGAGTCTGTTTAAGGATTCCATCTCTCCCCTCTCCCTCTGTCCAACCCCCTAATCGTTCAGTCTCTCTCTCTCTCAGCCTCTAAAATAAATAAATAAATCTTTTTTTAAGAAGTACAGAAGAAACTGTCAACTGTAGATCTGAGACTTCCTGCAAATCCCAAACATGATGAACACACACACACAACACACATCTAAGCGCATCCTCGTCACACCTGAGAACCGATGATAAAGAAAAAATCTTGAGAAGAAACCAAAGACAAAAACACAACCGTGTTTCTCCTACACCTCGCCCCTCCCTCTCCTACACTATCAATTTCTCTTTCTCCCCTTGTTCATCCTATTGACATGCAATTATTTCTTAATATTACCCCCTCCTGTCTGCATCTCATTCGTGTCGCCCCTGTCTTTCCACTCTCCTTCCTTGAAAGGGACTAGCTTCCAAGATGGTAACAATGATGATGATGACAGCAATGGCAAGGACAGTGACCACAGCTATGACAATGATGATGATGGTGGTGGTGTGATGGCGATGATAGTAGCAGTGATGGTGGTGATGGTGGTGGAGAGGACGGTGAGGGTGATGATGATGGCGGTGGTGATGGCGGTGATGATTAGTGATGATAACGGCAGTGGTGGTGATTGTGGTGATGATGGTGGTGGTGGTGATGGTGGTGGTGATGGTGGTGCTGGTGGTGGTGGTGATGGTGGTGGTGCTGATGGTGATGATGGTGGTGGTGATGATTGTGGTGATGATGGTGGTGGTGATGGTGGTGGTGATGGTGGTGCTGGTGGTGGTGCTGGTGGTGGTGGTGATGGTGGTGCTGGTGGTGGTGCTGGTGGTGGTGGTGCTGGTGGTGATGATGGTGGTGGTGATGATGGTGGTACTGGTGGTGGTGCTGGTGGTGGTGGTGGTGATGGTGGTGGTGATGGTTGTGGTATGGTGATCACTAGTGATGATGGTGGTGGTGATGGCGATGGTGACGATGATGACCGTGAAGATGGTGATGATTATGTCGACAGTGACAATGCTGACGATGACATAACGGCAATTGTCTTCCTTTATTGGCACCACTGCATGAGAGACACTCCTCATGCACTGGCTCATTTGGTGCTCACAACCATCCAGAAAGCTGGAGAGCATTTCCATCTTCCAGGCAGTAACGAACAGATTCCTTGACATTCAGCGTTCACTGAAGTGGACAGACACAGAGCTGGAGCCAAGCTTGTGGCTCAGGCCAGGTCCCGTAGTGGGAGCACTGGTGTCGGGTCAGGTGCAGAGAACACTTGTCACCATTCTCCGAATTCTCTCAGCCAGTCGGTCATGATTCCCATTTTACAGATGAGGAGAGGGGTTCAGGGGGTCTGGGTGACCCAGCAAAGTCAGCACTCCATCAGTGGGTGGCTAGCGTGAGAGGCGACTGCACTGGGGAAGCAGGCGGAGTCCCAAGCACTTGAGAGCCGGGAGCCTACCTGTAGCAGAGTCGCCCTCCCCGGCCCTGCAGGTGGTCGGGAGGTTACACAGTGTGCCGGATGCCCACCGGGAGCTCAGTCAGACCCATAGGGCTGACTCTGGCCCGTTGGAACCAGTCCCCCAGCCCTGTGCCTCTGCCCCGTCTGGCCAGACCTCCAGGACCACCGCGGAGCTGAAGCAGCAGGTCCAGCCCAGGCCGGGCTCTCAGAGCAGACCTGGGGGGAGGTAGCCGGTGAGCGGTCCTGAGTCTGGGCCTTCTCTGCCCAGGCTAGTCCAGCTTAACCATGAAATGGTTAAGGCCTCCCCGTGCCCTGCAGAATTGGCTCATTATCATTTCTAATACCAATCGATACCCCAGCACCTGACAAAGCCTGCGCTCTCAGCTACCTTCCCCGCCCTCATGACATAACAGATGCACTAAGCCTCTGCCGGCCTGGCCCTGGCCAGCGCCAGCAACCCAGGCCTCATCTCCACCTCGCTCTGAATCAGATCGAGGGGAAAGATGCAAATCGATCGACCCTCATTGATCAACTCTTCTCCCCTGCCTCCCACTGACATGTTGTCACCCCTCCCCCACAGCCAGCCCGGCTAATGGGGGTCCCTGCCGCCCACGTAGGTGGGAGGCGTCCTGAAAGGCCCTGATTGCTCTGAGGCCCCAGGCCTCGGCCACAGCGAGGGGCTGCCCGTGCGACATATGCTGCCTGCCGCCGGCTTTGTCCGCAACAATGGACGCGATTTCTCTTCCGTCCCAGCCCTGCGTCTGATTTATCAAGCCTGGTGCCGTAATCTGCTTCCCCTGGTGCCGGCCGGACTTGGCGGATAAAGAGAGGCAAACGAATACAGAATTACCATGGTCAGATCTCTCTGGGCCGGGAACAAAACCCGCATTAGGCTTTTTACGAAGAGGCAGTGTCTCCATGTGGCAGACACACAAAGGGGCTGGAAAGGAAGGGGGCGGGGCCCCAGAGACGCAGCGTGGCCTGTCCTTCCCCGGAACAGTCAGAGGACCGTGCAGTGTGGATCCCAGGCCTCGCTCCCTTGGACAACTCAGCCCCCCCGAGCCTCAGTTTCCCACCCGGGAGACCACCCTCCTGGGGCTGCTACAGACCCAGAGCGTGTGTAACTGACCTAGTGTATAGTAGCTGCTCAGTAAATGGCAGCTGGCCTGGTTTCCTGTGGCGCCGTGACTGTGCACACGAAGACAGTACGTCCAGCACGCGTCATGTCACGCTGCAGGTGTCCCAGTGATGCAAAGCCCGCGGGCCCAGACTGGCAGGCAGACATCTCATGAGCAGCCCATCCACTCCACCTAAAGATGGCCCGGCAAACCGGGAGCCAGTGTCCAGCATGAGGGGACAGAGCCACCCTCAGGGCCAGGAAGACAGACCTACCCACATCCGGGGCCCCCAGTGGCTCCGTAGAGACGACCCAGATAGGCGGGCCACGGCAGCAAGCCACAAACACGGCACGGCCAAGTCCCAGCTCTGCCAAGTGAGCACATAACAGCCCCCACCAGAACCAGCCCAGCCTGAGAGTCCCGCCGCCCGCCCCTGGAGAATGAGGTTAGATGCCCGCTAAGTGATGCTTTGATGAACAGGGGGATTTGGGAGAGACAGCAAGACAAGAGACTGAGAATGGCAGCCGGCCAGGGACGGGGCCCTGGGGCCGCGGCCCCACCCACAGAAGGGACAGGGCTGTAACCGCTTAGCAGGCAGGGGGAGGCCCCCCCTCAGGGCCACTCCCAACGAGGCCTTGCTGACAAGCCGTGGACAGCCCCTCAGAAGGCTCTGTGGTTCTCTGAAGGTCCCTCCACATGACAGAAGGAGGGGCCTCGGCACATTGCAGTCTAAATGCCAGTGTGGGTCCGGCCTTCCACTCCGGCGGTGTCCGGTGGCTGCTGCCCGCCGCCTCCTCTCCGCTCCCTCGCGGGCCCCGCCTGCTCTCTGCCCCTCTGGGTGGGTCTCATGGTCGGACGCCTGGAGCGCGAGCCTGGTGATTTGTCCTCTGGCCGGGCATCCGGCCGCCGTGATGGGCAGACGGGGGTGGGCACCGTAGTCAGAGCCCGGGCTTGGGGGCCAGACAGACCAGGTTCGAGTCCCAGTGCCGCCTGCTGGCTGAGGAGGAACAGGGGAACCCGAGGGACAGTGACCCAGCTGCCTCTGCTCCCTCGTCCCTAAAGGGGCAGACCGTCCCCCACGGCAGCACCTGCCTGTAGGGTGGCCGGGGACTCAAGTGAGCGGCGGGGCCGGCACACGGTACGCGCCAACCGTGGCCACCATGAACTTGCCAGAATTCCCGTCCTGGCAGCCACCAGCCAGGATGGGGCAGGGACTCAGAGATCACCACTCAGAGGAGCCCGGGGCCAGCGGCGCCCCCCAACCAGCGAGCCCCCTCAGACGGGGCGCTGTGCCTCTCCAAGCCTCCGGTCACCATCCACAGCCATCATGGTGCCACAGGAAGGGCCTGATCTCGTCACACTGTTGAAGTCACAGGCAGCTCCCCACTGTCTCTAGACCCACGTCCGTGGCTGCTGCTTACAGCACACGGTCTCCTTCCCAGACTCTCCACCTTTCTCGCCGTCTCTGCTGCCCGAGGTCCTTGCTCGAGCTTTGTTGAGCTGATTGCTCTTTCCAAGCAATTCCAGACCTCCGTGCCAGGTCCAGAAGGCCCCTTCCCCGAGGAACTTTCCATGGTTCTCACAAATAAAGCTAAGTCACGCCTCCCTCTGCCCTTCTGCAGTAGACCGGGCTTCGTGAGGGGGGAGGCCCATATTCCCCCCAGCCCTGCACTCCTCTCTAGGGAGCCCCCCAGGTCTCCACCCCCACAGACACCGCAAATCTGCTGTGTCCCCCCCTAGGGAGCCCCCCAGGTCTCCACCCCCACAGCCACCACAAATCTGCTGTGTCCCCCCCTTCCCTGGGCCCAGCTGAGTGGTCCAGAGACAGTCCCCTGTTCAGGCTGGGCCAATCAGAGCTCTTGCTGGGTTACTGGAGCTGACTCCAGGAAGGGGAAGTCAGCCTCTCTCTGGTGGCCGGAGGAAGGAGGGAGGCTGAAAATCCAGGTTCGCCTGGATTGGAACAAACCAGAGACTGTAAGACCGGCCAGGAAGCTGGACAGAGACTTTCCTGCAGACCTTTGGGCCTGGGTCCCAGCGGCCACCGAAGCCGGCTGCTCACGGCACCTCCTGGTCTGGGGGTCCAACGATCTTTGGATTCCGGGACGCCAGGGTCTGGCCTGCTGAGCCTGCGGCCCCAGCTCCTGTGGGTGCTTCTGTCCCTGGGCCAACCAGAGTCTCATCCCCGGGATGGGAGGGCCATCTACCCTGCCCCTTGAGAACAGTCCGTGCTGACCCTTCATGCCCACAGTTTCTTGGAAAGCCCAGAAACTAGTTTGCTATTTTGAATTTTCTATTTTCTTCCCTAAAGAAGAGCCGTCCCCAGACTGGCATAACCTTTAGGCCCCACAGCCTCCACCCCAGCCTCTGCAGTCTGAGAGCCCCCGGGGACCCCTTCCCAGGGCTCGGCACACAGGAGACACAGGAGACACATGGTCAGTGTTGACATGGCCCGGTCTGAGTCCCGGGGTCCTGACCTTGAGCTTCAGGCCGCCCCCCACCCCCACAGCACAGACCCGTGAGCAACAGCGGTGCTGGGCAGAGGTATGAAAGCATCAGCGGCTCGGTTCCAAGGCCGCGTCCTAACAGAACCATGCCGCCAGCAAGGGGCCGGGGACCGCTCTGGGAGGCGGGGGTCCCCTCCTGACAGCAGGGCCGTGTCCGCCCCGGGCCCCCACAGGGTCATCTGGCCAGCACTGTCCCCAGTGGCCAGGGACATGTGCGGCGGTCCACCCCCTCCCCTGGCCCGTGAGGGAGCCGGGGACCCCCGCCCACTGGAAGAAGACCATCGTGCTCACCAGGGCTCCTGCCACTAAATCAAACACTAATAAGCTCCCCCTAATTTCTCTGAGACAATATTAGCCACACAAAATGAAACATAAATGTTAATAAGACGACGTCTGTCTGGAAACCCAGGAGCAGGCGGTCTGGGAAATGCTGATTTATCGTGTGTTTGCCGAGGCCGGCGCGCGCACCAGGGAGAAGTTGACGTCTTTAACTTGAACCGGCGCAATCTTAAAGGCACAGAGCCCACACCCCTGCCAAGCGTCTCCCTCGCCCGCCACACAGCCCCGTGAACGGGGACCATGGGAAGGATCCCCACAACAGGCGGGAACCCCTCAGGCTGGGAGGGGGAGGGGTCCCTTCAGCCATGGCCGTGGCTGCAAGTGACGTGGGTCCAGAACCATCCCTATGGCGCATCCTCGTGGCGCAGCAAACGACTGGGGACCCCAGAGGCAGACGGAGGGCACGGTGTTGCTCAGGATAAGAGTGGCCGTCCACGTGCGTCCGCGGGACACTCGGACCCCCACGCGGCCCTGGGTCACGGGCGTTATTAGCCCAACTCACAGGTGACATCACTGAGGTGCCAGAGTAGAGGCCACACGTCCGTGGTAGGAGTGAGGGGTGGGATGTGGGGCAGGCCGGCCTGACGGCCTCACTGCCCCCTGGCCCTGGTCTCAGGAGGAAACACAGCCGGGGTGAGAGAGGGCAGGGGCACCGGGACGCTGCCACACTCCATCCAGCAGCTACAGTAGGGAGACCGCCCCTCTTAGCCCTGCTTGGGATGAGGAAGGTCAGGACCCTCACCCAAGGTCCCACACGGTCTCACTCCGGGTCCAAGCTCATGGTGACACCAGGTTCGCCTGCCGGATTCCTGCCAGGAAACAGGGCTGGAGTCGTACAGATGAGACCATCTGAGGCCGTGAGCTCCTCCTGGGTCCCCGGACCATGGGGAGCCGAGGCCTGATCTGCAGACCCCAGACCAGAGGCCAACCGTCTGAGACCCCGACTCAGAGGCCAACCGTCTGCAGACCCCAGACCAGAGGCCGACCAGAGGCCCTGAGTGGGACAGGGCGCCCCTCATGAAGAAAATGGGGTTAGGAAGACCATTTGGGGAGGGCTCAGGAGGGGGCCAGCATGTCAGCCAAGCGGCCGCGAGGGTCGGCTCTGTGCGGCCTGGACCCCACCCGCACGTCTCCCCGCTCCCGGGTCAGGGCGACCTCAGACCCCCGGCGCCGTGGCCGGCAACGTCTGGGCCGCCCAGAGCCGACATCCAGCTCCAGACGCAGCCCCCCGCCCACACTCTGCTTCTAGCAGTTTCTGCTGAGACACTGGACCAAGTCAAATCTGAGCCCCAGAGCTTTCCACCGAGGGTAAGGGAGGGCCCGGGCCAAGGGGAAGCGTCAGTCTCTTGGAGACGTGGGCCGGATGTCAGACTCCAAGCCTCATCAGCAGGTTCGAGGGCAACGAGCCTGCACGGCAACAAGGCTGAAAACCAGACAGCCGGGCAATGGGGCCGCTGCGGACAGGCCACGCCCCGGTCAGGGTGTTACGGGGGGCGGGGGGGGCTTTAAGTGCAGTTTGGCGGTAAAGCGACCCGCACCGAGGAGGGGGCCCGGGCCGGGGGTACAGCGCCTGCGGCTCCTGGGAGGTACGGCTTGGTGCAGGAGTGACTACAGGCCGGCGACCCCCTCTGGCCTCTGCGGGGCCCGCGGGCTCCCGCCAGTCAATGAAAACCCATCCCGCTAACGAAAGCGTTCACCCCGATTTCCACGGATTTCCTCCTTGGCTAAGGTCTGAGAACACGTCTACCTCGGGCCCCCAAAGAGGAGCAGTCAGCCGGTCCCGGCCCCCAGGGGTCTCCAGGAATGCCCAAGTAACTGAGCGGGCGGGAAGCCAGGCCCCCCATGCCCACCAGGTCACCAGGTCCCCAGGTCCCCAGAGCAACGCTGCAAACGGCCCAGGCCTGGGGTCGTCCGAGCAGAGAAGGGCAGCTGGAGTGGGGGTGGGGCCAGGCCTGGGTCCCAGGGAAGGGCCCATGGGACAGCAGTAGGGCAGGACCAGGGACCAAGGCCTTCAGTCACTACCCCCCATTCCCCCCCCCGCAGACGGTGGCCAGGAGAAGGAGTCTGAGGGCCATCATACCCCACCTCTTGCCAGGGTGCACCATCATAGGTCGGCCTTGGAAGTGGCAGGAGTGGAGGTCAAGGGAGCTGGAGCGGAGAGTGAAGACGCCACCCACAACTGGTCCACGATGGCCGAGGGGCCCCAAGTCCCCCAGGGCAAGGGCAGGGCTCCATCTGCGACTCAGGTCAGGGCTCGGCCATTCATGGGTCAGAGAGATGCCAGCCTCCGGCCTCCTGCACACGGGGCCCCTCGCGGCTTCCCCTGGCCCAGGCCCGGTTGAGGAGCCCTTGGAGGCCCGTCCCCACGCTCCCTGTCCCCGTCCCCAGGTGCCCCAGGATGGCCAGCCTCAGTCAGGGCTGCCTGCGGTTTCCTGACTTGACTTGGGCTGGTCACAGGGTCCAACCACAGGCTTTGCGGTCTTGCTGCTGCGAAGTTGATGGGGCCCTCCGTGTCCTTCACGCGCCATGTTCCGGCCTCCAGAAACACGTACACACCCCACTGCTCAACGGGCCGTGTGAGCTGCCCCCCAACTGAGCGCTGGCTACACCTGCAAGCCAGCCGGCCACCAGCCAGGATCCTGGGGAGCTTGAAATTGGCCATGGGGGGCTGTCCACGGCACGGACATCAGCAATGGCCACAAGGAGGGTAGGTGGCTCCCGCAGCAGGGGCACGGGGACTCACTGTGATGTGTCAACCTGTGCCACTCACTCTGACCACAGATGGGACTCCTCGGGGATCCCACCTCTCCCACGCCCTCCTGGGTCAGCGCACGGCAGCCAGTGTTTGTGAGTCTGTGTGCCGCCGGACCCAGAACTCCGGGCTGCGGATCCATGCCCAGGCCCACAGGTGAGCCGTCACAGGGCCCGGGGGAATCTGGGGGAATGTGCTCCAGCAAGACGGCTCCTGCCACTGTCCGTCCCCCAGGACCGTCCACCCTAACGCCCCACAGACTCCCCCACCCCAAGTGGGAACTGTCCCCGGGCACGACCAGCATATCTTCCAACAGCAGGGACCAAGCTGGGGTGCACCGGGGCCATGAGAGCAGGTCTGTGACCTGCACGCTGAGGGAAGCAGAGTTTCTTCTAATTTCCCCAAACCCAGCCGTCTGGGTCCGAGAACAGCGACTTCGTCATTTTCATCTGGTCTGTCGGGGCTCAGAGAGGCTGCACTCCAGGACCCGGCTTCGTGGGGAGCACTCAGAGCCCGGCCAGGGCCACCAGTGACCCAGCCAGTCCGAGGGCAGCCACCCGCAGTGGTGGGCAAGGGAGCGGACTCGAGGGAGGGCCCTCGCACCACTCCCACGGGACTCAGCGTCCCGGTGCCGGGGTCCCCGAGGCCCTTCCAGACCCGAACGGTCATCCTCCGTCCTGGGGCCTCCAGACTGCCCTCCCCACCGGCAGGACGGAGTCTGAGTCTTTGTCTGGCGTCTGGCGTCCCAAACGTCCCTCGGTGTCCCCCCGCCCCGGGGCCTCACCGTGCTCTGCCATCCTCACAGTGTGTCCCCGAGGTGTCCCCGCCCGGCACTGAGCAACCCTTCTGCCCCTCTCTCTCCTGGACGCCCATCACGGAGCCCCGGGAGGGACTAGGCTCCAGCCCCCACACCTGGGAACGTCTGCCTCCGTCCCCAGTGCCCAGGCCCTCCCCATCCTGGCCCTTTCCATGCTGGGCAGTGGCTGCGGGAGCGCATACGCCTGCTCTGATTGGTTCCAAGGCCTAGTGCCAGCTCAGGCCTGCCCCACGGTGAGGCTGTGGGTTCCGGAGAGGCTCATCCATCCCCGGCACGGCCTTCCCCACCAGCCAGTGCCCACCCAGGAGGCCGCGAGCCACCTGCGTGTGGGGCTCAAAGTGGGGGGGTGCTGGGAGCAGCACCAGAGGCAAGGGAAGCTCAGGGAACTCTGGAAGCAGCCTCTTTAGTCCCTACTTATAGATAGAAGGCGGAGGTGCGTAGCACTAAGTAACCTGGTCACGTGACCAGCAAGCCCACGCCCCCCCCCCCCCCCCCCCCCCGCCGGAGGCCCTATTGCTCGTCAGCGCTTGGACATCACGGCTGCGAAGCTCGGCCTCCCCGGCCACCTCCATCACTTTCCCTCTTCCTCCAGGAGGCCGGCCACAGAGCCAGGCTTTCCCCCAGAAACCCACCTTCATCCTGTCCTCCCGGGACCAGGGACAGCAGGACGGCAGCATCTGGCCCCACTCGGAAGCTCCCACCGGCCTGAGCCGATAAGCGTGAAATGGACTTTGTGTCGTCAGCCCGAGGCAGCTCCCCAGGGGTCCCCGTGTGTCCTCGAAGACGAAGTCAGCTGGCCTGGCCCCAGGGCGCCTCGGGGCTCTCACGCCTGCGAGGGAATGTGCCCGACCCCGATCTCCCCCGAGCCCACGCTCCACGGGAGCAGACCCCAGCCTCTCCACTCGCCCCGACGCCAAACGGCACGCGTGTGCGGCTGAGCCGACGGGACCCCCGGCTTCCTTCCCGGAGGGCCGTAAACGCGCCGTCAGATGATCCCTGAGCCGGGGCCTCCGTATATCAAGGAACGGGCTGCCACGTCCCCGCAGCCAGCTCTGGTCCCCGCACGCAGGGCCGACCTGTCACGAGCCTGCCAAGAGGGGGGCCGGGTTATTTATGGGCGCAGAATCTAGAACCAGAGACACACACGGCAGCTGCAAATTGACTCCCCCTGCCCGCTCGCCGGGTCCCCCCCCCATTTATCCAGGACGAGGTGGGCAGCTGACACCGGTGTTCATCTTCAGGCCCCGCACCTGTCAGCGTGCTGCCTTATTTACCGCCGCCCGCCTGGGTCTGCAGCCCGTGCCACAGTCCAGGACGCAGACGGGAGGAGCTGCTGGCAGAGAGGCTGAATTCCGTGGGGGAGACCCACCGCGTTACTGGGGTGGCTCGGCAGCGCCCCGAAAGGGACCACATGCACGGCCTGCGGTGAGCGGCCTTTCTGGCTCCCTCCTGCTCAACTGACGCCCCTCGGAGGTCCTGGGGCAGGTGGGGAGCCCCTCCCGGCCCCGCCCCGCCTCCCATCTGGAGCCCACCGGCACATCACACATCGGCAGGCAGGCCCCTCCTTGCCCGGCGGCTGAAACGAAACGACATTAAAATTCATCACATGCTCCAGTCCCCAACGCCGGGCCCTTGCACACCCCACCAGGGAGAGGCTCCGTGGACTCGGGAAGGAGCTGACCTAGGAGCTCCGGGACCTGCCAGGACCTGTGTCTCTGTCGCATGAGGAGGGGCTGCACAAGGACACCGACAGCATCCCACAGCCGGGAGATGATAGACGGCAAGAGGGCACAGGGCTATGCGAATTCGGCATTGACCTCACCCGGACGAGGCCGAGATAACGGGGCTGCCGAGAGCCAGGGGGCTGGCGGGCGGCCCTCCGTGCTAGCTGCGACCCTGGGTCCCTGGCACCAAAGGACAGAGCAGCGCAGGGAGGGACCGGAGCGGACGGGTCCCTCTGTCCGTCTGTGCGGCCTCTGCTCTTTAGCTGAGAAAAGGTGCTGTGTCCGGGCCACCCCCGGGGCAGGGACCTCGGTCACCCCAAGAGACACAGTCGCACAGTCCTGGATCCAAACTACGGCTTCCCTGACCGGATTGTTTTGTTTGGTTGGCTTTCTTAATGGAAGCATTTGAGGTTTGGGGGTTGTTGTTTCTTTCACCTTAAAACAATTTGCATAGTAAACATCCAAAAGTTAGTGGTGACCTGTATATTCCTGAACAACTCCTCTGTTAAAAAAAAAAAAAAAAAAAAAAAACCTCAAAGAACTGAATTATATAGTATGTTAATAGACTTTCAAGAAGGAATGAACACGTTCTAGACGGCAGGACGGGAATCACGAGACACAGGTAGGCAGCGGCAGGTGGGGACAGTGTGTGATGTTGGCGGCCTCCACGGGGCTCTGCCAGAGGACGGTGCTCGGCCTCCTCCATGCTTGTCTCCGTGGATGCACAAGCCCGGCACCCCGTCGCCCCTGCGTGAGCCAGTTTGAAGACCACCCCGGCCATGGGGACCCCCGACTGCGGGTCCCTTCTTCATTTCACACAAACTCGGATGCAAAACGGTCCCTCTCAAGCATGTGGTTTCTTACCCTCGGCTGTCCTGAAACCTCTGTGTTCCAGAAACAGACGTCCTCACAGGGACTCACAGGCCACACTGTGGCCATCACGGCCAGCCTGGAGGGTGCACGGGGCAGACAACTGTCGTGGTCCCTCGTGCTGCCTCAGCCGACACCTCCCAGCGCAGCCCCACCATGACATCTTAGGAGATGTGGGAACGGAGGCAGAGGGGAGCCAGGATGCACCCAGACCAGGAGGCCTATGTCGCGTCCCAGCAGGCCAGGTTCTGCGGGCCTGGGATAGAACGCTCCGCCGCTGGGTCTCCAACGGGCACTGGGGCCGAGTGGAACCCGACGGGAGGGAGACAGTCCCAGCCCCAAGCAGCCAAGGGTCACTCCAGAGCTCGTGCGTGGGGCCCATCCCCTAAGTGCCCGGTGGCGAGAGGCGTCACTGATCCTACACCAGCCCCCAGGCCCGGGCAGACCCCTCTGCAGCCAGCCCTAGGCTGGGGCGAGCCCCCAACACAGCCAGCCCCGTAGGCTTCCTAGCAGAGGGGAGGTGGGCGTCCGTAGGAGGGGTCAGGCCCGCTTCCCTGAGGGTCCCAAGGACTGCTTGCACCCGTCCAGGTGAGGGAAGACAGAGAGTCTCGGGTCTGAGCCTTCTCCTAGCCCCCTCCGTGACTCCCCAGTCCAGTCCAGATTCGGCCAGAACAGCCCTCTTCCATAGCGATCAGATTCTCCCCCGCAGCGCCCCAGGGAACGTGCGCTCACCCTGGCCTGCCTCCCGCAGGAACCTCCCGCCCCTGTGCCTTCCGCGCAATTTTCCACCTGCCGACAGCTCCTTGCTGGACCCCACGGGCCCCTGCTGTCCCCCCGGCCCCAGCCCTGCAGACTGCCCAGAACCCAGGGCCCCAGCTGCAGGGGGGCCCAGAGCAGCGGCAGCCTCCACTCCCCCAACCTGCTAACCCGCAGGACCCAGGAGGTTGTTGGGCACACGAGCTGGGTGTGTCTGTGCGTGTCCTCACCCAGCCAGGACGAGGGCTCCGAGGCTGGGGCCAGTGGGGGATGGGGAAGCTCGGCTTCTGCAGCCGCATGTCCGGTTCAGAGCCCGGTTCTGGAAGCTGGAGAAGTGCCCTGCAGGCCTATGGCTACTAGGACCCACGTCTGGACACACCGTACACATCTGGCACTCAGACACTGCGTGGGCACGGTGGCCCCACTGTCATGAGGGGCAGCGGGCAGGGTCTGCCACCATCCACTGCACAGGAGTCCCAGGGAACCAGTTAAGGAGGGAGGAAGCCGCCTGGCGAGGAGGCAACCAGCGCCCTGACTCCCTGTCCCTCTCCCCCAGGCAGGCCTCCCTGATCTGTGTTGATGAGGGGGTGCCCTGAGCTCCCCACCACACTGAAAGGGTTCCGGCGGGATCCCGTGTTCCCAGGGCATCACTCCCGGGCTCACTGCGCCCTCTGAGCATCTGGGGCTCTCCTCAAAGTCCTGACCCTCCAACCAAGGGTCAGATCTGGACCTTAGAAATAATTGCATTTTGCTTTTAGCATGGCAAAGCAGTCCAGGTCGGGGGGTTGGTGGCAGGGAGACGGACACACATTTGCTCGCCGTGTTCTCAGCCTCCCTGTATGTTCGGTCACTGTGACGTGGGGCGGCCTGAGCCCAGGCTCCTGACCGAGACAGACCCGGGCAGGGGCGGGGGGTCCCTGGCCAGGTTCAGGCAGCATCACCCCCCCACACTCCCAACACCTCCAGGGCTTTCTCTGGGCTAGAAACAAGCAAGAAAATTATTTTCCTGCCCTCCGGGCCTGATGAGGAAGGGGTCTGTGGTTGGAAGGACTGAAAACCCGGTGTCTCCTCCGTGTTCTCTGGGAAGGAAGAGCCCAGCCCCTCCCCTCCACTGCGGACAGACAGGGCCGCTAGAGCTGTCCGACCCCTCCCACCTCCCCCATGCTTCATGCACACAGAAATCCAATTGGCAAGCCTCCCTGTGCTCCCAGCGGGGACTTGGTGTCTCCGTGCCCTGGTGGGGTAGGGAGCGTCTCTGAGGGGAGTGGCTTCTGCACAGACCAGAGCTCCGGTGGCAGACGTGGCAAGGCCTGCGGTAGCTGACAGCCCCTACGAACCCAGGAGGGTCAAAACGCCTCCCCTCGCCCCTCCCAGCCCATGGCTGATGGTGGTGCCTCTCCAGTCATTACTGACCCAGCAGGTCCTGAAACCCAGACCCCTCCTCCTACCGCCCTCTCTGTCTGCTCCCCAAGCCCTCGCTGGTGTAGCCCCCCCTTGCAACATGAGCGGGTCCCCCAAACAGGGGTGCTATTTGCACGTCGCTTCTGCTCCTCCTGGAGTCCCTGCGGGCAGGGCTCGCTGCCCAGGCCCTTCATTCGGAGGTGTGAAGAGGCAGTCCCAGCAGGACGAGGCGGGAAAACAGGTTCCCATTAACCTGCTCTAGGCCTCCCACAGCGGACCTGCCACAGCGGACTGCACTGCGTCTGCTCCTCTCCGCCAGAGTCAAAGCACACGCCCAGCCTCTGTCCCGTTGGAAAGGACTCACACCAGTAGAGAAAATTAAGCCGAAATAAACAGACAAGAGCCAAAACTCTCGTGGAAAAAACTGCACCTGGACACAGCTTGAACCAAGCCCTCGTGACCCGTTTTGGCTTGCAAGAGAGAACCCACTCCCACAGGACGGGAGGGCACGGCCTCATGCCCAACAGCGCCTGCAGAAGGGCGCCGACAGGCGCCGACAAGGAAGCCCGGCACGGGCGTGAACGGGAAACAGGGTTTAACTCTCCCGCACAGAAAATCGGTCAGGCAACTTGTTGTCTTCGAGGCTGAATGGTGGCCCCGAAGATAGTCAGAAACTCTCAGTGTAGCCTCACTTGGAATAAAGCCTTTGCAAAGGGGATCGAGTGAAGGATCTTGGGGTAGGAGCTTTTCCTGGATTGTCCCGGGGGTTCTGGCGGGCCCCAGAGGCGAGCGCGGGTGGTCTGTCCGAGGGACACGCCGAGGAGGAGCCGTGTGTGAGGGCTGGTGGCCTGCAGCCCCCGGAGGAAGAAGAGGCCAGAAGAATCCCTCCCTGGAGCCTCTGGTGGGAGCGCGGCCCTGCAGACGCCCTGATTTTGGCGCAGTGATGCTGACTTCGGCCTCCAGAACTGGGAGAGATGACATTTCCCTTGTCCCAAGCATCCTGGGTTGCAGACGTCTGTTACGGGAGCCCCAGGAAGCGAATGTGAGGTGTGTTCTCCAGAGAAAGGGTCGGGTGTAGGTTTCTGGGCCGTGTGGTACATTGTCACTACTTCGGCACTCAGAAAGACACGCGTGGTGGACATGTGGCCTGCAGGCCAGAGCCAGTGAGGCCGGGTCCCCTGCTTGGCTGGACCACACCGTGGACTGGGCTGGGTTCCCATCCGCAAGCCCAGGAAGACGCCACCCCCGGGCTCCTGTGGGCAGGGGCAGAACTCGTGTCCTCCAGCTGCGGCACTGAGGTCCTGCTCTCTCGTTGGCTCTCGGCGGGCGTAGCCCTCAGCAGACAGAGGCCACTTGTCAACATGGTCCCTCCCCCTTCTGCGGACTCCCCCACAACCCTGTCAGGGACAGCCCTGCCTTTAAAGGCCACGTGATCAGGCCAGGCTCCAGCAGAGACTCTCCGTGCCTTGAGGTCAACAGATTTGAAACCGTAACTCAAGATTCCCACTTTCCAGTCCCCTTGTGTCCTGGAGCCAAAGCTAACGGGTGGGGACGGTGGGGTCCTCCTAGCCATCGGCGCACGCCGGCCAACACTGCACCGACAGACGCATTCACAGAGATGGAGCTGGAGAGCTCAGGGCCAGGTGTGCGCCCGTGGGAGGAGCGGGACGAAACAATCCTAGCCCCGAGCAGTGGGGGCCTGGGGCCTGGGGCTTGGCGATCCTGAGCGCCCCGCGGGGCCACGTCTCCATGAGACCCCCCCACCGGCGGCCACCCTCCTCGCTCTATCCCCGGCCGGGCGCCGCGGGTCTCACTCCTGGTCCGCCCCGTGCACCGGCGGGCGTCCAGTCCCCGGAGGAGCCTGGGGGCCGAGGGCCTGGCTTCCCGCCCCAGCTGTCTGCAGGCCCCGCGGGCCCCGGAGCTCGGGAGGGTTTATGGAGCTGCAGCTGCGCAGGTGGCTGCGTGCTCCACGCCCCAGGGGTGTGCGCCGGGATCCCGCGTGTTCCACACCTGCTTGGTGCCTGAACGGCTGCCGCAGCGGGTGTGATGGGCCCCTCAGCCCGAGCACCCAGCCACGCCCACCTGCGACCTCCACCTGAAGGTGTCCCCCGTCACGCCCCGGGAGCAGCCCCGAGCCAGTTCCCTGGGGGACGACGCCGGCATGTTCTGCACCATCTCCCGGAGGACCCCAGAGGGGCTGCGTCCCGCCTGCACCGCCAACCCCCCTTTTGTTGGCTTGCTCCCCCGTGACAGGCTCCCCCTTATCTGTCGGTGATCAGGGGCCGTTCCAACCTCTCCACCTGCCCTGAGTCTCAGGCGCACTTTGGAGGGAAGCCTACCCACCCCCGGGAGATCGGGAGCAGGGGGCAGCCTTCTCGCAGATGAAGAAACTGAGGCAGCGGAGCCCTCACTCACAAAACCGGGAACTCGCAGGAGTGGGGACCCCCCGCCGAGGTCGGGCTCCAGGGCCACCCTCTGAGTCGCCGGGTTTCTGCCAACCTTGTGTGTCTCCTTCTTGCCCGGTGACCAGGGCCGGACACTGAAGGTCCACCCACCCAGAGCACAAGACCCCGGAGGCCCCAAGATGCGCCAAGCGCCCGAGGCGGTGGCCACGGCGTCCCCCACGCACCGCTCCATTTGTCATTCCTGAACTCCTCCAGACAGATGGGCCGGGCTTATCTGCCAGGCGGAAGCCGCGGGATTTATGTACTGAAAAGTCTATTTCTAAAGCTGACAATAGTTTCTGAGCGATTTCTCCACAATAAATTCTGCCTCCAGCACGGGGGACCTTCTTTCTGCTGATTTGTCACTTTCTAAGCTTCTCCCAGGGACCAGACCCCCATCCTGCGCATCCGAGGGGCAGGGCCCAGCCCGGCGGGGCGGGTGGGGGCCACACACGATGCGGGGGGGTGGAGATGCGCATGCCGCCCGCCATACAGCTCCCTGGTCCAGGCTCCCCGGTGCAGCTCAGCCCGCGGCGCTGGGAGCCTGGCTCTGAAGCCCGACCTGCCCCCACAGGGACCCCCAACCCCCTTGGCCCTGTGCTGCAACCCCCTCCCCGGCCTCCCCGGCCAGGGCCTGCCGCCTAGCTGCTGGACCCCCAGCACTCCGCTTCCCAGAGCCCTGTGTGCCTCGGGCCCCCTCGCTGCTCCCAGAGCCTCTGGGCCGGATGGGCACCTTCCCAAAGTGCTTCCGACGTCCTGCTGGGCCCTGGCACAAAGCAGTGCCAAGGACGTACCCACGGCTGGGAAGGAGAGGCCCCGATTTGGTTCACACACGAGGCAATTGAATCCTCAGCTTGACATTTATTTCAGCAGAGCGGTAATTAAAATGCATTTGGGAAGCACTTACTTGTGTCTAATTAGACCTTGTTGGGTTTCTATGGAGATCCCTTCAGTCGTAACAGGAAGAGCGCCGTCCGCACCCTCCCTGGCGGGCGGGGACCGAGCAAAGGCCCGGAGCCAGGTCCCCGCCGGCTGCTCTGTTCCCGCCGTTGACAGGTCACCCAGCGAGTCCCCGGGCGCCCGCACGGCCTCCCTCCGTGGCTCCGCACGCGGCAGGCCGGGTCTCCGCAGGCGGGCTGGCCTCGGAGCCCAAACAGACGGAAGGACAGAGGGGCGAGGACAGGCCTTTGGGGTCAGTGGGCTGCGTCGGTCAGGCCCTTCCAGAAGCCCCGCCGTGGTCGCCGTGGAGGGACGTCGCGATCGCCCGCGTTGGTGGCGGGGAGGCTAGCAGAAAGGCTGGCAGAGACCCCTCGCGCGGTCGCCCCTCGCGCCGGTGAGGAAACAGAGGCAGAATGGCTCAGCCTGAAGCAGGGAGGGACTTGCCGTTGAGGGCCGGGCCTGGTAAAGCCGAGAGAGCTCGCACCATTCTCTGGCTTCAGCGCTGGGCCCCCTGAGGTCGGTCGGCCAGTCATAGCTCCCCGGCCTCGGGCTGCATCCAGGGTGGGAAGGCTGGTGTGTGCAGGAGGGGCTGGGCTGGCTCGGGGCCAGCAATGGCGGGGGCAGGGGCAGGCCAGGAAGGCCCCTCACCCCCACTGAGGGTGCCTGGGAAGGAGCCTCCCAGCAGCCCCAGCCCCAGGCCACCTGCCCCTCCCTGCAGCAGACTGACGTTGCGTCCAAGGTCGGCGCCCACAGGCCCTGGCCAGGGGAGGTCCAGGCAGCCACACGGGTGGGGGCAGCCTCTCCCCCAGCCCCAAGCTTCCATCACCCGTAGAAGGGCGGGCATGCCCCCCTGCACTCGGCAGGAGGACTCGGGCTGGCCGCCCGTTACCATGCGCCCGGCAGGCCGTCCGGAGGTTATCGTCCTACAAGAACGTGGTCCCCTCCCGCACCGCGCAAGGCTGGGCATCCTGCCGCCCGTCCTAAGATGTGAGCCACCCTGCCCCCACCCTGCCGGGGCTTGTGGCTGCAAGCACGCTTGTGGCTACAAGCACGCGCGTGTGTGAGCGTGCCCGGGCTTGCGCACTCGTGCACACACACGCAGCAGTACTCACTGGGAGCCGGGGATCGGACTGGGCTAAACCCACATGAGGCTGCCCGGCGGCCCGGGGCAGGTGGCGGTCGCCAGGCTGGGGGACGCGGCCTCTGGGAAAGCAGCCCTCCGGCCGCCGGCTCTCTGGCCTGTCCTGCCTTCACCCGGGAGAACAGCAAGGGCCGCCCTTCCCCTGGCTCCTCCCAGACCCCCAAGGAGGAGCCCCACCTGCCCCACACTGTCCTCTGCGCCCCTGCCTAGTCTTCAGGGCGAACACTGTTCATGCTCTCCTCACTGGTGGCAGATTGTTCCCACAACAGGAGCAGGAAAGGTCGGCCCGGTCGCAGTGGTGTTCCCAGGGTCCATGCTTTCCAAATGAATGCTCAGCATTGGGTAGGTGGGGACACTGAGTCTCAGAGAGGTGAGGAGCCAACTCGAAGCCCACAGCAAGCAGGGTCGGGGGCGGGGGACTCCGGGGCTTTCTCTGGGGGGCTCGGCAGGGACCACTCCACTATAAGATGGCACGCAGTGGCCGAGCAAGGGTCCAGCCCTTCATGGCCCCAAGACGGTGTGTGGGCCCCTCCGGACAACCGTGCTCACGGCGTAGACGCCGCCCCTTGGGAGTCTCAAGCTGGAGACTGCGCGAGTGGGGTCTCAGGGCTCTGGGGCCTCAGGGTCACTCCAGTGCAGGACACAGAGCTTGGGGGGCTCCTCCGTGGCCCAAGCAGCCATGCGTCAGCCCACGACCGGGAGGGGGGACGAGGGCACCGGGTCAACAGAGCCTCGAGCAGAGACACGGCCGGGGGATGTCCACCCGCGGGCCCTGCTCCTCTACCCCACCCCAGCTCTGCCCTGTGACTCCCCACACTTCTGCTGTCCAAGGGGACTGGCCGCTGCTCCCCACCCCTGCACCAGCTCTAAGACCCCCCCGTTCTGTCCGTGTGGACAGGGGCGTCCACAGACACCTGCAAGGAGCCGTTTCTGCCAGTGTCAGGCTCCAGGATGCCTGAACAGCAGCAAATGCCTGTCCTCCGTCCCCTGAAGTTGCATATGGGACAAGACAGGAGACAGACAGACAAAAGGGACACGGCCTGCCAGCCCTCCCTGTGGGCCCCACCAACGGGAGACCGCAGAGACACTCCAGCAGGAGAGACGAGGTCGCCCGGGTCAGTCACAGCCCGCTCGCCGGTCCAGCCCCGTGAGACAGCCACAAAGCCACCGCCAGCGTCCTTCCCTCAGGAGCCACCATCATCCCCAGGTGTCCCCCGCCCGCAGCCCCAGGGTGGATGGCAGTGCACTGAGGAGAGCCCCTCCCCGGCCATCCTGAGGGGCACCGTGACCCGCTGCCAAGGCCACCAAGAGGTGTGGACCCAGAGAACCCACGGACGGCAGCTCTCCAGCCGGCCAAACTGCGAGGCGTGGGCAGGGCGCGGGGACCTGGCCGCTGGAGCTGGGGGGGAGGGGGACGGGGGAGAAACGCCGTGAGGCCAGGAGGGAACCGGGAATGGGGAGGCGGCTCCGGACACCTCCCTGATTCTCCATACTTCAAGTGACCGCTTCTTCCTCTTTCTAGAACTTTCTCTGGCACCTCTCATGTCCTTCTGCCAGCATCATCTGTGTCCGTATCTTCTATCCTGAAGCCCAGGTACCCAGGTCCTCATCTCGCTGGACCCCCCCCCACCCAGAGTCCAGCGCACGGGGGTCCTGTCCGTCTCCCGTCTGCCGCGGGGTCAGCGCCAGCCTCTCCTGAACTGGAAAGTGTCCCCTGTGCGCCGTGTGACTGTCACCTGCTCTGTCCTCCCTCAGGTCCCACGCGCCCCGGGCAGGAGTACCGCCCTGCGAAGTGATTAGCCAGACCCGCTGCCGCCGCAGAGAGCCCCAAGCAGGCCGGTCGGATGGGAGCCGGAGCCGCTGAGACCACAGCAATCGGCCTCCACGGGGTTTGGGGGGAGCAAGCACCCCCAGGACGGCCACTGGGATGGGCTATGCCATGCTGGGCCAGGGTGGGTGCAGGTAAGGCCCTGAACGGCCAGGCTGCCGGGCTCGCACCTGGCTCCCAGGCCCTGTCGGAGGCCGCCTGCAGCTCCCACACCCAGAGCACAGCAGGACACGGACCGGGGGCTCTCCCCATGACGCCCACAGCTGCCCCAGCTTCTGTTGGCCGCCAAGCACCCACTGCCCGCTGCGCAGGGGCCAGCTGTGCCGGAAGGTAGGCACGTGTGTGGCGGGCATCTCAGCCGCGGGGGTCTCAGGGGAGCCAGCAAGCCAGGGTCCCAGGGGCCTGCCTCCTCCCATACCTCCTCCCGGCCCTTCTGCCAGCTCAGCCCCTCCCCGGGAACATCCCGAATCCATGTGCCACAGCCAGGGAGGAGGCAGAGAAGGCGTCCGCACGACGCTGCCTTATGGCCCTTCCCGAGAGAGGCCGGAGCTCAGGCAGCTCCCATCGGAGGGAGGGAGTCAGGGCACGTGCGCCCCAGCCCCACAGCGGGGCCCGGGTCTGCTGGAAGGCCCGCCCCCTTGCTCGGCCCTCCACCCCCCTGCGGAGCCTTGCAGGGGCTGGCACGAGAGGGGCTCCGGCCTCCTCCGCCCGGTTGCTCTGCGGTCTGAGGGTGACCCCACCCAGGGGTTCTGTGACACCTGAGGCCACACAGGACGGGAGAACAAGTCTAAGGTCTCCCTGTCAAGCCCTCCCCGAAACATCCTGTGTTCAGGGGTGCGGGAGCTGAGGCCCAGGAGACAAACATGAAGTCTGCAGGCGGGGCCCCACAGGCGGAGAGGAGCGGTCCCTCCACACCTGCCCCACGCCCCGTCCCCAGGATCTGCGCCGTCCCTGTCCGTCCACGCAGGGCCAGATGAGGGGGTAAGCCTGGACCTGCTCGTGAGGTCCGCAGGGATGGGGCTGGGCCAGGGTTCAGACGCCCCCCCCACTTTGGCACCCACAGCTCTAGCCGCAGCAGCTCCCCACGGAGCACCTCGGGTCCCAAAACCAGATCGGAGAAACCCAAGCCCCAGCACGTCCGGTTGGCGCTAATGGTACTTAAGTACCCAGCTCAACAGAAGCACCAGCTGGGGTCTCCCCAGGAGCTCAGGGACCTCGGGCCACCAGGACGGGGCACCAGCACAGGCCCTGAGCCCCGGCCACACCCTCCTCTCTCTGCAGGCTGAGCTCAGGCGCAGACTCCAGCTGCGGGTACAGCCAGGGGAGACGCTTTTAAGGTCCAGGACCCAGGACTCCCTCGCCAGCCGCCCTGCTACCCTCCCGAGGGGCCTGTAATTGGAGCCTCCAGGAACAGACAGGCCTTGCCGCCCGCGCCCAGAGCACCTACCGGCTGATCTCCCAACAAAGATCGGCTGGGCTCGGGCCCCCTAATCCTGTCCCTCTCCCTAGAGAGTGCCCAGGTGCCCAGGCTGGGCCAGGCCTCCAGTGAGAGGCCCTAATTGGCAGGCCCCGACTAGGGCTGGTCCCCAGGGCGAACGCATGGTCGCAGGAGGGGAGAGTGTGGGCCGGAGCTGGGGGAGCTAGGGACCCCGTGAGAGCACTTCCGACCCCGACAGCCTTGTTTGTCGCTCCAGAGGCGGGGGTGGGGGGCACGCAGGGCTTTGCCCATCGCCCCCCAAGCAAGTGAGAGTTTCAGCAAATGTCTTAGCTGGCATGCACCATCTCACTGACGGTTGGGGCCGAGCCCCCTTCCTGACCTGCACACGTCTGTCCCCGACACTTGTCTGGGGGTGTCTCATGTCTTCTCCTCTCTAGGAGGACAAAGGGGGGACAGAAAGAGAGGCCCCAGCCCACCTCCAAGGAGGTCACAGCCCCGCTCGCCCTGCTCCAAGCCCCCGGAGGCCCAGCTGTGGTTTCCCAGCCGGAAGCCTGGGCCTGCCGGACCTTCCCACGGGCCCCGCTGTCTCTAGGGTCCCCAGCTCTCACCCTACACATCTCCGTCCAGTGCCTGGCCACACCCCGTACTGCCTCCACCCCCACACCGCGCCCCCCGAGCCCTTCCTTCAGGAGGCCCCAGTTAACTTTCGTAACAGTCCGAGCCCTCTGCACACGTCCGCGCCCACCGTGGCGGGCCGAGCTCTCCCCTTGGCTCTACACCCCGCCCTGGGAGGTGCTGGGAGCACACCGGCCCCTCCCCCCCCACCTCCTGCTCACTTGTCACACGGGTGCACTGAGGAGCCACACTACAGGCTCCAGAAGGGCCCCCCTAACCCAGATTAACGGAGAGCAGAACCCTCTCAGGCACAGGCGTGCTCACACACATATATGGGCATGCGTACATATGTGTGTACATATACACGGGCACGTATACACATGTGTTCACACATACACAGGCATGTATTTACACGTGTGCGTGCATACACATGCATGTATATACATGTGTGCACGCACAGGCATGTATGCACACGGCGCACATACACACGAGCATACACACATGTGCACACGTGGGCACGTATACGACTGTGACGTGCGTGTGTGCATAGGCACACACAGGTGTCCGTGCACACGTACCTGCACACACATGAGCATGTCCAGGCTGGGCGCCTGCTTGCCGCACGCACAAGGATCAGAGGCCCGGATGGATGCTCAGGACCAGCACGGCCCAGCTCTGTGGGACCCGCATGAGTCCCCTCCCTCGAGCGGTGTGGAACCCCAGCCCCCACGGCCTCAACCAGCGCTTCTGCGGGCAGCACCACTGGCACTCCTCCAGGAAAGGCGCTCTCGGAGTAACTGATGACCCCGGGGCAGACAGAGGGAGGGCAGGGCAGAGCGCGAGACAGTGAACTAGTCCTGGTGCCCATCGCAAGCCCCGCACGGCCCCGCACGGCCCCGCACGGCCAACAAAGGCTGCACGTTCCCGTCACACGCATAGTTTATCCTCCGTTAGCACTGGGGACAACCAGACAAATTAGATCTGTTTTAAATGTAATCTATTCTAACAGTTAGCAGAAGGGGGAAAGCCCTACCTGACCTCAAATACTTAAACCTCCATACAGAAGTCATGAACCCCGAGAGCAGGCGGGCATTGAAGACCGAATATTATCTTTAGGGGAGACACTGCTCGGCACCATTCACTTCCCCTGATGCAAATGCCCCGTTTTTATCTGCAGCTTACAGGCACGTCACAAATAGGATTAGAAACCATTTTGTGAAATGGAAAAGAACAGGATTTAATGGAAAAACTAAGAGACGGTCCAAGACTCATTTTTCTTTAATGTTATTTCCAGCCAGGAGATCGCCCTGAATCACCTCCCAGGTTCCACGCCCCCAGGATACCTGCCCCCTGAGTGGAACAAAGCCAGGCAGAGCGCGGGGACTCCAGTAAGAGGGAGGGCACAGCGAGAAAGAAGGGGCTGCCGCCGGCCCAGAAGCCATTACACAATTGATCCACCGGCAAAATTCACTTACTGGCTTCCCTGGAGCTTAAGTGCCATCAACAACTTAATCCTTTGTCCTGGAAGTCCATCCTGGGGTCGTCCGGGGACTGCCCTCCGAGCCCCGAGCCCAGGAGTGACCCAGCTGGACACGTGCAGGCTGCCATGCCCCCAGAGCGGAGTCCGTACGGTGAGGGCCAGCCCCATCTGCCCAGCTTCTGCCCATAGCCTGGTGCTGCGCAGGCTGACAGGCTGTGGTCCAGCCTGCCGGTCCCGTCCCCCTCAGTGGCAAAGGCCAGGAGACACAGAGCTCCAGAGTCGCTCACTGTGGCTTCACGGGAACTCCTAGCTATGCGCTACCCACCCTCAGGGGCCAGACTCCTGGATCCTCGGCCCCCAGGCCCGCTGCCCCCAGCCCGCCTGTCTCCCGGTGTCCACAGCCACGCCAACCCCACATTTGCACCCTGAGCCCAGCCCACACCCTCAGCCAGCCGCGCCCGTCCCCGATCTCTGATCTCTGTGCCCCAGAGCCCCGGCCTCCCCCAAGGCCAGCCCAGAATCGGGTGTTTCACGCCCTCTTCTCCCAGGTCACCCCAGAAACACACCTCCGCCAGCCCCTTCTCTTATCCCAGTGACCTCCGGGTCCACAGCAGGCTCACCCACAGGCACGCTGGCCTGTCCACCTTCTCTGGGCCAGGCCTTCTGCAGCCCAGCTGCCCTGGTCACCCTCAGCCTGGACCAGGCACCGTGGGCCCAGCCAATCGCCCCTGCAGCCTGGCCATCCTTACTCTCTGGCCACCATGGCCCAGGCTCTACCCACTCCCTGCCTTCCCACCTGCCGGTCCCTCCATCCAGAGGTCCTGCCCTTTCCGGTTTGCTGGCAAGATGCAGCTCAGTTGCCACCTCCTCCAAGCAGCCTTCCAGACCTGACTCCTAAGTAAACTGGACTGTTCACTCCTCCAGGATCGCAGCACCGATGACACTGTGGTCTCTTCATGGCTGTGGGTGGGTCTCCCCTGACCCCAGACATCAGCGTGCGGTAAGCCTGGAGCGGACACGTGGAGACAGTGGCACGGCCTTTAAGCTGGTTCAGGCCTGGCTCAGCCCCACGTGTAAATGAGCAAACCTGGTCTCTCTCCTTGGGCCTCAGCTTCCCCCTCTGACCCTGGCGCCCTGCTTACCCCGGCCACACTCCATCCCGCACCTCACACCTGCTCTGACGGCCCCTCCCACCTGCCCACCACCAGGGATCTCGGCCTCCATCCGCCACCACCAGCATGGACCCCGCTGCCACCCAGCAGGACGGGAGTTCTGTAGGACTGAGCACCTGCCTCCAGCACCCCCCACCCCCAGCTGTGCCGCATGGGACCTCACAGCTGCAGGATGGGCGGACCTCACCTGGTGACATCGTGCTGACTTGACTTCATCTTGGTCCCATGAGGCACCAGGGGGGTGCAGAGAGGAGGCCCTTCGCTGGTAACGTGCCAGGCAGGACACCCAGGAGAGCAGCCACAGGCACCCAGAGGGACTCCCTGCCCTTTGCAAAACGAGGGCATCACACCCAAACAGGCATCTTCCATCTCCCTCAGCACATCCGAGCAGAAGGGAGCGGAGACGACGGGCAGCCAGCCAAGGTCGTGGTGTCCACTGTGCTGTCCGGCTTCTGCTGGGCGTCCCGGTCCGCTCCGCCCCGGGCTGGGCAGCCCCGCCCTCCAGCTTCCATGAAGCCCTTGACGCCTAACCCTCCCCTTGACCAGTTGGCAAGGCCAGCCCCTCCTGGACACGTGGCCATCTGCTGGTCCCTGTCACGGAGCCCAGGGGAGGGCCCCAGGCTGGAGGGGATGGGAGGCAAAGCCCGAATATTAGCGTCCAAGATTTCAGGAAGAAAGTGTTTGGTGCCCAAGAAAGGGACAGACAAAGCCTATGAAAGCTACAAGGAAGAGGGACTCCTGTTCATCTGAAGGATCCCAGGAAGGCTGCCTGGAGGAGGCATTCCAGCATTCCATGAGGATGGAGCTAGGAAGGACAAGGCTGGAGCCCACGAGAGGGGTGGAGTGTATCAAGTACTTTCCAGGGGCTGCTCAGCCAATGTGGCCGGATTCGAGCCTTGTGAGCCGAGCTGTGTCCCTCCCCAAACCTGCTGCTGTCCGCTCCCCCAGAACCTCAGCATGTGACCGTATGTGGAGACACGGTCACTGCAGAAAGGATCAGGTTAAAATGAGGTCACCTAATCCACAAGCACTGTGTCCTCATGAGAGAGAGCATCAGGACACAGACACTCAGAGGACCGGTCAGGGGAGGACACGCGGCGAGGACGGCATCTACATCCTGGGAGGGACCCTCAGGAGAAACCCACCCTGCCGACGCCTGGACCTCGGACGTCCAGCCTCAGACGCTGAGAAGACCAGTGACTCCTGCTGAAGACTTCCGGGCAGTGGGACTGTGTTCCGGCGGCCGTGCTGACACACCAAGGTTTGGGAAGAAAGGAAAGCTAGGAAATCCGGGTGGGAAGGCCTGAGCAGTGGGGAGCAGGGGTAGGAGTGTGAGCAGGGGAGGGCGGCTATCAGAGCTACGCCTTTGGGAGGTCAACCCGACAGCGTAGGCCAGACAGAGGGCTTCCTGCCCCCACGTCCCCAGCCCAAGGCCATCCCCTAGCAGCGAGCAGCTGGTCCCCCCAACACCGTCCCACTGCCCTGCAGCCAGAAGGGGCAGGGCTAGGTGACCCACAGCCAAGAGGCTCCCAACCCAGGTGGCCTTTCTACGCCTAAATCAAACACTGCCGCTGAGTAAACAGAGGGAGGCAGGAAGGTGGGGTGGTTAGAGCACTAGCCCCCCTTCCCCGGGAGGGTCGTCCCCGGGCAGCCCCAGCCCCCCAGGCCACCTCCCCTCATCAGGGAGACAGGACGCACTTGCTCCGTAGAGCCCTTAGGACAGGCCTGGCATGTGCTGAGCGCCCAAGAGAAGGACAGACTGAGGCCTCGGAGCTCGCTACCCGCCCCCCTCGGGCACACGCTCGCGGAGATGCTCTCCAAACGCCGATTTTCCCAGGACATGCCAGCGCCTGGCTCTAGCGTTGCGTCTTGGTTGGGAAGGAGACTCTCGGGAACTGCGCTGCCATTCAGCTGGAACAGAGAGCGACGGGTGTACCGACCTTCGAGCAGAAGTCCCAGCACCTGTGGGGGCGCTCGGAAGGGCCACGGCTCGGAGGCCGCTGGTCAGGCTGCTTCCCGCTGACCGGCGCTTGCCTGGGCCACCTCGCAAGCCCAAGACGCCAGCCGTCCCTCCCAACCGTGTCCCCAGTCCAGCCCCTGACATCCAGGGCCCCACCCCCCACCGGCTGCCCCCCTGCTGCCCTGGGTCAGGAACCAGAGGCTGCCACTGGCTGGGACTGGGTTCCAGCGACAGGTCCGAGCGCTGGCCTGCGACCTGAGCGGTCAGGCTGCCTCTGCCCGGGCCCTGAGCATATAAAGTGTTCATGGATCTTAAAAATGAAATCTTATCTTAAAAATCAATTATTGGGACTCCTGGGTGGTTAAGCGTCTGCCTGCAGCTCGGGTCACGATCCTGGGGCCTGGGTCCCATAGGATCGAGCCCCGCATCGGGCTCCCTGCTCCGCAGGGGCCTCACCTTTCCAGCTGCCCCTCCCCCAGCAGGGGCCCCTCCTGGCTTTCCCTCTCTCAAATAAAAGAAACTTTTTTTTTTGGAAATCAAACATTTATCCTTTACACTTAAATTTTTTTAATTTTCATCATCTGCTTCAAAACAACTCAAGGTCGTTGTGGAAAATCCCAACAACACAGAAAAGAAGGCAGGTCACCGCCGTGCCCGGCTGGACCTTCGGGCTGGGGCCCCGCATCCCTCCGATGCCCCTATGGTCCTTGTGCCCTCCAGACTCGGGCCCGGAGCAGCTAAGTGCCCCCTCCTGGGGCTTTCCTCTGGCTCCTACCCCAGGGCGAGCCCAGGAGGCCGCTGCTCTGCACTGGAGCAGCATCTACACGGCCCTTGCTGGGTGCCTTAAACAAAGATAGGAAATAATCCCCAGCACCTGGCTGTCTGGGCACAGGACTGAGAACGGTCCTACACAGACATCTGCAGACGGTGGAGGGCACGGGGCAGGCAGCTTCACCCTGGCCCTCGCCAAGCTTGAAGGGACAGCGGGTCGCCACCCGCCTCAAAGCCAGGGCCACGGAGCCTCTCACCGGGCCTGGAGCCTGGCACTACAAAGGACAGTGGGGGACCCCTCTGCGTTCCCCCACACAGTAGCCCCCAGGATGGGCCACAAGGTGGCTGAGAGTGACAAGGCCACACGCACGCCCAGCCCCACTGCACACCTCCCCCCGCCCCTCAGTCCCATCAGCGTCGCTGGTGACAAGCAGGTCCTCTGCTCAGCCCCAGACCAGTCAGGAGGGGATGAGGAAGGCGAGGCCAGGCAGGGAGCCAGCACGCAGCTCCGAGCTGTCAAGGAATGCACCTGCCAGGCCCTGTCCCCGCCCCTGCCCCCTGGGCCACCGCCGCCGGAGGGGGCAGCTTCTCTCTCAATCCCAGGGCTGGCCACTCTGGAGAAGCGTGGCTGCAGCAGGCCCGGGGTGCGCGTAGCTAACGGTGCAGACACTTTGCCGAGCGGCTGTGCTGCGCGATGCCCCACACGCGTACACGCAGGAAGGGCTCCCAAGCCCTGAGCCTCCTCGGCTGCCTGAGCTCCACGCCCAGCAGAGCCCGAGACTGAGGGCTGGGGGCCAGCCCCGTCCACACTGTGGGGAGCCCCTGCCTGCTCCCTCCCGGCACCCCCTCCCGCAGGGGGGAGGCCCCTCCTTCCGACGCCCACCAGCTTCCATGGCTTCAGTGTCAGAAGGAAGGGCCCTGGACGATGGGGAGGTCAGGCCTCTGGGGTCTCGCCTCGGTGCCCGAGCACTTGAGGTCTGTCCTCAGCAAGGGGCAGGCCCCTCTGCGCCTGTGACCCCGTGACTCCGTGGGACCTTCCTCAAGTCCCCGCCAGCATCACTCGCCTTCCCAGCCGCACCGGGGCCCCTCGGAGGAGGCTGCTCTCTGCCCAGGCTCTGGGGCCCCAGGACGCTGGCAGAGCACAGACTCTCTGGCTGTGACGGCGCCAACAGCTCTCCAGGGCACAGCAACCCTGCCTGTCCCAGTCCCCACGCCCAGCCCCCCAGCCACGGGAGGGAAATGGGCTAGAGCGGGGCCCACGTCTGGCCTCAGATCACCCGTCCAGTGGGGGCTGGAGCCCGGGTGAGGAAGGGGCGGAAGTCTGTCCCTCTGAAGGGCTGGAGCTGGTCCCTGCTGCCCTCCCCTCCCCCACACAGAGAACAGCCCCAGCCCCCCACCCCCAGGGGCCAGCCCCTCCCCAAACCACAGCACCCTGTGCGGCTGTGGGGGTTGGCCTGCCACCTCTCTGGCCTTGGACTTCTGAGAGGCCCCTATGTGTCTCAAGGACCAGACACAGGCAGCGAGAGTCCCAGGGTGGCAGAGCTAGGAGCTGGCCCCTGGCCAGGTGGCATCAGGGCTGACCCAGCAGTGGGTCTCGGCGCTCAGCCCTGCCCCTGACTGGAGGGGCAGCCACCTGACCAGCCACCTGGGGGCCCTGGGGCTGATGGGGTCAGGGAGAGGGGTGCGGCCCCTGGCCGGGACAACAGGTAACTGCTCACCCCTGCGACCCAGGGAGCAGGGCGGGGCGTGCTGGGGGCAGCCGTGAGCTCTCTTTGGGATGTGTTGAAACCGAGGCCCCAGGGGTGTCCAGGGCACATGTGAAGGGATTTGGCCGCCGGGTCTGGAGTTTAAGCAGTGGGCCCAGCCGAAGGAAAGGGTGCCGGTGCCCGGCACGGAGACAAGAGGGGCGGAGGACAGGTGAGGCTGCCGCACCCGGGGTTCCCCCAATCGGGCTGAGCAGGGGGAGGGGCAGCCGGGACCTCCTCCCACCAGGAGAACCGTCGGGGTGGGTGTGCCGGCTGTGGAGCTGCTGACCCAGCCCCCCGACCCGTGCTGAGCCGGGCTCTGAGCCCCCTGTTCCTCCTTCACCCGGGAGCATCCCAGGGTTTGGCCACACCTGCACCTGGGTCCTTCTCCCTAGCCGAGACCTGGGGAGCAGGGGACGCTGGGGGCGGGGGGTGAGGCTGGGGAACGGGGGAGGACGGGTCAGCCAGGCCCCTGGGCACATGGGGGGGCCTCACCCCAATCTTCCTGGCAGAGGCCAGCGAGGAGGCTGGAGGAGACCAGCTGGGCACTGAAGGGCGTCACAGGGCGGCACTGGCCACAGGGAGGCTGGGATGTGCTCCGCCGAGTGCCCCGGGTGCCCCTGTGATGCCTTGACCCCCCGTCCTGGGGTGCTGACTGTATTTGGAGACGGGGCCTTTACGGAGGGGATTACTTTAAAAGGAGGCGTTCAGAGTGTGTCCTTGGGCCTCTGACTGGTGTCCTTGGAGAAGAAGAGATCTGGACACACAGACACCCCAGGGATCCACGGACAGAGGACCGTCCGTCTACAAGCCAAGGAGAGAGGCGTCAGGGGAAGCCAGCCCTTCCGTCGGCTGGCAGCGTCCAGGAAGGGAACGCATCTGCCGTTGAAGCCCTCGCTCCGGGCTCTGGTGCTTCATTCCGGCCCTGAACAACCTCCTGGAAGCAGGGCTGAGGTCAAGGCCAGGATGGGCAGGCGGGCAGGGGCACAGCTCTCCACGCCTCACCCTGGCTGGCAGGACCACACCCTGAGCCTGGACGCACCCTCTCCCTCTCTCGTGCCCCAACCCCAGTGCGTGGCTCTGCTGCTCCTCCTCGGAGCACCCCCAGGGCCCCGCCCTCTCTGCCCTGCTCCCCGCCCGCCCTCCCCACAGGCTGGGTCCCTGGGGGACACAGACGCGACCCCCGCACCCTGCCATGCGGTCCGGACCGGCCTCCACAAGCCCAGCCCCAGCAGCTCCCGACGCGGGGGACCAAATCCCTCCCTTCCCTGCTCGCCCCAAACCAGCCTTTTGCCAAACACAGTCCATAAATTATTCAGTTTGCAAAATGCCATTATGTGTGAGTTTACTTAATTGAATAGAATAATTTATGGTACAACCTGGGGAAAGAAAGGTCGATGAGGAATGGCACAGAAGAATGATCGAGCTTCAGCGCGGGCAATTGGATTTTGATCCCTCATTATAATAATGTTAAGGGGAAAACACCAACTTGGCTCAGAATCAATATTTGCAGAGCGCCTGGACCGTGAGTGTGAGCCGGGGTGGCTGGAGGCGGGCAGAAGCATCGATAATTTATGCGGGGTCTGCCGCCACAAATAACAGCTGGTTTGGGTACAAATGCCCGCCACCCGCGGATTTGCTGGTGACCATAAAAGATAATTTAGGAACAAGTCTGCTCGCAATACGTGTGTAACAACCAGACATGATTCAGGACGCACGCACACGTCGGTTTCCCTACAAATCACCTGGAGACAAACAGCACAGAGTTCCCGCCCCTTTCCTCTGCGCCATGCCTTGATGTGTCCCCGAAGACGGCACCCTGGCCAGCTCGTCTGCCAGGCCACCTGCCCACAGAAGGCAGCTCGAGGGAACAGTGTGCCCGGCCATGAGAAGCATGGACCGGAGGCTCAGCCACCGGAGCCGTGGGACCCTGGGCTCGTCCCGTTGGCCAGGAACCTCGGTATCCTCCCCAGGCGCACAGACGGACGCCCCTGCCTCTGTGTCTGGAAGGACAGGGAGCCCCCGGTTCTGCGTCCGTGGCTGTGCCTGACCCCGTCTGCCTCTACCCGCAGAGTTTCCTGACTTGACATATTCGCCTCAGACACCTGTCCTGTGATGTGCACAGGCACGTGTGGAAGGCACCGCAGCCCACGTCATCATCGGGAAAATCTCTGGCTTCGGTCCCGCTTGTCTGGGAGGAGCAGAGAGACTCCCTGAGCCACAGTCCCCAGGCTTCGCGCATGGCCCTGGAGCTTCCCTGAGCCATCCAGGGGCCCCTGTGTGACCCATGATACCCGCCCACCTGTGGGGTCAGCTGCAGGAGCCCGGGGCTATGTGCACGTAGGTTCGGGATAGCTGCCCCAGTTCCTAGCTAACAAAACAGGCTCAGGAAGGTTGAGGGACTTGCCTGAGGTCAGGTGGCAGAGGGGGGCCTGGGTCTGCCCGACGCCAGTCTCCCACTTCAGATGAGCCTGGCTCCATGCGGGGCTCTAAGTGGGGGCAGGATGAGACAGACACGATACCGCAGCCCCCCGGGCCCGGCAGGAAGCTCAGGACACAGCCACCCCTCTGGGTCCTTTGGGAGTCAGGGATATCTGCTCCGAATGGAAAGCTATTGACCTTATGGCCAGGGGGTGTTTCCAGCGGCCTGGGCTCACTGATGACCCTGGGCATGGTCTCCCTAAGGTTTCTCCGAACCCGTAGAAACAGAGAGGGCAATAGAGAGGCGGGCTGCGGGGATCTACCCTCTCACAGGCAGCCTCAAATGACAACACAAGAATCCCCAGAGTTGGTGCCCTGGCGGGGGCGGCAGTGTCTGTCCCAGCATCTCCCCTGGAGTACAGGTTAGCCAGAGTCTGGCCTTAGCTCCACAGAGCGGCTTGAACAATTTAAGGTCTGTGTAGACCCTGCAAACACATTCACCACAGATGCTTCTCCTGCAAGCTGAGGAATCTCCAAGAGCAGCGACTATGTCTACCTCATATCTGTGCCCCATCCCAGCCCCGAGTCCGGCGTCAAGTAGCCCTAATTACGCATTCCTGTTGGATGAGTGTGTGAGAGGATGGTTGGATGGACGGACGTGTGGATGCGTGGATGGACGGACGGACGGATGGATGGACAAATGGATGGTTGGATGGATGGGTGATGGGTGGGCGCATAGATGAGTGGACGGAAGGACGGATGGATGGATCAGTGGACGGTTGGATGGACGGATGGATGGACGGTTGGATGGACAGATGGATGGATGAGAGGTTGGGTGGACAGATGGATGGGTGGACGGATGGACGGACGGATAGACAGAGGAGTGGATGGTTGGGTGAGTGAATGGACAGGTGGATGGATGGACGAATAGGTGAGTGAATGGATGGACAGACCAGCAGACGGACGAGCGGATGGCCGGCCGGACTGGTGGGGATATAGCAGATAGTAGACAGCTGGACACATGGCCAGGTGTTGAGGACCTAAGAGACAGCAGAGGCAGGAGGGGGTAAACGGTGGTGCACAGAATGAGAGACGGGGAAGACCGCTGAGTGGATGGGCAGGTGGGCGTATGGGAAGTAGGTGGCCCCAGGAGGGGAAGAACCGTACCTGGGCCAGTTCCTGGTGTTCGGTAGACATTTCTCTAATGGACGAATGACTGGACATGTGACAGTAGGTCACTGGGGTCGCAATTTCACCCTCTCTCCGTGCTGGAAGGACGCCAGGAGGCCAAGGCTCTGAGCTTGCGTCTCCTCCGAGCATCGTGGAGAGCAAAGCTGGGACAGACCCAGGGCCGGTACCCCTGTCTCCATCTCATCCAGTGGGACGACGTGTCCATACCCTGCCCTTGCTTCACACAGAGGTCCCCCCTCTCTGTTTGACCGTGCTCCTGTGGCCCAGGTCTCCATGTGTGCAACAAAGCTTCTGGGGTCAGCTGGAGGCACCAACCCCGTCCACACTCTTCCTGTGGGTCCCCTGCTCCAAGCAGGAGCTGTCTGGTGTCTGGAGCCATCGTCGGGCTGCCCCGTGGAGTGCACTGCCAACTGCCCCGACTGACAAGCACGTCGATGTCCCCTCGCGGCTGGATGTGCACCACAGATGTCTACCCCCAGGTCTTGGCCCCTCTCCTTGGCAAACCATGTCCCTGACTATCGCCCTCGCCCCGCAAGGACGACAAGAACCCTGGTTCGGATGCATCTGCTCTCTCTCCTCTCTCTTTATTTCCGCAAGTCTTCACACTTATATACGCTTACATGACCAGTCAGCGAGCAGGGTACAGGAGGGAGCGAATCAGGCTGTGCACCTAAACGAACAACTTCGCTAGCAACCAATGCTGTTTACCTCCTCTTTGGGCGTTCCGCTGAGCCTCACGAGGCAATCCTAACCTGGCAACTCGCCAGGCGCCATCTTTTAATGGCAGAGGCCGCCCTGGCCAGGGGCCTGCCTCCGACACCTGACAGCCACCACCCACCCGTCCTCACCATCTCCTTCTCAACCCGGACGCCCCCCAAATATGCCCTCTCTGGCGCTGAGAAGCCCCGTCCTCCAGCCTGCCCCGCAGCTGCACCGTCAGTGGCCAACGAGGGGCTCTAAGGAGCCACGACACACGCAGGGGTCCTGTGTGTTACACACGTCACCGCTATGAGAATGCGTTCCCACAACTTACAGATGACAAGTGAATGAGCGGCACCCCAACGGCGACGTCCGGCCCGCGGCGGTTCCCATGCGGTCCCCACGCGGCGGCTTGGGAGCCAACGAAGGAAGGGCCGTCCCCACCGCGGACGGTCTCTGGTTGTGCAAATGTCATTCATTCCACGGGGACCACTTTGGGCTCGGGGCTAGGACCGCGCTGGGCGGACCGCTGGCTCACGTCCCCTGTCATCCCAGGGGCTGGAGCACATGTCCTCCTACTTAGTGACGACTCTGCTGACCAACCACCTCACGAGGTCCCACAAGCCTGGCCAGGACTCCGGCTCCCAGCACGGTCTCCACCTCCGCCCCGCACTCCCACATGAACAAAGGAAGAACCAACCCAAGCCCGCGGAGGAACAAGCAAACTCTGTGCGCGGCAGTCCCGCCGTCCCGGGCCTCACACGCGCCAGGCTCCTGAACGGACAGGGGTGGGCACAGCCGTGGCCCCAGGTGCGGCCCGCTGGGTGTGAGCTCAGCACAGGGCCCTGTGCCCCGGCAGACGGAGAGAGCCGGAGCCACGGGGCAGGCCCGCCCCCAGGAGGGAATGAGGTTTGGGGGCTTGATAAGGGCACCCCCCTGCCCCAGCCCTGCAGCCAAGGCAGCCCAGACACTGACTGAACTCCCGGCCTCAGCCAGCAAGTCCCCAGCAACGACGGGCTGTCCCTTCTGCCTGTCTGCTCCTGTCTGCCTTCCAGGGACCCAGGAAGCCTTCCTGCAGCACCCCTGGCCCCGGGGAGAGGACCTCCTTTCCTCGGAGCCGCCCACACACTTTAGCCCCCGTCCCCTGCCAGACTGTAGGTCACTGGCCAGAAGGCAAGTCCTGCCGTGGGGACCCGCAGGCTCGAAGCCAGGTCCGCAGTGGGACAGCCTCCTGCCCCGGGGTCGGCATCCTCTCATTCCCACGCTCATCAGGTTTGTGGGGCAGAGGCTGGGTTCAGTGACGGTGGGCCCCCCGCCACCCCACACCTTCACTGGTCCTCCAGCGCTCCGGGCCGGGAGCTGAGCGACAGAGAGCCCTGTGCCACCCCGTGTTTCCCTACAAAGACAGAAGGTGCTCGGTACATCCCTGAGGAAGGCATCCGATGGGCCACGGAATGCGGTCCTTGTCGGGAAGCAAGTTGGCAAACAGACCAGAACAGACTGAAAGGAATGGACCAGGTTCCACAGGAAATAAATATTCCTCGTCTTGTTCCGGTTTGGGTTTTTTTTTAAAAGATTTTATTTGAGGGAGAGAAAGGGAGAGAGAAAGTGAGCACAAGCAGGGGGAGCGGCTGGCGGTGGGAGAGGGGGAAGCAGGCTCCCCGCTGAGCAGGGCACCTGATGCGGGGCTCGATCCCAGGACCCCGGGACCAGACTCCAAGGCGGACTCCGACTGAGCCCGCCAGGCGCCCTCTCCGTCCCGTCGCTGAGTGAAATGCTGAGTCGTGAGCAGGAGGACCTTCTAGCCTGAGCGCTGGTGAGACGCCCCTTGGGTCCCTCCTTCTGCCGGGACAGGAGGCCTGAGTGCGGTGACGGGGATGGACCAGGAGGCATCAGGAGCCCCGCTCACACCCAGATGGGGGGTGCGCATGAGAGGTGGATTTGGGGGAGCACAGATTTGAACCCTGCGGGTCTGGGGAAATCAGAGGGTCGCAGGGCAGATGCCAGGGTGGGGGACAGCAGAATCACAGATGCGGGGTTTGGGGGCCCCAGTGTCTGGAGGCAGAGAGAAGACACACCTCACAGGGGTGGAGGGTCCCAGAGGCTGTGGGGAGCAGCCCCTTCCCCTCCAGCTGCGCCCAGGCAGGCCTGTCAGGACTCGGTCGGGAGGGTGGGGGAAGGGCTGGCAGGCCTGGGCCAGGTACCCCCACCCAGGCTTGGTTCCCCTCTTGCGCTGGGACGACAGCCCTGTGAGCAGGGCTGGGGTCTCACCCCGGGTCCGTTCGGGCTGTGGGCCCATTTGCAAGTCGAATCACCCTGTTTCGGCGCCGGTTCACACCCGTATATCGGCAGCCCGAGAGCCCCGGGGCCTGGATGGTGAGCTGCAGACCGCCGGCGGGAGCGGGGGGTCATCCCAGGCCCCACGCCTGCCCTTGCTCCTGCCCCTCGCTCAGAATGAGACCCCAGGGCTCAGGCAGGAAGGCAGGGGGAGAGGGCCTAGGCAGGGCTGGGGCCCAGGGGGCTTCCTGGAGGAGGGGGCTGGGAACATACAGGGGCAGGGCTCTGTCCCCACCTCCACTTCTCTAGTCTCACCGATGGCAGCGGGCGCGTCCCCTCACACTGCCAAGGGGGGGACCCCACCCTCCAAATCTCAGCCCCTTCCTTCTCCCCCAGCCTCCGTCCGCCAGCTCCTCCTCAGCCCCCCGACACGCCACCAGTGGTCAGCCCCTGCCTGCCGCCCCCACCCCTCACCCCTTCCTGCAGCCGTGTGCCCCCGCCACAGTCCTCTGGCCGGCCCAGCCCCAGATGCTGAGCTGCTCTGGGGACACAAGGCCCCAAGGATCACAGAAGAGACAGGAAACCAGCCTCCAGGGGAAGCCCGTCAGGACTGACAGGTGTCAGGGCGGCCCTCGGCCTTCCCGTCCTAGGGGCCGGCACCTCTCCACCCTGTACACCCCAGGGACGAAAGCCTGATTCCAGGGCCCTTACCATCACCCACAGTCACCCCAGAGGGGGCACCGCCGGGGGACCCCCCCAGACTCCCTCATCCATGGCAGGCCTCCCAGCCCAGGGTCGGAGCTGCTTGCACACGGGACAGCACGCACCGCCCGTGTGGCACGCAGACACATGCAGGCCCGTGCCCTTCACCAAGGCTAGGTTCCTTCCGGAGCCCTGGGGGCAGGTGAGACCCTGTGTCCTCATCCGCCAGAGGAACAAACAGGCCCGGAGAAGTTCAGCAGCAGCCTGAGGTCACACAGCCGGCAGGGTTTTGGACTCTGTCAGTCTGGCTAGGCTAGGCACTGGACTAGTCACTGGCCTCATCTTCCCCGTGACCCTGGACGAGTCTCAGAGGCCCCTCTCCGACTCGGGGACAGGCCTGTCAGACCCAGCAGGTCGGCACCTGCAGTGCCTCCCTCCGCGCCTGTGGTGGAGTCGGCAGCCGTGCGGTTTACAAACAGCTCTCGGCCTCGCGGCGGCCCCACTGGGGCACTGACCCTGGGAATTCCGCAGGGCCTCCCCCAGAGGAGACGTGGAGAAGCCTCCGCTCAGGGCCCCTCCTTCAGGGACGAGGTTCCCTGCATCTCCCCCGCCCAGTCCCTCACCCGCCCAGCCCCGTCCGCCCACAGACCTCTTCTGCTTTCTCAATCTGGGGCCCCTGAGGGGGAAACCAAGCCCTGGAGGGCTAAGGTCACAGACCAGAGCCAGCTCCAAAGCAGAAAGATCAAGGGTCAGCGGTCGGCCTTTCCCCATGGAGAACAGTGATGACCAGAGACAGTCAGGAGCTTGCCTAGGTCACAGCAGCTTTTGGTGACACCCTGGAACGGGGAGCCGGTCCCCCCGCCCCTGCCAGAACCCCAACATCTGATCCGTGACCTCTGGGTCCGGCTCACTGGTGGGAGAGGGGAGAAGACTGCGGTTCGCTGCCCGGCCCCCGGGGCAGCCAGCTCCCGGCGGAGAGCAGGTGGGGCCCGACTCCCCCAGGGCCAGGAACTGAGAATTGCCAGGGGGCCACAGTGGAGCACGAACTCGAGTGGGGGCCTCAGGCCCGCCCCTCCCCCCATCCCTCCAGCTCCACCACATCCCACCCCTGAAGCCTCCCTGTCCCTCCCCCGATGCCCCCTCCCCCCTCTGCCTCCACGGTGCCTCCAGCCCCCACCGCGTCTGGGGAGGCTGTCGAGGGTCTGGGCCAGGCTGCCCGGGATTCTAGATGAATCCACAGGCCACCCGGGGCCCACCTGCCCCTTGCATGGCCTGGCTGGTGCTAGCTCGTGGACAGTCACGGCCAGTGGAAGCTTCTGAAAGGAAATATTTGTACCGAGCTCCAGGTTTCCAAGGCCCTGAACTAGACCCACAGATCCCCAGACTCTCGGTTCCCTAAACCCTCCTGCCTCGGATCACAGACCCTGGAATCCGTACACCCTCTTTGTCTCAGGCCCCCAGACCCTCAGCGGCACAGACCCCCCCACGGGGTGGGGTCAGTGCACCGGTCAGAGCCAGGTCCCCAAGGCCCCCAGAGGAACAGCTCTGCCGACTCCCAAGTCAGCTGGCATAGGAGCTGAGGGCTTGAACAGAGCTCAGAGTGAAAAGTCTAGAGCAGAAGGAAAGCTTCTAGAAGATTCTGCCGCCACCCAAAGGAACAGCCCCCTCCCTCAGGCCTCCCTCAGACCTACCACCCTCCTCCTGCGGAGGCAGCCAGTCCTGGCCCAGCCCTGGGATGGGGGACACAGCAGCCCCGCTGGCCCGAGGGCAAGAGACACTCCCCTGCAGCCTGAGCCCCAGTTCAGGAGGGTCTCTGATGAGGGTCCAGAGGGCTGGGGAGGCCAGGGCCCCCAGACAGCCATGGCAGAAGGAGGCTGGTTCTGGGGGAGGTGGGGAGACCGAGCCGGAGCCGTCCCCACGGCGCCCCCCTCCCGCCCCTCCGGGGAGAAACCACCTTGTGATCACAATGCCAGGACCAGGCCAAGAAATCAGACTCGTGGGCGTCCCTGGTTCTCACCCACGGCCGCGCACTAGGGGAAGTGACCGCGGCTTCCGAACAGGCTGGGGACAGAGCCAGTCAGTGAGGGACAGAGACAGAGGAAGCAGACACGGGGAAGGGGGGCTCGGACAGGAAAAGCTGGCGATGGAGGCCTGGGGATGCTGGGGTCCAGGGCTGGCCCCTCAGGCTGCCCAGGAGGCCTCAGCAGTGCCCACCCTTCTGCGCCTCAGTTTCCCCCTCCTTGATGAAGGCGGCTACCCTGCTGTGGCTCCCAGGGCCGGGCGCACCGCAGGCCCACAGGATGAAGGAGAGGCGGACGGCCTGCGCCGAGACGGGCTTTCGTTTCTCCATAGCGAGCTCAGGCCTCAAGGAAGGCAGATCCGGCCTCACCCGGATGAGGGCTGACCTGGGGGTGCTGCCGGTCAGGGCACGGGGACGGGCCGAACCCCCAAGACCAGCCGCACCCCACCCACTCCAGACCCCGGCACCCCTCTGCCCGGAGAGCCATGGGGGCTTTGGGAAGGAGCATTTCTACAGAAACAAACAAACCAGGAGAAAGAATGTGGGAAGAATCATGTTTTCAAATCATGTTTCCAAATCAGCACCCAGCCCGCCAGCTGGACGCCCTCACTCCGGTCGGTCCCACACCTGCCGCCTCCCACGCCCTCCTCCTGCAGGCACCCTAGCCCCCTCCTCCCAGCCTGGGGGCAGGGGCCACCCCCTGCTCTCAGGGGCCTCTGGGAAAGGACAGCTCACCCCACCCAGGCCTCCAGGAGCCTAGACCCCCTCCTGCCAAGGGACTGTGCCCACCCCCCCGGTAGAGGGAAGCTGGGCTCCTGGCCGGCGGTGGGACCAGCTCGGATGCCATCAGCCTGGGCTGCCCATCGCGTAGACTCTTCAGTGATGCTTAAGGACCCCTCCTCCTGCTGCCCACAGCTCAGGTTGGTCTGGAATCTGGAATTGCGTCCAGACGGCCGCAGGTGTCCAGCGGTGCTGAGGTCGGGATGTCCAGCGCACCTGCTCTGCTCCCCTGTGACATGCTCCCTGCTCCGAAACTCGGCACGTCTGTCACTGGGCCCCAGGGTGGGGGGTCCCACCAGGACCAGGGGAGGTTGGGGAAGAGGCCAGGACAGGGGCTCTTGGCTCCACATCCCCTCGGGGCAGCAGGGAGCCGCCCCACCCAGGGCCCCCAGAGCTCAGGGAGCAGGTTTTCTCTGGGAGCCCAAATGTGTGGGGACCAACACCAGGGTCCTCCCCGAAGAACTGGAGGTGGAACAGAACCCTCCCCTGGGGGCGCCTGGGTGGCTCAGCGGATTAAACCACTGCCTTGGACTCAGGTCATGATCCCAGGGTCCAGGGATCGAGCCCCGCATTGGGCTCTCTGCTCAGCCTCTCTCTCTGCCTACTTGTGATCTCTGTCTGTCAAATAAATAAATAAAATCTTTAAAAAAAAAAAAAAAAAGGACCCTCCCCCGGCACCAGGAGTCCCAGGACTTCGACATGACGAGCCCGGAGCACGGGGGCCGCCGGTCCCGCACACACGTGTGCGCATGTGTGCACTCGCACGTGGCCATGAATACACTCGACTCATAAATCTGGCCTTCTGGGGCAGGCGTGCTTCCCGTCGGGATCTGTTTTCCTCTACGGATTATTAACAAATCGCATGGCCCAACACACATTTCCCCCCGGGACTCCATCCCCCCGCAGCTCAGCAGGGCGGGAAATGAGTAAAGAAGCCCCCACTTCCCCAGCTGGCCCCCTCTTCACCCTGACCCCATGCTCCTGCCTGGTCCCCTGGGTCCTGCCGTGGGACCGAGTCTCCTCCCCCTCCACGCCCCCACCCCCGGAGGGCTCAGAGCAAGCCAGGCTCCCTGCCCAAGCTGTCTCTCCCCAGACTGTCCCCAGGAACTCCCGTGTGTTCCCTCACACAGCTGCCAGACCTGGGACCTGCCCCCAGCAAGACCCCCAGCCACCCCTGCCCCATGGGTACGGCTAACTGGGGGGCTTCAGGGGTGGCCCTGGGGATCGCTGAGGGTTTGTAAGGAAATAGTGAACTCAGAAAGGCCCCGCCCGCTGCTCACGGAGACCCTCTATGCCGGGAGTCCCGGAGACAGCTGCACCAGCGCACCTGCTCCCCAGCCCAGGCAGAGGCCCCCACCCCCTCGTGCCAGGACACCCAGCTCACCTCCCAGATCCCCAGTGCCTCCCCATCTGATGTGACAGGACGACTGTCCTCTCCGCTGCCAGCAGGAGCCCAGCAGCCCAGCAGGGACACCAGAGCACAGGGTGCTCCCTGACATCTGGGACTCCGAGAAGGGCCACCCCCCCCCCCCCGGGCCGGCCAGCTCAGTCTTCCTCAGTCTGCTGCCCTGAGGCCCTCCAGAGCCTGTGGACCAGGGTGCGCCTTTGGGGGGCCTCCCTCAGGCTGGAGGCTCCAGGCCCAAAGGGTCCGGAGGAGGAGTGACCCCAGCGGGAGTTGGCCAGGCACTTGACTGGGCCCAGAACATTCGTCCTTGGGAAGTCCTGGGGATTTCGCTGCTGCTGTGCCCCTCGGAGTGGACCCATGGGGGTGGCCAGGGGCTTAAGGGCACTGGCTGGAGACCTAGGAACATGTAGGCACCGCGTTTCTGAAGCAACCAGTCCTGCTCAACCTCCAGAAAGCCCTGGAAAGCCCCAGAAACCTCCAGAAACCGAGGCCAAAAGCCGTTGTGGGAGGCAAGGGTGAGAGCTTTCTTGGGGGCACGGGTGTGCGCGGCAGCCAGAAGGTGGAGGCGGCTCAGGCTGCAGACCAACCCCCTCCCCGCGCCCCCTCCCCACCCGGACCCCCACCTCTCCCCTGACCCAACGCGCGCTCAGCCAAGGCTCCTCCTGTCTCATAACGATGCCAGCTTGCCCTGCGCCAGCATAGACAGGCCCACAGAGCGGGGCCGGGCACTGGATTTAGAACACCCCCGCTCTGCCAGCCCCTCAGCTTCCCCGGCCGGCCACCGAGGGCTGCAAGAAATGCGGCCCCATGTTTCTGCGGCCGGAGAACCAGGAGGGATTTTGTCCAAGCTCCGGAGACCTGTGTTCAGTGTCTGCGCTGACTCGGCACGGCCAGGCAGCCCCTTCTGCAGGAGGGGAAAGCGAGGCACAGAAGGGGAGGACCCGGACCCAGAGGGCACCGACCATTCTGGGCGCCATCCTCAGGGGTCCAGCCTGTGAAGCCTTCCCCTGGGGACCCTGGCCCCCGCCGCCCAGCTGTGCGGGGCTCCCTTCAAAGACCCCCAACTCGGGGGCTTTCTCTCGGCGGGGCACACGTGTCTTCTTCAGGGGGCAGGTGAAGTCCTTTCCTCCACCTAGACCGTGGCGTCCGGGACGGCTGTGCCCGGAGCCTGGGGGGAGCAGGGCAGACCTGCTGAGGAAGCAGGGGCCTGGCTGTCCTGGGGCGGGTGGCACATCCCAGCTGACCTCATACTTCCCAAGGGATGACAGCGTCAAGGCAGGGATGGGGTGACCTCACCTGGTGCCGCCCTGCGGGTTCTCAGAGATGTCAGCTACGTGGGGCACGGTGGCCTCACCCCTGCACTTATGCGGCCCTGCACCAACCAGCCAGCAGGCCGCCTCTCACACACCCCTTCCTCCCCGGCAGAGCCTGAGTCCCCTGGAGGCTGGAGCCTGGCCACCCAGCTGTGACCATGGAAGGGCCCAACCTGGCCTCAGGCAGCCCCCAGGGACCCCATCGCCCACTCCAGACTCCCAGGGCTCCCGGGCTGCTCAGAGGTCAGGAGGGAGCATCCTCCTCACAGCCCTGGGTGCCTCCCTGCCTCCCCACATGGTCAGGGAGCCCCAGGGAGGGCCCAGGCCGCCTGCGCTGCCCTCCACCTGGACACTCGGAGACCGCAGCCCCCTGCCGCCCAGGGCCTCACAGCGGGCACATCAGAGAAGCGGGGCCTGCGGGCTCCGGGGAGGACCTGCAGAGAGACCAGGCCCGGCAGGGACCCTGCGCGCCACAGGCCCAGTTGTAGGACCCCTGCTCCGTGCTGGGCCCCCCTGGAGGGCACGGGGTCCCCCCACAATCTTCAAGGACCTGAAACACGGTGCTGGCCAGCGACAAGGGCCCCCGGGGGCCCGAGCTGGAGCAACTCTGTAGCAACAGGAAGCGGTGTAGGACTCTAAGCCGAAGCCTGGCCTCAGTGTCCACGCTCACGGAAGGCATCGAGGGGGGATGAAGAGAGAGGAGCTGGCCTCTTGTGGGGGCCCCATTAACCCGGGAGGTGCCCCCGGCCGTGCGCTGTCCGGGAACCCTCGACCAGAGGGACATGAGGCGAACTCTGCGTAAAAACTGGTTTTTGGTGGCTGACAAGCCACCACTACCAGCTCGGCCACACCCCGCAGGACGACGGCATCAGGGAGGTGGAGTGTGCGGTCCAGGGAACCCGTGCCAACTCCCGTGCTGCCCTCAGACTCTTCTGTGAATCCGGGAGAACATTTATGTTAGGAGGTGATTCGAAAACACATAAAAGCAGAAGGCTGAGGTTTGCTGGGGCGGGCTGGTGGGTGTGTGGACGCTCTTCCTTGCCCCGGGGGCTGTTGCACAAGGTGAGGGAGGGGAGGAGAGAAGGGAGGGGGGAGGAGGGAGGGGGGAGGAGGGAGGGGGGAGGGGGGAAGAGGGAGGGGAGGGGGTAGGAGGGAGGGGGAGGAGTCTCTAATGGGGTGACCAGGCCGGAAGGGCTCTGGTGCCCAGGCTACAGCTGGACCACGAGCCTGGTGGCCCTGGACAGGACTGTGGGCAGGGAGGGGGGGGCCACAGGACGGGCTCCAGGCACAGACCTCCCAGAAGGCCCTTCCCCCAGACCTCAAGTGTCCCTGTGCCCCCACTTGACCCCTGGGCCAGGCCACCCTAGACTCCGTGACCCTCGGCCACGTCCCGGTCTTACAGGGCCTCAGTATCCCCAACCACAACACGGGGTGGGGGTCACAGGACTTGAGGGCCCCCAGCCTTGAGTTGTGGGTGGGGAGGCTTCTCTCTTGGCCGGGCTCCCCCGCACGCGCGCGCCCGCACACACACACACACATATGCGCGCACACCCCGAAGACCCAGCCCACGGGAAGTTGCTCCTTGGCTGGCCCAAGGAATTCCTTCCCAGCCCCCTCCCAGCCTCCCAGGCTTCCTGTGTGGAAATGGGGCCTGGATCCCGCCGGTAAACATATTACCAGGAGGGGGAAGTCACCCTCCGCGCTTCCTGTTTGCCACAGCAGACGCCAGGGCCCAGCCCAGCCCCCCAGGGCCAAGCCCAGCACCCCCCCAGGACCCTCGGGAGCCCTGCTGGGGAGGAGCCCGCTCTGTCCCCCAGCTCCTGTCTGCAGCCCTGAGACCAGCCCTCCCCCACCCAGGGCTGCAGGGAGGCCCCAAGGTGGGGTGGACGGTGCACCCCCAGGCAGCCCATGTGCCCCGGATGGCACCAGGCAGCTGGAGGCAGGTGCGGGTTGGCACTGGGGGAGACCCAGGGCTGGAGAGACCCCCGCCATGAACCCGCTCTCCAAGTGTGCGGAGGAGACTGAGGCGCCCTGCCCTCGGCGCCTTCCCAGCCCCAGACCTCACTCAGCAAAGCACCCAGTGCCCTGACGGACAGGGGCACAGGCCCTGGATGGGACCCTACTGTTGATTTAGGACACAGCACCTCGAGCCACTGCCACCAGGCTGCAGGGCCAGGGCCCCTCCCCATGGCCTTGGCTGTGATCCAGGGGTCAGAAGAGGGGGCGCACAGCCAAACACTTACTCTGGAAGCTCCAGGTCCCCTGTCAGGGAGGTCATGGTGCCCCTTTGCCCAGAGTAAGGCCCAGGAAGGAGGGGGCAGGCTCTGGACCCCGGGGGAGCCACTGCCTGGGGGCTGCAGGCCAGGCACCCTGTGCCTGCCCCAGCTGCCCGCCCCCACTTTGGCTCTGGCCTGTTCCCAGCCACTCCTGGTCGGTCCCTGAGCCCCCGGCCACGGTCATCCAGTCCTGCCTGACCTCCACCTGGCCCCACCTTCCTAGGTGGCCTCCCAGTGCCCGGGGCCGGGGTGGGCAGGGCGGGCAGAGCAGGCCTGGACCCGCAGAGTGAGTCAGGCGGGCACCTCACCCCGGGGAGCAGGCTGGCGGGGCGCCAGGCTGGCCTCAGAGGCCAGGAGAGATGCCACCTGGGCTGCTCCGGTCCTTGTCCCCAGATGGCCCAGGCGGGCACTTCGGCCTCCCCTGGGCAGCACGCCCCCTCCACGGTGGGCTGACCCTCGCCCCACAGAGAACCCTCTCTGTCCGACCCTGAGGACTCTGCACCCCACCCCCCACCCCCGCTAAGAAGAACGCACACAAAAATGGGAGCTGGAGGTGGCCGCGCCCACACTGGGGCTCCGAGCGAGATGCCCACGGACCCCTGACAGGGGCCCGGACACAGGGCTGCCTCGGCTTCGTCAGAGCTGGGTCCCGGGCGGCAGCAGCTTTCCCATCCATAAAATGGGCACCGAGCGGGGTTCCCAGCCTGTAATGACAGGGCTGAGGGCTTTGATGTCCCAGATGAAAGGCGCTCCCAGGCTGCCCCCAGGACAGGGGGTTCCCGGCCCAGAGAGCAGGCACCGCCCTCGCAGAGCCTCCCCTGGACTGTGGGAAGTCGGCTCCAGCGGCTGGCCCCCAAGGTCAGCCATCTCCAGCCTGGGCCTGCTCCACAGAGGCCCCCCAGCCAGGACAGGGCCTGGGGTGGGGAGTTAGAGGTCAAGGGCAGAAGGGGCTCCTCCAGGAATGGAGGGGTGGGAGGAGGAGCAGGGACCTTACCCGCAGGAGGAAGGGACCCCGCGGCATCCCCCACGACAGCTCCGGCACGGCGGTCCAGGCAACGTGGCCGGTCTCCCCAGCTTCCTGGGTGACCGGCCCCCCACACCCCAGCATGGCCCTGGTTCTCAGGATGGAGGGGGTCCCCAGGCCAGGCCACCACCTCCACAGACCAAGGTCAGACCATGGGTCACAGTGAGCGGGACCAGGCCCACGGGTGCCTCAACCAGGTTGGGCTTCTCAGCCCCTCCTCGGATGGATATCCGGTCCCAAAGGCTCTATCTCCCCACACACGCCTGCCACACCCGCCTCAACCCCTCAGACCCTCCCAAGTTCAGAGGCGGAGAAGCAGACTCGGTGGCCGTGGTGTGGGGCTGGGCTCCTGCTGGGGGCCAGACCCAGCCTCAGAAGAGAAAGGGAGACCCCCAGGGCTGGTCTGGGCCTTCTGATGCCCCAGTGGACACGGGACGCTGATCACAGGCGTGAGGGTCGAGTGCCGTTGGCAGCAGGGAGCAGGAAGGCGGTCTGGGGCAGGGGGCCCTATGTGTTAGACTCCAAGGACGGGAGGGGGGGTGGTCTAAGGAAGCACTTTGCAACGGTCAGACACTGTGGGGTCTTGGACCGGCCTCTGCCCCCGGCTGGACCTCCCCCTTGAAGAGAAACTTCACTCACTTGCTCATTCATTCATTCTTTCCTCCAGCAAGTATCCCCCGAGGCCCCACGGAGGCCCAGCCCTGCGCCTGACGGTGGGGAGCAGCAATGACTCAGACCGTACCCCACACTCTCAAGGCCCCGTGGAGGTCGGGAATGCAGGCAGAGGCCACACACGGTGTGATGTCCCGGAAGGGGAGTCCCAGACCTCACTAGGAAGGGCCCCGCCAGCTGCGAGGGGCCACGGTGCCCGCCCCAGAGTCTGGGGGGCCCCCAGATGGGGTGGGGACAGCAGCCGGGCTTGTGCAGGACCCCGGTTCGAGCACCAGCTGGAGCAACCGAGGCCGGCAGGGAGGTGGGGGCTGGGCGGGGTAGCCACGCCCAGCGCGGGCTCCTGCCAGCTCCGGGGGTCCTGCGCCCGGTACGTCCAGTGTGTCTGCTCACCCGTCTCGTGGAAAGACAGGCGGGGCCGAGGGAAGGAGGTGGGGCTCTCCGGGCGCCCTCCGGTACCTGCCTCAGTTTCCTCAGTGAGCACAACCCCTGGGAAGGGCCTGGGAGCCCACCAGCCTGGCCCCGGGATCCCTGCCTCAGCCTGGGGACCCCAAGAGCTGTTCAGCCGGAGGAGCTCAGGAAGGGGTCGGGGAGGAGTGGGGTGAGAGTCCCAGCCGGGCTGGGCGCCCTTCCTGCCGTCTGTCCATCACGGCTCTGCCCCCGCTCGCCTGCAAGGCTGGTCCCCGCAGGGCCGGCAGGCAGAAGGCAGGTCTCCTGCTGTCCTGAAGACACGTCCCCAGTGGTCTGAGGCCCCGTCGCCCCAGGACCCTCGGAGGGCAGCGCACCCAGTGAGCTCAGGAGCCATTTTAACAACGGATGTGTCTTTTATTCACAAATAAAAGCCGTAGCAAGAGGTTATCTACACATTTGTACAAAGGTCTGGGAGCCCCTAGAAAATGCACAAGGGTCAGAAAACAGAGCCCATTGTGACGGGGACACACATACGTCGGCAGGCGCCCTCCCGGTCTGCATTTGGCAAGAAGAGCCCCCCACGGACCCCTGCCCCCACCGGGCGCCCCCCCAGAAAGAGCCTGGCCTGAGGGATACCTTCCATAGAAAACCATAAAAACATAGATCATTTGTCTCCAAATTCCCACTGCAAATACTGCATTTATAGGCAAAATGATATAAAAATATGAACCTAACAGAACCTTTACAAAACCCTAACCCCCCATTGTTTGTGTGTGTGTGTGTGTTGGGTTTGTTTTTTGCTTGTGGTTTTGGTAAGAATTCCTGCCGTAGAAGAAGGCGCCTTGTGGGCGCTGCCCTCTCTGTATCCTCTGGACAGAGCAGGTCCCGGGGGGGGAAGGAAAAACGAGGCCGTCCCCCCCGGAGGACCCCACGCGATCCACAGCAAGGACGCAGACCGTGGTCTGGTGACCCCCGGGGCCAGTTCTGCCGAGAGGAAACAGCTGTAAAGGAAGAGTCCTGCATCCTGACCCTTGGGCCGGCGGGGCCCAGAGCAGTCCTGCTACATGAAACTGCTTGGCTGGGAAGGGGCTCGGCCTGGCCCCGGACGGCCACAGCCTGAGCACACCGTCTGCTGGTGTCTTGAGTCCTTAGCACCAAACACAAAAAGAGAGAAGTCGATTCAAGGTTAAAGGCACTTGCGTTGCTGTCTGGGTGGTGACCGTCCCGTCTCCCGCACACGCGCTCACTCCCCGCCACCGTCCGCTCCGCCTGGCCAACCCCTCCCTCCTGCTCATCGCCTCCGAGCCCCCCGCGCTGGGCCGGCCCCGGCCCTCCACACCCTCATCCCTCTGACCCCCGCCACGTGCTCGCTCCGTCCCACGTGCCCTCCCGGCGTCCCGGGGCCCAGCCTCAGACGTCCACCTCCTGCAGCGCCGGCGGGCCGGCGGGGGAGGCCACGCTGATGTCGAAGCAGGTGACCATCATGACGTGGGCCTTGCACACATTCACGCACTGCTCCAAGGCGGCCGTGGCGTGCTCCAGGGCCACCAAGTACTCTGCCGACTCGGGCTCCAGCTCCGGGTCCACCTCGACTGGGGAGGGACAGTGAGCAGCGGGTCAGGGGCCAAGGACAGGCATCGCTCCCCGCCCAGCGTCTGGGTCCCTGTCTGGGCCAAGGTGAAGGAGGGCGGCCGGAGCTCTCGAGGGAAGCGCCTGGCTTGGGGATGGACAGCAGGCGAGGCGAACCAGGGCAGAGGGCAGGGATGAGGGTCCTGCAAGCCTTGCCTCCCCGGGGCCGGGGGACTCACACTGCTCCAGCCAGCGGCCGGGCTCCAGCATCAGCCGGCCCTGGGTCTCCGCCAGCTCCCCGCACAGCTGCTCGTGCTTGGCCTGTACCTCCCGCAGCCGCTGCTGCCTGCGCTCCGCCAGCCGAAGCCGGGCGCTGGCGCACACCAGACCCTGGGGGGCAAGGGGCAGGCAGGAGGCTCAGGCCTATAGGACGACGGGGTCTCCCGGCTTTGGCCGTGGCACCCTCCTCCAGCCTCTGGGCCCGGGCAAACCTACAGTGCGGCCTCAAAGGAGGGCAGGGTCAGCCCCGGGCCCCCCACAGGTGAGGTTCAGGCCAGACGCTCTTAGAGTAGCCTGCCAAGGCCTGCCTGGGACCCAGGCCCAGGACGAAGGGGCCCAGCTGTGAGAGACCCTTCAGCAGGGCAGCTCCACGGGACAACCGTGGTGACCTCAGGACCCTTCCGGCCACCCACTTGGCCCAAGGTGGGCATCGGTGGCCACCACGGCTTCAGGGCTGGGAGGGCTGGTTCCTACCTTCTCCACGTCCTGGGAGGGCTGCGGGCAGGAGAGGAAGGCAAGCTCAGCTGCTGCGCCAACCCCCAGGGGGCCCACCCCGCCATCCCAGGGCCTCTCCGCACCAGCCCCCCACCCCAGGCCCCAGGTCCCTCCGGCCCTGACCTCAGCCGGGTCCTCCCTCGGGGGCGGCCGGTGCCGCTGCAGGCGCTCCACGTCGTCAATCTCATAGACCTTGATCTCGAAGGGCTCCTTCAGGGAGCCGGCCAGGGGCGGCGGCAGGTCCACCCACTGCCCAGGGAGGCCGGGCTTGCGGCCCAAGGCAGCAGTGTCCGGCATGGGCGCCGGGATCAGCCGTCTCCGCTGTGGACCTGAAGCAGAGGGCCGGGGTGCTGGGTGAGCGGGGGCTGGGGCCCGCTCCCAGGACTCGGTGCCTGGCCAGGGGCTCGTCCAGAAATCCCCAGCCCTTACAAGCCCCCTCTCGCCTGGACAGCTGTCCCAGCGGCCCACACGGGGGCAGCCTCTTGGCTGGCCTCTCCTGGAGACAGCCCTCAACACCCCAGTCACGCCGAGGCCCTGCTCAACAACCCCTACTCCCACTGCCACCCCGGACCGGGTCCTCAGCCCTCCCGCCAGTCCCCCAGGCCCAAGTGGTACCCCTGCCACGTCTCCCAGGATGTCCCCCCCTGCTCCCCGCCCCAGCCGCTGGCCCACTTCCTCCACCACGTGCATAGCAAGAAGATGGCCCAACCCACCGGGTCCCCCCCCCACACTGGCTGTGGGACTCCCAGGCAGCTGGGCCCGAGCCCAAGAGACCCCAGGCCGAGTGCCCTACACCCAAGGCCTCCCCTGACCCCCTATGCCCCACCGGGGTGACCTGCGACGCCGGCCCTCAGCAGCTCGCTCCGACAGGGATGGCCCAAACCTCGGGGACAGCGCGGGGGCAGAAGGGGGCCCAGTGGGGGTCGCACCCACACCCACCTGTGGCCCTCTTCTTGGGGGACCTGAGGCTGCGGGAGCGGGCCCCGGGCGAGGCGGCCCCGCTGTCACTCATGGAGTCGGGCGCGGACGAGGCGCTGCCGGTGGCCTCGCTGTCACGCAGCACGCTCTCATAGCCGCTGCTGCCGCCGCTGTGGTAGAAGAGCGCGGTGCGGCCCATGGCGGGCGGGAGCTCGCCGCTCAGCACGCTGCTGTTGTCACTGCCGTGGCCGCTGCTGCAGCGCTGGGGCCGCCGCGGGGCCGTGACCTTGCTGTAGGGGGAGGGCAGCGCGGGGACAGCGGGTAGCCGCTCCTCGCCCACATTCACGCCACTGTCGCTGCCGCTGTCCGAGTCCGCCGAGCCCCAGGAGGGACCACCTCTGCTGGGGGCACCACTGGCCGCCAGCTCGTTGACGCGGCTGTGGGCGGCCCGGAGCGCCTGCCTGGTGCCCATGATGGTGCCCCGGCTGGCCTTGGCCCCGACACCAGGCACAGCCCGCGGGGCCACCCGGGGAGCCATCACGGGGCCACTGGGGGTCCTGCCCACCGCTGGGGTCAGTGGCTTCACGGGAGCACACAAGGCCCTCGACCCACCCACTGCTGGACTGCGGCCCTTGCTCCCGCCAGCTGGGGGCTTGGGGGCCCCCACGCCTTTGGCCGGGCTGCCCCTACAGGCTGGAGCAGGCCCAGGCACGGGGCTGGGGGACGGAACACCCAACCTGGGCACAGCCCGGGCCCTCCCGGGAGCCTCCCTGGCCTTGCCGTGCGCCGGTCCCTCGCACCGCTCGAGAGAGCCATGGGCGCTGGGCCGGCTCGCGGCTTCCACCTTGCCCGCCCGGGCCTTCAGGCTGGACGTGGCCCTGGTGACAGAGTGGTCAGCCCGGCTCCCAGCCCTGGCCTCCTCCTCTCCTCGGGGAAGGGCAGCAGCCGCAGCCCGGGTAGGGCCCCCGCCCTGGGGAGCAGTCAGCGCTGGGCTACTCTTCTGTTCCAGGCTGGACTTGCGCACAGGAGGGGCCGGGGGGGCTGCCCCGCCAGGCCTCGTGAAGAGGCTTCCCTTGGGAGCCACGCTCCGCTTGCTGTTGGGGGCAGCCTTCGGGTTGCCCAGAGAGGCGGCCGCAGCCGCCAGGACATCCCTGCAGGATGCGGCGGGTGTGGTCACACCCAGCGTGGTGGCCCCCCTCCGCAGCGGGGGTATCTGGGCTACAGCCTCTGGCCTCGGGGCCGCCCCGGCTGCCACTTCACAGCCGTCCACCACCCTCCGGGCACAAGCCAGCACTGGGCCTGGGCTGGGGACCCTGCCGGCCGAGGGCCCCTGGCACGGGCCACATTCGTCTGCCCGGAGCAGCCAGGGGTCCTCGAAGAGGCCTCCGGGGCCAGGTGGGCTCGCGGCCAGGCGAGTGCAGCCTGCACGACCGGCCGCTGAGGAAGTCCTCGGTTTCCGGGGGAGGCTGGAGTGGATCGTCTGTGCGGGGGCCGCCCCCCACGGGGATGCGGCTGGGGACTCCCTACCAGGTCGGGCGGGGGCCGCAGAAGCCACGTCCCCAGGGCGAGGACTCTGGGCCGGGCCAGGACCGTCCGGTCTGCTGTGCTCTGGGAACCGACAGCTGCCCTCGTCCGGGGAGCCGCCCGGGACAGGGGTGCCCAGGGGGTCGGGCCCTGCTGGCGAGTCCCGGCCAGCCCGGAAGGTAGGCGGGGGCACGGGGCTGTGGCGGTCGTCCATGCAGATGCTGACCTCGCTGAGCCAGGAACTGACCGAGGTGCCCTGGCTGCTCCCAGCCCGGCCCGCCCCCTCCGAGGGCGCGCCCGCAGCCTGTGCGCTGTAAGCCTCGAGCTCATCACTGATGCTGCTGATGATGCTGACCGGCCTGGACCCCGAGGCTACGGCCTGCAGAGAGCAGTTGCTGCCGAAGCTGGCCAGGCTGCTGGGGCGGCCGGAGCCGGCCAGCGCCCCCAGGGACAGCTCCTCCACCACCGTGAACACCAGCTCGTCCTCGCCATTGAGCTCCACGGGCTGCTGCAGTGTCACCGTGGTGGTCAGCAGGCTCCGCTCCAGACGGCGGCCGTGTGCGGGGGGCCGGGGGCTGCCCGCCTGCCCGCTCCTGCCCACGGGGGGCGTCCGCAGCACGCCGTCCGCGCTCCCTCCCCCTGGGTCCTCAGGCGCTCTGCTGGCTTCCAGCTGCCGAGGAGGTGGAGGGGCCGGGCTGGGCAGTGGCCTCCTACCCCCGACCCCAGCGGCCTTGTCCGGCACCAGCAGATCCCTCCGGTCGGCACCAGCCTTAGAGGGTTCCAGGGCACCCCGGCAGGCGTCTGGGGCGGGGCTGCCTCGAGGCGTGCCGGCCGCCAGCGAGGAGCCTGCCGCCTTCCTGGGAGCGCCGGCCTCGGGCGGTGAGGGCCTCCTGCCCCCGGGGACACCCTCGCTGCCGTCGATGCCCTCCAGCCGCTCCTGCAGCTCCGCGAAGGTGCTACAGCGGAAGTGGTCGGCGTCCCTCGGGCCCTCGGAGGGCCGGCGGCGGCGGAGCGCGGGGATGATGGGGACGAACTCGGGCGGCCCTTCGTCGTCGGTGAGCTCGCGGTCGGACAGGGCCAGCCCGCCGGGCCCCACGTAGATGACCGTGTCGCAGGACTGCTCGCTGCTGGAGGAGTAGTCGGGGTCTCCGGGCGAGCTGGGAGCCAGGCGGCCGGGCTCCGAGGCCATGGAGCGGGGGTGGAAGGGCCGCAGGTGCGGGGGGCGGCGGGCACGGCCCTCCTCGCAGGAGCTGTCCCCGCCGGAGGAGCTGGACGCGTACTGGGGACAGAGCAGGCCTGCGTGAGCGGCCACCTTCCCCACCGCCCCATCCACGCATCCCAGCCGGGGGAAGGACATGCTCCCGCCGAGGGCTGCCCAGGGAGTGCCCTGCTGGCTGGCTCCGGAGGGACACGGGCCACCCCCAGCGGGGACACGGCAACCGCAGGCCCCCCTTGGGAGCGGTTCCAGTGCAGCCCTGGGTGCCAGGTGATTTGGGGCACAGCCCCCTGCCTTGTCCAGGGGCACATGGGGAGCCCAGCCAGGGATGGGCAGCAGGTCCCTCGCCATGCTGGGCAGGGGCCCTCACAGGGCTCTCGGGGGCGGGAGGAGCAGGCAGGAGAGACAGAGCCAACCTTGACTTTCTTCCTGCGTAGCCGGTGGATGCGGGCAGCGAGCTGCACGGTGCTGAGCGTCTCGGCGTGGCGAGCGGGTGCGTCCGAGACGTGGGCGATCATGGTGGTCCGGCAGCTGGGGGCCGCCAGGCACTCACGCAGCAGCAGGGTGAGCCTGTGCTCCCTGGGGGCGAGGGGCGCTCAGAGGCTGCAGGCCTGGGGAGGGGAGGTCAGGGCGGGAGGCTGGGCATGGGGGTGCGGCGGGGCGGAGGGGAAGGAAGGAGGCAGTCCTCTCCCCGGGACGGGGTCATGCCTGGAGCCCAGGCCCAGCTCTGGCATCCGGCCCTCGGGCAGCCAGGCCCCAGGAGCTCAGGCGTCCAGGCACCCTGGGTGCACCTGCCACGCCCTTGGCTAGCTCCTAGGGGGCCACCTCGCCACTACCCGCCAAGGAGCCTGCCACTCACCTATAGGGCACGTGCTTGGCTCCGCTGACCAGGGCCAGGATGACACTGCCCAAGGCGGACAGAGGCAGACACGAGGGTCCCCCGGGGGCCTCCCCGCCCCGGCCAGGCGCCCCCTCACACCCGCCCAGGTCGATGAGGTGCAGGCGGCTGCGGCCTCCAGACACTGAAAGCACAGGGCGGGAAGGTGGGGGAGCGGCCCCAGACCCCCTGATCCCAGACCCCCAGGCCCCCGGACCCCCAGATCCCCCGGACCCCTGGGCTCCCCCAACCCCAGGCACCGCGGGGAGGGCAGGCGGGGGCGCGCGAGCCGACACCTACTCCCGCCGCGGCCGCACTTCTCCACGCGGTACTGGTAGACGTGCAGCGTGAAGACCAGGTGTGAGCCACAGCCCGGCCGGCGGGAGCCACGGGCCGCCAGCGCCGCATCCAGGTACAGGCCGGCCTTCTCCGCCGTGGGAGCCCGAAGCTCGCTCTGGTTTGGCAGCTGGGGAGGGCAGTGCGCAAGCTGGAACTCGGGCCTGCCTCCCGGAGGCTGTCCTCACTGTCCCCCAGGACCCGGGGCCCTGCCCGCCCACCCCGTGGCCGCGGAGCCGGTGACGTACCTGAACCCCACACCCAGGGTCCTCCCGCAGGTACACGCCCGGGGACTGGGCGTCCTGGAGGCTGTCGGAGGCCGCCTCGGCCAGCAGGTCCCGCAGGCTCTCGTCGGGGCCGCACACCTCCGCCGCAGACACGCGCACTGAGAAGCGGGTGCCCGTCCTCTCCCTACGCTCCTCGATGAGCCTGAAGAGCCAGGAAATCGCACAGGGCACAACGCCCAGGCTCTGGGGCGAGCTGTCCTTCCCGATCATGGTGTAGGACTTGCCTGGGGGGCGCACGGACGTGTCAGGCCCCCACATTCACCCTGACACGCCCTCAGAGCCCAGCCACGCCCAGCTGCTCCCACGTCCAACCTGGGAACACCGAGACCAGGGTCCCCCTGCTGCCTAGGATGGCAGGGGGCTTTCTCTCCACGTGCCCCCACCCCCTGGTCCTGGGCCCACCCCCTGCCCGCACGGGACAACCCATTTCCCCCGTCCTTCCTGCAAAATGAGGCCCAGAGACTGCGGACAGGAAAGGTGGGGAACGCTTACCAAGGCTCGCGTGGCCGAAGGAAAAAATGCAGCCATCAGCCCCACTGACCACTGACTGGAGCACATCAGCCACAGTCCCCGAGCAGACCTCAGCCTGAGAGAGGGGCACAGGGCACCAGGCTGGCACGGGGGTCACGGGGCCGACACCCAGCCTCCCGCCACGCCTGCCTGTCCCCATCCCACGCAGGCCGGCAGCTCAGAAGGCGGGCAGGCTGGCACACACAGGCCCCAGCTCTCGGAGCTCTCCACGCACTCGCACGACACACACGGCGTGGGCCAGTCGGGCGCACAGCTCACACCGCCCTCGTGGGGCAACCTGGGACACGGACCTCACCGCACCCCCGATGCTCACGTGCACCCGGCAGACAGCAAACCCTGCTCCCAAAGCTTCCCCGGAGCCCACAGAAAATCCAGCACTTCTGCAAACGGCCCGACAACAGCACCAGAAGGGGAGGAGGCCCCCAGGCCCGAGCCAAGGAGGGAAACACACCGCAGGCCGGGCCCGGACCACTGGGCCTCGCTCTTACCCCTCCTTTTCCTCCCTGGGCACCAGAAGCAAGGGCAGGCCTGGCGCCGGCCCCTCACCTGCTCCGAGTCCTGGGGGAAGACGGCGTCGAAGGCAAACATCTTGGGAGCCGCGGCGGAGGCTCGTCGGGGGCCCGAGCTGCCGGGGGGCCCAGCAGCCTGGTCGTACAGGATCACCTGCTTCTTGCGTGGGTCCACCTTCAGGAAGGACGCGGACTCGGCCGAGGGCTGCGCCCCCTGTGCAGGCCAGACCCGCAGCATGACCTTCACCTGCAGGAGGCGGGCGGGAGCGAGCGCCTGAGCCACCGCCCACCGGCCCAGCGGCCGCTAATTATAGGCCGGGAAGAGCTCGCGCGAGCTGAGACAGCGGGCCAGGCCTCGGCACGGGGATCCCCACCGCAGGAATGCGGGTGCCTACGTCCCAGCTCTGGCCACGGCAGGTCCCTTATGAGATCAGCCAGGCAGGCAGAAAGCAAGGCTCATTGGGAGGCGGCGCTAGCCTGGTGCGGGGCGGTCAGCAGAGAAGGAGGGGCCAGGACAGGGGAGCACAAGGGTGTGGTGGGGGGGCAGTGCATACAGGAGCAGGGGTGGGGGAGGACGGGGGAGGACGTGATGACGCAGGACGGGGGAGCACAGGTCGGGGAGGGCGGGGAGGGTCCACAGGAGCACTGGGCTGGGCGGACTGGACAGTGCTGGGGGATGGTGGTGCAACCAAAGTGAAAAAGGCTCCTGGCACCTCAGTGAACAGAGGGACGAAAGTGGGAGATGGTATCCAAGGGCACCCCACCTGCCCTTGACCTGGGGTTCCTCCACACCCTCCGCGGTGTCCGAGGCAGAGCTGGAAGCTAAGTGAGCTCAACCCGGAGGCACAGAGCTTTGGGGACCAGAAGCAGCCCCACACCCAGGGCGCAGCTCTTCCGGCTTCCCTAGCCACCGGCCAGCCCGGCCACCCCCAGCCCAGGCCCACTGAGGCTCAAGGAGGGAGGAAACATGCGGACAAGTCGACTGTGACACCAGGTCATACAGCCTGAGAGTGGTTCTCCTCCAATCCCAGATCCCAAACCGAGGGCAGAGGGAGACGGGAAGCCAGAGGGGCAAGCAGAACAGGCCCCACAACACAGCCCCTAGTCCCAGCCAATAGGAGTGCTCCCCAGGGGTGCATTTCCCACCCCCTGGCCCTCCCTGCACCCCCATCTCCCAACCTCAGCTGGCAGCTCCTGCCCCCAGTCGGGCCTCTGCCTCCTCCACAGAGCCCCCCAGCCACTCCCCAGGCCAATCGGGAGCCCTGAGTGCATCTCCCCGCCCTGACACCCTGACAGCAACGCCTGACCGGAGGAACAAAGGCACACAAGGGGGATGGCCTAGGGCACCAGGGCTCTGACCCCAGAGCCAGCTAGGGAGCCCAACTCAAACCCCAGGCACGGCGGCATCCAGGGGCCGGCAGGAAGGACACACATGGTGGTCCTCCCGGAGGGAGAGCTCAGCTCTGACGGGGAGAGCTGGAGACACTGAGGCATGGCGAGGGGGCACAGGTCGGGGAGCACAGGGGACAGAACAGGGCCTTAGCTTGGGGCCCTGGTCAGGGGCCAAGCAGCCTCTGCTCTCGTGTGACCCTAAAATACAAAAACAGACACAAAAGTGTGCCCCCGACCCCCCACCCCGTGCCAGGTCTGCAGAAGACAGGCGTCCCCATGGCTGGGCCACCAGCCCCGACACCCTCAAGGGAACAGAGGCTCAGCAGGGAGGGGGGCTGGAACCTAGACACAAGCGCCTGGCACACTGTGCTAGAGACACCCCGAAACCCGCATGGAGAAGAACCAGCCCGAGCTGCATCTTCTTCCCGGCCCTGGGGGCACCCCCTGACCCAGAGGAGCCCCAGGGCTCTAGGGCCCCTGTGGGGAGGGACACCAGATGCGACGTTCTGCTGAAGGACACCACCTTCCGCTCCCCGATGAA